>NC_038047.1:2103159-2738547 GCF_002211085.1 Panicum hallii | reverse complement strand
AGCCATTCAGATGACATTTGTGTGTGCATATGCCTATGGATCCTTATCCTGCAGGTCTGAAAAGGTTATTAGCTCCCCGCTTCTGTGTTCTGTTTCACTGAAAAAGGGTTCCAAAAGTCACCAGTGCATGGGTTCAATAATGCTGACTGTGACTGCAATTACAATTGCCCTGCAGCCATGCCATTGAAATGGACAGCAAGTTATCCTGAGCTTTCTGAACCTTATGTACCCCATCCTATAAGGCCAACTGTTTTATTATCTACAGCTGCATCAGCAAGAACAGGTCATTTAAGTGATTATTTCAGGAGATAAGCTTACGTATTAGTAAACTGATTATTGCAAAAGCATGGTTTGCTTATAACTTCTAGAGATTAACTATATAAGCATGATATCACCATGCATGGTTCAGGATAGTGATAGATGGTGGCCTTTTGGCCAGTAAAGATCACTGTCAAGGGAGTCAAAGGATAGGCACAATGACGCAGCAAAAAAATAGCACTACACAGCAAGTATCTGTCATTTAGATTGTTGTTCACAAATCAATTTTCGCGTCCCCATGACACTGCAACGTACAAAAAGATATGTAGGTCATTGATGAGAACGTTTTTGTTGCCTAGTTTCCATAACTGATCTTGGTGAGTTCTTAATGGAAATATACCTATCATCCATATATAATTGTTCCTGTGATCAAATAGCATGTAGATAAAAGATAGGTCTTCAAGTGGGCATTGTCATTGAGCCTATGCCATGTAGAGTGCATGTACTACTGCTATTGTTAAATGTGGAATCCTGTCAATGTGCTTGTTCCTGCAGTATTATCCTCACTCTTGCAGGAATATTAGATGGTGTGCAAAATTAAGCAATCGATTATGGTCCTTCTAAGTCCTGCAATATTATTGTCCTATGGTTTGGTAAGATTTAAGGCCCACCATTTTTCTTGTGATCAGCTATCTAGGCCTATTAGATGGCATCTCCAGGTACTGTTGTCGGGGACTCGGGGTAAGTAAGCTCAATCATGAGGCTTGAGAATGCATTGTTTTAGAGCTAATGGCAGAGAGGTTTTCTTTGAAATATGTTACACCGATTACCGGCTTATATGCAATTGCAAATTTCTTTTACAAATGATCCAAGTCAGGAGTTAAGTTTTGATCTCAGTAAGGCTTGACCCAAAAATGATGTATAAAGTATGTCTTAACAATACTAACAATTTATATAGGTGTTCTTTTGCCTCCTCCCCCCACTGAAAGCATTTTATTGGCTGAAATATCACATAAACAAACATTGAGGTAAAAACATACTTCATGAGATTATGGTACAGCTATGAAGATGCCCTTGCAGGCTTGCAGGAATCATAGTCTATGGAAAACAGAAAAGAAGAAAATATTTATTTAGTCTCTAAAACTAAGATGCTTTCCTACTATCTGTATTTGGTTTATTAACCCCCTTTGAAACCATACCCTATCTAGGTCCGTGTTCACTTATCACTAGCTAGCTAGTAGAGTATGAAGTACGGAGTACGTATCAACATTGTTCCAGTTTATTTACGGTACTGGTTCATGTGTAGCAGCAGCACTAGTTATACTGCCATGTAGCGTGCACAAGTAGTTTAACTAGCTAAAACCTAGTAGAGGCTCTAGGGGCTAGACACACAAGATTTGATTATATTCTCCATATTCCAAAAAGCAAGGGCTAAGAAAATGTCTCGTATATATCGATACTTTTCTAAAGAAGAAAAATGTCCACAATAATCAAAAGGGGCAAGTTCCCCGATAAAAAAAATGAAAGGGGCCTGATGACATTATATATTTAGCAGAAAATGTGTTAAAGATGGCTCTTGTCTAGCATATTTTTATGCGATGCTAAGTTCATATTGATAAGTTTATGGCTCATAGCCTAAAGCCAACAATTCCCTCCAATGAAAGCCATACATATAGAGAGAATTAGGCACACATAGTACACCCAAATCAATATAATAAACTAGTACAACAACACTTAGGGAGGCTCCGATTGCTCCTTGAAGCATTTAAGAGATTGTGCAGTTTAAAAAACTTGCAAAGAAACAGACAAGATAGAGATACCATCCAGTGGATTTTTGGCCTGAGATATAAAAATGTCTGTTGCTTTGCCTATCTCTTTCTCCCTAGAAGAATAAAGAGAAAAAGGTGCACGTTTGGAAGCTGGATTTTGGTGTTCCTTAGATATTTTAATCATGACCAAGTGATCCAAAGGGTAGCTGCATAAACAGAGAGAAAAGACCATAGCTTTGTGATCAAATGCGGAACGGGAACAGATCAATGATCATTCGATTTGAAGCATTTGCCGTTGTAGAAATATTGAACAGAATCTTTTGAAAAAAAGGGTAAAGCAATAGGTTTCACATTCTTTTGTGAGGATAAATGCTACATTTGGAGCAACATGGAGAAGATAAAATGATTCCAATGCATTAACAAGGACGGTGTTGGTGATAGTGCGGGCTATGGACATGAGCACAAACAACGGACACCTTCAGCTGAATAATTAGACGCTCAATCCTTAATGAATTCATCCTCTTCTGATATATTACCGGCAAGTCTTCTATTATATTCGCTGCAATAATTTTCTGCCCCATCTAGTCCATTTTCAATATGTAAATAAGTGTAATCGAGCACCGAAAAAAACCGTGTTATTCAAAATAATGCGTTGAACCAAAATTGCCTTTTAAATTGTCAAAAGAGAACAAACAACCTCGATTATTATGCCAGATTGTTTCTCATGTCACCTTTCTACCGACGGCGTTGGAAAAAAAAATGAGGAGAGCGAAAAAGAATCTTTCCATAAAAAAAACGTGGAAGCATGCGTTCAAAGCCACAAGTAAAAACTAAAAGAGAGTGACGGAGGGGTCGCACACATGTAGTGCTTTGCCCCATGGGTGGTGGCGCGTGTATGTTTCAGTTTCACCACGTGTTGTGCAGCGTGGTGTAAGGTTGTGTCCACATTCTCCTACAGGTCAACGCCAGGTTTGACCTTCCAATGCAAAGCTTACATTTGTCAAATTGACAGGTAAATGAGGGCGCATTGATATCTATTATTTCTACCAGCTAGTGGGGCAATGACTTGTCTCTTTCCATATCCGGTAATAATTTTATCAGGTCAGCAGATACTAGTCTTCTTCTGGTCATCAACGTCAAGCCCCCACATGCGCAACAAAACCCAACAATTAGTAGTGCCAAGTTGACTACTACAGTCTGAAGCATGCATGTGCTGACCTAGCTATGAACTTGCCTGTGTTCTTGCTCGTTTCAAAAAGAAAAAAAAGAAAGGAATTTGCCTGTGTAGAATGTGTTGATGCGACGTCGAAAGGACGTAGTTGCAGATACAATGCTTGCTAACAATGCAACTTCATCATCATGGATTTTTACATGGGGAAACTTTTTTTTAAAAAAAAGGGATGGGGTAATATTAGAATTAGTTCTTGTTTAAATTGCCTCAATTAAGCCGATAGTATTTGATATAATACCTGCTATCATTCTCCTTGGTTTAGTGTCCTAGCTACATATATTTATTACTCCATATCAGAGATTCAGAGCTACTTAATCCGTCCTTTTCTGCTTCATGGAAAATATGAATTACGGTAGCGAGTTATGCAGGAAAAAGATTTCCAATACTTGACACTATGCACTAGCAACATTAGGAACCATTTTATCTCTTTTCTACAACTATGTGTGGACCCTGCACAACAAGAGAAAGGAATGGTTGGCAGTTGTCCCTTGGAGAGAAGCAACACTTTGTGCGCCTGGATCAAGCTAGAAAACCCTGTGATTGGGGTTCCACAGTCTCATACCGATCGATCTCCATTGTGGACCCCCTAACCTAGCTAGGAATTTGAGCTCAAATGTACTATTCGTTCCTAGAGACTTGTCTCACATCGATGGGCACTTCAGGCGCATGCAGGAACTTTCATATGCGGATGGGATTGGCTCGAATCTGAGTTCAACAGCTACAGCAGAAAATGACGCTCGATCTCATTCATGTAAGCAACACGCCACACGTACGCCGCAAACAGAATACCAAACGAGGAATAATATGAGAAGCAAAAGGAAGAGAATGTGGATCGATCTTTATTGCAGCTTGGATGACCATGTATACAAACCTCATGTATCCTTAAGAATAACCAACTGACGGGTGTGTACATGCTTGATTATGGCTCTATTCAAAATTAAATTCGAAGACCTAAATAGTGTAGTACGTATCTCGATGCATCCTCAACGGCGTGGATGCGCGGCACGTTAGTGTCTTTTTTTCCTCTAGGGGTTTGCTTTTCCTCAAGGAAAAATGCTCAAATATACATATATCATGTGCACACGTGTGTGTGTGTGTATCTCTTTCCCAAGTTGATGGAGTTTGGCAACCTCTGGATGGCACCAAGGGAACAACCTTGCACGGCACATTTTGATGGCCAGTTCGCCTTTTCTAAGAACAGTTTTGTGGGAACATTTTGACGATCTCAGAGCTATTAGTAATAATAACCTGCACGTATGTTCTACCAAGCATGGTCAAGCAGTCTTTTCATCGATCAATCATGCTGCCTCTCTATATGGAGATTCTATCTAATTTGTATGGCCATAGTAAGTTCAACTCTCACCTACCACGGATTAGGTGAGTTAAACGTTGCACTTTTTTTCCACTTTGATTCTCTTGGGTGAACTAGATCATGAGTTTTAGGATGACTTCACTACCACTGTCGTGCCCTAGAAACCAACCAAACATGATGCATCTTGGAAAAAACTTCACCACACGTGCTCCTAATCACCACATTTGCTGACGTATGATCTTGATTTTACTTAGACTATAATATTCCGTCTGATTCAAATTAAGACATTTACACGGTCTCTAATATAACATTTTGATCATGGTTTTAAATTGCCAGCTAAGGCGTTTAGCGGCAGGACTTCTGTTACTGCATTTAGAGGGCTATAGCCAGTTTTAGCTGGCTAAATGCTATACGGCTGCCCTTTCTGGCAGCTATAGCTGGCTATAGCAGCAGCTATAGCTAGCTATTTAAAACCTTGATTTTGATCGAGTAACGGCCTGGTATCTAAAGTCAAATATATCATTTCAAATAGGAGGAAATATATACTCTGAAAATATTTCCATGACCAGTCCAGTAACATTGACTTTTTTTAACCTTTTAGCTCTCAATGACTAAATAAAGTAAAAAGAAAACTTTGACATACATGCAGACCCAAAAGCCAAATATCTTCCCCCATTCTAGCTTGTAGAATATATAAAAAGAAATAAAAACACTTTCGACATCAAAGGTAAAAGCGATGGTAAAATGGTAAGAACAAACCTAGCAACACGTGCCCTTTTACCAAAATAGGCATCCATGCATGGCCAGATTGCAGGAGACGGGACAGAATTGACGGCGGCGAGCTCCCTCAGCTCGGGCCTCCGGCCTCGGTAGTCGGTATCGAATCCAGGCACAACTAGCCGGCGGGGTTCCGGACAACGCGGCGGCCGCGTGGGCGCCCGCCGCCCAATCGGCCATTGACAAGCCAGCACGGCGCCGTCCGACGTGCCCCGTCCCAAAAGCTCTCCGATGTTGATCCCCCGGCCATCACCAAATGCCGTCGTGGCCGCACTGTGTGAGAGACGCCGGGAGACGCAACCATGGTGGAGGGCGGCGAGCATCAACGTCCGGCCGGTCCACCGCGCGCATCCGCTCCGGCGACGGATGGATCGCAAGATCTCCATTGCTTTCTCGCGGCCCTTTTTGGGGCCGGGCACCTGTGCTCTTCTCCCCCATCCCCCCTGTTGACCCCTGGAATATTTTGATAGGCTGGAGGCCTTCCCAATAGGAGCATCTGATTTGGGGAATTTCTCTCAGTTTTATTTCTTTGTGCTCCCATTATCTTTTTCCATTGTGCTAATGCGCATCTATGGACAAATTCTTTTCTTTTATCTTTTTTCTCTTTTTAATAAAAGTATATAGGCTGGATAGGAACTCCGCCGTTGATTATTATTCATATGAGAAGAGAGAATATACTTTTTTACGGAAAAGCAAAGCTCTAGCAGAAACCAATGATTTTTATAGGAAGCCGTTTTTTAAAAATAAAGATCAGAAAATGTCCTATATTATTTTTTCGATAAGGTCTGCTTGTCAATGGTGAAGTTATACATATCCAACCCAAAGTATGTATGTTTCTAGCTAGATAGCAACAAACCACCATGAAAGGAATTTAGCATGACCAAAAATACAACTGATTTTCCCCCAACGTCATGGTTTTTCCTAAAGGCCGGCGTATCTGGTGATGAGGTAACTAACCTTTGCAGCTAGTTGGAAGTAGCCATTGAACATTGACAGCTACTGGCTATTGCCGTAAGAAATTCCAACGTGAAGAGCTGTCATTTGTTCATATGCAACCTGGGGAACCCAAAATACAGAGTGTTAGGGGAATACTCCATAATATATGCCATCACAAGCTACAACTTCGAATCACTTTATGCCAAATTGTTTTAGTTCAAATTGCAAAAATATTTATCTTTGCTTTTAGCTGGTGGCTGAAAGCTACAATTGATTAGCACATTCATCACTGAAATTGTCTTAGAGCCATCTACTTAAAAGTATTTGGTAATCATAGCATACAAGCTGTTAATATGATAAGTGTTTTTTGCTCAACTTTTGTTGGAATAGCACTTTCTTTATGACATACAGTGCTCAAAAATGTCTATTCTTCAAAATCAAGATAAAAAGTTTGTAGTGATATGCTTTTGTTCCCGCCTAGAGAATTTTAGGATAGAATCCTACAGATTGGAAGAATAATCTAGACAATGATTTTTACAGTTGTCTCTGCTCCCTAGATATTAGTATCAATTGTCCTTATTAGAAAGAACAATTTACATTGGTAACTTGGTGATAAACAACCAATTACCAGAAAGTATGACAGACTTATTTACCCTCCTGGCTAGATGCTCCAGATCTTTCAGCAGATTGTCATCATCTTAGTGTGGGAGGTAGAATATTATTGATAATCTTACACTTTTCTAAATGTCAATATATCTTTTTTACGTATGATGTGTATATCCGACTGCAACTTGTAAAAAAAAAGATATATTGACATTTAGAAAAGTGTAAGATTATCAATAATATTCTACCTCCCACACTAAGATGACGACAAGCATGTTCGCACGCGCTCACGTGGATGGACACAAGCACATGTTTAAACACGGTTGGAACCTACACTCATGTAGTGTGGGCACATGCTCTACCTACATGTGCATAAAGGTGAGCAAGCACCATCCACCAATGCCAAGTTTGTGCCTCGAAGCCGGGTGGGGAGGATCCACAGCCAGGATGACAGCTCATGTCAATGAACTTCATTGATGCATAGGACTTCGCCTGATAGAAGTCTCATTCCTTGAAGGATGTTCAGAGAAGGATTATTGGTACCTTTTTTTTGGGACCATTGGTACACCTTTTCTGAACTAACATGTATAGGCAAGGCTGCCCCTTGCAGCTGAGTTGGTGCAAGGTAACATGGTACGATGTTTGCAAACTGGATAGGAAGAGATAAATCACACGCTGATGATAAATGCAGCAGTGTGGTAGCTCTAGCATATCCAGAGGAAGCAAAGAAAGCACTAAAGATTTAAACTTGTCGAAATCACGGAATCAATCCACTACTCAATCGGTGCTAGGATGAGGAGAAAGAGAGTCTGTGAGGTTGAAAACATTGGTAAGCATTCTCGCGGCACCAAACTGGCTAGGTAGACCAAAAAAAAAGCCATATCTACAAAACGGAAATAAAAAATTATCAGCTATGTGCGAAATTATTTATCTTATGCACATTACTAACACATTTTCAATACCGGTTGCAAACTTGCAACCGGTACTAAAGGGCATCAAAGCAAAGTTTGAAGAACAAATTCAATCTAATTGTGAGATTCAAACATAACAAATTTCTGACTAATTCTATGGACATTTTGTGTGTCATTTCTGCTAGAAATTTTCAATCTACAGCAAACGAGAGAATATGTTTTTTGAAAATTAATGTTTACATAGATATATCATAACCTCACCTATAGCTCTGGTCTTTTTTCTTTTGAGAATATTAGTGACATCTAAGTATGTTTTTAGTGAATTTCGAGTAGAGTTATTTTTATTTGGAAAAGAATAATTAACATATGTAGTACCTATAATGATTTTTACTTTTTCTATCCCACAATAAGTGCAATTTTAGTATCCAAATTTATCTCACAGGGAGTGCCATTTTAAGCTTCTAGATCAGCTGCTGGGGCCTAGGGTATTAGAGCAGTACCCACAGCAACAAAGAAAAGGTGCAGCGAAATACATGGCAGAAATCAAATAATTAATTAATGCTACTTTTCTGGTTCCATTGCATGCGTTTTTATTCAGGATCTAAAGAGCAAGACAAACAACGCCATGAGTAATAAGGGCAACGATATCATTCCTTACCACTTATTTTGGGAGCGAGCGAGTAGATGCACTAAACTAACTAAAGTCAAAAACATATAATGGGGAGAAAAATACGAGTTGATAGTGGCATGGACAATGATATACAAGAGTGAGTGATAAAAAGGAAGTAAGTAGCACGCATGAATCCTATTCACCTCTTTTCTAGAAATAAAGGTGGATCCTCTGTGGCATTTTCGAGGAGCGAAGGAATTTGCTGTCATGGCTCCATAATCACCCCGATTGCAGAAATCCATCGAGTGCTATTATTCGGTCCTATCTGACTGATGACAAGTCCCCTGTGGTGCATCAGGATTAGATTGGGCTTTCTTTTTACATCAAACCTTTATAAGTAGCTCGTAAATACCTGGGAATATCTTTTCTTAACAAAAAAAAAGGAAAATAAAAGGTCACATGAAAGAATCTCACCATGCAATAGCTAGGGTTTCTAGGGAAGGGATTAAAATTACGATTAACTAATTACCGCGGTTAGTCTGTCACTTTTGGACATGCTCCTGGCCGTGTAAAGGTCGTGGTATTACGCGAGAGTGGCTGGTGTGGTGACGAAATCAGAATTTGTGATTTGATCCATCATTCGATCCCCCGCGTAAGGTCACCTCTTTCGCATCCATCTCCGATGTACGTGTTCCGAGCATCGCACTTGATAGCGCCAATCGGTATCCGATGACCATCTCCGATATACATGTTCCGAGCATCTCACTTGATAGCGCCAATCGGTATCCAATGACCGCCGCCACGTGTTTCTTGTGGCTCACGATCACAATTCAATTGTCCATTTGCCCTTTGGTATTCCATGTGTATATCAACTTGACTCACAATTCGAACAGGCTGGTTTCACCACAAACAACCTATGATCCATAAAATTACGCTCAGTCCACTACTTGTTCCTTATAGTTAATTATATTATATACCACGAACGATTCGGTGACATGTTCTCTGATGTATTCTCATAAACGTGTGAACTCGATCCACGTTCGGTTAAGTATACTTAGATATTTCTTGAAGATATCTACTTCATATGGTACATATTTATTTAGATGTTTCTCAAAGATACAACGTGGGCTTGGCAGTACAAAAGAAGAAATCGACACTTTCACGAATTGTTGGTTTACATGATAAACTTTCTCTTTCCTTTTGGGAAAAAAAACATGAAAGGAAAAAAGCGTCTGCCGCGGGCGAGGTAGTTTCCAAACAACTCATCAACCGGCCCCCGTACCTCCGCTCGGCCAAGTGCCCTTATCCCCTTCTCGTTTTCAGGAGCCTGCCCTTGCCCTGCCCTTATCTTTATGCGGATAATGACTAATTAACAAAGCGATTAATCACCCAACCGGATGCCCTAATCGCCCTGCCTCCGTGCTAATCGCTGCATGTTATCCTCTAATCTCCCCCACTAATCCGTGGGCCCGCACAGCCAGGCCGGGCCCACCCAACCGGATTCTCCCCAGAATGCCCCTGCGGAAAACGGTTATATGTACCGGCCAGCGCCCACCCGCCACACCGCAGCGAAGAGCGCGCAGCGAGTCGCCGAGCTCATTACATCACCCCACACACTCCTCCTCCCCGAATCCATCCACCTCGCCGGCGAGGAGGAGGAAGTAGAACAAGATGGTGGGACTCCTGCCGGAGACCAATGCCGCGGCGGAGACCGACGTGCTCCTCGACGCCTGGGACTTCAAGGGCCGCCCGGCCCCGCGCGCCTCCACCGGCCGCTGGGGCGCCGCCGCCATGATCCTAGGTCCGCACCTCGCTGCTCATTATTCCCCGCCCGCCGGCCGACATCTCGGTGCCTCCAAGATGGCGGTCGGATTTATTTTTTATTTTTTCCGTTCGCTCCACCGCCCGTCGCATCAGCTCCGGCCGCCACGCTGGCACGCAGATCCGGGGCTCTGTTTGGCCGCGGATGGCCATTGCCGCCGCCGGCTGGCCCATGCTAACGCTGACCCGTGGTTGCAGTGGCGGAGCTGAACGAGCGGCTGACGACGCTGGGCATCGCCGTGAACCTGGTGACGTACCTGACGGCGACCATGCACCTGGGCAACGCCGAGTCCGCCAACGTCGTCACCAACTTCATGGGCACCTCCTTCATGCTCTGCCTCCTCGGCGGTTTCGTCGCCGACTCCTTCCTCGGCCGCTACCTCACCATCGCCATCTTCACCGCCGTCCAGGCGTCGGTCAGTCAGTCTCCTCCTCCTCCCATCGTCGTCTCCCAAAAGCTCGGAATTCCCGTTTTTTCCCCCCTTCCCTTCGACTCCACCGCTTAATTTAATGCCATCGACGTGCTCTGCTCTGTTGATGTCGGTTGGTTGCCTCGCCGGACAAAATATCTGGCCGGGTTTCAATCGCGTTGTTACGCACGCAGTAAAAGCCAAATAAAAATTGGAGCTTTTTGATCGAGGAGACGCGGCTCTCTCTCTCTCTTCTTGCTGTGAAAAGAACGCGCACCAAAAGAAAGTAGACTATTCAATCAATCATCGTCATCTCCCTCCCTGTGGGAGTATGTGCTGACTGCTGACAGGATCGATGCATGGTGGACGACGCGCCCAGCCGGCCGGCACAGTTCCAAACAATTTTTATCTGCACATGGCTAGTCGTGATAAGATTAGATTCGATGGCCGCTTGCATGAACACGGATTTACGGGTTAATTAGAGTAGATTTAGTTTTGACAGTTGATCATCAAAAAAGATTTGATTTTTGACGGTGGAGTTTGTGATTCTGCGTGGGCGCAGGGGGTGACGATCCTGACGATCTCGACGGCGGCGCCGGGGCTGCGGCCAGCGGCGTGCGCGGCCAAAGGCGCGGCGGCGTGCGAGCGCGCGTCGGGCGCGCAGCTGGGCGTGCTCTACCTGGCGCTCTACCTGACGGCGCTGGGCACCGGCGGGCTCAAGTCCAGCGTCTCCGGCTTCGGCTCCGACCAGTTCGACGAGACGGACCGCGCCGAGAAGAACCAGATGATGCGCTTCTTCAACTGGTTCTTCTTCTTCATCTCGCTCGGCTCGCTGCTCGCCGTCACGGTGCTCGTCTACGTCCAGGACAACCTGGGCCGGCCGTGGGGGTACGGAGCCTGCGCCGCCGCCATCGCGGCGGGGCTCGTCGTCTTCCTCGCCGGGACGCGGAGGTACCGCTTCAAGAAGCTGGTAGGCAGCCCGCTCACGCAGATCGCCGCCGTCGTCGTCGCCGCCTGGCACAAGCGCCGCCTCGAGCTGCCCGCCGACCCCGCCATGCTCTACGACATCGACATCGGCAAGGTGGCCGCCGCCGAGGAGGGGTCGACCAAGAAGACCAAGCGCAAGGAGCGCCTCCCCCACACCGAGCAGTTCCGGTAAGCTGATCGAGCTGGCTACTCCCCCTCATTGCTACTACTTACCAAACATTCACTTTTTTGCCCATCATCACCATGCTTGTTTGCTTAATTCTAGTATGGCCTTGCTTGTTACTAAATTAGTTAGCCTCTCTGCTAATACTAGTGGATTATTAGTGAACCATGGGCATCAGTCAAAGAGTCAAACTAGGATGGATTGAAGCCGGATTGGGTTAGCCGCCTGACCATGGTTGTTGACCTCAGTTTTAACCAGGGACAGAGAGAGAGAGCTAGACAAGAACAGAGAGGAGAGAGAGAGAGAGAGAGAGAGAGAGAGAGAGAGAGAGAGAGAGTCTGTAAACTTGCCAGCCTAGGGTTCATCCAAGACTCCAATCCAGTGCAAGTAGATGCAAGGATGGATTGTGCAATCGAATGCACTGTTTGTCCCCTCCCTCCGGTCCATCTCTCCCCCATCGTTTTCCCCCCCAACTTGCACACTCACGTGGTGTACCACGGATGAATTCATGGCGAATTCATAGTAGCTCACTAGAGCTGGCTGTTGTCCCCGCTAAAGTCCACACATCTTGTAGGGGGGCGGGGCGGTTTGTCCCGGCCGCCTTCTCTTTTGTGGTTTTCTCCGAGCATTAATAACCATGCTCCGCAAGCGAGCTGAAACCCTTCGACTTCGATAATGAGTACCTCCCTCGTCCGGTCCATCCGACGTACGCGTCTAGCGCCCGCACCTCGCTTAGTCGCATATACATAGCACCTCGCTTAGTCTTTAACGTAGCTCTAGTGAACATCTTATGTTACGTTACACGTAATGTATGATGTTTAGAGGAATAGGATAAGGCCATGGGGTGCCGACAAATGGCGAGTTTGGCAGCACCCAAACCAATAATTGCACTATTCTAATGCCGGGGAGAGAGATGGGGGTCACGGACTGTGCTCCACTTGCCCTGTCCCTGGTCATCCTCTGGTCTGGTGTCCTCCTCTGCCCGGTGCTCTGCACTGAAAGTCTTCAGACCGCATCCAGCACTACCTGATACACCCTGCACAAAGATACAGAGCAGCATATCCGCACAAAAGTACAGAGCAGCATTTATATATATATATATAGCAAATAAATATATAGATATATAAAAAAACACCTGCTGAAATTCAGAGATGTAGAATATAGTAGTACAAAAAGGGAAGGTGTGAAGAATCAGGGGTGAGGTCGGCGGGCGAGGCCAAAGGAGCTTGATCCCGCGTGTTGTCTAGCTAGCAGCAGTCTCGGTTTTTTCGGCCTCGTTGTGAGCATTGCGACTCTTGTGACAAGGCTGTCCCTGGCCTACCTGCCACTTTCTGAAGACTAGACTTGCTGCGCCCACTGATCTCTCAGTTTTTTGGAATTCAGACTTTTCCAAAAAAGATTGCATTGGAAATGTGCTAGTAGAAAGTGTGCATTCTTGCAGTTGAATACTAGCTAACAATGGGGCTGGAACATCAGCCCCCCAATGGGATGTAGACAGGGTCCTCTCTAGCAGAATGGGATCTTGGAGGGAGTGAGGGTGAGAATCTGCATCCAGGCCTTTCAGAGTTTGCAGGTGTCATGGAGGGTATGGCTTACGATTGCAGCATTTCTCTAGAGAAGAAGCTTCAATTCACCCCTTTTCCTCACCAATCTGGTTTCCATAGCACCGCTATATTGTCTTTTCCGTGGAATAAACGCGGTTTCTTGTTGGTGATTTGATCTTGACATGAGCATGGATTGACCAAGTTACAGCAAAAGGTAACCTAATTACCCTAGAAAAATCCAGTGCCATCGACGTCACCTTTTTTCGTTTTTTCACCTGGAGATCAGGGTCTAGTTGAATGAACCATGAGGTCTGTCTGTCCACTGTCCTATATACATAGCCTACTAAAAGTCCTGAGGCTTTTGTTGTAAAATCACATCAAGAAAATGAGATTTACCTAGGGTGACATGCACACATAAAGTTCTAGATAAAATTACATTCAACTACCTCACAACAAAACCATTTTCCTTCATATGAACTCCACAGTGGTCCACAGCACTAGAAAGGTAACTTGAAGCCCAGAAGAAACCGTTTTCCCTCAATTATAAGATCATCACTGATTCTGAATACGACCGAGACGTGTCCTCGCCGAAAGGCCTGCCAAAAGTCAGAGTAAAGCCCTGCATGATTGTTAGTCTCGGCGACACATAAGATCTGCATGATTGGACTCTAGAAGAGAGAAAAAAGGCACAAGGTAGGGGCAGGAATCCTTGTTGAACATGCCTGTGATCTTGCACATAGGAGAAGCAGCCGGCAGCATGTTGTTGTGCGTGGGGAACCTTCCTGCTCTCGTCTCATAGCTTCCTACCGATGAGCAGCCAAGCCACGGATGGGGACGGACGGGCAAATCTATCCAACCGGAGCAACCTTTTGCGTCTCGCTCACATGCTGCTGCCGTCTAGGTCATCTTCTTGTCATGGCTCCCTTGGCGCCGGTAGCCGGTAGGAGAGCTGCATCTCTCTCTTTCTTTCTCTGTGGCCATGTCCTGTCCCTGCAGCTGGAAAAGCTGTGGAGATCACTGGAGGGATCATCTCATGGACCATACGCAAAGGCGGCAGGGATAAAGGAGCCTGCAGGCATGTGACCTTGCCGTGTGGTCGCCATCTATTCGTGGCCTCTTCGCTCCCATACCATTTGCCTCATCGCCGGCGAGGGCGATGGCCGGGGGATCTCGCCGGGATTATTAGTGACCATTAATCCTCGCGTATTTTGCAGCCATCAAAACCTTCCTTTTTTACAGCCCTTTTTTGTTGCTTTTTGATGGAGGTGTTTGGTACCTGAGCACGTGACCGACCTCGTCGGGGTTAGTCATGGCGGTCGGCATCGGCACAGGCATGGCCTCCGGGACCTCAGAGTTTTCTGAAGGGTTCGAGGCCATGTCCTCTTGGCGAATTCCCCGCCACGAGCTTGTTCATCTCGGTCAGTGCTTTTGCACATGAGCATATGACAAGGGCTAGTATTCCTTTTGCTGAAGAATCACATGACAAGACGCTCAGATTAACGCTAGACACGGGGATGTGGCCATTGATCTCTTTGTTATCTTATCGACAAGGCATCATCGCTGAGCCTGACTGAAATGGTTGTTTAGTCTCTTCAGAATCGTCGCTGATGATGATGCTAGCCGTTGTCTCAGCTGAATCTAGGGATGCTTACACCTGCAACCTGCATTGTCGTTGAACTGCATGAACAGGTGTTCGTTTCTGGGTTCTGATTGGATCCCCAGCAGCTGAGCATGTGGGATTGGGGAAGAATACTGCCACCCCTGACTGACGCTGCTGAACTGCTTCTTTAATCCCAGCGTGTTTCATGGCATGACTCTGACAGGCTAAAGTAGATAGACCTCTGAAGACTTATTAGGTGTCGATGATTCGATCATCCAGCTGATTATTCAGATGGTGCTTGCATCTTTTCTCTCTAACAAATAGAGATGCCCTGCTCAAGACATCGTAGGCCGGCCAGCGGCTTAGCCGAATTGTTTAGGTGTTTGATTGGGTTCCGGTCTCCATCTCGTGCAGAATCTTGCGCCTGTGACCACTGCTTTAGTTTGTGCACGGCCTCTTTGGTCTCTTATGAAAGCTGAAAACAACTTTGCATGCCCTCTGTTTCAGCTAAAGCGATCCGCTGACAGCAACTTGAATGCTTGATTAACTAATTTCAGGAAACATTTGAAGAAATAACTTTAAGCAAGTTTTCTATGACCGCTTTATTGGGTAAAAAATTGGTAACTTTATTGTATTTGTTTCTGAGGAAAGCAAAAGAAAACTCTGAAGCCCTTTTTTCAGGCTAAAACTGGTGCTGTAAAAAAAAGATAACTGTTATATTTCTTACTCTGAATTTTTACCAAGAATTAACTGAGATGCTTTCAAAGTTGATTAGCTTATGATTATGTGCTACCACCATAGATGGAAAACTGCATCCCATCTTCAGTGTTTCATCATGAGACTGATTGTTCCTGCATATGAACTGACTGACAAGTGTTCTTGCTCGAACCTTTTAAAATCTAACGATGCCGTTTGTTTCCCGCGTCGTCGCTGCAGGTTCCTTGACCACGCTGCTATCAACGAGGACCCGGCGGCGGAGCCGAGCAAGTGGCGGCTGGCGACGCTGACGGACGTGGAGGAGGTGAAGACGGTGGTGCGGATGCTGCCCATCTGGGCGACCACCATCATGTTCTGGACGGTGTACGCGCAGATGACCACCTTCTCGGTGTCCCAGGCCACCACCATGGACCGCCGCATCGGCTCGTCCTTCCAGATCCCGGCCGGCTCGCTCACCGTCTTCTTCGTCGGCTCCATCCTGCTCACCGTCCCCATCTACGACCGCATCGTGGTGCCGGTGGCGCGCCGCCTCAACGGCAACCCGCACGGTCTCACCCCGCTGCAGCGCATCGGCGTGGGCCTGGCGCTCTCCGTGATTGCCATGGCCGGCGCGGCGCTCACCGAGATCCGGCGCCTGCGCGTGGCGCGCGACGAGGCCGTCCCCGCCGGCGGCGTGGTGCCCATGTCCGTGTTCTGGCTGATCCCGCAGTTCTTCCTGGTGGGCGCCGGCGAGGCGTTCACGTACATCGGGCAGCTGGACTTCTTCCTCCGCGAGTGCCCCAAGGGCATGAAGACCATGAGCACGGGGTTGTTCCTGAGCACGCTGTCGCTGGGCTTCTTCGTCAGCTCGGCGCTCGTGGCCGCCGTGCACAAGGTGACGGGCGACCGCCACCCCTGGATCGCCGACGACCTCAACAAGGGCAGGCTCGACAACTTCTACTGGCTGCTCGCCGTGATCTGCTTCGCCAACCTGCTCGTCTACCTCGTCGCCGCCAGATGGTACAAGTACAAGGCCGGCCGCCCCGGCGCCGACGGCAGCGTCAACGGCGTCGAGATGGCCGACGAGCCCATGCTCCACTGAGACGGGACGCGACGGGACCCATATCCGGCCGTCCGTCGGCCGCCGATCCAACGGCGCCGATTGCTCCGCATGTGTTGTACTAAGTGTCGACGTGGCATCTGGCATGTATACCCTTTGTGTATCTATCGAGTACAGTGTACGCAGCGAGTGGTGCCTGCGTACGCGTGTAGTATAAATTAATAACTTGTTTCTTAGAGGGGGGAGATTGTAAAACCGCAAGGTGGGGACCGGGTGTCAGTGACTCCGTGTTGATGCATTTTGTAATGGGAGAGGGAGGGGGTGGTTTGATCTTGTCGCGGTGGAAAGAAAAACCTCCACTGCATTGTTTAAATCATGCAAAAGAGAGGGTAAAAGAAAATCAAGGATGTGTGCTTTTTCGTTGATTGACCTACAAAATTTAAAATGTGACGATAAGTTTTCTTATGCTTAAATTTCTAACAAAAAAGTCTACATAATCCCCCAACTATTCATGGTGGATTACTTCACCTTCCCAAACTATAAAACTGAATATTCTACCCTCTGAATTTTTCAAAACCAGTCAAACAACCCCCAAAGGTTTTGGACAGTGGTTTGCTACAGTATCATGTTTTTGTCTTTTTTATTTGTTTCCGCTAAATCTTTTAAAAATTATAATAAATTAAAAAAATTATAAAATAGAAAATCCAATTTTATCGGACTCCACATGAGTATACACAATAAAAATATAATATGGTATTCTTTAGTACAAAGTTGTTGTTGTAGCTTTAGATCTATGCTTTTTCGTAATTAATTGGAATAATTCATAACTGCAACTTCTATGCTTGCAGCTATGAATTATTTCAATTAATTATAAAAAATTTAGATCTAAAGCTACAGCAAAAATTTTATACTAAAGCATACCATATTATATCTTCACTATTTAGATCTACTCATGTGGAGTCCAACAAAATTGGATTTTCCATTTTATGATTTTTCTGTGATGTACTATGATTTTTTAAAAATTAGCGGAAATTAATAAAACGAAAAGGACAAAACCGCTCCACTGTAGCAAAACCACCGTCCAAAACTATTTTGGGGGTTCTTTGACCGGTTTTAGAAAGTTTAAGGGTAGAATATCTGGTTCTACAGTTTGATAGTGAAGTAATCCATCATGAATAGTTGAGGGATTATGTAGACTTTTTTCAATTCCTAATGCCTAATGGCTAGTGTCTTACTATCTCCTAGCGTCAAACTATCTTGGCACCTCCTTGTAAATTGTCGTGTGTAAACCAAACTAAATTTTAGAAAGATTTAAATGGAGAGGACTTGACTATTTGTGCTCGGTTAGATAGGGGTTGTCCTAACTAGGAAGAAGCTGCCCCCTAACTTCTACAGAGGTTTAGTAGGTAAACTTGCTAGGACTAGATCTTTACCTATTTTATGGTAGTTTAGGAAGTGTTTGAATTCAAGTGTTAATGTGCAAAAATGCTAAACTTTAGCACTAGCTCTTTCAAATAGAAGTGTTAATGAGGTGGGCTAAACTTTAAGCAAGACTTAAAAGCTTTAGCATGGAGTATGAGTACTAATCGATTCTAAAGTTTAGTACATAACTTTAACTCATCCAAATATACCCTTGATAAAGAAGACATGCCTGACAATACCTATAGACCTAAAGGCACATTTAGTTTATTGTCGAAGATTACTACTATTATGTTGTAAATATGACGTGTCATGGTTTTTTTAATTTTACAATAAAGATAATGTCTACCCCAGCCGTAACAACACTTGGCAAAACAAATAAGATCACGATAACTAGACCCCACTTGAGAAAAGGAGTTTAATTAGCACGCCGTTCCAACTAAACAAATACTTGCGACTGGTGCTTAAAGCTCGACTGCCCAATTAAATTGGTGTCGCGTTTTGCAACCACGAATCAAACAAGCCACAAAAATTTCAAAGTGAGGGTTCATAATTTGGAACGTCACGCAGACAGAAAAACTAAGAAGGTTCACCAGTCGAGCAGGAGTTAAACAATGTAGAAAAAACCAAAGCAGAGGAACCCAGGTTCACCCCTTCCTCGAAGTTTCGCAGAAACAGCACAAATTTCATCTGAACTTCACGTAAAATTTTCAGATGCCATCGCCTACCATATTCAGAACACATTCTCACATGGTAGTTTCGTAGATGCTCCTGCCCATCTCGGCGGGCGGTTGGTGATCCGACGGCCCACGTCGCGTCTCTCCACCAACCTGTCTGATCCGACGGCGCAGAACTGGGCGCCCACCAAACGGCGCGTCCCTACGGGACCAACCGTATACATACTAGTACATCGCATGGGTCACGGGCGCAGCAACGAACACGGAAGCCTTCTGTTTTTTTTTTTCTCCCTCTCTACCACGTGCGAAAAGGATGGAGAACGAGGCCGGCGGCGACACGCCCGGGAGCGGCGGCGCCGGCGCCCGGGCGGCGCAGGACAGCGTGCAGAGCGTCTCCGGCGTGACGGAGGCGGGCACCAGCGGCAATGCTGCGGCGGGGGAGAAGCAGGCGCGGCGGCACGGGGGGCTCGACGCCGGGCTGCTGACGGTGGTCGAGAAAGCGGTAGTGGACGACGACGGCGTCGGCTGGGAGGTGGGAGAGGTGACAACGGCCGATGGCGACGATGACGTGGTGGCAGCCTCCTCCTCTCCGGTGAGGCGCACAGCGGCGAGGCTTGGGTGGCTGCTGCTAGGGTTCCTCGCCGGCGCGGCCGCGGCCGCCGCGGTGCTCTTCCTGATGCGTCACGAGTCGCCTGTGACGTGCACGGTGGTTCCTACCTGAAGATGTATATACCCTTCAGGTGTGCTAACTTGCTGATTGCGTAGTAGCGGAAATTAAACAGAAGCATGTACCATGTTGTGATCACCTTCGAAACTGTTTTACTCTAGATACTGATGCTCATTGACTTTACATAGTAGATGAGATGCACCTTTGTGTGAATTTGTAGTGCTTGAAACTAAATGATGCAAACATTTACCAAGTTCATCAGACTGGCAACATCTTCAGCATTGCCAATGGATAGGAAGCATCCCAGTAATTATGAGATCATCAGAAAGAATAAAGGTTATGGTAAACGTGACAAAGTCGCGGCAGTTAGGCTTAAAACAAGTCTAACAAATCCAAAAAATCCCAGAAGAAAAAGTATGAACCACCATAATGTACACAACCAAAGCTTCTAGGAGGGCTGTTGTTACACGTTAGAACAGGCGCTCCGTTTAAGAGCGAAAACACAAGGGGCGGTATGCATATGCATGCCGCGTGTGGGTATCCTCTCATGGGAGTATAGCTCTGCTGGAGACTGGATCCTACTATGTCCTCTTGAGGATGTAGCCGACGATGATGCCCAGAAGGCCCACGATGACCAAGAAGGTGATGGAGAAACCGCCGCCGTTCTTGCTGCTCTCTTTCCGTAGAAGCTCCTGATACAGACACAGAATTTTATGAGTATGAGGAAATAGAAAGATAATTAAGTTAGCACACAAAATATGATTAATTATAATTTATCTTTTCATGCCAGGGAATTTCCTTTTATTAGTGTGGTATTTTCCCTGAGTGTGAAGCAAGTCATTCATTCAGTTAACAGTAGATGTGGTTGCATGACTGTTGGATCAGAGATACAAAATCTATTCCCTCCATAAAAGGGCCTTCCAAATTTTTGTAGTCATTGCATGTTATTAAAGCACAGAATATTTGACCAACCAGAATAACACACGGTTCAGCACAGACCACTATAACTCACAGGATCTTCTTATTATTACTTCTTATAAACTTAGTTTCTAAGAGTAAGTCCCAGCAGTTCTAAGAGTGCAGAGCTTAGTTTCTTGAATTTAAATTGAGTAATATCTAACAGGAGCATCAGTTCAGCTTGCATAAATAACTGATGATGTTGACAATGTTCAGTTTGTAGGAGCAAGAAAGATTTCACTTCAATAGTTACTAATGTTTTTTCCCGTATGACATTGATGATTAAAGAAGCAACTGAAAATCATGCAATGGTAGCTGCAATGAACAATGTCACCTCAAGTAATCTTTGTTATGTGAATGTAAACAAAATAATGCCAAACTTTTCTAAAAAAATGTCACAAACTGCAGTACTAATTCAGGACCAGACAATGCCTGGAGAACTTACCAGCTCTTGCCGCAACTTCTGGTTTTGCTGAATAGCGGACATTTTCTCCTCAGTTAACTTGGAGATCACAGAAGTTGCCTAGCAGACACCAGCCAGTGTGAATCCATCGAAACACAAAACTCCATAAAGTATGTTACAACTTAGAAACAAACTAACTACCAAACTTCACCAGCCAGTGCTTTCTGCTGTCAGGACTCAACAGACAAGACATGGAGCAGCAAAGACTGTTGAGATCAGACAAACTACATCTTCCAACTTGTTACTACTCATAAGTTGAACCATATCATGTCTTAGAGCAATGAGCATACACAGAGATGGTTCATGTGAATAAGAAACCAAGAAGGCATCGAGTTTTGACACTTAGCATGGGATGCACTGAATATCCTGCCTACTGTTTAGACCAGTTTCCTCTCTTCTTAAAAGTAGAGTTCAGTGATAATGAGGCTTAATTATTTTTCAACTGTTCAAATTGGACAGTGAATCCGGTACAAGAAAATCTCAGAAAACCATAAATTCATTCTGGTCAGAAATATATGTGATATAAATTTAATCTAAGAAGTTTCCATGCTGACGCTACATTATTTAAGACCACTAATATGTGCAGGTAGTGCTTATGGTCCCAGAAACATCAGAACAAGCTCTAGTGCCTTTGGCTACCTAATGAAACAAAGAGGTTTCTTATAGTGTCAGGGATATTGCTGCCCATCAGGCACATATTCACAATCAATTAAAATTTGCAAGACAATATATGCTTCCAAATTCCAAATTAAATCATGGATGTGCAGACCAATTCTGTTGATGACTTCATCTGCAATCTTTCTTACTAATTAAACCATGAATTGTATGTATTAACTGGTTAGTCAGGGCAAGACTAAGAAGCAGGGTATCACGTAACTCAAAACAATGTTGATGTGCAATTAACCAGATGCTTTTGCAAGTTGCAAGCTTTTTAATTCAATAGCACTGATTGCCAAATAAAGAGGCAACCATAAAGGTCAGGGAAAACCTACCTCAGAGGACTTCTCCTTTGTTGTTTCAGCGGATGATCTAGATACCTAAAATTTGCAAACTGATTAGAAATAGCAATTCACTAAATCATCAAATGAGAACCCTGAGAAGGCTGACAAGAAATCTAGATGAAACAAAAAAATTGAGATAGATCAACGTCTTACAGTTTGTGGCAACGCGGGATGACTTATCCCATTTTCTTGTGCAAACGAGTGAGCAGAACTCCCTAGTTCAGAATCTTCAGGGATTGGACTGGGCGAAGTTGTTGGCACATAGACCACACGCAGCTTGAATTCATCGACAACTTTCCCTGGCTCCTTATTGAACTGTTGTCATGAAAGCACACACGGACATATGACAAGACGAGCCAGAAATGTATGCATGCAGCAACCTGGTGGAAATAAAACCAATCAAGAGTGCCAGAGTACTTACCATTGCCGCATTAATGTCTTGAGTTGTTGCACCATTCTCAGCTGCAACACTTTGAACTAGGAACTTGTCCTTGCACTGCATGTCTGGAGGTGATTCCTTCTGCGCTTGCATTGTCACTAACAAGTAACGACAGACAAAAGGTTAGGTACACATACAAGTAGAAATTCGAGTTAAGGTAAGTGGATCTCCTAGCATCAAGCTATTGTTTCATGATGTTATCGACTGGGAGCTACCTGTAACATCACAAGTTGACCCAGGTAATACAACACCAATATTAGGGCGCACACAGTACTGCTTTGGGTTGGTTGTTTTGACCTGCAAGTCATATATGAGATGTAAGTTTACATTCTTATAGGGCTATGAGCGATTGAAATATTTCGGGCATGAACCAGTGACATTTGACAGCAGATTACCTTGAACGCAACATAATGGTCAGTCTTATTGGTGAGTTGCATGGAGCATGAGCTCTGCTTCATTAATTCAACTGCATGAATAAAAAATGTAGAAGTTAAGGCACGTCAAGAATCTAATACAATGACAGTGTAATTAGCAAACAAAATCAGTATAAAGACCTAAGGCAAACAGACTCAAGAAACAAAACCACAGCTATTGCAGTTCAAGCTCAAAAGGCAAGAGTACACACATCTTCATTACTGATGAACAACAACCAGATTGTTGAATCCAAAGAGGTGCATAAGCAGCCAAATTTAATTTGCCGCGACCACATGAAACCAAAGAGAACACACCGATACAGTTACAAAGCAAGCATTTCTGCAAGATCCCAAGCTCCCCGGAGGCCAAGCAACTGCCAAGACGATGACTCACCATACACAATGCACTTTGGAAGCATGAATCAGGAAACGAACAAAATCTAACCCCACTCAAAGCCCAGTAAAGGAACAGATCGGTGCACTAATACCCTAACCGCAAGAGGGGCCTACTACAAGAAGACACTCTTTCCGCTTCTTCGCAATTCTAAGTCCGAATGATTCTACTACAGGCCACTTCGACGAATCAAGCCGATCAGAATCAAAAGCCCATGCACGAGGCAGCATGGACCTCGTTTCCGTCCCCAGCATCCCAGCTTTGACCAAGATCCCATAAGCAACAAACAGTCACAGCAACCGCCCGACATGATCCAAACGACTCGATCTAGAGGCGAGATCTGGGAGGACTTACAGGGGAATGCGAGCTCCGAGGGCTGGATCTCGAGGAAACTCCCGCTCCCGCCGCTCATGGCTGCTTCCTTGCTCGATCCCTGATCCAAGGATCCCTCCTCCTCTCTCAGAAACAGGAACAAACCGAGCAAATCAAGAGCTCGGCCACAAATCCGACCCTAAAAAAGGTGTCTTTGCTTCCCACGGAATCAAATGGGGGAAGCTAATAGCAAAGGCGGCCGCTGATCGATGGGAACGAGGAGCGGAAATGAAATCCCCCAAAAACGAGGAAAAGATGGGAAATTTCGGTCGCCCAGTCCTGTATCGCTGCTGTCCGGGGCATAAAAAGGTTGCAAGAGAAATGCGTTTAGAAATGGGATCGTGCTCCTTGGATGAACTGGGGTGCAAATGACGGTTGTAACCTCGGTTGGTGGCAGCAGTCTGAGTGATCGTGAGTGTGGGAAGGGGAGGGTATAGATGGAAATGCGGCTGAGCTGGGTGAATCCATGACGTGGTGGTTTTATGGCGTGCGCAGATGGCTGCCAAATGTGCAGGTACAGGTAGGAACGGGCATTTGCCTCACTGTGCTGCCTTCAACTGCATATGCATCATCATTTCATTTTGCTGTCTCTTTTAGCACCGATTACAACTTACTTGTCTACTCAGAAACAAAATTACAACTTACAAGTCACCCGATGCATGAGTAGCTTCTTTACAACGTGCATCATCATTTCATTTTGCTGTCTGGTTTGGAACCAATTACAAGTCACCTGATACACAAGTTGCTTCTTTCTTAGCGAATTTTCTTCTTATCTTAAACTATTAAATCTCTTATGGAAATATGGATTTCAGTCGGATCATAAACTGCACCTAGCATATTGTTACCATATGCAAGTTGAAGAGGAGCAAATTGTTGAACTATAACAATCTATAGTACGGAATATGTTTGTTTCAACTTCTTAATTGTAAACTCAAACAATAAGTTCAAAGATTGAGCCAAGGAAATAGTAATTAGATTTTAGGTTTGTTGGGTTTGTTGTTATGGACCAACTTTAAGGCAATCTAGACCAAATGCCGAAAAAACTGCGGAGAGTGGATTTGTTGAATTGGATCATTATGGACAAAAGATTGTAAAAATCTAGGACAGAAACTGACTACTTCAATTTGAAATATAGCCTGATTGACTCCAATCATGGACTTTAGGTAGCAAGAAACTAAAAAAAAGAACTTAAGTTATGACCAAAAAATGATAGAAAATAAAGGCCTATTTCTCCATACTGAAATCCTCTACTCTACGCATGATTTGATCATTCTTCACCATCCAACTAAGATTTAAGAGCTCAGATCACTCTATAATTCATATATCATGCTTTTGTAGCTCTTTAATCCAAATTTTTAGTCACTCACGTATCACGCTCTCAAACCCTAGAGCTCCACGAGAATTATACCCTTTTTTTTTCTCGGCTAGACAATGGTATTGTCTACATCACGAATGCAAGCCATGCTTAGAATATATGCTAAGGACAGCATAAAATTTCCTTTAAAGTTTTATATGCTTAGAATACACCCAAAGTCATAGTTTCAGCTGTCCTCTCTCTCATCGTGAAAACTATGTTCAAATTCTTTTTTTTTTTACTACATGTTCAAACTCATTTTTTAACCCAGCACAGTACGAACACCAGACACTTGGGAAGGCCCACAAGAAAGGACAAATGCCCCAGCCGTGCAAGCCCATCTCGGCCCACCTGCACTGCTATTAAATCGAGGAGCCCCAACTCCATTCCCAAACCCCGCCGCCGCCGGAGAAGCACGACGCTGAGCCGCTAGGGTTTATCGCCGCCGCCCAGATCACACGGGTAGGGTTTTGCGGGCGGTGCTTGCGCGAGAGAGCAGAGGAGGAGGGAGCGAGGATGATTCGGCGGAACCAGAGGATGCGGCGGGAGTACCTGTACACCAAGAGCCTGGAGGGCGCCGAGCGGGCGCAGTTCGAGAAGAAGCGCCGCATCCGGCAGGCGCTCGAGGAGGGCAAGCCCATCCCCACCGAGCTCCGCAACGAGGAGCACGAGCTGCGGAGGCAGATCGACCTCGAGGACCAGGAGCGTCAAGGTGAGCGGTTCCCGTATCCCCCCCCCCCCCCGCTCCCTTCCACGCCCAGTTTGATCGAGCGAGTGGAATGCAGTGTTCCTGTCCGTTTGTTTGCAGTGAGATTTGCAATCTTCCGTCTCTGGTTAGCTAACGATGTGTTACTCCGTTGTGACTTTGTGATTGGGTGCCGCAGTTCCAAAGAGCTTCGTTGATAATGAGTACGCGACTGGCACGATTCGGGAGCCCAAGATACTCTTGACCACGTCTCGCGATCCCAGCGCCCCCCTGATTCAGTTTGTTAAGGTATTTTTGTTTTGCTGCAAATCAGAAATTCTCTGGGACTTCGAAGATGTCCATCGCTTTCGATTAATCGACCTTTCTGGTTCTATTTGTAGGAGCTGAAGGTTGTCTTTCCCAACTCACAAAGAATTAACCGTGGTGGCCAGGTATATTAGCGTGGCAGCAGTTACCAATTACCATCTGTTATGCTTCTTTTGCTCATCCATGTAGCTCTCATGCATTCTTTGCAAGAAAGAAGATATACTCGTTCATGGTGTTTAGTAGTGGTTACAAGTGAACGGACATCTTGCTATGTAAAATGTATTTGTTTATAACTGTATAATGCTGTCTAGTTTCTGTTGTCTTAGTTATTGTTCCTCACTTCTTAGTGCCGTGCATTTTTTTGGCAGGTCCTATCAGAAATTGTCGAGTCTTGCCGGTCACATGATATTACTGATCTTATTTTAGTCCATGAACATCGTGGTCAACCTGATGGTTTGGTCATCTCTCATCTACCGCAAGGTCCAACTGCATACTTTGGATTACTCAATGTGGTAAGTGTGCTTATCATTTTTAGAGTATATATGCTGAGTGGCGCCTAGTGCAAGTGCACAAAATGAGTGACCACGCTTGGTCGTATCCTGAGGCTTTGTTGTTGTGTGCAGGTGACACGTCATGACATCAAGGACAGGAAGGCAATGGGCAAAATGTCAGAAGCTTACCCCCATTTAGTACTTGACAACTTCTCAACCACGGTAAATATTCATCGTTTCATGTTAACAGCTAATTATTTTGCCCTCATGTGCTATCTTTGTTGTCATGGTGAGCTATTCACTATGTGTGCTTGAAAAGTTAAACCAGCATTTCAGAGCCAGGCAAATGACTTAAATTGCTAGGAATTAGGATGAAAATGCTTAAGTGGGGGGTGGTGGTGGGGGGGGGCTCCAATAGTATTTTTCTGTTTATCTTTTTCATTCTTAGTGGCGTGGAATACATGTCCGTCAGTGGGCATCCATGAAATTATACAGGAACTGGAGGCTGCTATGATGATACTGATACTTTCCAATCTGAGAACTTTTTCAACTCTCTCTCTCTCTCTCTGACTCTCTCTCCCCTCCCTCCCTCCCTCTCTCTTGAGGGCTTAATCGCTTTCATGCATGCACACACACATACTCTCAGTACTCAATTGTGCTAGCATTGACAGCTTTTCATTAAGCATACAGTGCTAGTATGATGATGATGATGATGATGGTGATGATGATAATCATTTGAATAGTAAGATGCTGAGCTCCTCCAGTTCCATAATCTGCTCCTGCTATTTAGTTTTTTTTCCTTGGACATGTTTTGCTGCTGTTCTCAAGCAAGTTTTCTGCTTTGTTTCATTTGGTGTTGCACATTAATTTAACAATAATGGTTTCAGTCCAATATATGTTGCAGCTCAAATCATGTTTAGTGCTGCAGTTTGTCGTTTCTGCACTACTTTTGGTGGCTGCAATGATGGACTTCTCGTTAACCTGAGACATACTATGAGGATAGCATCTATCCATTCAAAACATAACTGAGCAGCATTGATATTGTTCTAAGATACAGCACGGAGTGCATTTTTTAACCACCTTTTTCTCTTGCTATCTGCCTTGTATCCTTGCATGTGCATGCCTATTTTACAGTGTTGGAGGTTCAATGATGTCTTTCTCGTTAACCTGAGACATGTTTATTCCATGAAAGACACTTAAATCCATTCATAACTCAAGACTGAGAACCTCCACCTTCACTGTTTGCTCTGTTTCCCTTTTGTTATTTTTTGATTTTTTTGGTGACTACAATCTTCAGTTAGTTTATTTTCTAAATCAAACAGATTTGCATGTGAATCTTCACACAACTGTGAGGTTGCATTGATGTTTGTCTTGTTCCTGAGATGTGCATGATATTCATTCTCGTTACAAATTTGGAGGTTGCAATGATGTCTTTCTCGTTAACCTGAGACATTTATTCCATGAAAGACACTTAAATCCATTCATAACTTAAGGCTGAGAACCTCCATTTTCTCATCTTTGATATGTTTCCCTTTTCTTGTTTTTTCTGGGTTGGGATGGGGTTGTTTTCTCCTCTATTCTGTTTGTGTTAGTTCAAGATTTGACAAGATTGCATGTAAATCCTACTATTTGTGCTGAAGTTGGGGGTTATGTCGTTAACCTGAGACGTACTTACTATTGTGAAGATAGTCTTAGTCCATTCAAACCTAATAAACTTACCTGAAATCCATTTGTTGCTTGATTCTGCTTGAAACACTTAGTGAGACTTGATTTTTACTCTATTCCTGCTTGGTAGTGCATGCAGAAATTTCATATTTGGCTCATGTGAGCTCGAGTTATTCTGCATACTGGTTGATTGCTAGGTACTATTTTGGATTGTATGAAAAGTGGCTTGTTTCTCTACCAATCTTTCTGTTCTATCTTTGTGGCAGTGCACAAGTGCCTAGTGGTCATCTCCAATGCTTTGAAAGCCTGCTGATTTTTTTTTTGCAGATTGGTGAAAGGACTGCTACTATTCTGAAGCACCTTTTTCCTGTGCCGAAGCCAGATTCAAAGCGAATAATTACTTTTGCTAATAGAGACGACTACATTTCTTTCAGGTCCATATTTTACTATTTAGTCTTCCATGACTAGATGTAGGGCACTACTTTGCTGATGTGCTGTGCTTCATCAGTGTCTTTTATGCAAAAGGCTTACACATATCTTGCTATTTTATAACACAAGGCATCACGTCTACGAGAAACCAGGCGGCCCCAAGTCTATCGACCTGAAAGAGGTTGGCCCCCGATTTGAGATGCGGCTGTACAAGGTGATACACATCTCCATCAGCCATTATCAACCATGTTTGAAGGCTCTCACCGGCATAACAAATTTTGCTGGTGCTAACATATTGTTCTTGTCTGACAGCTGAAATTAGGAACTATGGAACAGAACGAAGCGCGATGTGAGTTTGAGCTGCGGCCCTACATCAACACTGCCAAGAAACAAAAGACTCTTGGCGCATGAATTGTATGAACGCGGTTTGGTTGATGACCTGCAGTGCAGTACAGCGATTTTTAGTTTGTTTTGGCCCATCACCGTTTACTGTAATAGTAGCATCAATGAACTGGATAATATGTCCTGTATGGCCCTTCACCGTTTACTGTAATAGTAGCATCAATGCACAGGGTAATGTGTAATGTATTACTTTACTTCCCCCAATTTTGGGTCCTGGCGGTTACTCCAGTGAAGTTTATAAGATGTAAGACTTAGGGTTTTAGAGTTGAGACTTGGGTGAGATGTGTGAAATGTCTCTGGAAGCATTCATAGTAGCTGTTAATGGTTGGGCGTATATAAATATATATATAATCGCAGAATTTGTTTGAGCGGCCCATATGGTTGGTTGCATCTGCGGCCCAACTCTGCCACAGCTGCATCTCGCTCACGGCACACCAGCATCTTGCTCTCAGCAGCGGATCAGCCACTTGGCTCGTCGGCCATTGCAATTGCTATCGAGGTATCCCTGCATCTTGTGCTCTCTACGTTCCGGTCCTTTCTTTCTGAACTAGAGATGAACGGGTTTGTCAATTTGTGGTACCATTCACTTGTATTCGTGATGAATTGATTGTCCAACACAAATTCAAAGAGAGGATCGACTGTCAGAGCCTAGTCTCAGGTGTCCATTTACACTCAAAAGTGTAGATCTAAAATCCCTAAACTTGGCTTCAGGTATCCATGCTAATCTTTTTGTTTACGAGGCACAACACTGAAAGCATCACGAGCTATCAATCAACAAACAACGGGTCCTGCCGGAGAGTCTGGTCACTGGCCAGCTGGTTCAGTTCCCCTGCAGCTGCAGAGTAGCTTAACTGATCCTGCCGAAGAGTTTGTTATTGGCCAGGTTCAGCGTCTGCAGCAGCGGCATGCCGTCGGCCAGATTGGCTGGTATCTCACCAGAAAACTGGTTGTTCTCAGCACTGAAGTCCTCAAGTGCGACAGCTATCGCTGGTATTCTGCCGACAAACCGGTTCTTCCCTATGTATAGCTTCGTAAGCTTGCTAGGCATCGTGGCGGGGAGACTCCCCGTAAGCCGGTTTTTCTCTAGGATCACCTCCGCGAGCTGCCCCCCGACGGTCCACAAATCCTCTGGCACCTCACCGGAGAGCTGGTTACTGTCTAGGTACAGATATTGAAGAGCAGCACAATGGGCGAGGCCTACCGGGATGGAACCGCTCAGGCGGTTGTTCGAGGCGGAGAACCCCTGGAGCCGGCCGCCGGCGCACAGCTCCTCCGGGATCGCACCACTGAGCTCATTGTCCTCAACCGCGACATCGGATAAGCCCGGCGAGTGTTTCCCGAGCTCCGGCGGGAGCAAGCCCGTAAGCTTGTTACCGTGCAAATCCAACACCTCCAGCGATGGCAACCGGCTGATGCTCGCAGGTATCTCGCCGGAGAAGTTATTCCCAGAAAGGAGCAACTCCGTGAGGTTTTCCAGGCGCCCGAAGACTTCCGGGATGACGCCGCTAAGGATGTTCTCCGAGATGGCGATTTTGGTCAAGCTCATCGCAGCAAAGCCATCAACCACCACGCCGCCGCTGAGGTCGTTGCCGGAGACGACCAATGCCCGCAGCTTCTTGAGGCTCCAAATCCATGGAGGTATGGTTCCGGTCAACGCGTTGTAGTGGAGGTACAGATGCTTCAGCTCCGGCATCTTCACCAGGTAGCTTGGGATGTCGCCGATAAGGTTACATTTATCCGCCCAGAGCGTGACTAGGTTGGTCAGATTCTTGAACGACGCCGGCAGCTTGCCTGCGTCGAACAGGTTGTCCGACAGAAACAACGCCTTGAGGCTCGTCAGCTCGCCGAGCTCCACCGGAATAGCACCGGCGAAGCGGTTGACGGCCAGCACGAGATACCGGAGGTTCCGGAGCATGGACAGGGACACCGGGACGCTGCCTGTGAACTCGTTGTCGCCGAGGTCAAGCGTTCTCAGGTTGGGTCCAAGGCCGCGGCCGATGTCATCAGGGAGTCGCCCTCCGATGTAGTTGTAGGAGAGGTTGAGGTACCGGAGCGAGCGGCAGCGGTAGAGCGTCGTCGGGAACGCGCCGGCGATGTAGTTGTCGGAGACGTCGAGGTGTGTGAGGCTGGAGAGGCTGCCGACGGCGTCCGGGACGGGGCCGGTGACGTTGGTACCGGCGAGGGCGAGGCTCGTGACGCGCCCGGCCGAGTCGCAGCCCACGTACGGCCAGCGGCAGTGCGCGCCCGCGGCCGAGGCGGAGGTGGCGTTCCATGCCGCGAGCACGGGCGGGTCACCCCACTCGCGCTTGATCTGGAGGAGCAGCTCCGCCTCGCCCGCCGGTCGTCGGGACTGCGCGGCCGCGCCCTGGTGCAGGAGACAGCCGGGCAGCACAAGCAGGAGGGGGAGGAGGTAAGCGCATGCGCGGCACGGTGTTGCCATGTCTTGGCAGTTGTGGTGGTCGCCGGAAGCGAGGGGCCCTTCGGATCGTATGTTCGTATTTCATTCCGTAAGCACGAGGACTGAAAAACCTGTCGACTTTGACTCCGCCGGCGCCGGCCGAATAAGCAAATTTGATGCTGGAATCACCTGCTGGCCGTGATGAGTTTTTCCAAGGGTCACCGGAGACTGGAGCACTGTAAGAACTCCGCCAGCGTGAGTAAATCTATTTGGCTGGGTAAATTTAGATTAGGGGTGGTAAAAACTCCATCCAAAAGACTCTCCATCTTCCTCATCTCACTATCCCGCTTGGCATCTACACGTCTCCGCTAGCTTTTTTTGCCGAGCGCCCTCCCCTCACTATCTTCCTCCTCCTCCGCGCACGTGCCTGTTCCCGCGCCCTCCCGCCCCCTCATGCTGACAGCGCTGGGCGCCGTTCTCGCCGGCGGCGGGGTGGGGCAAACCCGCGGGCTGCCCACCCGGGCGGAGCCGAGGCGCTCGCCGGCGCAGCGCAGGGCCACGTAAGGGCTGCCCGCGACGAGCAGCGGTGGCGGCAGGAGGGGCTGGCGCAGCGGCGCGGCCGTTCCCGGCAGCTCGGCGAGGGAAACGGGCGGGGAAGGGGTCGGACGAAACGAGGAGCTCACCGGGGACCGATTTGTGTGGTCGGAGGGCGAGGAGGAACGGCCAGAGGTAGGGGTCGACGGTGAGGGAGGAGGTCGGGGGGAGGAGCAACTCCGGCGGGCCGAAGATGACCGATTATGGCCGAGAGAAGCTCGGGCAAGGGCGGTGGAGTATGGGCGGAGATACGGAGGGGGTGATGCAAGTCCGGGTGGGAGAAATCGAAGAATGGTGGCCCGAGCTCGCCAGGGCGCTGGCGGCGATGCTCCTACTTGGTCCAAGCCGAGTAGGAAGGTTTGTTTCGGGGTGAAGGTACGAGGAAGGGATTAATACGGAGAGTTTGTTGGTTTACACCACCATTATGAAGCTCTCTATTTATTTTTTTACAGGTCTTGTAAAACTCTAAATTTAGCTAGAATTATAGGTAAATTCTTGGAGTTGCTCTAAGTCATCACCAACGGATAAAAATAAAAGCTGAAGCCTGCAAACTCTAGACCCTGATGAGGTGAAGTTGGGTTTTCTTTCTCTAAAACAAACCGTGCCAAATGTCGCATCGTGGAGCAGCCACCAACCGATGCATCCAACTATTAGGAGCCAAGCGAGAAATGGCGATGGAGCGGAGGAAGAGGAAGGAAACGGATGCTGAGAGGTTCTGAGCGGAAAGAGCACTCTACCCACACAATGCCAGAGAGGAGGCCCCGTGCTTGGCTGTTAGACGTATTTTTTTATTAATGGTTGGGCCTATAAATTTGTTTTGAGCGGCCCGTCCGTGGTTGCATCTGCGGCCCAACTATGCACCGTGGCTTGCATCTCGCACATCAGCAGCATCCTAGTTCGCCTAGTCATCCTTTCCACTTTGCTTTGACCCCCTCAAGCTCGTTGGTCATGGCAACTACGCTTCGTTCAGGCGCCGCCGCCTCGCTCGTCGGCCATTGCAACAGTCATTGAGGTATCTTTGTTCTCTGCGTTTGTGTTGCAAGATCAAGCGGTTTATAAATTTTTGGAATCAGTAATAAATTGATTGATGGGTTTGTAAATATCACCTTAACATAACGCTGCTTCAAATTAATAAAACCTCCCTTCTTCACGAAAATGAATTTGAATATGTACGAAATCAATCCCTTGTATTTGTGAAAAATTGATTATTTAACACAAATAATCAATTTGTGAGGGCATCCTAGTGCATTGCATCGATAGTTTGAGCTTTGTAGCATTTGGGAGTTTTCAAGAAAACGTTATCAACTTGTTACTCTTGCAAGTTGCCGCTCCCTAGACGGTTTGGAGAAGATGAAACCGTTGAACCCTTCGAGGAGATTGTGAAGGTGCCCCGGTTTGGTTTATGAGAGGTTCTTGCGCTCATCTTGCCGGTACAGTAAAAAACAATTCTAGTGGTATCGAGGTTTGGAGAAACTTATTGGTTTAAACCATCTCAAGAGAGGTGGTTGATAGGGGAGCGGTTGAAACTTTGAGTCCACCTCAATATGGATTAGAGGTGATCGGCAAGTCATCGACACCACACCACGAGAAAAATTCTTATCTCGTGCTCGGTTATTTCTTTGCTCAATTTATTCACGCAATTTATTTTGAACATTTTACTATTGCTACCTGCCACCTTAGGTTCTGATGATGTTCAGGGACAGGTCGATGTATGGCCGGCAGCAGTGTGCGCCCGCGGTCGAGGCGGCGAGACTCCATGCCGTGAGAACAGGCGGGCTGGGGCCACGCGCGCTTGATGTCGAGGAGCAGCTCCGCCTCGCTCGCCGGTCGTCTGAATTGAGCGGACACGCTATGGTTAGCACAGGTAGTAGTGGCAGGAGGCAGCAAGCGCACCCGAGGCAAGGCGTTGCCATCTCCGGCCACTGCGGTAATCGCTGGATGCTTAATAAGGCAATAATTTCAGACCGTAGTAGATAGCTGGGAGATTGATGGTCGGTCAGTGGAGACTTGGCGGAGACTGATGGTCGGTTACTTAATCACTAATTATTTAAGCTCATCAATCATCATGTAGATGAACGGAGATGTCGAGGTGTGCAAGACTGGAGAGGTCATAATATAAGCAGCATCGGGACGTGACGTGCTCGACCGTGTCGCACCCGCGGCCAAGCGGCAGTGCATGCCGGCGGCCGAGGCAGCGACGTCCATGCGGCGACCACGGGCAGGTCGCCCAACGCGCGCTTGATCTGGAGGAGCAGCTCCGCCTCTCCCGCCAGCTGCGAAAATGCATTACTACGCTTTGATGTATCTACACCACTCTTATCGCAGCACCGCTGGTTGCGGGATCAACGGTAGCAGTGACGCCGTCATTCCTGTGGAGTTTACCGGGGATCTCATTTGTAGTCGCTGTCGTTCCGGTTCGCGCTCCTCCTGTGTCACTTGACAGACAAAGGGGAAACAATCAGAGTGGGCCATTAGCAGAGCTAATTTGATATTTTACTGATCGGAGGTGCTCCAGCAGATTACCATTCTAATCCCTATTGCTAAAAGTAAAGGTTTCGGTACACACCTCCCTCTTATCTAAATGAAGGGGATTTATCTCTCTATCCTATTCCTGGTGATTGGATTTTGATACTCTGCTGCAGCAACCACTGCTAAAAACATAAAAGGAGTTATTGGTAACGGAGAGAGAGTATTTTAGGTATAAGATATAAGTAATTTGTTGGAGATGCTCTGAGATGGATGCGAGATGTTTATTGAGCCTCTGCTACTACTGCAAGAACAGGCGCTCATGTTTCCTCAAATTCCCCCAAATATGTGTCCGATAATCTGATTTGATCATTTTTGTTGTCCAGGCGACGGCGAGTCCCTCCGCGATAGATATATATATATAGAGAGAGAGAGAGAGAGAGAGAAATGTTTGTATTGGGATCTTCGGAGAAGTCGCTAATTATTCTACTTCACGTGGCTAGAAGATCCTGCTGCGGCGCCGGCTTTCCTTTCTTTTTTTCTGCTCGATCTTCCTCCTATATCCTACTCGATCGTCAGCTTCATGCTTCTTTGGAATAGGCACGTTAGTATCAAAGATATCTAGCAGGCTGATCTTAGATTATCGAGAAAATATTGTAAACACTCTTACATATATCACTCTAATTTCAGTTTCCACTACTAGTATCTTTGAAAAAAGACCACCCAACTAACTAATTTGGTATTGTTTGGTCCTCGCCATCCAACTGGCGACGATATATGTTTGGATGGTTACTTATTTTTTAAATATAGATTTTGTATAATTGTATGATAACTGCTTATCTTACTATTACTGATAACTATTACTGATAGGAGAACTTTTTTAAACCTCCACGTGAAGCTATCTAGGGTCCTAGGTGGATACTTAAAAAATAGAAAAAATCTTAAAAATTCTCGCAAAAATTAGAAATATCTTGCCATCAATCTAACAAGTCTAATCATAATAATCATTGAATTTGTTATCTTTCCTAATAAATTACCCATCTATTAAATTACCCACCTATGCCACTATGGAAATAGACTAAAATAACCCTCTAAACATATATCTAAATGACAATTACTTTTCGTAATAGAGATGACTACATTTCTTTCAGTTCCATATTTCGCTATCTAGTTTCTTCTACGACTAGATGATGTAGAGCACTACTTTGCTGATGTGCCGTGCTTCATCAGAAGCTGTTTTTTATTTTTATTTTTTTTGCAAAAAGACTGATAGAGCTCTTGCTATTTTATAACGCAAGGCACGAGAAACCAGGTGGCCCCCAACTTGATCGACCTGAAGGAGGTTGGCCCCCGATTTGAGCTGCGGCTGTACCAGGTGACACACACACCCCTCCATCAGCCAATGCCAACAATGCCCGAGGCTCTCATGGGCATGACAATTTTTGCCGTGCTAACGTGTTCCTCATGTCTGACAGATCAAACTAGGAACCGTGGAACAAAACGAAGAGCCAAGCGAGTGTGTTCTGCGGCCCTACATCGACACTGCCAAGCAAGAAGCAAAAGATTCTCTGCGTGTGAATTGGATTATTGGTGGATGATCTGCACTGCAGTACATCATTTTTTGAGTTTATTTTACTTTTTGGGGGAATACTAACAGCATGCGCTGCACAGGGTGATTTGCATGCTCCGTGTCTTTGGATGGGTCCTGGAATGCTTCATTTCCCCTAAATTAAAGTTGCAGGTCTTGGCTGTACGGTGATTATATTGTATTTCCTCCGTTCCAAAATGTAGGTGGTTTTAGCATTTTTGGATTCACAGCATTTGCTAGATATCCACATATAATTTATGTCCAGATACGAAGCAAAATTTATGAATCTAGAAAAGGTAAAACGACCTCCATTTTGGAACGGAGGTAGTAGCATTCTGTGAGGTTTACAGTACAGTAATTTGAGTTCAGACTTGGGATGAGAAGCACGAAACGTCTCCGGAAATCATCGTCGTTATTTATAGTTGGGCTTTAAAGGCCTACTATTTATTCTGGGCGGCCCGTCCATCGCTGGCCCAACTTTGCACCACTGCTGCAGGCCGTATATATATTTTGCGCCTGGGCTACGGTCTCTTCCATCGCCGCTGCTGGGCTCGCGGTTGAGAATGCCACGGTCCACAATAACGGCCCGCCAGAGGTATCTAAGCCCTCCTTTGCGTGCGTTGTCAGGTGTCTACTAGATCTTTTTTGAGGATGGAGCCGTTCAATCGATTGCTCGAGACATGGAGCCACTGGAGCAGACCTCCGGCGCACAGCCCCTCCGGGATCGCACCAGTAAGCTTGTTATCTTCAACATCAACAGAATATAAGCGTGAATGCTTCCCAAGCTCCGGCGGAAGCAGGAGTTCCGATGAACTCATTATTTCTCAAACTAAAATATGTGAGGTTCTCTAATCGCCCAAAGGCTTCTGGGATAAATCCACTAAGCTTGTTCCCATGGAGGTAGATTTCAGTCAAGCTCATCGCAGCAAATTCATCAACCATCACATCTCCGGTGAGGTTGTTCTGGTCCAGATGCAAGAGTTGCAAATTCCTGAGGCTCCAAACTCCCGTGGGAATGCTTCTTGTCAATGAGTTGGAAGACAGGACCAATTCCTCCAACTCGGACATCCTCACCACGTAGCTTGGGAAGTCACCAACAAGATGCAGCCAAGGAAACAAGCTCAGGACTGATGGTGAGTTTTGTTTACCCGTTCCACGAATGTGAGGACTTAGATCCCGTTTGGAACCGAGTGCTAATACTAACTAATTTAAATAGGAGTGTTAATAGAGTTGGCTAAATTAACCAAGACTAAAAAATTTTAGCATTTGCATGAGTGCTAATATGTGCGAAAGTTTAGCATTTAACTTTAGCTCATTCAAACAAGCCTTTAGGATGTATGCAGTTTGATTAAGAATGTCGATGAGATTGATTTTTTTTTTGCTAAATTTGAGCTGCGGCTGTGTGTGCACACCTCCATCAGTCATTATCAACAATGTTTGAGGCTCTCACGAGCATAATAATTTTTTGCAGGTGCTAACGTGTTCCTGAAATCAATGAAATCGTGATGGATTGACTGTTTAATGCAATTGAAATCTGTTCTTCCAACGATTTGATCCATACTGTTTACATACTACAAGAACCAAACATATTCCCTTTACAGTACCCATGTGATCTGATCGCCAAACACTAGCTGGAAACATCAATCACGAGCTACCCGATTCCTATCATCAGGTGCTCATCCCAGCAGTGCAGAGTAGCTTAACAGATCTTGCCGGAGAGTTTGTTATTAGCTAGGTAGAGTTGCTGCAGCAGCGGCATGCCGTAGCCTAGATTGCTAGGTATCTCGCCAGAAAACTGGCTATTCTCTGCATTGAAAGTACACGAGCCCAACAGCTACCGCCGGAATTCTGCTGCTGCTGCTGCTGCTGACGCTGGTGTTGCCATCTCCCGGCACTGCTGCTGACGCTGGAGGAGTGGGTGCTCAAGAAGGCAATAGTTTGGAATTGGAATCACTTTCAGGTCGTGATAGCTGGAAGAAAGACTGATGATCGGTCACCGGAGACTTACGGGAGACTGGTCGGTCAGTCATCGGAGACTGAAAAACACGGCGGATTGAGTCGTCGGCCCGTGGTCTGAGCGTCTGAGACACGGCTCTACTGGTGGCCATGGCGCGTACCAGCTAACTTTGCACTCGCAGCTAAGCCAGAGAAAGAAATTAAGCGACCTGGAAATTAAGCTGTTCTGAGATCAGTTGTGCTTGTTCACACCTTTGTCTCACCCAGAAGCCAGCACTTCCAGGTCGCCCGGCAAGCTGCCTCGATTCCTCCAGCCTCACGTTCATCAGGTCCAGCTTGTTCTCGGGGCAGAGCACCCTCCAGCTTCTTGCCAAACCCATTTACCCTCCTCATCAGTACCTCCACATCCCCCATCCTGGAAACACATCTTGTTTCTTAAATTCCAAAGCCCCAACCACAAACTCATTTCTCACTTAATTTCCGAAGCCCCTACACCAATTTTCTTATTGTCACAAACTACAACAATTTGCTTATTGCTAATCCAAAATGTCCCTAGACTCAACTTTCTTCAATATTGTTGGAGTGTATTGAGCCCATGGGGCATTGTGGCCCATTGGGCCTATGTGTATTACAAATTGGTATGCCCTGTTAGGGTTTTGATGCTATGCAATATCACTTCTATATGGTATCAGCTTAGGTTTTCTCCTTCTCCCCTCCTGCCCGCCGCCGCCGCCGCCGGCCGCCGGCCCTCTCCTCCTTCCCTCCCCTCTCCTCTTCCTCTCCCTCCTCTGCTCCCGCTCAGGCCGCTGTGGGCGCCTGGGCCGCCGGCGCCGGGCTGCTGCCGCCCGGTTTTCCTGCCGCCGCGCTGGCCCTCGCGGGGGGCCGGGCCGCGGGCGCCGCCGCTCCACTGCTCCAGGAGCCGCCGGGCGCCGCTGCGGGCGCCGCCGCGGGCTCCGCCGTGGGCCCTGCCCCTCCTCTGCTCCAGGAGCTGCCGGGGGTGCCGCAGCGGGCGCCGCAGTGGGCGCCGGAGCTCCTCTGCTTCAGGCTGCTGGCGCCCTGGGCCCCCTGCAGCCCGCCTCCACTGCTGCCGCAGCTACTGCTGGCGTAGGCGCCGGGGCTGCGGGACCCCAGCCGCGCACCGCCGTCGATCCGGCCGCCCTGCGGGCCGCTGCACAGCTGCTGCAGGCCGCGGGCGCCGATCCGGTCGCCTTGCGGGCCGCTGTGCGGCTGCTGCCGGCCGCGGGCGCTGCAGGCACGCAGCCCGTCATCGATGCCACGCCCAGTGCCGCACAGTCTGGCCTCGGGATGGCGCCCGAGGATGCAACGTTCTCCGGCGCTTTCCGAGGACAGCAGGCCGACGCCGCTCGCGCCGCGGCCCTCCTCACTGCCAAGTCGGAGGCTTCGGCCGCCCAGGAGCGGGTCCGTGTGGCTGCCCTTGCCTGGGAGCGCGAGCGCACCACGGCCGACGCCCTCGCTCTCCGGGTCGTCGAGGAGGAGCGCTACCTCCGCATCTCCTCCGGTCAGCCCGTCGACCCTGAGCCCGGCACCTCCTCCTCCTTTCGGGCCCCGTCCGCAGGATCTGGAGCCTGGTACGACCCGACCGACCCCTCGGTCGCCCAGCTCCACCTCCAGGCAGCTGGTGTCCAGAATATCAGGGCTCTGGTCTCCGTCCTCCTCGACCCCGCGTCCTCCTCCTACAGCCGCTGGCGGGATCAGGTCCTCCTCACCCTCCGCCGCTACGCTCTCAACGACCACGTCCTCGTCGACTCGCCGATCGAGGCGCGGGACGTGACGTGGCTGCGTTTCGACAGTGTCGCCATGTCCTGGATCTTCGGGACCATCTCCCTAGATCTTCAGGACCTCGTCAGGACCCACGGCGGCACTGCGCGACAGGCTTGGGTGGCGCTCGAGGGGCAGTTCCTCGGCAACGCCGAGTATCGCGCCCTCTAGCTCGATGCCACCTTCCGCACTTTCGTCCAGGGGGACCTCTCCGTCGGTGAGTACTGCCGGCGGATGAAGAGCATGGCTGATGCTCTTCATGACCTCGGGGATCCGGTGTCCGATCGGGTCTTGGTGCTCAATGTCCTACGGGGCCTGTGCAGCACCTACGACCACCTGAAGTGCTGGATCACCCGCCAGAGGCCCTTTCCCACCTTCCTGCAGGTCCGGGACGACCTCGCTCTTAAGGAGATCACCAGGGGTCTTGCGCCCGGATCCTCCTCACCCAGCCCCGCCGCGCTCGTGGCTACTCCACCGTCCTCCTCCGCTGCTCCTGCCACCTCCCTCCTTGGGGCTGCTCCCGCCGGGCAGACCGGAGGAGGGGGGGCCGTGGACGTCGCCGGCGACGGGGTGGTGGTGGTGGCACTGGTGGCCCTGCTCTTGGGGATACCGGTACCGGTGGGGGCCGTCGGAGCGCGTCGACCTCGGCTCCCGCTCCTGCCCCTGCCCCTGGAGGTACGCCCTGGCCATCCTTCAGCAACCCGTGGTCAGGGCGCATCTCGATGTGGCCGCTCCAGGGTCAGGTGGGGGGACTTCGTCCTCAGCTCCAGCCGGTGGCCATGTTCACTGGTGCTACTCCTTTCTTCGCGCCGTCCTGGACCCCGCCAGCTCAGCCTCGCCAGCAGCCGACCTGGCCTGGGGGGTGGGACCAGGCCGCTCTGGCGCAGTCCTTTAGCACCATGGGACTGACACCGCCGGTCAGCACCGAGTGGATCGCCGACTCGGGTGCCTCGTTCCACACCACTCCTGATGCCGGAATCCTCTCTTCTGTCCGACCCCCACACCCTTCTTGTCCTTCTTCTATCATGGTTGGTGATGGGTCTTGCCTTCCTGTCACCGCCGTGGGTTCTGCTCCTCGTCTTCCTAATGTTCTTGTTGCTCCTCGAATGGTTCACAACCTTCTTTCCATTCGCCAGTTTACTGCTGACAACTCCTGTTCTATCGAATTTGACTCCTCTGGCCTTACTGTGAAGGATTCGGCTTCCCGGCGTCCACTTCTCCAATGTGACAGCCCGGGGCCCCTTTACACCCTTCGGCTTCCTGCTTCCGCTGCCTCACCTTCGGCTTCTTCGTCTGCTGCTTTTGCCGTGACACCTTCTTCCACCACCTGGCACCGCCGGCTTGGTCACCCCGGCCGCGACGTTTTGGCTCAGCTCAGCCGTAGTACCGATGCTCCTTGTACTAAGGCCCCTGCTGAGCACCTCTGTCATGCATGCCAGTTAGGTCGTCATGTTAGACTTCCGTTTTCTTCTTCTTCTTCGCATGCTGCGCATGCTTTTGATCTGATTCACTGTGACCTGTGGACATCTCCTGTACTCAGCATGTCTGGTTATAAATATTATCTGGTCATTGTTGATGATTTTTCTCATTACTCTTGGACTTTTCCTTTGCGCACCAAGTCTGAGACCTTCCCCACCCTCCTCCACTTCTTTGCCTGGGTGTCCACTCAGTTCGGCCTCACAGTTAAGGCCGTCCAGTGTGACAATGGGCGAGAGTTCGATAACTCCACCTCCCGGTCCTTCTTCCTGTCTCGGGGTGTTCAGCTGCGTATATCTTGTCCGTATACCTCTCCTCAGAACGGCACGGCTGAGCGGATGATTCGCACGACGAACGACGTCGTGCGCACCCTCCTGATCCAGGCCTCTTTGCCCCCGCGCTTCTGGGCTGAGAGCCTCCACACCGCCACCTACCTGCTTAACCGTCTTCCGTCCACTGCTTCTCCCGCTCCCACTCCACACCACGCTCTCTTCGGTACCCCTCCTCGCTACGACCACCTTCGGGTCTTCGGGTGTGCGTGTTACCCTAACACCTCCGCCACCGCTTCTCACAAGCTGGTGCCCCGATCGACTCGTTGTGTGTTCCTCGGGTACTCCCCTGACCACAAGGGGTACCGATGCCTTGACCTCACCTCTCGTCGCGTTCTGATCTCCCGACACGTCGTCTTTGACGAGTCGGATTTCCCCTACTCTACCTCCTCTACACCTTCTCCTGACCTCGAGCTGGAGACTCTGTTTCCGACTGACCCGGTGGTTCAGCCACCGTTCCCTATCTGTCCTTTTCCTGCAGGTTTCCCCGGCACGCCGGCACCGTCTCCGGTGATCCCTGCTGCGTCGAGCGCGGCCCCGGTGCCCGCGGTCGCACCACGTGCGATTCCCGGACCTCCGGTCGTGCCGCGCGCGGCTCCAGCGCCTTCACGTTCACCTGCGCGGTACGCCCAGCCGGTGCAGGTGTACCGGCGTCGCTCGGCACCGACCCTGACACCACCGCAGTCCACTGCGCCGGTGCAGGTGTACCGGCGTCGTTCGGCACCGACCCTGGCGCCGCCTCCTACTCCGGAGGCTCCTGCGACACCGATGCTGGCGCCGTCACCGCTGCCGCCTCCTCCGGCTCCCTCTCGTGCCGAGCCGGAGGTCTACCACCCGCCAGTCATCCATCGGGATCCTCGGCATATCCATCCCATGGTGACTCGGCGGATGGCCTCTCAGGCCGCGACTCTCTCCGCCGCCGAGGGAGAGCCGCGTGTCTCTCCTGTACCCTCCTCTGTCCGCGACACCTTGGCGGATCCTCACTGGCGTCGCGCGATGGAAGAGGAGTACGCGGCTCTTCTTGCCAACCAGACGTGGGACCTTGTGCCGCGTCCGTCTGGTTGCAATGTGGTGACTGGCAAGTGGATCTGGACGCATAAGCGTCGGGCTGATGGCACACTGGAGCGCTACAAAGCTCGCTGGGTTCTCCGGGGGTTCACACAGCGGCCTGGTGTGGACTATGATGAGACTTTCAGCCCTGTCGTGAAGCCTGCTACGGTGCGCACTGTCCTGTCGCTTGCGCTCTCGCGCTCTTGGCCTGTGCACCAACTGGACGTGAAGAATGCCTTTCTTCATGGCACTCTGTTAGAGACTGTCTACTGCTCTCAGCCAGCGAGATTTGTGGATTCGAACCATCCGGATATGGTCTGCCGGCTCAACAAATCTCTCTATGGGCTGAAGCAGGCTTCTCGGGCTTGGTACTCTCGGTTCGCCACGTTCTTGCTGACATTGGGGTTCACCGAGGCCAAGTCTGACACGTCTCTCTTCGTCTACCGCCGAGGGGATGAGACCTCTTATCTGCTGCTCTACGTTGATGACATTGTGCTCACAGCCTCTAGTCAGCAGTTACTTCAGAGTGTCATCTCCTCTCTGCAGCAGGAGTTTGCTATGAAGGATCTCGGTCAGCTCCACCACTTCCTGGGCGTCACTGTTGAGCCTTGCCCGTCTGGTCTTCTCATGCACCAGCGGCAGTACGCACTCGATATCTTGGACCGAGCTGGGATGACTGATTGCAAGCCCTGCTCCACTCCTGTCGACACTCAGGCGAAGCTGTCCGCCGATGTGGGTGATCCGGTGGCTGATCCTACTGCCTACCGGAGTCTGGCTGGTGCTTTGCAGTACCTCACCTTCACCAGGCCGGACCTCACCTACGCTGTCCAGCAGGTCTGTCTCCATATGCATGATCCCCGGGAGTCACACCTTGCTGCGCTGAAGTGTCTCCTCCGCTACGTCCGTGGCATTGTGGACCTCGGCCTGGTACTTCACCGCTCGTCTTCTGCTGAGCTGGTGGTCTACACCGACGCTGACTGGGCTGGCTGCCCGGACACCCGTCGCTCCACTTCTGGCTACGCCGTCTTCCTGGGCGGCAACCTGGTCTCCTGGTCGTCCAAGCGGCAGCCGGCTGTCTCTCGCTCCAGTGCCGAGGCGGAGTACCGGGCTGTCGCTAACGGCGTTGCGGAGGCGTCCTGGCTCCGACAGCTCTTGGCGGAGCTCCACAGCCCGCTCGCCAAGAGCACGATCGTCTACTGCGACAACGTCAGCGCCGTGTATCTCTCCACCAACCCCGTCCAGCATCAGCGGACAAAGCACGTGGAGATCGACCTACACTTCGTGCGCGACAGAGTCGCAATCGGCGATGTTCGGGTCCTCCATGTCCCGACTACCTCCCAGTTTGCTGACATCTTCACCAAGGGGCTGCCCTCCTCGACCTTCTCGGAGTTTCGATCCAGCCTCAACGTAGCCGGTGGCTAGTCGTGGCTGGGGGGGGGGGGGGGGGAGGGGGGGGTATTTGCCCTTTGTACTCTCTTCTTGTCCAGTCTTGAACACCGCTGCGCCGGTTGTTCAGATTGCGGGGGGGTGTTGGAGTGTATTGAGGCCATGGGGCATTGTGGCCCATTGGGCCTATGTGTATTACAAACTGGTATGCCCTGTTAGGGTTTTGATGCTATGCAATATCACTTCTGTAAATATTAATACCACAAACCTCCGCAATCGCTAGCCAAAGCTGTCTAGCCACGACACGATCAAAAAGCAAGTGATATGCTGTTTCAGTTTCGCTGCAAAACAAACAGGAATAATCCTACAGGGTTTTCCATGAATAATTGGCTAGTGAACCCCCAAGCCTAGATCTAAGGCGAGTTGGGAATTGAAGCCGTGTCAAACATGAATAATAAGATCTTACTTTAGTCCTTGCTTGGTTCTGAATCTTACTTTCAGATCTGAAAGCATCTAATTTTGGTCTGCCAAGCATTGATCTAAGGCAAATTGGGAATTGAAACCATGCCAAACATGATCATCAATCCATGCATAGCTTCCAAGGACTGGTAGGTTAAAGAGATGCTCAATAAGGGACCTAACAGTGGAAAACCAAAGGAAATTGAGGATGTTAAAATGTTGGGATCTACATTGTAGTGACTATTTCCAAGTCTATACAGTTTCAAATGAAAAATAAGTTCTATAATTTTCGATAAAAGACATAGGGTGCTAAATTCAAGTTTTTGGTGTACACTCTAACGTGTATTTACAGTTGCCGTTCAATCTTTTTATCCTAGATCTGATTTGCCGTTGCTGAAAATAATAGTGACGCAAGGAAACAAGATGCAATTTGCAAACGAAGAAATTAACACAGGAATGACAGTGAGTTTTGCCAGTTGCACAATCGTTAAGACGCATGTAGTTTATTAAGAAGGCAAAGGGAAATGCACCATATAGGAAATAAAGGAAATTTATTTGCTAAACTATGTCAGGTTCATGTAAGTTTACTGGCTCTTTTTCTCTACAGAAGGTTCTTTTCCCATCCTGGCTACAATCGGCAAAAGCATTACATGGGCAGGCAAAATTTTGCCATAGCCGAGCAAGCTGATCTCTTCCATGATGAAATGAAGGCCGGGTAGCCTACTCAACACCAACAGATCCATGTTCAACACAAGGAACCAAAGAATGGAGACCAACATTCTTATTTGCATCGGGACTATACTATACTAACAGACTGGCCATGCCTCCATCGTCATCCATATTTGCTACCATTCAGTTCATGATGGCAATGCCGCCTTCCCCTATATTCCTCGCGCAGTGCTCCCCTATTCTTGTTTAACAAGAGGAGCTCCAGCGACGATGGCGGTGCTCTGTCGTTCCTAAATGGCATTGCCGGATGGGTGCTGGCTGCTTGATCCTTTGCTACTGCAAGAACAGGGTGCTCATGTCTCAGCAAATTCCCCGAATATGTCGAGGCACCCATCCCAGCGTCCCTTCTCTCTCGTTTCCCAGTATCCGCCTTTGTAGCGGTACGTCCCGTTCTCCATGTCCTGCTCGAACCACCGGGGCTTCCAGCCATTGTCTTGAAGTTTCGTGGACTGCAACAAGACAGACTAAGATGAAACAGCATATAGGGCAAGTGATTTATGCAATTTGATAGAGTTCTGTGGAAACTACTAAGCATGACCCTATCCATGCCAAATTTTACAAGAGGAGACATGGACGATACCATTCTTTGACGCCGTTCCAACCTCAACTTCTCAGCGTTCGCCTTTTCATATTCGCCATTCTCTAGGTGGCGCTGATCTGGTCTCAACCGCGAATCTGTAGGTGGAAGTTTTTCCTATATCCGGGAATGGCCAAGCAATTAGGACAAAAATCTTGATTATGGGACACTGTATGACAATCACATTTACACCCATACCTGCAACCCTGGGGTTAACTCATTCAATGTGATCGCGAACGAAGACAGATTGTACCGCGTTGGATTAGGAGCAGGTTTGTTCTTTTCCCACAATAGCGAGGCACCTTTCAGTTGATCAGCACTTCTCACCTTGAAAGTATCAGAATTACTATAATACATGCTTTCATCCCACTTCCCTATTAAAAATGAAGCTTTGTTCCCATCATTGTCCTCTACAAAGCCTTGTACCTGTGGACACAGTGCATGCAAAAGATAAACATAATGCTAAAAGCACTTATGCACCAAAAATTAAAACAATGAGTAGCTGCTTATAATACCACCTGAACTAAGTTTGAACTAAGATGTCAGACATTGAAGACGAGGATACAAGTCTCAGTAACCTAACTACCTAAATACATAAGGAAATTTGTAAATCGCTACTTCGGTACAATGCCAAAACCCCAGAAAGTATATGATCAACATAAGAACAAACCACTTCCCCCAAATGTAATCAAAAGTCAAATGGATGCCAACTGAAACAACTCATATTGAGACCTCAGACCAGGAGTTCGAAATGAAACAGTGGTTTCTACAATCACACTAGAGATTCTTCTTCACCGTACTCCTAGTAAAAACACAAGTGTGTCTTTCCCTAAGTTCATCTGACAGATGTTAAGGACATGATAATCATGCAAATTCTTTGTAGTTAAATGCCAACAGTACAAAAGAAGGTAATGAGTGAACCATAGATTGATCATCATAAGGTAAAGTGCTGAAGAGGAAAACATGTGGGCTCCACATCTCGGTTAACAGCAGTAATATTTGAGTTAACACTTACTAGGTGAGGATTCCGGTCAAGAAGTGATGGCTCTTTGAACTTAAGTTTACATGAATACTGACGATTCCCTTTTATGTGCATGGTTCCATGGTGGCTGCAGTACAACTTCCCAAGGATGAGGTTATGAATAGTCGTTGTAACCTGAAAAGGCATTATTGTGTGAAAACAGAATTTAGTTATGAGAAAATATAGAGTATCAATCAGAGATCTTGGCATTCCTAGTTGTGCTACACACCTTATTCCATTGGAAGATTTCACCATCGTCAAATTCCACAGTCAAAATGCCAACTGGTTCAACTTGAATTGACTGCCCCCAAAACTTGGATTTGAGATTGCTGTCGCCCCAGAATTTCCAACCCTTGCCTTCACAGTGGCAGGCAATCAGCATTGGATGATGACTAACCTATTGGTGGAAATGTTGAACAGCAACGTGATGAAATTAAAAGCCTCCGATGCAAAGTATCACATATTAAGATATGGCTGATCAGTACAAGGTAAACAAAGGGACATAGCTTTATCAGAAATTTCATGACATTGGATGCAGATATATATATATATCAGTTTTGCATTATATGAACGTAAAGGAAAAAACTTTACTTTCTTTGTAAATCTATAGAGTTTCTCACTATTCCTTCCCCCAGAGATCCAGACACAATCTCTTGAATAAGAACAACAAAGAGTCCTCAACTAACCTTTTCTGCGAAAAACCGAACTCCTCTATCAGGGTAATCAGCTTCGTAGGTCTCTCCTAGCAATGGATTGAATGGTTTGCAAGGTCTTGCAACGGATGAAGCATAACCGGAGACCGCAAAAGCAGCTACTTTGAGAATTCGCATGAGGCTGTTTCCCTAGATTTCAAATATGTAAGATAAAAATGAGCAAAAATCCTTATAAGATATAGGAACATGCACAATATTAGAAACATGCTATACGTTGATGCACAAAATTGCATCATATCCCAAACTCACGAGCGATACTGATACATCATGGCTGAACAAAACTAACATGTCAAACTATAATACTGTGATAACACCTATCACTTTTGTAAGAATCAATAAACTTCCAAGCTTATTAGTATACTGCATCAACAAGTACCAGACAGCATAATTTTTATGGGTTCTCGCAGATATTATCCATCTAGTTTTATCATGAGTCAATCACATTTGCAGATTAGGTGTGTTGATTTGAATAGTGATGTGGTAAAGGGATTGGCGCCACAATTTCATCGATCTCTGAAACTCTCATCTAAAGCAGATGAATGTCCTAGACATGCAATATCAAAGACATGAAAGTGATCTTACCATTTTTCCATATTGATAGGCCTGATCCAAGAGGTATGAATATTCCAAATCTTCAAAGCACTTTTGAAGGGATGAGAGAGGTTCATTGAAGTAAACTGGAAGGCAAACTCGTGTCAAGTCCTTTCCAACACTATCTTTAATAATGGACCAGAGGCTGATCCCTTTCTCTTTCTCAGTAGGCTCTGGTAGTCTAGTCCTTCGTCTGATATGTGGTAACCTGTCACTAGAATCTTGTGTTTGGGTATCCACAACTTCCTGAACACTTAGCATGGTTGAAGACCTGTTGTCTGATTCTATGAAGTAGTCCACAGAATCAAAGAATGGAGTTTCTTCTTCATAGGTCAATTCACCTCCATCATTCTTTTCAAACTCATCAGATTCTGTTGTGCTATATTCTGGGAAAGAACAACCATTGAACCATTAACAAAATGCTGGTTCTTAGGAAATAATGGTGGGAGTTCAAATTACTCATGCTACTTGAAACACATACATGAGAAGATTGAAATACAGACACAAGAAACAGATAAGTAGATCATGCAGCTGATCTACTGCTGGAAATAACCCAGTATGTGTCAAAGTCGTACCACTAAAATTTCCATGCCGAGAACTAGAAAAGTCATTTCTTGTCAATTCCCCCTGTGTTATACTTCCATCTTTACCTTCCTGCACAAATATGTGTGTAATACACTATGTAAAATTCCTGCAGGAAAAAGAGGAGAGTAACCATTCAAGGAGTAACCTTTGCAAATTTGTGTAACTATTTCAACATGAGATCTACTGATTAGCAGGAATTTAAGAACCCACAAGTTTACCAAGAACTATATTTCTTACTTTCAGCCATTGAGGTGGTTCCTGCTACTTGTCACTTTTGTGCAAAGTTTGAACACATACAAAGAACGTATGCAGCTGCTCTTACCTCAAAATTGTGTCTGCAGGACCCAAACAAGCTTAAGTAATCCTCGTAACGCCGCTTCAGTTGCTTCCGGTAGCTTGAGAATTCAGAAAGTACAATCTGTTCACAGTCCTCAATAAGATTCTCATTCAGACCCTCCTGATGCATTCGATCTCGAAGCCTTGCAGTTGAAATCGAAACATCGCACTGCACGAAAGTTACTCTCCCACTGAGTGACCCAAGAGAGTACACACTCCTTGCCAAGATCAAGGCCTCAATCCAGGCAACACGGTCATCTTTTGAATCTGTCTTCAAGTGAAGCGTCTTTGTGGGGGAAAATATGTAGAATCTCCTATCGTCAGACTTACTCTCCCGAAATGCTGACACCTAGAAACATAGTAACTCATTGGCTGCCATATACTTGAAACTGGGTAGCCTTGCACATGAAAATGTCTAAAACTTTCCATGTGCAACATTACCCATCAGCCATATGAAAAGCATACACAGTCACATACACAGATTAACATCCATAACATTTGTACACAGCACCAGAAACTTCTGTTAAGAAGTAAAACCCCCGAAAAAAGAGAGGCAAAGATGAAAAACAGATTTAAGAGCCCTGTATGGTATTTTTCCCAAAAAATTCATCCGAATGAGTACCCTCTCCCTTCAATTTCAACGAAAGGGTCAGGGGAAAGGGCAACGAGAATGAAATCGAAAGTAGAACTAATCTACAATCTACCTCAAGAAAACAACCTATGCAGTTGAAGATCCAAAGGCCCCCCCTGATTCAATCTGACATAGACCACAGGAGCCCCATTTTATTCCCTCTCCTAAGCTCCCTCTCTCTATGTGGCCACTTGGATCGACTGTACATGCTTTAATTCTTGGGACCCATGGGTAAAGGCCATGAAAAGACCCAGTGATAGTACTAACACTGGGAGTTCAACAGCTAGTAAAAGCATCGTGGAAAAGCAACCCCTGGAGCAGTAAACATCAATAATGCAAATTCCAAAAGTATCCTCAGAGCATATCCAATCCTCTAATCACATTAAATAATTCAACTTATCACATAGCATCTGTCATGCACTCATCCATATGGATGAATCCTATCACACAGCATTTTTGGGGTTAAAAAAGTGCGCACAGTAATAAGACAGCGACTAACTGATAAACTTTGTTGTCCTATCGATCTTGATCAATAGAATGGCAACAGAGCCCTCATCCTTTTCGGAAATGACAACAAGGCTTGGAATTTAGACACAAAACTGCGAAAGGATCAGGGCTTTACATGCAAAGATGTGCCTGACCACGTGACAGAGAAAGGTACGGCCCTTTTGGAAATACTAGTATCAAGAGGGAAAAAAAGACGCCATTTGTTCCCTTATAGCTAAACTACTAGGTTCTGCTAAATTTAGACAAGAAACGGTCTTAGGACCACTAATCAGGTGGTTAATCAGTTGGTTAATTAATCATGCCTCTTAATGGTAGCACCATTGGAATGGATTCGAGGAAGCGATGACCTGAGCAACAAAATGGACAGGATTGAAATGATTTGTCACGGCAATGCACAGACAAGGAGAAGGATGGAATGAATGCGAGTATCCTGGCAAAAGGAAAATAGAAAAGAGAGGTCACGTCACTTCGATCCAGCAATGTGACGATGTCTCCCACCAACCATTCCATGTCCATCATCATGAGACAGAACTCGACACGAGAATCTACCTTGCACCCCCCCGCAAAAAGAACCCAGGACCGATTAAATAAGATTTCTTTGGCTGCTACAATTTTCAACACTTGATCCGGTGAGGTAATAATGCGTTCCAGCGAACAGCAGCGCTGGCTGGATTGTTAATGAAGGCAACGAAACGAATTCCCCAGGAACACAGATTCAGAAATCACAGCAGAGAAGAAGAAGAAGAAAAATCACGAATTCAACGGGAGTGGTCGCGGTGAAAGGTTAAAGTTAGACTTGAATTGCATCCACCGAACGAGCACTTGCAAATGCGGGGAGAAAATTGTTGAGAAAAGAGAGAGCGAAATCGAGAAATCGGAATCTGCCCCACCGGGAGGCCGGATCACACGAACCGCACGAGAGGGGGCCGGCGAGGGCGAGCACGGACCTTGAGGCTTACGACGCCGGTGGGCTTCTCAGTGTGGCGCGCGCCGCCGACCCTGGAACCGATCAGCCTGACCTCGCCGTCCTCCTCCGCCGCGCCGGCGCCCGCGCCGGCCCGAATCTTGGAGTAGGACAGGACGCCGTCACGGAGCGAGAACCAGCGCTCCCGCCACCCGCGGCCGTAGTTGGTCCACTTGTGCAGCACCCCCTCCACCGCCACCGCCGCCCCCGAGGCCGCCGCCGCGGAGGCGGCGGCGGCGGGGTCCGGCGCCAGCGGCAGCGTCGGCGTGGCGTCCCTCGGCAGCGGCGGCGCGGCGGAGAGGCAGCACAGCGCGCTGTGGTGGTGGTGGTGGAGTCCGTACCCGCGGCCGCTCCCGCCGCGTCTGCTCATGCTCTGCGTCATCCCGCTCCGGTGGCGGCGAGGCGACGGCGGGGGAGGGAAGGGACGCGGGGAAGGGGCCAGGGGGGGAGAGACGCGAGTTTCGCTCGCCTCGCCACGCTTTATTTTTAGCAGCGGTTGGTCGCTATTTATGTGTGGGGCCCACTTCCTCTCGGTGCTCTCCTCTCCTGGTTACAAACAAACCGGGCTTTATTTGGGATCTTTTTGGGGGGTTTTCTGGTTCTTTGTTTTGGCCTGGCCTCTGTCTAGAAAACTGCAACAACCACCACATTTTGCTCTTTAATCCAACTAATCCTGCCTCTCTTGTGGCTGATAAAAAGGATTAGTTTGTCACATCATCTCAACTCTCTTTACAACAAAGATTAGAAATTGTCCGCAGAACACCTTGGTATATACTCACTGTATGATGCTAGGTAGGATGTGGGGTTGTTACACATAGCGGTTTTTAACTATTGTCTATTTCATAGGATGTTTTGTCCACGAATTAATATAAATCGTCATGAGAGGTTGCTAAGTATATGCCAAACTTTGTAACAATTTTTTTATAAGTTTACATGAAAAGGGTATCCTCCTTTATTCAATGCAATACCCGTAGCTATTTACACGTTTTGTGGTTGTGAAGTGAGTTGTTTCTAATATTTTTGATGCGTTTTCTTGGAACCAGAGTTTAAAGGTCTATTAGAGCTTTAGTGAAGTTGCGTGCACGTAAAAATTGATTATTGCTAGCTTGTTTTCATCTTGCTTTGCAATCTGACGTGCACAGTTAGGACCTTTAGGTGAACTTTCTGAAGATAGGTTCACTTAGCATCACAAACTTCACACTAAAAGTGTGTTCCTTTATTAGCTAGTGACACCCAGGAGTTGTACCCTTCCTTAAAAAGCATAAACTGATTTAAGCATGGCCCTTTATTTCGAGGGATGGGGACAAAAAGGCCATAGTTTCTAACTTATGTCTTAAGATATTTCTATGATTATCTAGCTCTTGTAATTTAGTGCTCATACAAGATAGAGCTAGATGTTAAAGAAGTTGTTTTGAACACTTTTGGATTCATCCTAACTTTATTTGTGGAAATATTGGTTCGTGAAGATCATCGTGCTATGGTTATCTGAACATTTGGATATGCTATTTTGCCTATTTCGGGGTCATCTCTTGTTATCTACATTTAGTAAACTTTATGTGGTATATCTTCTTACAACTTACACTTTAGAATCATGGTTCTTGGGGAATTACAAAAATAATGCAAGGAAGCAAAACACAAAAGGAGTAGAAGTTATATGTAAAGACAGCAAGCCCTGTTTACCAGATGTAGGAGCACATGATGATGTCATAGGGATCAGGAGTGGTTCACATGCTATGACTCGATTTAGTGGGCCTTAATGCATAGTTAAAGTGTACTGGCAGGGATTTTTAAAAGAGAAGGGTGTACTAGCTAGTAAACTAGTAGGCAGTAGCGAGCGGTTAGAGCAGCTTCCACTTAGCCCTCTGGGATTGTTTTGTGACTGAAGACAGTTGCTTCACTCCAGAAGTGTGCTACCTGGGACGCCATTGAGTGGCCACTACCTAATACATGCAAGGGGGTATACGAAAAATGGAGGGGGAAATCTAAGCTTGGAATTCAGAGGACCGATAGCATTATAGCCAGTAAAGTTAGGTACACCTTAGAAATATTATATGAAATCCAAGAAATTCTACTCAAGAAAACATTTGGCATCTCAAACAGGGTTGATACTTCGCAAATAGGATTAACTATAGCTTAGTTTATTTTTATTGCATCCATACTAAAAAGATACATCTAACTGTGTTTCCTTAGAAGCATAATATCAACTTTTGGAGGGCTTTAGTATAAATTATAGAACAAGGCAACAAACACCACTCAGTCTCTAATAGTGTTCCTTAGGTGTTGTAAGAAAATGAAGGCTTTGATAGTTTTGCTTAGAAGACATCTTTTCGCTTTTCTTTGGTCAAATCAAATGTCAGGCCCACTAGCGGCGGCACGTGTGCGTGTCTGGTGTGGCCCGCTTGACCAGCGAGACTCTCTGGGTGGGGTTCTATTTGGTTTTCGGAGGGCTAACTTTATCCTTATTATACTAAAGAGAATTTTTCTATTTTTAAGAGTATTAAATAAAATTATTTTATAAAATCTTTTGCACAAATGAGTGCTAATTCGCGAGATGAATTTAATAAATCTAATTAATATATAATCTGTAATAGTGATGCTACAGTAACCATCCGCTAATCACGGATTAATATACCTCATTAGATTCGTTTCGCAAATTAGCCCAGGATTCTATAATTAGTTTTATAATTAGACTATGATAAAAATTCTTTTTAAGATGATAGTGCTAAAGTACAGCCTCCGAAATCAAACTCCTCCTTAGATACCAGCAACTACCCGTGCTTGGGAAATTAGCTCTCACAGAGAGTATGGACCGACGCTCGGGGTTCCAATAGTCGGTGCCAGATTAAGTTGTTAATGACGAAGTAGGTAGTGCTAAGGATGCAAGTGGGTTTAATAGTATTTTTTAGTCAACTAATTAATTACGATGGCATGCCACTCTAGTTTATTTCATCTCCCAAATTCTTTACGCAGAATGTCATTCTAGTTTATTTTATTAATTTTTGGATCGACTCAATGACCCAAAATATATATAACTTACATCTCTATACTACGTAGTGATGTACATGCAAAATGGCCCGGCATACTCGGAATAGTTTAACAACACTATTTTAGGAAATAATATAATACTCCTTCAATAGCTATTTAGCTATTTTTAGGTTTATTCTATGACAAAGTATCTCAGGTTTGACTAAGTTCATCTACGAAAAATTCACATCGACAACACCAAATAAGTATGGAAAATGTACTTCATGATTAATGTGATGAAACTAATTTAATTTCATAGGCCTCAGTCATACAATTTGATCAAATAAAAAATAGTTTGATTTGAAATAAATCTAAAAATAGTTATATTTTGGGATAGTAGCAGTGATGTCTTCACCTCATAAACTCCGTGTATCATAATATGACTTTAGACTTCAACTCTCGTTGTAACTCAAATCATGGATCAGTGAAAAGAAAAAAAAAGAAATGCATCCATTGCAAAGACATACTCTATGACACAACAGCATACATACGAGTTGTCTCTTAGTGCTAAATTTTATCTTATGAGTGATTTTCTCTTAAGACAACAGTCTTTCTCTCATCACGCTCCATAACATGGTTTATGATCACCAATTTTTACCTAGCCTTATATTTGAATTCACAGGAGCTATATATACATGTTGCATTATATATGTTGCTTAATCGCATTTTCATGTCAAACAATGCCAAAAATTTAGCAGGCAATGAGCTCAACTTTAAAACTCAAAGACGAGAAAACAGAGAGTAGGACATGGGAAAAAATCTTCAAATGGAACATCAACCGTTACGTTTGTTGGTAACTTGTTACCTTTGCTCAAATTGTTACCTTTGCTCAAAAACGTCATGGACTACATGCAGTATCTATTTGAGTGAGGACGTGTTTGGATCCAATGACTTATTTTTAGTCCGTGTCACATTGGATGTTCGGATGCTAATTAGAGGGACTAAACATGATCTACTATAAAACTAATTGCATAACTGGAGACTAATTCACGAAATGAATCTATTAAGTCTAATAATCCATCATTAGCACATGTTTACTATATCACAATATTATCAAATCATGGACTAATTAGGCTTTATAGATTCATCTCGCGAATTAGCCTCCATTTATGCAATTAGTTTTATAATTAATCTATATTTAATACTTCTAATTGGTATCCAAACATCCAATATGATCGGGACTTATTTTTAGTCCCTGGAACCAAACAGGACCTCACTTGCACATAATGTAGAGCAAAAAGGTCTCTAAAATAGGAGTGGTAATGTAGTAAATATTCCACGTACTGTGTGGGAGTATTGGAGACGGTTGTGGAGATTTGTCTCAATTCTCATCACTTCCTGTATTCAACCATAGCAAGTACCATGCCCTTCGTTTTGGAAGAGCAGGTGAAGTAGCATTATGCCTGATTGGACGGCTGAAGATTCAGCCACGTCACAGGCACTGAGATCTTAGAGCAAGTATTATAAGGCCAACTAGGCCGTGTGTATAAGGTGCCACACGTATTAAAGGTGCCACGTCATATTAATCCTGAGGTGGAAGAGAGAGGAGAGAGAAAAGAAGTGGCTGCAAGCTTTAGCCCGTTAAAGCACAAGTTTTAAGATGCTTTGTGAGAGAAAAATGTGCGTCATATATTAATGATGGAACCTATATCAACAATAAACTATAAATTATTATAAGTGTGTGGCACTAGTATAAGCTATTAGCATAGCACGCTAAATAATTAGCCTTGCTCCGGCGATGTGCGGGACCCACGCTTGACCTAGAAAACGCGGCGTCCAGGTGCACCGTGTACCCAACTTCTTTCTTTACCACACACAAGGACATCCCAGCACTTTTGTTGTGGGCAGTATCCAAGGCAAGCAAAGCAATGTAAAACCTATACCTATATATTGATGAATCTCTCGTGCCGTTTCAAAAAAAATTATAAATTTTCTTGGATTATTGCTTAACAGCGTGCCCGTAAACAATTTTATTATTATTATGGGCCATGAAGTCTTCTATTGACTTTGTAAACATAGAAGTACCTTGTGGTAGTTGGATGATTAAACATTTCACAAATATTATAATAGGGAATTATGACCGTGCTACATTTTTAAACTATTCACCATTTGTGAATGATGGAATACAGTGGTGTAAATTACGAACTGATTAATGGTCTACAGGAGATTGGTTTTTGTCTTTACCTGCTACAATATGAGCGAGCGATAAGTTTATTCTTATTTTATTTGGTCTTGGATCCGGTCACAGTTCACATAATGAATTGGCGGATGGTACGGGCAGCCAACCATTGAACTGGAGAACACTGAGTTAAGCAGGGCTTGGCCCATGTGTCGAGAACATGAAATAAGTAGAGAGGTAAATGTAAACACGCTTTCTCTTTCTCTCTCTCTCTTAATATATTTCAACGTTCTCGAGAGTGTACCTACCTTTTTCGCAGTAACATGTTCCTTCCATCCTAGTTTTATTTTTTCTAGATGCATAGTTTTTAAGGAAAAATCCTGTTTACACCCTTAAACTATGCAAAAGTTCGATTTTTAACCTTCAACTATAAAACCGGATAATATAGGTCATCTAATTATCGAAACCATGCAAATTTGGCCCTTTGAATGGTTTCAAAGGTGGATTTTCATTTTGTGAAAATTAAAAATATACAATTTTAAACTAAAAAATTCATAAGTAATTCATTTATTCATTTTTAATAAAAGAATACGAATGGGTATCAAAAAATTTCTAAAAATATAACCTACCTATTGTCAGTTATTCGGATCCATTTTTTTATGTTTATAGTATTTGGTTGCTTACCGTTATGCCTATTATTTTTGAATAAATAAGCTTCAAATAGAGCAATAATAGATAGGTTATACTTTTAGAAAAAAATTGATGCTAGTTTCATATTTTTATGATTTAAAATGGATTAGTTTTGATTTTTTTTAGATCTAATTAGAATTTTTTTAATTTTTTTAAAAATAATACAAAACCACCTTTGAAACCACCAAAAAGACAAATTTGCATGGTTTTGATAGTTGGATGGCCTATGTTACCCGATTTTGTAGTTGAAGGTTGAAAATCGGACTTTTGCGATAGTTTGAGGGTGTAAACCGGACTTTTTCTTAATTTTTACTATGCATCTTGATATATGTTATGTCTAGACGCATAGCAAAAAATTTATATCTAGAAAAGTCAAAACGACTGATAATTTGAAATTGAGCGAGTAGCGAGTAAAAGTTCATAGGGGAAAATACAAAATTTGATTAGTAGCTACTATGATAACTGAGTGCCAAATTATTCGCTCTAATCAAGATCTACAAACTCTAATTTTGCATATTTTGTAGACGAGGCTGATTGGCGAAATTACTCGAGAAAAGCTCATGTGGCTACCTGTAAATGAGAATTCCAAATTCAACCTTTTTTTCCCTTTCACTGAAAACAGAAGTGTAAGATGGGGGGCCCCGCTGGAGTCGGGAGACAATGCGTGGGTGGGTGTGTTGGAGGCGTATCATGTCACCTTGGATCGACGCACCAGATGTTCCCTCCGGCCCCATCAGCTCGCAGCACCGAGGCGCTTCGAGCCGAGCGATGAAGCCCCGCCGTGGTACGGACGCCATCATTTTGTTTTATTTTATGTTTTTGTTGCAGATTTATTTTCTCCATAGAATCCTAAGATTTTTCATACGTTTTCCTCCCGTCTAGTAGTAGTGTACTGGTGTCCTCTCCCTCACTTGCTCGAATCTTGCCTGCACTGTAGACGAGGCTTGTAAAGAAAGATGTGATGACACCTGGTACTGGGAGGGACCCAGACATGCTCGTGTTTTTCTAGTAAGGCACTACTAGCATATCTCGAGGTGAATGATCACTTTTTTTTTTGTGAGTGAACGTAATGTACGGTTAGAGTATAAGATACTGCTGCTAGTTGCTGGAGTAATTAATGTGAAAAGAAAAGGAAAAGATGCAGGTAGAGTAATATGCAAGTATGATGAAAGAACATGATGAGACTGAGGTATGATTCCAGAAAAGCAGGGCGTGCTGGCGAGCTAGAGATTCCTGTGGAATTCCTCCAGCATTGAGCAGAAACGTGCTCACATCTTACGAAATTCCTTCGCCTACGTATTCCTCGTTTGGGGTCCCGACCATCCGAGCAATATTATTCATCCATTCATTTGGAATTGGAATCGAGAATCTTAGCACAATCCAGATGATCCTGTTCAGCAAAGCTTATTTCTTGGTGTCTCCACACATCAAGCAGCCAAAAGTGGAGATTCTGCCACAGAACAAGCAAAAGCAAAACTACATTCTTCACCAGCTTTTCCAATCAACCACCAAACAGGACCTTCAGCTTTGCATCGTTTCCTCCTCCTCCTCCTCTTCTTCTTCTTCTTCATTAGATCCTCCAGTCCTCGTACTCATGGAGTGGTGGTACGCATGGCGCGGTCTCCACCCGTGCAGTTCTCTCGATGCAATTCCAGTTGTTAATCTCTCTCGGTTGGTCTCAGGCACGCATCAGCGCATGATGGCGCATAAAAATGCAGGATTAGAGTGCAAGACACCGTTGTTAGTTACTGGACTAGCACTAGCAGTTCGTACGATATCGTATATGCTGTATATAATATAGATATATAGATATATATCCTGCAGCACCTGCCGGGGCGTGCACGTGAGGACGGACGGTGGCGAGCGCCGCTCGAGGCCGGAGCTTTCCACTAGTTTCCGGCTTTCCGCCGCAAGGCGCGGGCTCTGCCCTGCCGCCGGCCCTTCTCGAGGCTCGCCGGCGAGCTTCCTTTAGCTCTTTGCTTCCGTGCTATGATGACTATGGCACTTGCCAGGATCTGAATTTCACACACAGGGTCTCGCCGCACTCAAAACGGCAAACAAACTGGTCAGAGCATCCTGGCACCCAAGATTTGCAAGCTAACCTGCCGATCCAACATGTTCTTCAAGTAATGCTTTAACTTCGGTAAACCCACTCACCTTCGGTACGGTTCAACAACCGCCGGATCCGTTAGGGTTACGGTGGCTCCCACTTGGCCACTTCGACCAGTGGCGTCGCTTTAACTTGAGGTCAAGCTCACCCTAATCCCCTGGGCTAATCAATCAACACCACCCAACAACCACCGGTCACCGACCGGTCCGGACAATCAACAGCAATCTTCTTCACGGCATGCCAATTTGATAGCGTTGGGGGTCTCAATGAAAACATGGCCGCAGACAGGGGCGAAACATCACAGCTAATCAGTGGGGCCGGTTCGGTCTAATAGCACTACTAATAGCAACCAACAAGGAACACGCAGGTCACCCAACCTGGAATGTCTGCCACCGCAAAGTACCAGGGGAGCTGATGGATAACAGTTCGGCCAGTCAGCGTCTGTGTCTAATAACCACCAGGAGGATGGATACATGTTTCGCAGATCGGATCAGGGTTCCTGTCGGGGAAGAAGGCGAGGGGCCGGTTGGGGGGGCGTGTCGATCAGCCTCCACGCGCCTCCCTCCTGGTGGCGTCGTGGAGGATGTCAATGTCCACGCCGTCCTGCGGGAGCAGCACATACCGCACCACCGAGCCCCTGATGAAGCAGTTCCGCACAGATAGCTGCCAACATGAAAATGAACAACTTTAACAGCATGATATCAAAATCGATAGTTTTCAGTTTTACTTGCTCCTACTTGATTACTCTCCCTATTTCTTTCTTATAGAAAAGAAGAGCATTAAATGATTCCAAGATATTGGTTGATCAATTACAAAGGGGTGTAAATGGGCAGATTCACCAAACAGACCCCGCCAAAATTATATACGACAGACAATAGGTTGTATGCTACTCACAGAACATGTTATAGGATAAGAATATGTAAGCATTGCTTTGCTTTGGAAATACTCCCAGCATATTCTACAGATGAAAGGCACATCTCAGCAATACTGTACACTACAAGTCTACAACAAAAGAATATAGTTCCCAATATACACCCACTTGCAGAGATTAGCACCCTACTTTCCTACAGAAGTGCCAACTGATAGATCCAACATAACAGACCCATGAGTAGCATGTCAAAAGGAAAAAAGCTAGCACATATATCAACTTCGCAGTGTTTGTTTAGCAACCACAAGCTGATCGAGCAGCAACCCACACGAACATGGAACTCATATAACAATATGCATTTTATCAGTAGCTTGCACTGAAATTAACTGGCTGACAAGATTCAAATGCAGGGCACGCATTTATAAAACCTGAACTATCATAATGTGAACAAGTAAAACCACTGGACCTCTCATATTTATTTCACTCATGCAACTACATGAAGTGAACATTCTTAACATGACTTACATATATATATGCATAAGACTTCATCACTAAGTTACTCAATACGATGTGAGTTTATACACAAGATAAGTCCAGTGAACATGAAAGTTAAATTTTCTTCCATATGCTGCATTTATGGCGCTATTATGAATGTATGCATGTATGCAACGTGGACACCATCCCTTACCCATGCACTGAGTTCCAACAGTAAAATTTCAAGGTCAGACTGCTACAGAGTCAAGAGCTTGTAACTACTAGTGCCAGGCTACCACAAGAATGCTAGATCAATGCAAGTTGATTAGATCGTCACATGGGAAAAGGAAAAGCCAGGCGTGTCAATCTTTCTTCCTTTTTTTGAGATCTTAATATTACCTTCTATTACCATGAAGAATAGAAAGGGTATCTTGTAGTGGTGGCTAGTCTATATATCTTGCAGGGGAATTAAAAGGTTTTAAAATTTCACGCACAGACATTAATTAAACTTGCAAGAACATGTTAGCTGTTTGCAGGTCTATTGATGAAGGGCTCATTGATCATTACATTCAGAATCAAGTGGATACCCTTAAGAGGATGAATTCAGTATTTTAGATAAGCAGAACTAGACAAGCAACTGACACAGCTAGCATGACTGCACAACTTTCCATCTATCTATCTAAACATTGTTCAACAGAACTGAGTCCATCGTAGATAGGACTAGGAGTACAGGCATTGCCATTGTTTCTATCATATTTATTCATATGCAACTTCTGGACCATAATTTAAGAACAGAACCTTCATATACAGACTAACAGAGATTCTTAAATTTACAAAACAAAGTCCACCACAAAACAAGTTAGACATATGCTTAGTAAATCCCTCAACATATGAGAATATGAAGGTCCTGTACACAATGCAAAAGTCAATTATATATGAATGCTTCCATGGATAAATTCATGGTGGTGTTATGTATTTGTGGACACTGAACACCACTGAATTACCCAAGCAGAGTTCTGACAGTCAATAAAGGTAAGTCTTCTACAAGTCAGCAGCAATGCCATGCATTTAGACTAAGGTTGCCACAAGAATGCTAGATTAGAAATATGAAGGTCTTATACACAATACAACAGTTAAATAGATACTTCCATGGACAAATTTGGGGTGTTGTTCTGTACATCTGGACACTGCAAACCATCAAATTACCCAAGCACTAAGTTCTGAACAGTCAATCTTTAAGGTAAGTCTGCTAAAGTCAAGTGCACAATTATGCAATTAGTGTAAGGTTGCCACAAGAATGCTAAGTTAATAGCAACACATCCCTTCTGCCCTTTATTTGTACAACATAGGAACCTTCCACCACACTACCCAAGATGCTGGATAAGTGTAAGAAACTGCTACTGCTATGGCCTTTCCCTGCAGTTCCCAATTCCCACTAAGTCGATATTGGATGGCATAACCATCCAAGGAAAGAGCAGCAATCAAGTAGAGTACAAACTCTAACCGATAAAATCACCCTGAAGGGCATGAAACTGTACTGACATAGTATCAGCTAGACACGGAGCAGGGCATGCCATGTGGGGGTACTTGTCCTGGTCAACAACTCAAGTGTTCTCGAGTTCGATGTTGAGGTACTGCCTTACTTGTCAGCTGAGTGGAGCATCCTGCAAATCACCAGGCCGTTTGCATGCCCCGACAACTTTCCATCTATCTATCTAAACATCGTTCTACAGAACTGAGTTCATGGTATATAAAATAGAAGCAGTGCCATTGAATCCATCATACTTATTTCACTTATGCAACTTCTGGGCCATGATTTAGGAACAGAACATTTAAACTGAGTTTCATGAATTTCCAATACAAAGTTCATCACAAAACCAGTCAGGCCTATGCTAGAGGGGCTTATTAAGACTGAATCACTCAAAATTTGAGAATGTGGACTTGTGAAGGTCTTCTACACAATGCAAAAGTCAAAATATATACGAATCCCTCCATGGATAAATTCGTGGACACTGAACACCATCAAGTTACCCAAGCACTGAGTTCTGACAGTCAATATCAAGGTAAGTCACAAGAATGCTATACTAGAGATATGAAGGTCCTATACACAATACAACTGTCAGTTGGATGTGAATTCTTATGGACAAATTTGCGGTGTTGTTCTGTACGTGTGGACACTGGACATTGAACACCATCAAATTACCCAAGCACTAAGTTCTGAACGGTCAATCTTTAAGGTAAGTTTGCTAGCTTTGAATGACGGATTGCTTGCTGCATGTGTTGGCTGCAGCTCGTCATTCGCTCGTTATACACAGCTAGTGATATGTGCTGTAGCTAGGGAGCTACAAACATGTATTCAGGGATCTTTATCTCTGAACTTTGTAGTTAATGTTTTAATATATACGAGCTATCAAAAAAAAAGGTAAGTTTGCTAAAGTCAAGTGCAAAACTATGCAATTTGTGCAAGGTTGCCACAAAAATGCTAGATTACCAGCAATACACCCCTTCTGGCCTATATTTGTACAACATGGGAACCTTCAACCACACTACCCAAGATGCTGGAAAAGTGGAAGTAACTGCTACTTCTACAACCTTTCCCCCCACAGTTTCCAGTTCCCACTAAGTCGATATCAAGTAAGGATGGCAAAACAAAACGAGGAAAGAGCAGCAATCAAGTTACCTACAAACTCTAACTGATGAAACTAAGCTGAAGGGCATGAATTCTGTGCAGACATAGTTTCAACTAGAACGGCAGCAGGCATACCATGTGGGGATACTTGTCCTGGTCAACAACTCGAGTGTTCTCGAGCTTGATGTTGAGGTACTGGTCGACCGAGTGGAGTGTCCCGCGAATCGCCAGGTCGTTCTTGAGCTCCACCGTCACCTCCTTCCCCACGAGCTCCTTGAAGTAGGAGAAGAACAACTGCAAAAAGGAACATCGATGGGGGCACGTAAGAGACACCAGGAGCAGAGACGAAACGATCTGTGCAGTGGAGGAATCACGGAATCACCATGGCGGCGGCCTGAGAACACTCGCTGCTGCCGGCTTAGCTGACCCCTCGAAAAATCGCAAACAAGGCAACAAAGTCAGCACCCAAATTTTGCAAGGGGGCAAAGGCTGCTCCCCCTCCCCCCTCCTCCTGCCCTCCAGGGGCGGACCCAGCATGGGATAATTTTTGCAAACGAAATCGAAGTTAGTAGGTAATATATTGTAACTGGATTCAGATCCGAATACAAATAGTTTTGTTAGGGTTTGGGGCGCTCCGTCTCGCACAGCAGAAGGAAAGAGAAGGGGCGGGCATACCTGGAGGATGCTCGTCGCCGGCAAAGGGCTGGGCGGCGAAGACGTGACAAATGGCACCGCCGCTCGCCCAGTCGTAGTCGTCGCCGCCAGGGAAGGAAGAGCAAGGGAGGAGAGAGTCCGAGAGAAGGGAAAGGTTTAAGAAACAGAGGGAGGAGATGAACCTGAGGCCTGAGCCCTGGGCGGGAGGGCTGTCAATGAGCCGACCTCGAGCGAGCCTGCCACCTCAAGCTGAGCATCCTGAGCCGGGGTCGATCTGAGCCACCTCTTATAACTTTACGGAGATCACGAGACAGCGGCTCCACAACAGCAGTATTGATAATATACGAGGAGATATATATAAGAAATAGATTTAATTTGATAAATGAATGGAAAGATAAGTATATCTGGTAGGAAAAAGTCACATGGATTCCACTAAACCCTAATTATTTGCAGTAGCGGACCTAAAAACGAAGCAAAGGCGGCGGGCTAAATTGACAAGAACATGAGGATTGAGTCCGCCACGAGTCCTGGATATACCGACCGCCACACCTGATGAGCGATGATATCGGTGCGATGGTGCCTCAAGCCGTCGGCCGATTGCCGATGTGAAGCCGTCTAGGGTTTGGTATGCAAAGCAGAAGGGTTTTTTTTTCCAGCTCAGCGATGGGGTCATCCGGTATTCATTAGATTGCAAGCAGGGTTCATTAGATTGCAAGCAGGGTCTGTTTGTCAGGTTAACAAGGTTGGAGAGCATTTTCAAGGTATTTAGGAAAATTTTATTCTTTTATTTAGCATTATTAATTGATATTTTATGGTCTATCTAGTTGAATTTTTATTGCTTTGGTACGTATTTAAAAAATTTATTAGAATAGATTAATTTTTGTCATGTGATCTAAATGATTAGCATGTCATCCCTAGAAGGCAATATAGCATGGATCATAGTTCTAAGTGACAGAATTACGAGGAACACAACAGAGTTTTCATGCTTACACGTTCTCCTTTGAGGTTTTCGCCAAGGTTTTTCCTAAAAGCATGCAACGAAAAAGGTTTGCGACATTGCGAGGTGAACTGAGCTTCTTTTGTTTCTGAACAGATCATCGACAGGTTCTACTCTTTATCTAGACACAAGGTCATAATGTTCTCAACATCGTTTGTACGAACATTTGTTCGTCCCCGTACATGAGACAAGGACACGGTCACATGAACAACATGAAGCAACGCAGTCAGCACCGAACGATGGATCCAACATCTTTAATCAAAATTTACACCTCAGCACTTCTTCAATTACCATCGAACGGTTCTCGGGTACAGCATACATAAAGAGACAATATCTTCCTCTCGGTGAAACGAAACCTCATGACCCAACACAATTCGAGTCCCACGAGATCCACCACTCAACAAGTCATCTATATTTGAGATTAACTCGGTATAAATTGAATGTCCATCCGTTCTCGAACAAAGCTCAAATTCCTCAGCAAAATGCATACAGAACTTAACGCAATGGAACGGTGACAAGTACACCAAGAACCAACAAATAGGGGCCTACAAAGAGAATGCCGGGTGCTTCCTTCGTTCCAGGAGCGGGGGGGCTTTGAAAAAAAAAACACCGAGCTCTTCCTTTCCTAGCTGCAATTAGTGTCCGGGAGAAGGGCTGGAAGCTGGATCAAACTGACTGACACATGGCAACCAATAGTGCTCTACTAGAATCTGAATTCCGGATCGACATCCATTGCCCATCCGAATTTCGCAAGAAGCGATTTGTTAAAAATCTGTCAGCAAAATCAGTATTCAGAACAGGTTCAGTAACTGTGTACATTATCAATAGGGAAATTAGAGAAGAAAAAATGTTATCCCAAGACTGTACCTTCTCGATGGGGACTTCATGGCGTTTGCACCATGCCACAGTAATTCTAGGATCAAGGTAGTTGATCTTTGATGTTCCGAGTGCAACTGTCTTCAAATCTTCTTTTATCTTCTTATCCATCTCCATCTTGTCAATCTTGGTTTCAATAGCTGCAATCTTCTTTTCAATCCTGCAAGTGGATTTTGTGATATTGTCTACCTGTTGTCTTCATTTATATTGATATACAAAATACAATAGGAAGTGTTTGAGGTCTTACTGTTCAGGGGCCAAGTTCTTTTTTGGCTTCCCATCTTTATCATTGCCCAGAGGTTTTCCTTTCTTTGCTTTGCCCAAGTCAACTTTTAACTCATCTCTCTGGGCCTGGAGAAGACAAAAAGTATGAAAAAGACTTCAAGAAAAGGCGATGGCAGAAGCATGAGTTCATAACTTGCAGCAGAAAGCCAACCTTTAAATCATCAATCTTTTCATTAAGTCGGGTCATCTGGGATTCATGTGATTTTGACACGCTACGTTGATGGTTACAGATTATGGCAACCTGAGTTTGAGAAATGGCAGTCCAGCGTCATGAAAAGTGATGATACAAGTACTTACGTTTTTTCTTAGTAACAGATCATACCTCTTTGTTTGCGCGCTGATATACAGCAATTTTTTCAAGAAGAGTTCCATCTTCTGTTTCCTTGTGCAACTGAAACGACAGCAAAAACACATATACGCTTAGCTCATAACATAGCATGGTAGTCACATGAAAATAACGTATCTAACAATTTTAACAGAATGTAAAAAATCAGATAACTGTTAAAAACTGAAGATATGCCAATCTCTGTATAACACTGACCAAGTACTTGCAGCTAACTTGAGATGCACGAACAAGTACTACAATTACAAACATTGATACTAGAAGAAAACAATACAATAGATGCCCATAATGCACCTTACACAAAACAAAATCCAACATTTTCTTCATACATCTCAAAGCATCTGTGCAAGCCTAAATAGTTTGAAATAATAAGGAAACCTGGTAAAAGTTGCTTCAACTTACAATGTCATCCAATGTGATGGAAGCATTATATGTACGGAACACTTTTGCAGTAAGCCCAGGCATCAGGTCCTTCAGGTGCGCGTTTAGCCTAGTTGTATCGAGTTTGTCAAAGAGGTCATATCCCGGTGGCTTTCCTACAAGACCAGAAGTATTAGGGCAGAGATAGCGGAGATTTAAAACAAATGAAAATGGTAGAGAAGAATAATAGCGAGATACCACGGCGGAAACCCTCAATTGCCTTGTACACAAGTTCTTCAACCTCTACGGTGTTAAAATATCTTATAGAATCTTTACCCAGAAAGTCAAACTGTAAAGTTAATGCAAAATCATATATTCAGACTGCATCAGAATTAAGAAGTCATATAATCATATTGAGTAAACATGCTGAATATTGAAGATCAATACCTGGATCTTATTTGGGGGCAAACAAGTAACATTATCAATTTTTAGCGTACAGCAACCAACAGTCTCAGCTTCATCATCGTCCTGAAAAATGATTGAAAATTACTAATAAGAACTCATGTTGACATACTTCAATGAAGCGAAAAGCCAAATAGTAATGCAACAAAATTATGGCAGAAAGATGTATGCTGAAGGAACAGATGTATGCAACAAAACTCATGTTGGCATACTTCAATGAAGCTAAAATAGTATATTGACCAAAATCATGTAAAATTGTGGTGGCCAAAGCACCACAGCTAACCCTTCATATAGCAGCCTTGATGCAATTTCTTTTATTTTTATAATAGTTTGTTGATGCAGATGAGATATTGCATAAAATCAAGCATAGCTCTCTAAGCTGAATAAAAAGAAGCTACGCACACATTTCATGTATAAGAAACTAAATTACCGATAGAGACATCACAAAATACATTATTACACTATAGAATGAAAAGAGCATCACTCATGGCTGCTGAACACAGGTTCCAGTAGGATAATACCTTTTCATTGCCTGCCCTAAGGGCTAGTTTATCTATAAGGTATGTTGCCACAGCAATTTGCCTCTTTGCCTCATCTTTGCTTCTGAAATCCTTTGTGTAGTTGACTCGAATGTTTTGTATGTGATCCTGCCGATGACAGGTCCAAAAAAAATTATATGTACGATCAGATTCAAAACATACTAGGGAGTTGGGACTAAAAGGGTTTGTTGTTGTTCAATCTGTTACAGATTCAAAACATCCATACATACAAAACCAAACTTCCTCACCTTTAATTTTCTGGACTTCTCATATTTCTCTTTGTCACTTTGCCCCTTAAGTGAGCTACTTGCTGCCAGGAAAACATACTTGAAATCTTTTTGGCTAATTGGATCATTCCAAAAGGCCAACCATGTAACAGTATTGTCATGTTTGACTTCTTTCCATCTGTAGAACACATAACCAATCAAAAACTGCTTGCATGCAAGCAAACTATTTGCAAACATAGTTTATACACAAATGATTAGAGAAAATGGTACCTTTCTCCAGGTATCGGACACTCAGGGACTGGAGCCTCTCTTCCGATATTTATTGTAATATCGCTTGGTTTAATGCGCCGCTTCAGTTTTCCCATCTGAAACAATGTAACAAAGAGCCTAAAAAAGAAGGCACCCACATGAAACAGAAAACATGTGTACTTTCATGTTACTATATCTGCACCTTTGGATGTTCTCCACGTCCCCTGAATAAGCCAGGTGGTTCTACTCTGAAATTGCCAACCTGATACAAATAAACAGTTTAGCCAAGTAAAAATGTTGGCAAAATGCTCTTGAAATAGTAGAGGAAGTAAGATAATGGGACAAAATTAACAGTTAACTTTCACTAAGGAAACTAATACATTAAGCACACCATTCTTTGAATCTGGTGCAAGAATCTTAACATGGTCAACCAAACAATCCCTGACTAGTAAAACCAAGTATTGATCTAATCAAACTATGTTAGTGTATAAAAAAGCTACCTTCTCTTTAACACCATCTACAACGGCCCACATGTACTTCTCCTCTTGCTTCAACTTCTCTTCCCGCAATGCTTTTTTCTCCTGTACATGATTTAATCACAATGAAGGGGAATTCATAGGACATGGATTTAATTCATTTTGCTAAGAAGTAAGGAGTGCAGCTTTATTACAACAAATTTCACAAGCAGTTACCTCTGATGTCATCTGCTTCTTCTTCTCCTTCTCTCTGAGGTGCCATTCATATATCGGGGTGAAATCACAAAGCTCGAATTTCTTAATAATATGGTTTTTACCAAGGATTTGTCTCCAATCAGTGAAAAAGTTATCGATGAATGTTTGCCTGGTCGCGTACTCTGTGTCTCTCATCACAGCAAACATTGTTGCAACCTGTAACATAAGAGATACAGATGATCAAATGAGAGGATGCTTGATTTGGATTTCGGAGCATTTATGACTGTCTTGTTGCTACATATCAAAAGTTGGAAATAAAGCAAGAAAGATCATTAATATGTCACCTCCTCTTGTTCTGGTGTCAGATCAACAGGTTGCCCATTGTAAAGCATTTTGACACCATGAGGCTTGTACGGAGGAGGGAAAATAACACCATTGTGCTCCAAGGTAGTCCATTTCTGTCCATCACCAGATCCAGGAGGGACCTTCATTGTCTTTGAGAACTGAGAGTTTTTCATTGTCCTCTTTGTCTTCACTTTCCCTTTCATTTTCTTGATGTTCTTCGTAGAAGCAGGACTCTTCTCGATGACATTCTTTGCAGATGGCTTGCCTTTCGAAGACTCACCCATCTTCAACCTTTGTGCAAGAGGGGTGTTGTCATTGTCTCTTTTAACACTTGCTGAAGCTGAAACATTTGAAGGTTTTGCCTTCTTGAGAGCTAAACTTGTTTGATTACTGTTATCTAGAGGCCTTTTACCCAAATTCCGTGGGCCATTTGTATCATTATTTAACCCCTTGCTGGAAGAAGACGGTTTTAGGTTTCCACTTCCAGAAACTTTTGAAAATCTGGCAGCCAATGGCTTCTCATCCTCTGAATCTTCAGAGACATTACCTCCACGTTTTGAAGCAGCACTAGTGGGCAGCCTGCTTGCCAATGGTTTATCATCATCTGAATCTTCATCAGGCTGCTCAATTTTTGCGGCAGTTTTCTGCAAAACAGGCTTACTCGCGCTGGTGGAAGACATCTTGGACGAGTTGATCTTGAGACGCAGCGGTTTGTCGTCATCTGAATCATCTGCTTTCTCATCAACTCTCTTTAATTTCTTCTCCTCAACCTTTCTCCTTAACCCAATTGGCACCTCATCATCCGAATCATCAGAGTTCTCTTCTTTCATAAGAGGTCTTTTCAGTTTACTCTTGTCAGTGCTGTTACTCTTCGAACTATGGCCTGCCGAACTGTTTGGCTGGTCAGACCCAGAAGGCCGATGGTTCGGGCTGGACGATGGCGGCTTCACATGCAGCGGCCTCGACACGCCGGCGCTCACCCCGTTCTTCTGCTGATTTGGAGCCACAGGCTTGGGGCTCCTGACAGGCGCCCCAGCGCCTCCTGACGATCCCTCCTGCTTGGAGGGGGTAGGCCTGCTGCTCTTCACAGATGCGCTCGACCTCTTGAACGAAATCGGGCCGTCGTCGTCATCATTCTCGAATAGATGAGCGTTGTTGGTGTTGACAACAGCCATCGCTCGCCCGCGGTGGCCTGCCACCACCGGATTACGAGGACCAAGTCAGCCACGCCTGCAGAAGGGCAAACACAGTTCATCCATGTAAGAAACCCATCGGTGAGGAGAAACCATTACACTAGTGCAACTAACAACTCAGATGAAACAGGGAAAGCTATTAGAAAATCACAACGCCTGCTCGTCCATCCTAGACCCCAAACCGCCCCGGAATTGAAATCAGTTTTGCCATCATGCCCTGATGCGCCACAATCACCACGGACGCCGAGGCAATCGCCTCACACACCCACGCCCAATTTGGATTAGAAACCCAATTTGGATTGAGAAAACAGAGCCCCCTCCCCTGATTGACGCCGCACTAAGACGAGCCAGCTCGCACGAGACCAAAACGACGCAACCAACGCCCTCCCGCACCATCCCCCACCAGATCGACGCGGAGCTCCGAGGAACCCGCCCTCCTAGACCACCAGGACGGCGCAGCCCTCCCCCGATCCACCGCCCGCGACCGCGAGCAAACCGCGCCCGCGCCGTCCCGGAGCACACCCCGCGTCAGGGAAGGTGCGAGGGGAACAGAGAAGTAAGGAGGAGGCGGAGACGGTCGAGGGACGCACCGCGCGCGCGGCGGCGGCGCAGGGCAGGGCAGGCGTCCCCTCCGGCGTCGTACGGATCCCAGCGGCGAGGACCCCTCCGTTGCGCGAGCGGGGCGGCGGCGGCGGGGCGAGCTAGGGTTAGGGCGCGGCTTGGCGCGGCGCTTGCTTATCTATCACCTCTCCTCCCGTCTCGCGCTGCGCTGCGCTGCGGTGCTCGGCTCGCCCCCTCGCGCCCGCTCGCTCGTATTTCTATCCCCCGCCTCGCCTGTCCGCCTCGTGTTTTTTCCCACCCCCTTCCTTTCTCCCTCGACGGCCTCGGGGTTTTTTCCGCTGCTCCCCGCCGGCCGGGACTCCCACACGGCAGAGACAGGGGGAGGCGTGACGGGCCCACCTGCAGTGACACGGGCGAGGAGAGAGAGCGGAGGCGTGCTGGGCCCGCCGGCAGAGAGACGGGGAGGAGAGAGGATACTACAGATACAAGGTGTGTGGGTCCCACGTGCAGGGACACGGAGGGGTCGTGTGCGCGCTGCGTGGCGTGCGTGCGTGGCTGGCTGGCGCACGGCTCGCGAGCCGCTCGGTGCAACGGAAGGCTCAGCGGGCCCCACCCGAGGCGGGCCCGCATGTCAGTGGGCTGTTCGCGTGGCGGTTGCGGATCAGGATATGCGGCGGGGTGAGGGGGCCCGCGGGGGGTTGGTTGCGTGGAAAGCGTCCGGATGCGAGCTTGGGAATTACGCTTCTCCGTCCCAGGAAAATACGTTTCCGGAATAGGAAAGCGCGTGGGGATCAGGGGCGTCACGTCGTGCGCGTTCCTTGAGTGTGGTGCAAGCGAGTCAAGTGGGTCGAACACGTGATCACATCATCGGATTTAGCCGTTTTAAGGCAGGGTTGGATGGTGCTTGAGCTCTCATTCAATGAGTAACCGTGTTTACTAACGGATACTTTGTCATGAAACTAGTTTTTTAACTGAATATGGCTATACTACACATTCTCACCTACGGACATCTACCTGATACTGTACATATATGCGTTACGTGTGATAATATAAGAGCACTCCCAATTACTTTCATATTTGATTTGGATGGATGGTGGCTTCGCTCGTCATATCAGTGGTGAATCCAGCCAAAGAGTGAAGAGGGGGCTCATCTCCCATCTTTTCTTCTTTCTTCCTCTTCTCCTTCATTCTTTCTTCCTAACAATAAAAAGGGAATTTAGGAGTATCCATTGATCATGGAAAGGTAGGGGGGCTTGAGACCCCTCTAGCCCCCCTAGCCCCGCCTTATAAAGATTATATGTGGGAACTTAGATTGAAGAAAGCTTATTTATTTTGCAAAACAACTTTGGCATATACTTATAACCCCATTGTTCAAACTTTCCTGAGAATTGGAGCTCAAGTGTGAATTGTGATGTTAGATCAAGATGGCAATGGTCACTTAGCTTCATCATCAATAAAAGATTGAGAATATTGGTGGCTCAAGTTATCCCTTCGGATCCTTTACTTACGACTAACTAAAGCAAAAAAATTAAAGTCAGTAAAGTAAGCAGTGCTTCACCATCCGTCTAACAACAGATGGAGAACATAGCTAAAATGTAGCTAATATCTTCATAGACCCATACACTATAGGTTGGTTTCTAACTCACAAGTAACTCATGTCTTCAATCCGCATGATTTCACACTAGTCTTTTTTCTTTAGGATTTGGCCCTTGTAAACTTTACAAATTGGTTGTAGCTATAGCATTTTTTTTAAAAATGTGTACTTATAGTACTAACCAGAAACGACACCCATTGGCATGTCTAAAACGGGCATTAAAGTACGCGCCGGCAGAAAACTGATTACACCATTGTTGCAAATAAGACAGCATCGATGTGTGTAAAGTCACCATCGTCACAAAAATTTACCACTTATGCCACAGTGCAAGAAAGAAACAACTATCAAAGGGCAGCCAATCCAAGAGCGAGCCAGATGGATTATCCAAGATCTTTTTTAATGTTCTCGTGCAGCATGCTCACGTCACCCTCATCATCGCCGCCCCTCGGTGTTATCGAAACCTCGGCGCAGGGATCGACGAACCCCATGGAGTTCCACCAATAAAATAGGGTCAAATTACCGATCTGCCCACTGCCTTCTTCTCTAGCTCCCTGTCTCCTTTTTCTTTTGGCGAGGATGTGCCCAATACCTTCTACGGAGTACACGCCAATCTAGTAGCACTCCCTTAAGAAAAATCTAGCAGCACTCCCCTATCAAAAAAAGTCTAGTACCACTCAAACTTGCATGTTTTTTTCTTAAGAAAAAACCTTGCACCTCTATGCAATTATCACGATGGACACAAGTGGACTGAAAAACAGTTTGAATTTGCTCTAACGGGAGATAAACTAGAGCTAAAATGGAACAGTAAGATGTGTTTGGATTTCCACTAAAAATAAATAAAATAATAATGTACTTCATTATCAACTTGTTATTATATTTGTATGGAGTAGGTGTCGTTAATTGCTTATCAGTTCATCCTTAGAATAAAGGGATAGACATGTGACGTGATTTAAATTTCGTCTTTAATGGGAGTCTATTGGAAGAGACATTTTGGATGAACAGCACGCGCGTGGTTATCTTGCATAACTAATCTGCTTTCTGGAATATGGTGAAAAATAATGCTTTCTGGAAGGGAGAATTTCTTGAAATCACCGGAGGGCACACTGGCCATTTCACAACGAATTAATTAATTAATTCCTGCTGCCTCCTGATGCTATCACCGCCTATTCTTCTCTCATGTTCGGTTGTTCCACTCCCAATCTTCACTCACAGTCCGCCGGCTCCGATCCCAACTCCCATGGCGCTCTCCATCTCCACGCCCACCTCCTCCTCCCTCCTTCCGGCCTCCCGTCAGGTACCTCTTCCTCTCTCTCCATCAAGCTCCCATTTGCTCGATTCGGCCCGTCGCCGCCGTCAATTTGGTTCACTCCCCCGTTTCACCCGTTCTTGGTCACCGCTTCAGGCGGGCAGGTGGAGTCCATTGGCGAGGTCGGCTAAGCCTGTGTCTTTCAGCCTCTGGAGGTCGCCTCTGGCGGCGCGGTCCGCCGCCGGCAACGCACCAGCTTCCCCCGTCGACGGTACTGCTCTTGCCCCCCTCTTGTTCCGCGGCTTCTTGTGATGTGTACCCTTGTTGGTTCTTGATTCGCGCTGTTTGGGCGCAGAGGTCGTCACTGAGCTCGACGCAGTGGCCGGCTTCAGCGAGATCGTGCCGGACACCGTCGTGTTCGATGATTTCGAGAGGTAAACGTTGCTTCTGGCATTGCTCGTCTGTCTTGTTGTCCCATTGGATTTGGGGCGGGTTGACCGAGGCTGGCACACTTGCAGGTTCGCACCCACAGCGGCCACGGTGAGCTCCTCCCTGCTGCTTGGAATCTCTGGGCTCCCGGATACCAAGTTCAAGGTGAGGAGCTGAGCTGTTGCGATAGATAGAAATGTTCAGTTGTTCAGTTAATCATTGCTAGCATGGTAACTGTTCTGGCTATTTGGTTGTTGCAGAGTGCGATAGATACTGCACTGGCAGATGGTGAGTGCAACGCATTGGAGAAGCCTGAGGACAGGATGTCCTGTTACCTCACCAAGGTTTGCATACCGCATCTCGATTTCACAATTACCACTGTGATAGCTAGGCGACGTGGATGTTTTGTTAACCTGAGGAGCTGAATTGAGAAGAAATGTGGCAGGCCCTGGCAAATGTTGGTGCTGAACTGGCTCAGCAAGTCCCTGGACGTGTTTCAACTGAAATAGATGCTCGGTTGGCTTATGACACCCAGGGCATTATCCAGAGGGTATGAGCTTCTAGTTTTTCTATCCATATTGCTTGAATGGAACATAGTGCATATCCACAGTTAATACTTATGTTGACCTTCTGTAAGCGTTATAGTTTGTGTGCAAGGTTATGTACAACATTATAGTTTGTGTGGAAGGTTATGTACTTCGTTAGAACTAAGTTATTAAGAAGTTCCTTTTGGCAATGCCTATCACCTTTATTTGCATCTAAGCCAGTTAACAACCTGAAGCTTCAGAGTCCAATGTACACAAACACAATAGTGATAACAAGTTTTTCTTCCAGTATATTCTTTTATGTTACCAATTTTACTGTTTTATATGCAAATATGCACAATGCTAGCTCATTACAATCGAGATAAAAACAAATACTTTTTTGCGGCATAACTTCCAAAGAGGGCCAAGTAGATGAAACTTAGTGGGGAAATATATCAGCTGTATGATACTAGTTTGAGCATATGGATTAGTATTACTAAGTTATTTAGATGTCCGTGAAACACCTCTTGGATACACCTTGATCAATAATTTTTCATAGAACAAGAATTTATCTGGCTTAGACGGGCTAAAGCTGGCAAGAAACAAAACAGCAACTAGCTGTTAGGTAGATATACAATGGTACAGTGCAATATGGAGTTGTGACAGATTAACGGGACCATATTGGGAAAACCAATTCTTCCAATATTTAAAACATGTATTTTTAGCTCTCGACTGACCTTTGAACACATTTTAGAACCATGACATCGATTTTCAGTTTCTCTGCATTCCTTTCATTGCTTCCATGCTCAGGTTGCCAACGCATCTGTACTACTGCAGTAGTGATCAATGTTACACATTTTATTCATCTCCCTCATTATCCTACAAATTGACTTTAGTCATGATGTTACTATTTAACTGAAATGCCATTTATTGTTTAAAATAATTGTCCCTAAACCTCAGTACGTGGATACGAGCATGTTAAGATTTTTGTTATCTGAGTAATTGCATTCAAAGATTGGTCTTATCCATGTCTGTGTTGCTGATGCTTGTGACTAAGCAGGGCTATTGGATATCTTTTGAGAAAAACATCTGTGCCTCTTCTTATTTTAGGGGAAAACATCCGTGCTTCTCTGTCACAGTTTCCTGAAAATTGATATCTTTATATTTAGGTGCATGAACTGGTGAATCTATACAACCAACATGATGTCTCAACTGACCGCCTGCTATTCAAAATTCCTGCTACATGGCAAGTAAGTATGCAATGCACTACTCTGTAAGTTCTTCCTGATTGTACCTGCTGTCTCTATCAAGTTTTCATTTCCAATTTGTTTACCATTAGGGTATAGAGGCCTCAAGGTTGCTTGAATCTGAAGGAATTCAAACACATTTAACATTCGTGTACAGGTACAAGACAAAACATTTTATATCATTTGCTCCTGATTGTATTTGTTAATGATCATAGCAGGGGACTGTATGGTTGTTTTTTTCCCCACCTCCCAACATTTCTATGTTGCAATATTTGTGGGCTTAGTGGTCCCCCCTATTTTTAAGTGGAGCAGGAAAGCAAGTACTGACAACGTGCTTATATTATCATATTGTGCTTTTACTACATGGGAGGTATTCTGTTGAGTCTCCTGTTGGATAATAATTATTCATCAGGCGTCTTAGTAAATCTGGAAGAATAAGTTTACTAGAGCACCTGCGTTACAGCTGGACTTGCTTAGCCTCGCAGTTACTTATTTACTTAAGATGAAAAATAATTAGGAGCTTATGTACACTACTTTTTTGTGGTTGACCATTCTTGCTCAGTTTCGCACAAGCAGCGGCGGCAGCACAAGCTGGTGCATCTGTTGTGCAGATATTTGTGGGGCGGTTGCGGGTAAATTTATCACGCCATTTTTTACCATGTCCTTAATCTAAAACATTAATATTTTGCTAACCGCAAACCACTCAGGATTGGGCAAGGAATCACTCTGGTGACCCAGAGATAGATGAAGCTTTGAAGAAGGGAGAAGATGCTGGACTTGCTTTGGTTAGCTTCAATGTTTTTTTTCTTTTAAGTTATTTCTGCATAATTATATCGATATATAAGCCAATGTCTGGAAACATTATCTGCATCTTTACTGACTAGGAAAGTCTCAGTACTTGTTATTACTTTTTAGTTTTTAAAGTAGTTCTCATTTGCTGCCTCACTATTAAGCTAAAAAACAAAGACATAAGATTCGAAGTTCTTGTAATCAACTGTCAGCAAGTAATTTTGAGTTATCTTTTAATTGATTTTTAGCACTCGTCATTTTTTTGAATCATTCAATCATTTGATTCTTAATATCTGCAGATAAAATGTGTTCCTTTGCCAGTTCCCTTACAGTAATGCTGTGTCAATGTGCCACTTGGCCCTCTAGCTGCCAGTTTGCTCTCTCAATATTTGTTCATGGCTTACGTTTTCTGCTACTAAGCTAGAGTTTATAACTCCATATATTTCTGGGTTGTAATGCAGGCGAAGAAAGTATATGCCTATATTCACAGAAATGGGTATAAAACAAAGTTGATGGCTGCTGCCATACGGAACAAGCAGGATGTGTTTAGCCTTCTTGGGTAATTTCTTATTTCTTATTTTTGCTATACTCCATACAAATCACAAGTCAAGGACATTAACATGGGAACTAATGTTTCTTAAATGTAGGATTGATTACATCATTGCACCTCTGAAGATACTGCAGTCTCTGGAAGAATCTGTCACTGATCCTGATGTGAAGTACAGTTATGTCCCAAGGTTGACTCCTGCTATTGGCAAGACATACGAGTTCACTGAAGAGGAGGTTCGTGCACTTATGGATCTTGTTCGAAATTCACATATCTGGACCATTTAATTGGCAAATAATTAATGATGATCAGTAATCATGCACTGTTAAGAATAACCAAGAACACCCTATTGCATTCCACCTTATTGTTCCCTGTATTAGTCACTGTGAGCGACTGAGTGTGATGTTTGTATTCAAATGGATATTATACTTCATTAGACACGTTCATTTCCAGTAGACCTATATAGGCATAAGAGGTAGCAGAGAGCTGGATGAAAGGATTGGGAAACTACTGTAGGATCCTTTTATACACCGAATCTAGCTTGGAGGTTGAGTCCTTTATATACATCACCCTCGATTAAAAAGAAAAGAATGTAGTGAATATTACAGCAGGCATAACTATGATTCAACTAACAGAAGTCACTGATAAGTAAAGCAAAGATATGGAAAAAATAAACTGATCATCCTCTGTTTTTGATCTTGTATTTGTACGGTGCTTGATTGTTCATATGTCTGGTAAATGATATATGCAGCTTGTGAAGTGGGACCAGTTGAGTCTTGCAGCTGCAATGGGGCCAGCCGCTGAAGAACTACTTGCTTCAGGATTGGAGGGATATGTGAACCAAGCACGCCGTGTTGAGGAGCTCTTCGGGAAGATCTGGCCACCTCCAAATGTTTAAAGATGCCTTGGTGGGCCTCGGTTTGCAGTTCCAACAGAGATAATAACAACAGGCAAGGGCGGTGCTATCCGGACATTCGCCTTCCTGCTTCGAAGAACACTTCTCTTGCCTGTCACCGGTTCCCCAATGTGATTTACCTAGCAGTCTCAAAATGTTGTGTGAAACATCTTTGCTTCTTTTGGATATGATACGATGCGCCCCAAGTGTTGCATTAGCCTGCGTATGCGTATTATGCGTTTTGTGATTCAGTTGATACGCTGGAGTGATCAGAACTTGTCACTTGATATTCCAGCAATGTCAGCAGCTTCTTACTTGAGATGGCAATGTTGGTTCCACAGGAGAGTCCTATATCCCACATGAACCGAGTATTCCTATTTCCAGTGCAAATGAACAACTGATTCAAATGTATACTTTTCACTCAGTCTCAGGACAACCGAGTTTCACACTGTGCATAAACTTATCAGATAAATTAAATCAATCCTGCATCGCGGATGCAAATTCGAATTTGAATGTTTTTGAGGGCACCAGTGCATGTTCAACAACGTTTCAGAATCATTTCCCGACTAATCTGATAATAGGCGTTATTCGGCAGAGTCTCCCACCCAGCATAGCACCATGTGATGCATCATGCTGAATGTATGGACTGATCACATGATGAGTGCTTTTACTTCGCCTGGGGATTATGTTTGTGTCAAGTGATTGTTAGGTGTATTTGTGTAGGTTAGAACCAGGTGTAACCCACTGGCTTGACCAAGTCTGTAGGGCAAGGTCGCCCGGGCAAGGCAGGTGGTTCACGCTGATGCAGTGGGTGAATTTGTTAACCGATGAACCAGTAGGTGGAGGAGAGAAGAAATTTGCCAATATTAGCCTTTCAAGTTACTCATATTTGTACACTCAACTATCCTTGTTCATCGCGTTTCCTTAGCGAGTATGAAAACTTTGAGCTCAAATACACATCCTCGCAATTCGCAATACATCTCTCTCTCTCTCTCTCGGTTTTGCAAACATCCTTCCTCCTCTTTAGAAAGAACAGCTAGTGTATATAACTATTTATACTCCCTCTAATTCTAAATATAAGTCACATCAGAAGCCAGAACACAGGCATATGGTTCTCAATGGACACTTTGACTGGATTTAAGAAAAAAAACATATATACCATTTTAAACATATATACCATGATGAGAATCTAGTTACACCAACATGAGTTGTGATTCTACATAACTATAGCTACAGTGAGGATCTTTGCAAATTTTAGACCATTGGATAGTCGTGGAAAATCCAAAAGGCCTTGCTCTATCTTTTGGAAACTCAAACCCACAAACACAATATTGTTATTTTCTTTAAGTTTGCAGTAATTACTAGTTATCCGTAGCTATAAATAAAAGTCACAGTCAAAAATTTGATTTTGTTATTCATGTTTGGTTTTGCAGATCCCCCCTCATTGGGAAGAAAAACAAGCACTCTTAGGAGATGATGCATTGATACATGTCAAGAGTATCATCTTACATGTAGCTACCATCCGCGTAACTCAATTTGCCTATACCTTTGCTCATGCACAACTCTATATATATTGTTTTATGTAATAATAATTGGTTGAATTACTCCAAGTTGTTCTAACCTACAAGTCTATGTCCATCTTTAGACTACGCGACCTACTAATAATAATATAATTAGTATATCATTTCCACAGTACATCCAAACATAACAGGCTTATATACCATAAATGCATATTGTGTACAAATGAACACTCATACAATAAACGTAGGCATTGTAGTATTCGACTTAACATAACTCCGCAAATGTGGTTCTCCAATGTAATAGCCGCTAGATACTCATATGAACGGTCCATACATACTTTGCTCTATCTTTTGGCGCTGCAATTAATTCAAACTAAGCCTTAGCATTTGGTATTTTGCAATTGTTACCCTAGCTAGCAGTATATCTTTAGACCTTAGCCATAAATAAAAGGCATATCTGAAACTTCCTTTTGCTCATACACTGGTGTTTGATTTTGTGATTCTCTACTACTAGTACATTGCTTTTCTCTCTCCTCTGCTCTCCTTCCTCTCTTTTCCGCCTTTTATACCTCACAAAAACCCCACACCGCGAGAGAGGCCAAAACCCCCTGGCAAAGAAAGGCTCGGACGACGCAGGACGAGAGGGAGTTGGCAGAGCGCAGAGTGCACGCCGCAGAGCGCAGGAGAGCCATCGATGGCGGCGGCGGCGATGGCGGCAGCCGTGTCGCTCGCGGCCGTCTTGGCGTCGGCCGCCGCGCAGGCCGAGGTGCGGTGGGAGGTGTCGTACCTCACGCTGGAGCCCCTCGGCGACGCGCAGAAGGCGCGTACTTGTTGCCACCACCTCTCTGTTCTCGTTCTCCTGCTGTCTGAAAGTTCTCGATTTCGACCGAAAAAAAAGCTTTTGACTTCTTTGGATATTTTCCGTGGTTTTCGCTCTCGTTTTCCCACACCCTTTGGTAAATGAAATCTTCCGAAAAAACGCCATCTTTTAGATGTTTTGAGTCGTTTGTTCGTTCGATCGGCGTGTTCCTGTCTTAAAAGTGCCTCCTTCATTTCTCTTCTCCGTGCGAGCAATTTGCATCGCACGATCTCGTCGTGTCGCTTTGTCCTGGATCTCTTTGTCCCAAAGGATTCGTAAAGGCCGCGCTGCTCTGAAAATAAAATCTGCAGTGGATGTTGCAAGAACTGTTTTATTGGTCGCGAACTCGTGATATGTGTTCTTCAGTTCTTGCAATCTGAAGAAACGACTTTTTCTCTCTCGATCTTTTATTTGGTGGCGCATTCCCGAAATATTTCTTGCGCAGAGGCTTGCGTAAAAATCATTTTTTGCGATCCATTTCCAAGATGTGATCTTGTACCCTGTTTTCTCACATGTTTTTTCTACAACAGAAAATTGTTGCTTCGTGCGTTTGGAGGCTGTAGATGCAAAATTCTGAGAACACAATATGAAACACTCGGTTCATTTTTTTCAGGTGATCGCGATTAACAACCAGTTCCCGGGCCCTCTCCTGAACGTGACGACGAACCAGAACGTGAGGGTGAACGTCCAAAACAACCTGGATGAGCCCCTCCTCATCACCTGGTACTTTCACCACTGATGCCTCTCTGATCACTCCATTTTCCTGCAGCAGATCTCAACTAGTCCTATCATACACATACATCAAAAATAATTTCTTGGAATTCTCAATATGCCACATATGCATTTTCTGTTTTCTTTTTCCCGAATTAAAAAAGATACCAGTGGGATATTATGAGTAAATTACGTTCACAGCCACATCTATAGTTTCCATCTGTGATGAAATTCTCGGTGGATCTTGAGCTGGGCTTCCATTTCTGCGGTGCCTCTTGGCCTTCCTATCTATCAGGGATATATTGTGCCATGTATAGGCCTTGCGCTTTTGAGACATTTATGGGCATAATTGATCGTGACATATAGACATATATGGACAGGCATATCATGTTCTTTCAGCAGATTTTCTCAGGAGCATGCATCTGCGCGTGATTCTCGGGCATCATAGCATTTACAACCTCATAATTCATACCAAAATGTCATTGCTCTAAACAAGTAGCTAGTGACTGACAAAAATGTAACAATTTCCTTTTTATGTTTACATATATCTTTTCTTGAATTACAACTGTTCCAAATGAGATGCCCAGAACGTTCTATGAAACAACTTTTCAGATGTTTAATCATAACTTTAAACAAGATTGAAATGTTTGATACATGAGGGCTGCTTTTGCAAATTTCTAACTTTTATAACTCAACTAGCATCGGTGCCAATTTTCCTCTTCTGTGGCAACTGAACTGGTGTGCTCACTCCTGTCTTGGCAGGGACGGAATCCAGATGAGGATGAACTCGTGGCAGGATGGCGTCTCCGGCACCAACTGCCCGATCCCTCCTGGATGGAACTGGACCTACCAGTTCCAGCTCAAGGACCAGATCGGCAGTTTCTTCTACTTCCCGTCGCTCGGCCTCCAGCGAGCTGCCGGCGGGTACGGCCCCATCACCGTCAACAACCGTGCCACTGTGCCGGTCCCCTTCGGCCAGCCCGACGGCGACATCACCCTGTTCATTGGGGATTGGTACACCAAGAGCCACATTGTAAGGATTTTGTAACTGTGTCCATGCACTTTAGGTGTTGTAGTGTTTCTGAGGGAGCCAGTGGAAATAATGAACTTTCTTGATCTTTGGCACAATAATTTCTTGATTATGATGGCGCATCATGAATTTACACAGAATATATGCTTAGTTATTTCCTTGCAGGTGCCGAATATTAGGGGAAACATTAATGTTCATATGAGAATCAAATCTCTTTCTTTTTGTTAGCACACAGTATTTCGCTGAAAATAGAATTGTACAGTACTGTCCTTGCCTCCCTCGTACTTGATGGGGGATTTTTTTAGTCTTCATGTAATTTCATAATTCTGTCCCATGTAGGAATTGAGGAACATGCTAGATGATGGCAGGGATCTAGGGGTACCAGATGCAATTCTGATCAATGGAAGGGCACCTTACAGATATGACACTACACTGGTTCCTGATGGCCTTCAGTATGAAATTGTTGGAGTTGAGCCAGGTTGATCACTTTTTTATGTTGCAGATTTGCAGCTCTATATGTGTAATGTTTGCAACATATATGCATGATGAATGCTAGTAGTCATGTTTTTTATTTTTAGGAGTGGTAGTAGTTATGTTTCAACTTTTTTATTTTTAGGAGTGGTAGTAGTTATGTTTTTTATTTTAGATTTTGTCAGTCCTTAATGTGAATTGGAAAACAAAGTAGATGGAAGTAGAAATCTCCAGATTGTTCTCAGATGCATATTAAATTGATCAATATCTATCAGCATTATTGTTTATCATGAATCTTGATGTCTGATGCTCTGAATATTTGTAACAGGGAAAACCTATCGCTTCCGTGTGCACAATGTTGGCATCTCAACTAGCCTTAACTTCAGGATCCAGAATCACAACATGCTTCTGGTAGAGGCTGAAGGAACCTACACCAATCAGCAGAACTACACCAACCTCGACATCCATGTGGGACAGTCCTACTCTTTCTTGGTGACCATGGACCAGAATGCAAGCACTGACTACTACATTGTAGCGAGCCCAAGGTTCATAAGCAATCCTCAATGGAGTCAGGTCACTGGTGTAGCCATCCTGCAGTACTCAAACTCCAAAGGCAAAGCTTCTGGGCCCCTCCCTGATGCTCCAAATGATTACTATGACAAGTACTACTCCATCAATCAGGCGAGGTCCATCAGGTCAGTGCAGGAACAGATTATGTTCGTGAATTGGAAATACTTTTTTTACATTGATTGTGAGCTTAGAATATCTGATTATTGTTCTGTATTTGAAGGTTGTAACTCATGGTTGCATTTGATATTCATATGTTCTCTATTAAGAGCCACTGGTATTGTTCTTTCAGAATGAACACGAGTGCTGGTGCTGCCCGTCCAAATCCGCAGGGATCATTCCATTATGGTTCGATCAACATCACTCAGACCTTTGTTCTCAAGAACGAGGCGCCCTTGCTCATCAATGGAAAGCGTCGAAGGACGATCAACAGGATCTCGTACTCTCCTCCAGAGACACCACTGAGGCTTGCTGACCTCCACAACCTGACTGGAGTTTACACAACTGATTTCCCTGCAATGCCAAGCAACGTGCCAGCAAAGGTAGCTTCATCTGCACTGAATGCATCCTACAAGGGCTTCCTCGAGATCGTCTTCCAGAATAATGACACTGACGTTCAGGCCTACCATCTGGATGGTTACTCATTCTTTGTTGTAGGGTATATTCTGAACCATCACAATCTTCAGGTTCATCCAGTGTTTCATATCAGCTTGAACATCTGAAAGGAATACCACCATGTTGTGAATTTCAGGATGGATTATGGCGAGTGGACACCAGACAGGAGGAATGAATACAACAGATGGGACGCCATATCTCGTTGCACGACTCAGGTATACAACTTCTTGAAGACCAACCGGCTAACGGCTATGTGCGGTCGCAGAGGCCAGACACCATTCTTTTTCTAAAAAGACCCCGATCATGTGCCAGTCCTGTACTTCACACAGCTGCGCCCTTGGTCAGTTTGAATAACGAAAGTTCTGAACTTTGCAATGGCAAACAGGTCTTCCCTGGAGGCTGGACTGCGGTCCTAGTCTCACTTGACAATGTCGGTATCTGGAATCTGCGTGCGGAGAAGCTGGATAACTGGTACAGAGGGCATGAGGTCTATGTGAAGGTTCCTGATCCGCTGGGCTACAACATCACTGAAATGGTCACGCCGGATAATGTGCTGTACTGCGGTCTCCTGAAGGACAGGCAAAAGTATGTTTCAGCTGAATGTCTCTTCTCTGATGCAGTGATGATACATTTTGCTGTTCTTGACTCACATCCTGCTCTGAAAAACCTTGCAGGCCACAGGTTCATGAGTCAAACAGCAAGTCATCGGCGCAAGCTGAAGCTGGATGCAGCAACAGGTTCCTTGCAACTGTGATGCTGGTTGTCGCAGCTGTGATCTTCAGTTGAATTTGTCAAACTTTTTGTTAGACTTTGCGAGGCAGAAATAGAACATTTACAAGAGTTCAGCATAGGGAAATTTGTGAAGATAGGATCTGGTGGTGATTCTCAAGTTGTTAGATGTTGTAGAACAATTCGAAAAGCTGTTTCTGAATAGGCGGGAATTTGATACCGGAGATGTGAATTTTCAACAGTTTACCCAGTGCGTGTGATGATTGATTGTATTGCTGCTGTAGGTAGAATGAATGTTCAGGTCTAGAGGCTGCAGTTCATTCTACTGCTTCACTGGCATCTATGCATTCCACTGCTTTCACGCCCTTCATCATGTCTCTCAGCTTCATCTTTGCACTCATCAGGAAAATAACTCCACCAATGACGTCTGTTAACCAAAATAATTAAATAATGACACGCAGATCAGCACCTCTGAACTGTCTATTTGCTTCTAGCCAAATTCCTGATTTGATACAGCTCACTTTTCTTAAGCACTTCAAGAAACATATGAGTAGAAATATTAACTCACTGCAAAGCTTATGGAAAATGCTCACTAGACCAACTGGAATTGAGGTATCTAGAGAGAAAATCAAACTTGATAGAAACATGTACCTCCAGTTTAGTCAGAGGAGGACAGCACTGACACATATAAGGTCGCATGTGAAGCAATGGGTGCTCACATATTTGGAGCTATCTCCTGCAAAGATTTGAGCTTTGGATTATATGACAGTCAGCTCAGCTGCTGCTCTTCTTCTTTCCAGCTTCCCATTCTGAACTAGTTCATGGCCTGCCGGCCGCCGCCGGCAGTGGCGGTTTCACGCAGGTACTTGGAAGCGAGGAACGCCCGGCAGGAGCGCGTCGCCGCTCCGGCGAGCCGCGGGCGGCATCGAGACAGAGGCGCGTGTTCTGTCAACCCGAACACCGACCGGCTCGTGGAGCTCCGAGAGACCTTTGCTCCGCGCAACTCGGGGCTGCTGCGAGACCTGAAAAGGGGAGGAAGAGGCACCCGAGGGACGCCCGGCGGGAGGCGGCGCTCCGGCGACTGTCGGCGGAGGGCTGGATCGCGATTGAGAACTTTGCGAAAACCCCCCTGAATTGGATCGCAATCTTTCAGAATGACCCCTGGTATTTACATATAGGCCCCGATCATTTACAAATTGCCCCAATTGTTTACATATACCCTCTAAATTGGATCGCGACTATGAATCGCGATCCGAATATTTTCAAATGGTCCCTTATTATTTTCATATAAGCCCCTGCTTCGGATCGGGATCCTCTTCCCACCCGCTGGGGCCGCCTGCAGCCACCGCCGGCGTCCGTAGGTGCGTAGCACCACCTATCTGACCCACCAATCTCTCCGCTCAAAAAGGTCCACACCCATTTGCTCCCGTAGGCCGCAGCGATACCTGACCGCACGCCGGCGCCATTCGCCGCGCGGTGGAGCTCGCACCGGCTGGGCATCGGCGAGCTCCAGCAGTGGTGGATCAGAAGCGTGTTCGTGCAGACGCCACGCCTGTTTGGCCTCCATCGGGGCTGCCGCCGAGAATTATGGCATTCGCACGGAAGCTGCTCGGTGGAATGCTGCACCAGCAGGTAGGAAACGGCAGAGGGATCTAGCATTCCGGCTGATATGCTAATTCTTGGGTGTTTAAGTTGAGACCTGTGTTAGATTCTCTAGCTTAGGATCACTTCTGTTCTGTTAAGAACAAGAGAGAGACATGAGAGGAGTGGTTTTGTGGAGTGAAGCTAACAATGTATATTTCTATATTACATAAGCTTAGATACACAGGAGGGGTACATGTCGTTTTATAGAAATTTTAGATCGGTGCTACAGTACCACTGCAGTAGCCGACATTATGTCAGCTAAAGCAAAATCCAAATTTACTATTACTAGCAGCTGTCAACAGCTGCTTATAACTTAATGGCTAAGCAAAGTACATCTGAACCTACTGGTCAAAACAAAACAAAACTCATGGATTATCTCACAACCTGAAGTAGGGAAGTTGAGCTGTACGAGTTGTACCAGCAGACAAGTTTTTGGCAGAAGAGAGATGCAGACAACATGGTTTTGGCTTCTGAATCTGCCACCATTCCTGTCTAACGACAAGATATGCAGTTACAGGATAATCAGACAGAACAATCCCTCGTATTGAGATAAGTATTGGCATCTAAACAAAGCACTGGAGAACTAAACAACAATTAAATAGGTGACTTCATGAAAAACGATTGATTATGACTTCTTGTGTCATACCAAGTGAGGAAGCGAGGCCAGCACCTGCAGTCAGCTATCACATACCGAGCACTCCTTTTTTCTGCCATGCTGCCTACAGGCTACAGAGGACAGCACCATACCAAAACCAGCTCCATTGATATTTCAGCTGCAAATTGACATTGGCTTTGAAGATCATTTCATGGTGTAATTGTCATCATCCACCACACCGAGTTCAAGCATAAGATGTATGGAGGTATCGAGAAGAAACCCAATATGCGGTTTTCCCAATTTCAGTGGTAACCGAATGAAGGATTGAATTGCCAAATGCTCAGTCATCTGTATCCCATCAGGAAAACTTTGCTGCATAGTGAAGAACAATTGTGTACAATAATGCTGGTTGGTCCGCACAGCTACTACCGTCAATACAGCAGCAAAATAAGAAATGCAACATAACTTGTACCTCCATAACCAGAGAGCCCAGCATTTCCTCAAGACAGTGAACTCAGTATTTTGCGGCAGAAGCAATAATAGTTTTAGTTCCTTTAGAGTTGAATTAAGCTTTGTCTTGCAGATATGCTCACTTTGTCCTGGACTAAAACCACCATATCTCCATGCTGTCATTTCGCCAAGAACATGTCCAATGATATTACTGCACCGACTGAAACCTCACCAGTTGTGGCATTTTGCCAAGCAGTAAGTGAGCAGTATCAATTCCACACTTCTCAATGATGCAGAAACTTGCTCCCTTCATTTCTTCATAATTGACCAAGTTCTCACAGTGATAATTCAACTCCTGTCCAGAAGGCACTTCCTCAAAATGTCCTTTACGGTGACCATGACCTGCTGTAAAAACAATGGCAAAACACTGACATGATTGAGCAAATTGTTGCAAACGGTGGTTCTACTCTCACAACCTTTTCTCAACTCAGGATCAGCTTGATATCCATCATAAGAAAGGAGCACAACCTTATGGTCTTGGTCGAAACCTCGAGTACAGAAGTCAGTGGATTCAGTTGGAACACTGCCACAGTGGGAGCAGAGGGGCTAGCTGATCGTGATCGAAAGGCGTCGGCCATTGAAGCCGCGCCGAGAATTGCGAGCTGATGATGTACCCCAAGGATGACAGGGAGAACAAGTGCTTCTCTGTGCTGCAGTCAGCTCGGCTGCTCTTCTTTTCAGCTTCCTGTTCTGAACTTGTGATGGCACTGAAAGGGATCGCCTAAGACCTCATTCTGCAGGAGTGGAGGTCTGGAGGACAGCAACCGCGCGCGTCTACCAGAACGTGAGAGGCCGCGCAGCCTGCAGTGGCGGTTTCATGCAGGGAATTTGGAAGCGAGGATACCACGGCCGGAATCGCCGCGCGCGGCGTCATCTGGACAGAGGCGGCGTGTCTTCTCAGCTCGAACACCGGTTGGACCTTGGAGCTCCGAAGCTCCGCTAGACCAGGGGCATCTAGCAGGCAGAGGAAAGAAGAGGTACCCAATGGACGCCCGGCGGGAGGCGGCGCTCCGGCGAGTCGCGGTGGAGTGCCAGATCACGGCCTAGAATTTTGCGAAAGGTCCCAATATTTGCAAAGGCAATTAGGCAAAATAACCCGCCATTATTTTGCATACAGACCCCTCATTCGGAACGCAATTATTAATCGCGATCCTAATATTTGCAATATACTCCCGCAAAATAACCTCTAATTTGGATCGCGACTATTAATCGCAATCCGAATATTTACAAAATACCCCGTAAATTTACAAATAACCCCCTAATTTGGATCGCAACTATTAATCACGATCCGAATATTTTTACAATGCCCCCTATCATTTTCATATAGCCCCCTGGTTCAGGCCCGGCCTCACCAGTCCGGCCTCTCCGGGGCCGCCTGCCGCCGCCCTCCGCAGGTGCATAGCCTTCCCCAACTTGACCCACCAGCCCCCCCCCCCCCCCCCCCCCCCCCCCCCCCGCGCGCTCAAAACGATCCGCACCCATTTGCTCCCGCGGGTGCGGCACATCTGACCGCGAGGCGGGCGCCGGCCATTCGCCGCACGACCGAGCTCGCGCCGGCTGGGCATGCAAGGCGAGCTCCGGCAGCGTCATATCTGAGACTTGCTTGTGGAGACACCTCGCCCGCTTGGCCTGCGACGGAGCTGCCGCCGAGAGTCGCGGCGTTCGCCACCTGCGGAAGCTGCTCGGTGAAATGCGGCACCAGGCCATAGGGAAGGAAATTTGTGGAGATAGGATCTGGTGGTGATCCTCAAGTTGTTAGATGTTGTAGAACTAATCGAAAATCTGTTTCTGAATAGGCGGGAATTTGATACCGGAAATGAGAATTCAACAATTTACCCAGTGTGCGTGATGATTGATTGTATTGCTGCTGCAGGTAGAATGAATGTTCAGGTCTAGAGGTTGCAGTTCATGCCACTGGGCTTTGTATACATTCTGCCGCGACCCTCCCCATGCTGTCGCCTGTCGGCAACCGCGTCCGTGCCCCAAGCGTCGCCGACAGCGCCGCTCCACCACGCCGCCGCCGGCGCCAGTAGACATCCAGGCCGTGAAGATGAGCCTTCGTCCCTCTCTCTCTCTCTCTCTCTCTCTCTCTGAGCATCCTCGGTTGGGCCTAGCGATATGTGGGATCTGTCCATCCACGACCACTGGTTCTTAAGCAGGTAACGAATGCGGAATGCCTTGCTGTTCTTGTTGCGTGCATGGAGAGATCTGCTTCTTGGAGAGTTCCTGATTGTTTTAAGGGCAAATTGTACTGATTTATGGTTAATATAGAACCTCCGCAAGGTCTCAATTGCTTTGATTTCTTACTCTGATAACTTCATGCATGTGGCAATTTATCTTTGTTTTCAGTTAACCCTTCTCGATCAGCACTTATGCTGGTAACCGCAACACAATGCATTATATTTCAGGATAAAACTGTGAGTGCTATTGTATGCCTATAACACAATGTTAGTTTCTTTGGAACCATGATTAGTCATCTTAATCAATTTTCCATGTTTCGGTTAAGAGGGTCTCTTCTGTCCTCAAATGAATTTGTTGTAGCCTTGCAGTATTTGTTCTTCTTAGCCCCATGTCATGTCCTGATGATTTAGCAGGGTGGCTGGCTGGCTGGCTGCACTGGCGTGTGTCAGTAATGTTCCTGTTTCATGTTAATTTCTTCACAACCTCGAATTCAGCGGTTGACCACAAATAATGAAATCCAGGGATGCCAAACATGTTAGTTTCATGGGCATAACAGCTAGCTTTACATGTCAAGGTGAGAGTGCTTGAATCAGTAGCCAAGCACTCTTGGCTAGGAATTGGCCATGTAATCCAATTTGTGTCTTGTGCGATCAAGAACTTGAAACAGCAGCTCACTTGTGTCTGAACTGCAGCTTTGCGAAAGAAGTCTGGTACTTGGTCCTTTCTTGGGCTAACCTGAACATTCAGACAATTCTGGCTAATGATCAGGATATTCAAGTTTGGTGCGCTATGGCTCTGAAGCCGCATTTCGTTAAAAAACAAAGGTCAGTAGTGGCCATCCTGATGATCACAGTTTGGAATGTCTGGAATGAAAGAAACAGAAGAGTGTTTGACAACAGGTCACTGCAGCCGGTTCAGGTGTTCCACTTGATCAAAGCTGAGTTGCTGCAGCGTGTGGCAGCCTGTGGGAGGCCAGAGCTTTCTTAGTTTTTATGTTAGTGTTACCTCGCTTGTTCTTGCGCTTGTGTGTGTGTCAGTTTATTTTTGTAATATCTCTTATGTAGGACTCTCCTGCCCCCCCAACCCCCTTCCCCCCTTAAATGAATGAGCAGCACTCCTGCCTCTCTTTTTTTTTTTTTAAAAAAAGGGTGAGAGTGTTAGCATGTATTCTCTGCTGAGTGCTGAAATTCTTGACAGGATGTAGAGATGGCTTGAGTGATCTTTTTATGAATTAGTGCTTGTGCAATGCTACCTGCCTTGCTATCACAATATTAGCCCTGTTACTGTATTTGGTTCTCATCTTATATGCATCCTTCTCAGGACTTGGTTCTTTTCTGTCAATTTATGCATTCTCCTTTGCTCATTGGTCCTTTCTAGTCAGAGTCGAGTTGTGTGTTTAGCTAACCTCACAAATATTAAGCACTATTATATCTTTTTTGGTACTGCATTACCCCTTCTCACTTCTCACAAAGTAGTTAATGTGGTCCATTTCAACACTTGAGTTGCATTCTGTGAATAATGCACATTATTCTTATTGTTTTGTGTAGACACCAGTATTCCGATCCATTTTTAATTGTCATTTTGTAAAGCTACAATCTTATGTTTATTCATTTACATTTCTTTCCATGATATTTGCGTAAGTGCAGGGCGCCGGTCCCTCCAAGATCCAGCAGGAGCAGAGTTCCCATTCCCCTCCAACATCCAGCTGGGGCAGCAGTAGGATTTAGCTCCATGCATGCTGGATCAAGTCAAGGTCCATCCTATTAAGGCGTAGTATGATTCAGCTCATTGTTCGAGCGGATGAATCGTTAATGTGTTGTAATATTGCTCAATGTAACCACAAAATTGTTTTACCTTCGTGGTCATACTACTAATCAACCGTGCATACGTGTGTAAATATATTTTTGATTGAGGCAGCAAAGTCATTGCCAGCTTGCCGCGTAAGCTTGTTCTGAAGAAAAAGGCCACCGGCAGCAAGCGAGCAAGCTTATTAACTTACTCCCTCCGTCTCAAATCATTGATCATTTTGACTTTCCTAGATGCATAATTTTTCTTATGCATCTAGATTTATGTCATGTCTAGGTACGTACTAAAATCTAATTTATGTATCTAGAAGAGCCAAAATAATGGAGGCAGTACTTTCTGGTTAATCCAATGGTTTTTTGAATGGGTTTTGGATAACCTTATGCTCGCATGGTTAATTATGTGCATAAAGCGATAAGCAACTGGCATTGTTGTTGCTTTACCAGATATTTGAATCTGAACTTAATTTTGACATCAACCACTTGGATGCAGGAGCCTCCAACAACAATACCAGTACACCACTTGGCAACAAATGTTAAAGATGCCAAATTCACAATGATTGGACATGAAATATTTTGCACCGATTAGTTTGTGTGCGAGTAGAGCTGACACAAAGATAGAACGTGAATAAGTGAACTCAGTGTTATCAAAATCAATTTAGCCTTCTGCAGACCAAACCCAACATCATCAGTCAGAGGTGAAAAGAGTAAACCACACTTGGCGCATTTCGAATAGCTCATCTGAACAATTGGTACCAGCCATTCTGCTGACACATTGTCAACAATTTAACAACTGTCACTTTCTTGAACATGTTATTTCAAATGTTCCGGATCCATTCATGCAGCAATTCCTCCTAAGCAAACTTTTGCGATACCACTGGTAAAAATTCAGTGGATCAGTACACTGCTACATGTAAAAGTACATGCCATCTGCGCAAGTAACAGATATGCGATTCATTGGCTTGTCCTTGAGAAGAAAGGCCCTAAACCCTAAACTGTGTGTGGTCCATCAACGAAACATAATAGCAATATGTACTTGAGTCTACAGCCATCTTGGGAGACACACTCGCCTTAGTTTTCTGAGTTGCAAACTCAAAGTCCATTCAGGAAAATTGCCATGCCAATGTTGCTGTTCTTCAGTGCCCACACACAGACATCTAATGCGCAGTACGTTTCCTCTGTGGCGGTTAGTACTTCTGGTGGCAGGCCACTAGCTGCATTTGTGGATAAGATCAGTGCAAGAGGTTCATCCCAATAATCCTTTTACTTGATTTTTCAGGGCTTGACTTTGGTGCTTACAGCGTCTACATAATAAATGGTTTGAGTCAAGTATCTACTAGCTTCCGGCAAATTGTCATCCCATCCCCAATAGGCACCTGCAGTTCTTGCAAAAATAAAATGACATTATTAACAAATGCAGGTTGCTGATATTGCAGTACCGGTAGACAAGGCATTTCAAAGATTCTCTTAAAGTTTGCAAGTAATAAACACATATCCAAAGCATCAATACCAAACATAATACAGCGGGAGGAAAAAAGAGACCATGCTGATATCTACACGTTTATCCTCCAGAACTTTCTTATTGAAGTTCCTTATACTGATTGTCTTTTGATCATCAACCTGCAAAAAGGTGGAAGTCAAATGTTATATGATGTCTAATTTAGCCGTATAACATATAAGTATGTAACATCTCAATGGCATTCTAGCATACCAATGGATCAGCAACCCGTCCATACCAAAGGACATTGTCCATAACAATTAAACCACCGACTCTTACCTACAGCAGAACAAAATGAAAAGGTCAACACACAGACAAACAAAATGGCTATTATGGTTTTGTGTTAAAATTATAAACTAAATGTGTGGCAAGAAAAATAATAATAAATATAACTGCTTCTAACAGAATAAGCAATATGATGATTAAAAAAAGAAGAAGAAAACAAATTATATCGGGGAACAAGTAGAGGGCAAGACCTAATGCCTTTTACATAACCAAGGAGAGGAACTAAAATTTTAAATCTTACAAGCTTTAGTAGAAGCTCAAAATACTCCTCGTACATTCTCTTATCAGCATCAACAAATGCAAAGTCATAACTAGAAAAAAGGTGAAAAAGAGACATCTGTTAGAAATGTCAGAGGTTAACATATATGGTGACAGATTATAAGAAACCATAATTTATATACCTCGAAGCTTCACCACAATCAAGCAATGATCTTAGAGAATCCGCAGCCAAAGCATGTTTCACATCAATCTAAGGAATTTGAACACATTTATCAGCATAAAAAATCTAAAATGCAAACATTATTACAATTGTAGGGCAGCTCGAAATGATAAATATTCAGCTTTAAGTGCATACAGACCAGTTACTGACAGGGAAATATTGGTTAATGTATGAAAGGTAGATGTCTGATAAAGATAGAATATGCAATGTATCAAGAATTCTACTTTCATAAACTACATAGCATGCAGTGTCAAAAAAATCTAAAGCAAACATCTAACATATAATGATAAGAATAATGAAACAGAGAACATACAACACAAAAAGCAATGCACTAGATAAGACACTTCGCGCCCCTGCAAAATTTTCTTTGCACATGCTCTGCATGGCTGTAAAACCTTTACTTCAAATTCAAACAAATAACAAGACTGTCACCTGTCGGCCCAAATTAACCTCTAACTATGGAGCTATAAAAAAAGGAATCTTGAATCGACTTAAAAATCATGTACACTTATTATAGAAGTTTGGAATGAAGGATCAAGAAATGAATCATACGTAAATAAGAAGTATCACCTTGTGTGCAACACCAGCACGCTGATAGTATTTCTTGGCAACTTCTAGACATCTTTCATCCCTTTCACAAGCAACCAAGCGACCAGATTCAGGGAGTGCTAGTGCTACAGCTAATGATGAATACCCCTATAGAAAAGATTAAAAGAAGTGCTTATATAAAGCTAAAATATTCGATAAATCTATGCACGGAAACTACTTTTACACAAGGCCTACAATACATTTTCCGTTGCAACACATGATGGTTAATACTATTGTTGCTTACAGGAGGAACGAAGACATTACAAGTACAACACTACCATTTATTTTACTAGAAATACTTAGTGTACTATATGATATCACTTCATAGGGAAACTGCGTATAACCAGATACCAAGAGGACTATTTCTTGCAAAAAGTTTATTTAACCACTTATTTATGGTTCTTATTGTCACAGGATGTGTGGATTCCATGTTTCTAATGGTGGGACATCACACCAATGACCAGATGGGAAACTTTCCTCAACTGTTTTTAAGTAGGACAACCTAGAAAGCCAACAGTTAGTTTATGTTGGGCTTAAAATCAATATAACATTAATAGTGTTACATGGACACAGGTGCGGGTCTCGGTGTCCAACTCTGGTGCGGGTGTCCGATTCTGTAGGATTTTTGGGGACATGCCAAATAGCACTTGGAGTCCGACACGGGTGTCGGGATCTGACACGGGTGCGGGGTGTCTTACTTGGCAAATTGGACACGGGTGTCCGGGTAACACTTAGCTCTGGTTCTATGATAGAAACAGAGAATTTCTACTGCTTAGCATACAATAACTGGGAGTTGAAAGTACGTAAATTCAAATTGCATAGTACTCAGTTCACATACAGTAAAGACACCAACTTCAATGCAGCGCTGCGCCCCTTGAATCTGAACCAGCATCGCTAATAGCTGAGCCTGCGCAGGAGAAACCTATGAAGATGAAAAATTAGATTAGATACCCATTGGACACATTAGATTCAGGTAACAAAGTATCTGAGGAAGCAACCATTGTATACCCAGAAAAATAATATGTAAGCTGCGAATTTATTCTTGTTATGTTCCAAGCAAAAGATCAATAAAGTCAACGGAAGCGACAAAATGACATAAGTACAATAGCAGGCTCAATGTTGAAAAATAGGATTATCTTTATCGGGCCTAACATCCAAAAGCAGTACCAGAAGAATAATTGAATGTATACCACAAAAACAAGAATACAAATGTGTCCCTGCATAATCAGAACATAATGTGCATGCAAGAACATGAAGTTCAACTAAATGCCAAAACGCAAGTGCATAGCACACTAGACAGTCCTAGCTTCCAGCACTTGAACGGACTATGATGTTATTTCAGAACCGCATGCACTTCCATCTATACAATTGAACATCAATTAAGCTCAGTAGTAGGTCCAACCCCCCCAAAACAGGATTATCAGTATTGTGCCTAACATCTAAAATGAAGTACTTCCAAAAGAAACTGAATGCATACTGCGAAAATAAAGTATAACACAAGCATGCTCCCTGCATATATAGAATGTAATGCTTATGTGCTGTGTATATTCAATAAAATGGCAGCCCATATCAAGTCACTTTGGAAAAATGAAATGAGCATGGCGACCCACGTCGAGGAACAACAAAGGCAGTAGGAATTTGCAGCCCACACGGATCACACATTTGCTGTTTCTAGTTTTGTCAATTGAATCGAGTACAATATCATTGCAGCGCACTTCATCATCATCAATGCAACGCAACAGGAAGTCAGGAACTGCATAGAGCGACGATACAGATGTGTGACGCACCTGCATCTGGCTCCCCCTCATGGCCGCTGTCTCCTCGCGGAGCTCCCGGAGAACCTGAAGCCATCAACGACGGGGCAGTCAGCGTCCAGTAAAATCTCCCCACAAAATCGCACTGCAGCAATTTGGTCGAAACGAACGGAAACGAGAGACGGAGACGAGAGGGTGGCGCACGGGGTGCTCGCGGACGTTGGCGAGGAGGTATTCGTAGAGCGGCGGCGTCATCCCCAGCTGCTTCCGCCCGCTCCGCGCCTCCTCCACCGCCTCCGCCACCGCCGCGGCGGCGGCGGAGTGGCGCGAGCACATGAGGCGCACGAGGCATGCCAGCGCGCCGCGGCGGTTTGACGGGGAGGAGAAGGCGACGGAGGCCCCAGAGAGTAGGGTCCGGGGTCGGGGGACGCCGAGCCCCCGTGCGGCGGCCGCCCCTGCCGCCGGCGGGGGAGGGAGAGGAAGCGCGGCGGCGAGGCGGGGCGACATGGCTGGTGGCCCACACGTCAGTGACCGCGCGTGCTGCCGTTTCCTTTTATTTAATTTTTTTTGAAAGAAACGTTAGGCCGTATGAGGCTTGCGGATAACGTGAAGTATGGCTGGCCCACAAGGGGCCCGGATGTCAGTGGCAGTGTGGCCCAGCATACCTAATGCTATGGGCCTAGAGTAATATGGGTTCCACACAAGTACGTATGGGCGAATTTGCCGAGTCCAAGTATGACGGGCTCAAAGTAGAGATTGGGTCTGTGCCCTCGTTGGGCTCAACCGAGCGGGATGCACGTGCCAACTCATTAGGCCAGTCTCAGCAGATTTTATAGAGAATTTTATAGCATTAAATTTTATGCTACATCAATAATTTTGCTGATACGGGAGAAAAAATAAAGAAGGAATTTTATAGGATGTGAGAGGAGTTTTATCACTGTAAAACTTAACTTATCTTGCACGGTTATTAGTTTCCAGTTGTAGTAACTGTGCACGGAGACCGGTCTTAGGCTGTCTCCAGCGATATCCTCCAAATCCCATCCTCTGCATCCTTCATTTACAGAATTCTCTACAAGATTCTCTCCTCTATATCTCATTTCTCTCCAACAACGTTCTCTAAATCTCGTTCTCTATATATTAAACCCTATATTAGAAACGTATTTTATTCCAAATTTTTGTACGTACGTATTTATCATACCTCAAACGCTATGGACATATTTTATTTTTATTTAATTCAGTGTTTGAAACGTAAAGAAAAAATAGAGAAGAGGAGAGAGAATCTCTATATATAGAGAAAATCTGTAGCGTTCTCTATTTTAGAGGACCATTTAGAGAACGCTGCTGAAGCAGTAGAGAACGGAATCTTCCTCTATATATAGAGTACAGGCATCCGCTGGAGATAGCCTTAGCGGCCAAGCCCGGGGAGGAGAAGCTGATGAAGTGACGAGGAAGAGCATTTGTAAGCTGGTTTCCATGCGGTCATGCCACACGTCATGTGTTCGTACACGTACCATGAATGTAAAAGTCAAACTCATATAGTTAATTAATTAGAGAGTAAAATACATGGCTATGGCCAGTCCAACTCTCAAATACATGGGTGGTTTTTTAAAGAGAAAATTCAAAATTGAATAAAGTAGCACTAGCAACTTCTAGACAACTCCTTTTTTTATAAGGTGGTGAAGACCGAAAACGTATTTTACAGTTGATAAATTTGAATTAGGGCCTTGTTTAGATGCACCCCAAATTGCAAATGTTATAAACCGGAGTACTGTAGCGCTTTCGTTTGTATTTGATAAATTTTATCTAATCATGGACTAACTAGGCTTAAAAGATTCGTCTCGTGATGTACAATTAAACTGTGCAATTAGTTATTTTTTTACATACATTTACTGCTCCACACATGTATCCTAAAATTGATGTGATAGAGAGAGAGTGTAAAAAGTTGGAATTTGGAGGGGATCTAAACAGGCCCTAACTTACGTTAAGATAAAACTGGGAGAGAAAAAAAGGACTTTCTCTTAGTTATATGAACAGCTCAGAATGAAATTCAGCGTCTCTTTCCGCCTACTAGATTATCTTATGTTGTGTGCGACAATTACAGTTTAGGGGATGTATTATTCTATGAAACAAAGCACAGCACAGCCGTACAGGTATGCGCATGTCTCCATCGGCAATGGCGACGGTGGATCTTTTGATCTAGGATCGGGTCATGAACCATATCGACGTACGTGCGGTGATTGTATCTTATATATATTTTGGATTATTGGATCGATCTAAAAGGTTGATAAAATAAACTAGAATAACAATCTACGTAAATAATTTAGAAGAAAAAATAAACTAAAGTAGCATGCCATTGTAATTAATTAGCTGATCAAAAAATACTATTAGATACACACTTGCATCCTTAATCCTCCATCATCAACTGTAAATGATAAAATCAATTAAGATGATCGATGACAATATATCCTTCGAGATGCATGAAGCAATGGTAGCTTAGATCATATGGCTCTCAATTGATCCGATCCTCAACATTTTGTTGTAAATCACAATTCACAAACATATATATAAATACTCTATATATGTCCATGGGTACATTGAACGTAAAAAAAAATTATAAATGCCCAGAAAATACAAGTATCTGTGCGCTAAGTTGGAGACTCGATTTTGGTTGAACAAATTAAAGCTGAATCTAGCAGTCTGAGCTATGTATGATCAATTCGCGTTTGTGCATAAGTTACTTGTACTTACGGTATTGCTAACTCTGGTTCACCGCTTAATTAATACTCCTTCTATCCATTTTAAGGTATAGTATAACATGGCACGGTCTTCCAAATAATAGTTTGATCATTCATTTATTATATTTGTATCACTTATGGTTATAAACTTGTAATCATGTAAAATATATTTGTTTACTAATTAATCATATGAAGTCTACATTATAAAAATAAAAAATTATTAGTTAAATTATTAGTTAAAGGTTGCAAAGTTTGAATTTTGATATGTGTATGCGTCTTATAAAAGTAGATGGAGGGAGTAAGAATCTTCCACTGCTATTTCATATGTGCCATGCTGATTAAACTAGAGACTCGAACTAGGATGAGCAGGTTTCACGGGAACCTAACCAAAGGTGATCGATCTCTCTAGTCCGCTGCTTGTTTACAAGTTTTAGTAACACTTAAGGGCTAAGTTATGCATGTCTCCTAGCTAGCTAGTTCACCAATTAAGCATATTCTTCCGTACGTACCTATTCCATTTTTCCACGTGCCTATAAATCTCACCCGGCCAAGTCAAAATCTCCCAGTCGGTCGTTAGCGTCGATCGTCTCACAACAAGTTTGATCCCCCATGGCAACTGGTTAAAATTCAGACGCCACGCGTCAGCTACTCAGCTCGATTACGGTCTGGTTAGGTCATCAGGAAGAAGAGCGAAAACAAGCTGAAGAAGAAGAAGAAGCATTCAAGCATCTGTACGCATTCGTCCTCGTGCGGTCATGACTCTTCACGGCTTCACGCGCGCACGAGCGAATCCATGAACGACGACGAGCGACACATGAAAAAGCTAACCTCTACGTGGGGAATCAGATTTACTAGCTACTACTGCATGGTTTGACCGGTGTTCAGTTTCCTTTTTTTCTTTAAAAAAGAGAGAAAGAATTGTCTATTTTTCCAAAGATACTACTACGTCAGAAGTGGCGATGGTGAATCTTTTGACCTACGAACGAAGGATCACGTGCCAGGTCAGTGACGCCAGGATTTATTTATATTTGCAAACAGCAGGGGGTAATTAATTGCTCCGTTTACTTACCGCTATGTATAACTAAAGTAGCAGGGCAGTTAATTTCACCCTCTCACTGTACGTCACCCATCTCCACTAGGCACTAGCACAGTAGTAACCATAAAGCTAGCTGTGCTCACCGTATAAAGCTCGGTGCCTTGCATTGGAGTAGTAACCATCGAGATCACCTCAATATATCACCCGGTCACACTCGGTGAGCACCGGCTCCGGCTAGCCGGAGGTAGAAGAGCTGGTAGTTCATTCAGGCATGCGGAGGGGTTGGTCGCAGCTGGACTACGTGCTGGTGCCGCTGGGCCTGGCGGTGCTGCTGGGGTACCACCTCTGGCTGCTCCTCCGCATCTGCCGCCGCCCGGAGACCACCGTCATCGGCATCAACGCCATCAACCGCCGCATCTGGGTCCGCCACATCATGGAGGAGCCGTCCGGGAAGCACGCGGTGCTGGCGGTGCAGACGATGCGCAACAGCATCATGGCCTCCACCGTGCTCGCCTCCGTCGCCATCACGCTCAGCTCCCTCGTCGCCGCGCTCATGGCCAGCGGCGCCGCCCACGGCCTCTTCTCCGGCTCCGGCGGCGCCGGCAGCAGCCTCGTCGTGGGCGCCGCCGGCGAGGCCGCGCTGACCCTCAAGTTCTTCGCGGTGCTCGTCTGCTTCCTCGTCGCCTTCCTCCTCAACGTGCAGTCCATCCGGTACTACAGCCACACGGGGCTCCTCGTCAACGTGCCGCTCGCCGCGCACCGCCGCCCGGCCAGCGCCGTCGGGTACGTCACGGGGACGCTCAACCGCGGCTTCTACTTCTGGTCCCTCGGCGTCCGCGCCTACTACTTCTCCTGCCCGGTCTTCCTCTGGCTCTTCGGGCCCATCCCCATGTGCGCCTCCTGCATCGCCATGGTCGCCTCGCTCTACTTCCTCGACGTCTATACGGAGTGGGACAAGGACGACGACGGCGCCGGCGATGGCGACGGCCACGCCCGGGAAAGGAAGACGGGCGCCAGCGGCAGGCTGATGCCAGTAGAAGGCGTGTGAAATTCATGCCAACGGAGTCCAACCATCTTCTCTGCTTTCCATTCAGACGGCAAGATTCCCTGCTTGTCGCTGAAGTGCAACAGAGGATGTGAATGCTGCCAAGAGAGGATGAACTTCTCAGGAAAAAAGAAAAAGAAGATCAGGATTCAATGTTCGTTGAATCCAGATCGTACTGTACTGTAGCAAATAAATGTGATATCCTTGGTGTTTGTACCAAAAACCTTCTTGAGCCCCGTGCAAATGAAGTCTCTGATGTCAGTGACGATGCAAAGTCAACTTCAGGTGTCCTCCTTTGTCCTTTCAGAAAAACTTGAGGTGTCATGTGTGTACTTTGATCATGTTGTTTTACGGCAAAATGGTTGTGTGGGCCGTGAGGCGGTACATGGGCCCCGTCGAGCCCATCTTCTGAAGGAGTTCGAAGCCATTGAAACCAACTTATCAATCGAGAAATTGCAGTCTCATTTTTAATCACTGCTTTGTCCAGTTAAAATGTGACACGTCATCCCTTTCAAAAAAAAAATGTGACACGTCATAGATTCAGTAGTCCGAAGAGCAGGAAACAAATGAGTTGTAACATTTTCTTTTTCAGTCGAAACTTGAAGGACACAAAAAAAAAACTGACCGAAGATTTAAACAAAACAATGCTTCATATGGGATTTTTTCGGTGGTCTGCTGTGTCAGAAATGATTTCCCTGAAACATTGTTGATTTTCGGCTGTGATGGATTCGGATTCCATTTATGAAATTACCCATGAGAAAATTTCTGGTTTGGTTCCTTCACAATTTAGTGCTCAGGTTATTGGTTGCCTAGATTTCGAGATTTCCCGTGGATGGAACCAACGTGTTTGGTTTATAAATTTGAGATGTTTCTCTTCCGAAATTTGGATTCCGTGTTCTCTGCTGCTTGCTTGCTGCTGCTGTGGTACATAGAAATTTACATTTCAAGCCCCCGAAACTAAAATTTCGCAGTGTTCACTACAAGTCCCCGCTCTAGACTGTATTTACCGGTGGTGCTCTGGGCATGCAATTCACGTGTCCAGGGAGTCTGGGACAAATCTTTGTTGAGATTGTCCCGGGACACATTCAGAAATCTGTTATCAAAACGATTTATTATATGATCTCTATGATATATGTAACTATATTTCCTTTGCAGCTTTAAAAAAATCTTTAGCAATCTTTTCTAGTCTTTAATAAAAAAAAATCTTTAGCAATATTGTCTTAGCAGGCTTTAATTAAGAAAATTAGTAGCAATATTTTCTTAGCATGCTTTAAATAAGAAAATCTGCAAATATCTTCTCTTCTCGGCATTTAATTACAAAAATCTTCTCATCTTTTAGGAAACAAAAAGACTCGAATCAACAAGTTTAAGCACACCAGGTTATGTAACAAATATGATTGTTCATGAACCAAAACAGGCTCCAACAAGAATCTAAAAACGACAAGTAGTAAAACAATAGGAAGATAAGCTTGGGTAAAACTTTCAGTTTCAGCAAAAATATTATTGCAGAAATCTACGAAAGCTACTAGATTTTTTTAATAATCCAGCGAGCTACTATATGGTCTGTATAATATCTTCAACAATTTTCTCTTCGCAGGCTTTAATTAAGAAAATTATTAGCTGCCTTCTCTTAGCAGGTCTTGATGAAGAAAATCTTCTACAATATTGTCTTAGCAGGAATTAATTTTTTTACAACACTTTAGTAATACTTCCTTAGGATGATTTAATTAAGAAAGGTCTTCAACAATCTTCTCTTCTCAGCTTTTAGTTACAAAAGCTTCTGTGAATCAGACTTTTTCGTATGCACAAAGTTGCCAAACCATTTCCTACCCAGGCCAACAGAAAACAACGCCCCATAACTTTTCAGCTGACGTGGTAGCAGAGATCGAGAAATAAAAAGCTAAAAACATCAACTTCCGCATACATGTTTACAACAGCAATCGCGAGATCAGGCATATGACATAATCTGAAGACTCTTCTTATGTTCCAGGTTAAGACACGAACAAACAAGTTGAAGCACACCAGTCACCAGCTTCAGTAACAAATGTGATTGCTCATGAACAAAATCTAAAAACAGAAAGCAGTAAGACTTTATGAAGATAATCTTCGCGAATCAATCTTGTAGGTGAAAGCCAAAAGCCTAGAACTGCTAGGGAAGAAAATGGTAAATCTTAAGCGATGGATGGGTCCTACTCGCTTTTGGGTCCCTTGGCCATCTCCACAAAAATCAATCTTCCGCGTAGTATCTGTTTAGATAGTAATTTAGAGAAAGTTGAAGATTACATATCCAAATAATGTAAACATGAAAAGCTGATGCTAATTCACATCTAGTTCAGGAATTAAGCCTGTGCATGTTTTTCATTTTATAATTTGTTCACTATTCAGTCACTGAAACTGAAAGTCAGGGATCAACACATGATCATGAAGCAGGAGTATTGATGCTGGAGTTTCAGCATGTTCACAAGTTGAAAAATCTATGGATATAACACAACAACTGGAGTTTTTTTTGTCAAGAAAATATTGCCAAAATACAATTGCATTAACAAAACAATAAAGCTGCAAATCGACATAAAACTATGTTCCAGACGGCTTCCATCGCCTGTTGGAAACTAATAATTTCAAGCTAGCTGCTGGGTTGTGATTTCGTGAGAAGTTAGAAAACACTGCAAGAACTGCAGAAAGAAAGTGCAATGAACCTATTTACAATGGGACAAATAACCATGGCCATGTGATTTTCAGTCCATCTCCAAAAAAAAATATCATGATATTATCTGCAACTGTCACACCATAGTACCCCAAGGTAGTTCTGCCGATTGCTAAAGTACCTTAAGAAGGTTGCAATTTTCTCAATGCAATACATTTATATCACCAAACAAAAAACTGTGCTGTTTACATAAATTTATCCTTTTGATGCAGTAATCTAGATTGCCTTATCAATGACAAGCAGCAAGATACAAAGAAATGCTAAATCGAAGAGCCACTACCTTACATTCTTCAAAAAAAGAAGACATACCTTAGGGTTCTTTGAAAAATTAGTCACTAACTTAGAAAATAAAATGCATAAAATGCATTAACTCAATCCAATCATCCAACACAGGTGTTTTCACAAAGGAATGCATCCCAGTAGATCTTAAGACAAAGGGCAGATGTAATAACTTCAATTGTTCTGAAAATAGTTATAATAATTAAGACATTCAGGATGTGAGAATATGAGTAGGTATAGAAAAAGTGAAAATAAGAACTTTTGAGATGGTTCAGCTAAGAAGAGATGACATCAGAGCTCACACCATGCGATCATGAATTTTCTTCAGTATCGTGTAAAATAAATGGCAACAACTGAAGCTAACAATTTGTAGACATCACAACTTATTAGCATCAGTAAATCAAGTTTTTACTGGAAACAAGTGAACAAAGCAAAAAGCACATACCCTTCCATCCATTGCCTTAACAGCTTTCTCCGCCTCCGCTTGCGATGAATATTTGACAAAGCCAAATCCTTTCATCCTTCCAGTTTGGCGATCTCGCATAAGTCGGGCTGCACTTGATAAGATACAAAAAGCGATATCAAACTGAAAGAAGTCTAGTTTGATTCAACTAACATAACCAATACTGTTACAAAATCAAACACCAAGTTTCATTAAGAAATAATTACAAAGATTGCCTGGAAGTGGAAAACAGATCGAGGCAGGCCTATAATAGCACAGATAATGTACCTTCCTTTACATTGCCAAATGGTGAAAAGATATCTTTGAGCTCTTCCTCTGTCGTATAAAATGATAATCCTGAAAAAAACACAATAAAAAATGAGTGAATACTACGTGCCACAACCGCATTACACTAAGAACAAACAACATCAGACAAAACAAAACTCCATAAGAGATTGGGCTGGATGTACACAACAAAATTTTACCAGAAAAGGTGGAGATATTGGATAGATTTACAGCAGCTTTACAATATAATGTTTCTACGTCAGAGCGACGGTCCATGCCTTCATGATAACCAATGGAGGTGAAAATGACAGCCCACCACATATCCTCCAAGATGAGGACACCAAATTGATTGGCATTTGTTATGGCCAACTATTGGAGGAACTAGGCAGCGATCAGGCTAGCACAAGATGGAGAAAGGCACAACAACCCATCCTAGAAACCATCGTCCCCACTCTCTTGCAAAGGAACCATATTGTGGTAGCACCTGATACTCGTTGCAACTCAACATCCTCGCAATCAAAGCCTAGACCACCAAGGCACCAACCAGTGCTACCCTCTGCCCAAACCATTAAAAGTCACTAGTCCGCATAAACTTGCTAACACACTGCGTGAATCAAGCATACCAGTACCCTACAACCACGCAGTCACAAGGTCTGGAACAAATCCAATCATCAAGGTGAATCACCCGACGGCAGAAACAAGCAAGAATCGGTCGAGATTTACTTACTGCTCACAAATATCTCCGTGCTGAAGCACCTCATGCCCAGAAGCTGAGAGGACAAACCCATCAGCCTCCCACCTCGCATCACCATCGGGGATGACCTCCACCGCCGTCCCCAAACCCTAGATCCCCAAAATTCCCAGCGCAGAGGAATAGAAAGAGCAAGCTTGCGAGGGCTCCGATAACAATTTCGTTACCTTAAATCCAAGACGTTCTGGCACGATTTACAAAGCAGGCAAGCCAGATAGCGCTGCACGAAACATTTTGTTGGAATATTTGGGCCTAGCCCATATAAATTCAAATAATTTCTATAAAATCTTAAACAGCCATTAGAACATAGATGCATGGCAACAAGTTAATCCCACTTTGCCAGTGGAGGTGGAGGGAACCTAACTTAAATAGTTGGATGCTCTCCATACTTTTGCAATTGTGGGTAAGAGTAAGAAGGAAGAACACGTGCGCGCGCTCGCTCGCCTCGCCTCGACGAGCTCGGGTGAAGGGGGCGCGCACGCGACGTGCACGTGAATGGTCCGTCAAAATCCGGGTCGCGTGTGGCTTCTTTTTGCCGATCGGCTCTCTCTCTGGTCTCGGTGATCGGCTCTTCAGTCACGGGAGAAAGAGCCGTTCGTTTCCTGTGAATCGGCTCTCCGGTCTCGGGCTAACGCTGTAGAAAGCCGATTGCGAATCTGTTACGGATTTCATGCGTGGATTTTTAGGACTCGTAACCGACTGGTTTTGGGACGCCAAAACCCCAGCGGTTCTCCTTATAAATACGCGCGGGTGCCGGCACAGATGCATAATAACAATACGCCTCAACCTGCCCGTTGCGCCGCCCAGTACGCTATTTCATCCCGTTCGTTGGCGTGCACCGGTGATCGGGAGAGCAGGTCTCCGGAACCTCGTCCTCAGCGATCCTGCACCGGGAGAGGGCGAATAAGGTTTTTGGGAAGGGCTCTGCGCAACTGCTCGAACACTTTCACATCGCCGTCCTCTACGTCCTCGTCACCACGGCTCGTCTACCTCCTCGTCGGTGGGGCGCGACTCGGCGTCGTCAAGCGCGCGGAGGTGCTGATCATCACCGTCGTCATCTTTGCCTGGTTATTCCAGTCACGCAAGACACGTACGACTTTCTGTCCCTAACTATACTTTTCATACCTAGAATGATCTGGTTAGGGTTGATATTGCTGCTGCAATACTTTATCTTAAATTACGTTATGGGCATATTTAGATTTATTCGTTTTCTGTACACAACTTTCATCATTGTCATGATTTATCTTTGAATTAATTTAAAACTGAAACTCCTAATTTTTCCAACACATTTCACGCCTTGCGACGGCGGCAGTACGAGAGGTGAGAGGCGTGCGCGGGGGGACTGTGGCGGCGCGAACGAGCGAGCGAGGGGTGGGGCTGACGCAGGCCGGGGGGGGGGGGGGGGGTGTGGGAGGGGAACACAGGAGGAGGGAGCGGGAGGGGATTGTGGATTTTCCACCTGCACCGGCCCGGGCAGGCAACTTTCCCACCATCGATGGTGCTTGAAAATCGTGCAGCAAGATGGGAGGGGGGCCTCGGTGCTGCCTGCCTCACCAGGCACAATTTGGGCATTGACCGCTTGAGGCATTTTGGTACTGGCAAGTTGAAAAATGCAGAGAAGACAGCTCATCAAATATCTGTTCAGTATCAGCAGGTGACAACACAGGGTGCATACTAAATGTGAGGATCCACAATTGCAATACTGCTGATAGTGCTGGGACTGGGCCATCCACTCCGCAGTACCAAGATGTTTCAGGCTTTCAGTATATCTTATCCCTGATCTTTCAACATGCTCCAACGGTCAGTGGTAAGGTGTTCTGATGAATCTCACGGCCTGGAGGGCACAGTTCTCCTCCAAAGGAAAAGCACCAAGAAAAACACCAGGGTGAACTGCTCAGACCTCACATGCTGACCGCTGACGCTCCATATATTTTTTTCTTGTTCAAAGGATCAGATATTGTCGCAAGCCCTATGGTGACACCAGTGTATGTCTGACATTGTTATTGAAAATGGCGGCCACGATGGTTACACTTGTTTCACCAATAATCTCCGCAAGAGCAGCTACCACCTCTAAAATGGTGGAAACGTGTAGTATCCCTAAGGATGATTTCTCGGGCCTCGATTCTGGAGATAAGCTTCGCTGCATTATGACAATCTCCACAGACCCTGAGGTTCTTGAAGATCCTCAAGCTCATCCCAGGGGGGCTGCTAATCAGGCCAAAAGCAATAGCGAGCTTCTCGCTGTGCCTCATCAGCATTTGTGCCTTCAGACTCTCCTCAACATCATGCAGTGTGAAATCAAGATCCGGAATGTAGCCCATTGCCTTCATCAGCTCCTCTAACCGGTCCAACTTGTCATGAATCAAATCAAGCTGAGGATGCAATCTGTCATTCGATCTGAACTCATGCCTCACGCCCTTTATCTCGATCCAGCTATACCCAGGTGTTTTCACAACCGCATTATCTTTCATCCATCTCCTAACTCTTGAGACATCACCCCACCTATTTGCTATAGCATAAATATTTGCCAATTGTACATAGGCGCCTGCATTCTGCGGATCCTGTTCAATCAGCTTTCCAGCAGCAAACTCGGCAAATTCCAAATTCTTATAAACTCTACAAGCTGTCAACAGGGTGCCATAGGCAGAACGATGCGGTTCAAAGGGCATTGAGCGGATCATGCTGACAGCTCTCTCAAGGAGACCAGCTCGGCAGAGAAGATCCACCATACATGAGTAATGATCAACCCGTGGTTCAATTCCATATACTTCCTCCATTGTTTCAAAGCACTGCATTCCAAAATCACACAATCCGGTGTGGATACAAGCTGTCAATACAGCCACAAAAGTAATCCAGTCTGGCCGCACTCCTTCATCCTTCATTTTTCCAAACAACTTAATAGCTTTCCCTCCATACCCATGCTGAGCATAACCAGAAATCATGGCATTCCATGCAACCACATCCCTTGTGTGCATATCATCAAACAGCTTGCAAGCGTCGTCCAAGTTGCCGCATTTGCAGTACATGCTGACAAGTGACGTGCCCACAGTCGCACTCCTACTTAGTGGCAACTTCATACACCACTGGTGTATCTGCCTCCCAAATTCAACTGCTGACAGGTTACTACACCCAAGAAGCACACTACTTACCGTTGAAGCGTTTGGCTGCACAGTGGCATTGTCAACCATGGCCTTGAACACCCTCAGAGCATCACTGGCACGTGAATTCTTCACATATCCAGAGACCATGGCGTTCCATGAAACCAAGTTCCTCACTGGCATTGCCTCGAAGAACTCCATGGCCTTCTGCACATTGCCTTCATCCATGTACCCGGACACCATGGCGGTCCAGAGAACGGCATCCTCCTTCACCGGCGCATGCCTGAACCACTCCTCCGCCGCGGCCATGTCCCCAGAACACGCAAGTCCGGCAACCATCGCATTCCAGGAAACAGCATTCCTCACCGGCATGCCCTGGAACACGGCTTTGGCCTCCTCCAGAGCACCGTTCTTGGACAGCCCGGACACCATGGTGTTCCAGGACGTGACGTCCCGGATCGGCATCTCGGAGAAGAGCCTCCGCGCGCCGTCTACGTCGCCGTTGGCGAAGTGGCAGGATAGGAGCGTGTTGTAGGACACAGCGTCCGGGTGCGGAATTCGGTCGAACAGGTGGCGTGCGTCGGCGAAGCGGCCGGCCCCAGGCGCCCTGGCGTACCCCGCGAGGAGGCAGTTGTAGGTGGCCGTGGTCTTGACCCGCGTCGACGCAAAGGCCTCCTCGGCGCCGGCGAGGTCCCCGCGACGGACGGCCGCCGCGACGGCCGCGGTGTTGAGGCGGCGGCCGGCGGTCAGAATAGAAGGCCGCAGGGCCATTTCACGTTCGCCTCAGACTCGCACCAGGGCCGGAGACTGGCATGGCAGGAGGTTGGAGACGGCGGCGTCGACGCCGAACGGCCGGAAGGACGGTGAGCTCTGTGGATGGTAGGAGCCATCGCTATACTGTTGAGCCTTCCTGGCTTCCCACCACACAAACGTCATTTTCGTCCTCTAGAATTTGATTTCCACGAAGCAGTTTAACATCTATAGATATCCGAAAGTTCAGAAATAGTTTTATACATGCTTAACTTTTTTTTGAACAAAAAGATATGAATACTAGAGCCTGTACTTTAGAGGAATGAAGATGCCAAACACACTTAATCACAAGACTCTGCGTTGCAAGTTCGAAACTAGATGCACAATGCTGAGAACATCAGATTCAGACTGCTACCATACCATGTACCATTCATGTCACAGGAAAGCACGAAATACTAAATAATAACCACATTCTGTCAACGAAATTTGTTGCAGGAGCGAGATGACACAACGCACATTGGGAGACAGGTCCATACTCTTCCATAGACATGTCACTGACAAAGTGACGGGAGCACCAGGCAAGGTTACAGTTACCGAAGACTCAAAAAGAGAACGTCTGCTCTAGGATATTCTCCAATCTACTTTTTTCGACCAAAAAAAAGGAACGATAAATAAAGCTACTTGAGCTTGCAGCCGCCAAGCTGAACACAGCTGCAGATTGATCATCTTCAGTAGAAGTAGCGTCTGGACTGGCCGTTGATGCTTGATATATAGTTAGCTACCGAAAGACCTGCTGATACGCAGATCAAGTGATCAACCACTTATTACAAGCACAAGAATGGGAACACTTTCGCGGAGTATTTACTGAATGCGACAAGAACAACAAACCCTAGTTTTTTCCAGCGAGATGTATATCTATCTTCGACGCTTCTGTGCCTTCCATTGCTTCAGGACATGCTGTATGGCTTCGGTTATGCTTGCCTTTCGGTTCTCTTTGTTGTTCCAGAGTTCAGATACCACGTAGCTGCCACTAGCGTTGTACTCATTGATCTCCAGCAATGCTGTAGTCACAGCCTTGTAGACGTCTTCACCGAGCTGCTCCTTCAAGCTCACCAGTTTCTCATCCTCGTCATTAATGACTTGCTGAAAAATAACACATCACGTTAGTGTTGCCAATTTTCCATGCTGCCAGACGGCATGTTCTTGGAATGATTGATTATCGCCGTTAGACATGAGATATAAACTATTATTAACATTGATCTTGCTATTGTCAGAAAACTTGGAAAGAAGATATAAATGTGCATTTGTTCCATTGGGCATACCTCTGCCGTTGGGCCTGTGGTCACTATCTTGAAAGGATGCCAATTAGGGTCCTTCAGGTCCTCTTGCCACAACGAGCAAAGTTTAACTGCTTCCATTTCGGCGTTGTCTCCATACCTTTGCTTGCAAGCTAGAAGAAAGGGCTTCTCATCCAGTTCACCCATCCTCTTGATTCTGATGTTGCTACGAGGACCTAATAATTCCGACAAACCCTACGAAATATTCATACAAGCGCTCTCAGCCAGAGTCAAAGGACACTGACACCAAATTTGACGGAACCAACACCTAAATAAGGACAGATTTTCTGAAAATATACTGGCATATGACATTACCGTGATCAGCTCTTTCTTTGCATCTTGAATCTCATCATTGGTCATCCTTTCTTTAATAACGAGAGTTTGATTGAGAGCTTCCAGATCTTCCATCTGCTCGATTCTTTCGTTCAGTTCTGCTGTCAGCTCCTCGGAACGTTTCTTCACATCAACACCCTCTCCCTCCATGTGTTTCAACACTTCCAGTTTGCCTTTAAGTTGTTCAATATCTAGCTCCAGCTTTTGCTTTTCATCCACCTGCCTTTCTAACTGCAGTATTTTGTTGAAAGCAGCCTCCTTCTCTTTCTGTTTAATTGTGTACAGTCCAAATCAGCTTTTGGTGCATGAGAACTAAAAGAAAACTCAATATCAACAAGAAAAAGAATAGTGTACACACCTTGTGTTTCTCAAGGAGCTTTAGCGCACATTCATCAGCTTTTTGTTGCTCAATTCGAGCCATGTTGAGGGAATCATTTTCGTCAGCATTCTGCAGGGAAATTAGCACCAAAGACAAGTATCACTAAGCATTTCATAACCGGCAAGACTGTGACTGCTATTCAGAAACTTTCTAAAATGTGAAGACATATGGGGATGCATCCATACCTTTTCCCGCTCTTCCTCCAGTTTTCTTCTTTCCATGTCAGTTTGAGCAACCAATTCATTTAGTTGCCTGGATCTCCTTTGGATGTAACTCTCTTTCTCAACTAACTGTTTTCTCAGCTTATCAGTCTCTTGAAAAACTCTCTGTGTATGTTCTCGGGTAGCAGACTCCATATTTCGCATTTCTGTGAAAAGGATAAATAAGTAATACAATGAACACGATCATTTTAGAAAAATATAAACGAGTGTAACATTCATACAGCTTCCCAACCACCCATCATCGGCTTTGCTCCCAAGACGGCGACTCGGCGGCGGCGATGGGGTCGATGGAGGTCCGTGTCAGGTACAAGGACAAGACCCGCATGGTGCGTGCACACCACCCTGCCCTAGCAGCCCCTACCTTCACATGCGGTCCTGTCGTCTTTTTGATGACGGAAAGGTGAAGTTGTGATGATAGTTCGATGTTACATACAAGCACAACTTTTAATCTGGTAGTATTTCTCGAGCTCAGATAGGTTCGTGCAGATGTTACTACTTAACTGATCAAATGAGGTCCGGTGATCTAACGCCTCTGCTTGCACCTACGTCGATCTCTATTCTCTACACCTGCTGCTCTCCATCCTTCCCTTGTTGCCCTGTTGACGACCTCTCGTCGCTAGTACACTGATGGTCATCGTCATCATCGTCGCCTCCGTCCCCCTCCTCCGCCCAGTCCTTGCACACGTCGAGGAAGTAGAGCGCGCAGACCATGGCGACGCAGGCCACGAGCATGGGGATGGGCCCGAAGAGCCAGAGGAAGACGGGGCACGAGAAGTAGAAGGCCCGCGCGCCCAGCGACCAGAAGTAGCTCCCGCGGTTGAGCACGTCCGTGGCGTACCCGACGGCGGCGGCGCGCCCGCGGCGGCGGCGCCACGCGCCGGGCGGCACGTTCACGAGCACGCTCGCGTGGCTGTAGTACCGGATCGACTGCACGTTGAGGAGGAACGCCACCAGGAAGCACACCAGGATCGCGAAGAACTTGGCCGACAGCGCCGGCGCGCCCGTCGCGCCCACCACCAGCGGCGCGCCCGGGAGGAGGCCGCCGCTGTTGTCGGTGGAGGCGGCGCTGGCGCTGCCCTCGCCGCCGCCGCCGCTGGACATGAGGACGGCGATCAGGGAGCTGAGGGTGATGGCCGTCGAGGCGAGCAGCGTCGACGCCATGATGTTGTTGCGGATCGTCTGCACCGCCAGCACCGCGTGCTTCCCGGACGGCTCCTGCAAAAGGAAATCAAATTATTATTAGAACCGATAAACCCCGACGATTTCAGCTTCAATTCATCAGTTCTTGGGTTGCAGTCATGTTAGAATTTTTCTCTGTTCGTTCGGTTGATAAACAATCAAGCGGAAAGAGGTTAATGCAAACGCATGAGCATCGACGGATCATGTGGTGGGTGCATGCGTTGTTCATGCATATGATCCGAAGTTTAAGAGCACGATATGATGTACATTTGATTAAACAATGAAGAACGGGGAGAAGAAATGGAACCCGCACCTCCATGACGTGACGGACCCAGATGCGGCGGTTGATGGCGTTGACGCCGATGACGGTGGTCGACGGCCGGCGGCGGACGCGGAGGAGCAGCCACGCGTGGTACCCCGCCATCACCGCCAGCCCCAGCGGCACCAGAACGTAGTCCAGCTGCTCCGTCTTCATCCCCGTATCGCTCCCTCTGCGATAGATCAATGCCGCAGTGCTTTCCGTTCCGGAGATCGACGAGGAACGGAGGAAGACGACGATGCAAAGCGAGAGAACGGCTGGAAGACGGGCCTACTCCTCCTCGGATAAATGGGCCTTTCTGGAGTCTGGACCGAATCATGGGCCCACGGCCCAGCCCATCGCGCCGAAATGATCACATTAGCCTGCTTTCTACTTCTATAGGCTAGTTGCCTAAGCCCTTTTTCTCCGCACCATCGGCTTTGCTCCGACGCCGGCGAGCGAGACCGGAAGGCGAGGCGGGCGGCGGCGGCGATGGGGTCGATGACGATCGGCGCCAAGTACAAGACCACGCTCAAGGACCCCGGCACCCCGGGCGTCCTCCGCATGGTGCGCGCCACCCTCCCCTCCCGAGTCCCAACCCGTCCTCTCCCCTTCTCTCCCCGCCGCGCGGCTCTCCTTACCTTCCCTCTCCTCCTGGCGTGCGCGCACGGCTCGCGTGGGGGTACTAGCAGCCTCCGGGACGCGCCGCTGTTGTGGGCGGGCGTTTTGGTCGGCTGCTGGGGGGCGCGGGGGCAAATTGAATCCAGGGCTCGGTGGAGACTTGCCGCTGATTGGATCGGTGGAGGTGGAGGTGCGCGCGGGTTTGTGCTGATCAGTGCTGGGAAATCCGAGCCACCGAGTAGGGGTAGCTTTGTGGGCTACTCTCCGCATACGGATGCGGAGGGATGAACCAAGCTAATTTGTGCTTCGAGCTATACCATTGGTTACGTTGGTGCATATTCATGTATCAATGGGTCGCCTTTTTAGTTTCCTGTTTGATTATTACCGTTTGCGTTTGTGTATGCTCCGTTTCCTTTCTCAGCAACACCTCGTTGGGTCCGAATGTGATTAGTTCTGTGTCCTTTCAATTTCAGAACGACGATAGGCTCACTTTCACCCCTAATGATCCGCGCTCGGCAATGAAGCTCAATGTTGATTTCCGAAGCATTAAAGGTATGCACTTTCTTTCGTTCATAGAAGTTCTGTTGTTATGCTGGTGATTTGGCGTACAATCTAGTTAAATATACCTCATTAACTGTGGAACTGATCTTCACATACCTAGAACATATCTACTGACAAATGCAGGGTTATTTTAAATGATTTATCCTGAAATAGATGATTCCTAGAGTCAAGACAGCAATTTAAGCTGTGATAGAGTTTCATGCATACTGAAACAGTTGGATTTGTTTTATGTATGTTGCGGGTGCGATTCATGGTAATTTTACAGCTTCTCTTCCTCTGTGCTCCAGGTCACAAGTTCAACAAAGTAGATGGTAACAAACCAGCATTATTGAATCTTTCAAAAGATTCTGACAAGGTATGAGCAATTTATAGCATTTTCTGTGCCTTTCTTTTGTTGTGGTCAAGGTTAATATGAGATGCGTATGTATTTTTCTCAGGGTGGAGGCTACATGTTTGAGTTTGACAATGTTGGTAACCGTGACCTATGTCGAGACTTTGTAGGTAATGTTCATTTTGTAGTTTGTGAACGCCTCCGCCACATTTAATATTTTCTCTGGAAGAAATCTAATGCAGGCATGAAATGAAAGTAACACGAAATGCTTTGTTGTTTTCTCAGATAAACTTATTTCCTATGCCATTCACTTGAATTATAATAAATCAACTAGTTACCTCATTCTTTCCAGACCTAGTAATTGGCTAATGCTACATAAGATAGATATCAACATCATAACCAGAACCATTTTTAAGGAATATACTGAAATTTGGAATCTGGATTAATGGTTATTTGCTGTGCAAACTTTGATATGGCATTGACTCACATGAATGTTACCATATTTAGTTTCATGCATCTATTGCCCAATAAGACTCAGCAATAACTTAATACATTCTCCTCACAGCTAGGGTTTTAGGCAAACATCAAGGGGTAGTGCCCCCCCGACCAACTGCGGCTCCTGAAAACTCAGTTGCTTCTGCTGGTCTTGAACAGCTCAGTGCTGCTGAAGTGGAACGGCGGGTGAAACTGTTGCGAGAAGACAGGTAATAATCATATACCCACATTACTTCTTTCGGTTACAGAAATGTGAAGTAGTGATGATAGTTCAATATTACATTCTTTCAGATGTTTGCCTGATTAGTGAGCTTTAGTATTTTTCATTTTGTAAAACAATGGATTTGGTTTTTCTTATGCTCTTGTAGTCTTAATATTACATTCTTTCAGATGTTTGCCTGATTAGCGAGCTTTAGTATTTTTCATTTTGTAAACAATGGATTTGGTTTTTCTTATGCTCTTGTAGTCTTGTAGATAAAGAAAGTATTAGAGTTTCACCTTTTACTAGTCTCTGTTGCTTGTTTTGGTGAACTTTGCTGCAAACTGCAAACTGTGTCACATCAGAAAGCTGGTACGGTAGCATGATGCATATCGGAAATGATTAGCGTGTGTGTTACATCTTTTAAGGATTAAAATGAAGCACATAGTTTTTCTTCTATTTTGTTCTGTTTCATAACTCTGATGGTGTTTCTGTTTTGTTTTTTTTACCATTCCATTGATTTTAATCACTTTGAGCATTGTTATTGATTGTCTCTCTTTCAGAACATGTTACATATATGGAGTTATAGAAGTTATATAATTTTGTTAAGAAAAATAGGTTGGAAAAGTCTGCAAACTATTATATTGCTCAGTTCTGTTGAGTATCGTTTCCCTTTACAGTGAATTGCAGAAATTACATAAGAAGTTTGTTCTTGGAAATATTCTGCAAGAATCTGAATTTTGGGCAACAAGAAAGGTTAACTCACTTATCCTGTATATTGTTACTGCAATATTTTTTTGGGCGGTACAAGTTTATATTTCTTCACTCGAACCATTATTTCGTTATGATCTTTGCAGAATTTGCTTGATGATCAAGCAAATAAAGCATCTAAACAAAGGCCAGGCTTCAAGACTGCGATGTCAGATGTTAGGCCATCAGCTGATGGTCGGGTATGTCACATAGCCACAGAACATATTTTTATACCAGGATATTGTATATTATGTTATGGTATTTGTTATGTTCTATTCTAAGACATTGAATTTGCTGATGACTGATGGTAGCTATTTTTTTTTATACTTGCACATTTCAGACAAACAAGGTTACTTTCAATCTCACAACCGAGATGATACATCAGGTATACCTTTCTACTCTGTTGCCTTTTTATTATGAACCAATACGTATGTACTGTTTGGTAGCATCATTTTCTGTTTCCTCAACTGTTATAATAGCAACCTTGCTATACTATGCTGTAAAGTAAAAACTATGTTTAATATGTGCATTATGGAATTTCTGAACATTGTTGTTATTAAAGGCTTTCAATGGTTTGCAATCTATGTGTGAATATGTAGCAGACTCTATACCTCCACTGCTTCCTTAATACTCCCTTTGTTCTGTTTTATATGATGATGGCTACCTCAAATTTGAGCTATAAGCAACGTCAATTAAAAGAGGAGGGAGTAGCTTTCATGCGTGATGCCAGGATCCCTCATTAAGCTATTCTTACTTCTTGAAATTGTAATTTCCATTGGGTTGACGTCGACTAGACCTGATCAAAGGTAGTTGTAGTCCTGGACCACTGAAAATTGTGCTTGCACCCTAGCCATTCAGGTTAGGCTTGGTCCAAAATTGCAAGTCCATATTCCTATCTCTGGAGACAATCTTCACTGGGCTCTATTTGCCCAAGAATACTCCACTATACCTGAAGCATGTATTATTCCCGGAAGCAAGTGCTGAATTAACACGATTGTATAACTGGGTTTTGGAATAAATTGTTAATGTAAAAGTCTTAAAGATATGCTTCTTCTAACTTGTTAACGCTTTATATCCTTTTATGTTACAGATTTTTGCAGAAAAACCTGCTGTTCGTCGAGCATTTTTAGATTTTGTTCCCAAAAAGGTAAGACATATCTCTTTATATTATCAATATCTTAGCATGTGCTGTAGGAGATTCAGGCATAAAATGTTCCTATTGCTCTACGAGTGGATGCTGATTTTTTATTATGCTCTACTCTACTGTATTCTATCATCATCTTCTCATTTTATTACATTTTTCTGAGGATAGTTGACAGATAAAGAATTTTGGACAAAATACTGTAGAGCTGAGTATCTGCTTAGGACAAAAAACACTGCGGCAGCAACAGCTGAGGCTGCTGAAGATGAGGAATTAGCTGTCTTCCTGAAGAATGATGATATACTGGCCAAGGAGGCAAAGTTGAAGGTGTGGTGTTAGCAATTATTGCTGCTGCACTTCATATTTTGTTGCCATGCTTGGAGCCATTTCTTTTGAAATGATTCAATTATTGGTTGCAGATAAAACAAGTTGATCCAACGTTAGACATGGAGGCAGATGCTGGAGATGATTACATCCATCTTCCGGTGTGCTTCTTTCTTCTATTATTTTCTTATATCTACAAGACAATTGTGGTTTCTAAACTTTCTCATGTTGAGCAAATTTGCTTGCTCTTTCTATAGTACAGTGAAGTGCTTATCCTATGTTGAAACTACTGCTCAATCGTTATGTCTTTGGACACACAGGATCATGGGATTCTCCGTGATGGTAGCAAAGAGACACTTGACACTGACAGTGAGTTGGCAAAGAGGACACTGTCTCAGGACCTGAATCGTCATGCAGCTGTTGTTCTTGAAGGGATAGCTTCAGGTAGTTTTAGACTGAATCGAAAAACTGTGTTATGTCTCTTTTGTTTTCTTAAATACAATTGATTGCTCAAACATGTTATGAAACTTATGATGTTAGAGACGTCAGAATTATGACTTTGAGATCAGGGGCGGATCTATGCGTTGCCGTCGGGGTCAGCTGACCCCGACAAATTTTGCTTAATCCACTAGTACCTCTCTTTAGAAACAACACATATTCTTCTCCTATGACTAAACAATCAGCTCCGCCCTACTATGATTCTCAGGAATTCCTAGAAACATCAATAATTATTCTGCAACTGAGTAAAATGATTTCAATTATTTTGTTTGCCACCATTTGAATCATTTATTCTGACTAGTTCTTTCATGATTATACAAATCAACTAGCCTGAACCATTCGTTTGGTTTGCAAACAGTATCTTTTGTGGTAATTGCTCTGTAACTTTCTGTTGTATGTATGACTGTATTCTTTCCTGTTCTCGTTAGAGCAGATTCCTATGTTATGTTGCATTTCTGTTTCTTCATTTTCTTACTGCCAATTCTTTACTCTTATCTTTCAATCCATTAATCGATCATACTGTGTTTTGTTTGTCTTGTAGATGTGGAGCTGACTGATGCAAAGAGTGTAGCGGAAGCCCTTGCAAGGTCCAAGAAGGGTTAGAATTGCATTGGAATTCAGTCAAATCCTTTTTCACATGTAATACCTGGTGTGCTGATGAATTGTTAACTGCAGAACCACCCTCCACTTCTGTTGATGATTCTAGCCATGAGAGACTGGTGAAGGTGGCCAGAATGACGGAGATAGAGGATCTGCAAGCTCCGCGAAGCGTTCCGTATGCACCACTTTGTATAAAGGTAAAGCTTGTGCTCGTGGCTTAATAGTAGATGGACCAGCCAGAAAAGGAAATAATATATTAATTTGTCTTTTATTTTTCTTGTTAGGATCCTAGGGAGTATTTTGATTCCCAACAAGCAAATGCTCTCAGATCGTTAGGTGGCAGCAATGATGGAAGAAAAGCCCGTAGTTGCAGCTTGAGCACTGAAGAAGCGTTCCATCATTTAACGGATCAAATATCTTCTATTAAAGTTAATAAGTTGAACTATCCAGTTATTCAGTCAGATATGGCTCTTAAGGTAAATGATTTTACTGAACACTTTGATTCTATTATTACTTTTTCTTAGTTTAAACTTTCAGCGTATTGGACTCTTAGTAATAGCTGATGCAGAGCTAAATAAACTGTTGGGGGGTAGTGGTTGAATCAACAGGAATTTACAGACATAGCTTGGATAATGGTACTTTGAATACTGCAAGGCAACTTAAATCCTTTAATCAGTTCCTATCAGTTATAAGTTTCAGAGGTCCACCACCATGCAGGACTTGTGGCACTTGCAAATATGGTTCACTCCCAATCTACTAGTGAACTGGGAACGGACAAAAGTCAGTACTAACAAGGCACGCATGTTGGTGTGATCAACAGAATTAGTTAACTGTAGCCATTAGGAAGCATCTAAGGGTTTGTTTTGTAGATCTCCAGCTCCAAGAATTTTTTTGAGTTGGTCATCCCTAGCTTCAGAATTCTTGGAGTTGGAGCTGTTGGCAAATTGAGGTCATTTTGGATTTGCATGCCAGATATTTGAACCACTTTATTTTATCCTACAAAGTCTAAATCCTGCATGGACCTTGGACCTGGAGCTCAGCCAACCCTAAACTCATATGGTCTATTGGTCTCCTTAACGAGAAAAAAAAAGAACTATGTTGTTTGGTGATTCAGTCTATCTTAATTATTGCTATCACATTTCTTAATATGTAAAGTCTATTCTTCATATTTTTTAGAACTGCTGGAAACTTATAAATGCTTGACTTGAATTCGACACATGCATGATTTGCATGATGTTGTGTTACTGCTACTGTGGCTTCTCTATTCTTAAGCTATTAAATTGCATGAGCAGGAAATCCTAACTACCTAAATGGTATGGGCCTAGGTTCTTAATGAGTTGAACGAAGGGATTTCACGTTCAAGGAGACTTAACCTCAAGAACCCTCAAGAGGGTCTCCTTGGTCGGGTGCCTCAACACACGCAGGACGAGCTTATGGATGTGAGATGCTGTACCTATTCACGGCTGGATTCATTTTGTATGTATGGATACTCTTGTGCTGATAGAATCTCTGTAAACTATCTATTTTTCTCAGCACTGGACGGCTATCCAGGAATTGCTACGCCATTTTTGGTCATCATATCCAATAACAAATGCAGTCCTTTATAATAAGGTATATCTCCCCCGTCATTATCAGTGTAAACTGAGTGCAATTCCGGTGGAAATTAGTACTATCTGCTTAGCCTATAATCATTTTGTGGTTATATTTTTCATCTCCCAAGGATGTCAAGAAATCTTGAATTCGCATCATAAGTGCAAACTTAGCCGGTCTGTAGGACTAGATGAAGCATTATAATTGTACATCCTTTATGTTTCTGCTGTTAGATGTCTTCAACAGCTCAGTTTATTTTGCATGCTGCATTGATATGGTAGAGTACCATCACTGAAAAATAGCACTTTAACATTGTGCTGTACAGCATATTATCTGTAGGGGTACTGTGAGTTTGGAATTCCCGAGTTTGTTAAGGTTTTTGTGCGTACTTTAGTTACCAGTTTTGGTAGGCTAACTAGCCAGTAAGACTGATGTCTATGTTACACTCTGTCAAACACTTAAAACATCCTGAAAAGAAGCTTGAGTGTGCCGTATCATGCTTTTATACTCTTTTCTGGCAAAGCAAAGCTTCACTGCGGACATGCATTTCTTTGTAATGCCAGTTGCTTAGTTGTTATTCTACTTGTTTTGAAGGTTCAAAGAGTTAAAGATGCAATGACACAGATATATCAAAAGCTGCAGGTAAATCTTTGTCAGCACGTCTATCCTCTGTCTCCCTTCCTCTTCCCTGCTTAAATCTGTAAAACCTTGTCATATAAAATGGGTTTATATTCGAATTGCCTTTGAGCTCCTTTTCTATGTATTCTTGTTACCATGTCATCAGAAGGGTTTCAGTTAAATGGTTGCTTGAGAATAACGTGTCAGTTGTGCAACTTGTGTCATGCAGGCTATAAAGGAATCAGCGCAGCCTGATGTAAGGCATGAGATATCTCGGCTAGTAAAACCAATGACTCAGGTCCTCAAAACATTCCCCTCACTACCATCTACCAAAGAGCATTGTTTGAATCTCAGTTCTAAGGCTCCGTGTATCCCTGTGAAGTTTTCTCCCTTGGAGACGGCAGCACAGCGAACTGATCATGTGTTGTTCTTGCAGGCCTTGGACGCTGCCTTCAGCCATGATCTGGAGCAGCAGCAGAAATCGGCGAAGGCCGGGAACAAACCCAACGGATTTTGAGCCTAGGGAGACCGGTCTGACCTGACCTTTATGGAACGAGAGGGCGGCCGTGCCCTAATATACAAGAAGAGCTTCTGTAGCCGGCATTGTTGCCGTCTATGGTCCTGCGATTATGGAGGCTTCTGCGATTTTGTTCCTTCTCTCTTGAACTGCTGGAGGCGTCTACAATTTGCACCCCAACCATTGATGTATCTCTCATGTGTTGTTTATAGCTGAGTGAATAGTGACTTGTAACGGCTGCTGCTGCCAATTTTTGCCAGGACGCGTTGTACACAGCCTTCTTGGCTATTCGAGATAGAACCAACTAATGCCATTTTGATTCCTCCCGTTCTTTTCATGGCCGCCGGGTAGAATTTCATGTTATCCACATCCATCCACCCCCGTTAGGCTAGCAGCCAGCATGTATGAAATCATCAGTGGCGTTCTGCCTTTTCTTTCTTCCTTTTTTTTTTGGCACAGGGACATGGACTTAGGATTTGAAAAAGAAAAAAAAAAGGTTCAGAAGATACTGCGCCGAGCGCACGAACATAGAACTGTCATCTCGATCTCGCGCACCTCGCGGGGTTTTCCATACCTTGCAGTCGTTGCTCGCTGTGGTGTCTTGGGTCTTGAGACGACGAGGCATCGAAGATCGATGGACAGGCAAAGGTTGCTGTTTCCGGACGAGACAGGATTAAGCACTAGGGCCGTGCGTCCTTGGCGCTGGCCGCTGGGTGGCTGGTGGCAGGATTGTCGTAAGGCAGGGGCCCACACCCTCCACGGTGATTGCTTGCGAACAGAGATGGGAAAGCCGGAAAGGTTGTCTGTATGTACTGTATCTGTAGAGAAAAAATAGGCAAAGCAAAAACGGATGAAAAAAAAAACATGATTTATATATAGCACGCCCAGTGGGACTCGAACCCACAATCGCCTGATTAGAAGTCAGACGCCTTATCCATTAGGCCATGGGCGCCGCGTGTTGGATTCACAGCATGAAAAATCCATCAGCGGAGGTGCGCCTCGTAGTCCACGCGCGTAGTAGCACTTTGGCCGCGTCGCGTCGGGCCTGCCCGGTGTCCGCGGTGAGCATATGGCATGGTGGTGGCGTCTCCTGCGGTTGCCGCTCCGCCGTCTGCCGGTTCGGCTTCTCGCGTGACAGCGACGAGCACCGCCATCTCCCTCCCTCGGGCCCACCCTCCTCTTCTCTCCCACCCGGGGACCACGCGGCCTGGCCAGGCGTTGCCCCCTGGGCCCACGTCGCCAGAGAAACACGTACGCAGGCCAGCCGGGGCAGGGAGGGCAGAGCAGAACAAAATCACAATTCACAAAAGCGTCGCGCGGAACAAACCCAAAGGGCAGGGAGGCCAACGGCAGAGAAAACCCTCGTCGCCACTCTCTCTCTCGCGCGATCTCAAGCGGCGCCGGGGAGGACGACGAGGAGGCGCTCGATCGGGCGATCCATCTCCGCCTGCGGCGCTTGACGGTGAGTCGTGGTGCCGCCACCCAACTGGCCCGATCAACAGCGGCAGCAGCTCCCCAACGCACCGCTGCTTCCTTCTTCTTTCCTTCCTTTCTTTTTCCTCGCTCATCAAAGCCGTGGCCGTGTTGTTTGCTTTCTCGTTGTCGTCGTCCTAACCGCTCGTCTCTCCCGTGGTCTTGTCTACCTGCGTCGATCGGCCTCGCCCGCTGCTTTTTCTTTCTTTCTTTCTTTCTTTTTTTTGGTTTCTCTCGGATTTCTGCGTCCTCGCGGCGCCATGGCAGACGCGTGCGCCATCGATCCACCCTCCGTGCCCCGCTCGCTCGCAGCTTTGGGGTTTTGACACCTTGGTTCTCTCTCTCTCTCTCTCTCTCTCTCTCTCTCTCTCTCTCTCGTTTCCTTTTCTTTTGGGCACCTTTGAATTTCCCCTGCTTTTCTGCTTGGCTGGTTTCCTGCTCAAATTCATCTCGTTTCGTTTCTGATCTCATCACACAAGTGTGTGCTACCTGCAACAGATTTGGGGAATTAATTCGCTACTTCATAAATACTACTCGATTACTTAACTGCTCTCCCTCCCACTCCCCTGTTGTGAAGGCTCTGCTTGGTACATTGCGCATCGCCGGCGCGGTTCATCTGGGAGACATCACCCTCGTCCTCCTCGTCCTCTTCGCTGCGCTCCGTCGCGCAGATCGGACCAATCGATGGCCCACGGTCGCCAGACGTGGTATGTGCAGCAGCTGCAGCGCCCCCTCTCCCTCTCCCTCTGTTCTCTCTGATGCTCTCTCTTCTTGATGTGTGCATCTCAGTGTATCGCACGGGAATGGAACCTTGTTGATGCGTCGTCTTCTAATTTTACGTGGTGTTTTGCTTTACTTGGATCTGTTGCGTGTTCTTGCATTGTCTCCATCTACCAGTACTGATTCTGCTGGATGTTCTTGCATCATTTTTTTGGGGGTGTGTTCTTCCATCCTGAGTTCTTGACACGATCTTGCAACCGTGGCCTAGTCGAATAGAGAGAGAATCTGGAGAGGGGGGGGGGGGGGTGGGGGGTGGAAGGCCGGAGACAATTTTCCGGCCCAGCACAAAGCCCGCATATAGATGGGCCTAGAAGCCATTCCTTCCCGGCCCAGTTCACCCACCCATTCCCCTCGGTTTTCCGCCATTTGTTACCCCCTTGCCTTTTCCCGGGCCCTCACCTCGCTGCCGCCGCCGGCGTTTTGCGTCGGCAGCGGCGGCTTCACGTCGAGCTCGCTCCTATGCCTGTGTCGTCCGATGGTGCTGGTGACGTGTTCCGTGAGCGCGCCCGGTGCCATGGGGCCTGCGGACGGGTCCCTTTGCGGCTTTGCCCTCGATGTCGCTGCTTTTACCACGAGCGCGAGCTGTTTGCGCAATTGCCTCAGATGGCTGGTTGTTATCGGGAGGCAGGTAGGTACACCATACTTGCGTGCTGGGCGCGGCCTTTGATCAGTAGAGGTGCCTTTTGGGGTTCTTGGCTGAGTAGTTCGTAATTTACTTAACCAGGATTTTTTTTGTTTGTAATTATTGGTGCTCTTGTTACGTTATGCTGTGGTCTGTGGATGAGACTAGAACTTCGTTTTTGACCTGGGCTATTTTTCTTTTGGTTATCCTAGACTCCTATAGGGTGTATGCTTTTTCCTCACAAGATGAACGCACAGCACGTAAGTCTGTTGCTTCAAGGCTTGTTGTAATGTAGACACAGGCCTTTAATTTCCTACTGCGAACACTAGAGAATCTGTAGTAACATCTGGGTGAATGTGTGATTTTGTGTAAGTGCAACTTTATATGTTCTATTTCTAACCAGAAATGCATCTTGCCATCTTGTGCTGTTGATCTACCGTCTATATGTGCACCACTGCTTCGTAGGCTACGCTATAAACATAGGCTATTTTCTGCTGTGAACTAGACTACAAGTATAAGATTAGAGAACCTGTAGCCCATGCTGTGTGTGTGTGTCATGTGATGCAAATGCAAACTTTACGTGTTCTACCCAGAAGCTTCGTGCACTGTTCCGCCATCTATGTATTCCTTTTGATGTGTCTGAACATGGTGTATGCACACAATCACAACTTTCCTGTCATCTACACAACTGCCACTGTTCTGTAATCTAGTATTCCTTTGATGTGTCTGAACGTGGTGTATGCGCACAACAGCCAATGCTTACATCATTAATTGACTTGGGTATACATCTTTCACTGTTATTCTGCTATCCATGTGTTAATTACTACATCTGATGTGTCTGATCATTGTATTTGTGCACCATTGCTAATGCCTGCAGCAGTAGTTAATCGTGCTCATGTTCCATTGGTGTGTTTGAACATTGTATACGCACACAGTGTTAATGCTTACACCATATTTGAAACTTACGTGCTACAGAACAGAGAAAGGGCTCCACTCTTTAGTGCGCAATGCAAATGTACATGTTTGTTGTCAGTAGTGCCTCTTCTATTGTTGTCCCATGTGTTGTTTTTCTGTGTCTGAACATTTTCATATGCATACCACTGCTAGTGCCCCTTGACTTATATTTCAGTCCTATCGAATAAAGAGATAGCACTCATTGCTTGAGTGATCATTGCGATGTTCTGATCTCGATATTTCTGTATCTCTTAGGTCTGCAATGGAGTGCAGCTCTGACGAGTCATCAGAACTAAGTGAAACAGACATTGATGACTATGCTGAGAAGTCGTACTTGGACCTGAAGTCTGGCAAGCTTGTGGCAAGGCTGGCCAGTGACAGGTTCAGGTGCCCATTCTGTCCAGGAAAGAAGAAGCAGGACTACCGTTACAATGAGCTGCTTCAGCATGCTGTTGGGGTGGGCGCATCCAACCGTGCTGCAAAGGTTAAGGCAAATCACCAGGCTCTGGCCAAACTCCTCAAAGAGGACCATGCTGATGCAGCAGGCACATTGCCATCACGACAGGCTCTTGCGCTGAGTAACCCTCCAAAGCCAGTGAAAGATCAGGAAGTGTTTGTTTGGCCGTGGATGGGTATCCTCACAAATGTTCCGGTCGAACAAACGCAGGGGGGTGGAGCCATACTAATGAAGCAGTTAGCTGATTTCAAACCCTTGAGATATACTGCTGTATATGGTTCAAATGGGTATACTGGTTATGGGATTGTCCTCTTCACCAAGGACTGGATTGGGTTCAAGAATGCCTTAGCATTCCAGAACTTTTTCAAGTCACAACGCTTGGGTAAAATGGACTGGAAGGAGACAAAGCGGCATGGAAAGTATGTGTTTGGATGGCTGGCGAAAGAGGAGGATTACAAATCAGATGATCCAGTTGGTGTGTTCTTATCAGCAAATGGTGATCTGAAAACAGTTTCTGATCTGGAACAGGAGATGTCCAGCAAAACTGACAATCTCATAGCTAATTTGGCACAACAGATTACTGCTAAAAGCAAGTACCTGCAGGAGCTAGAGTGCAAATGTAATCAAATGAATCTCTCCCTTCAAAGAGCCATGGAAGAAAGGGACTTGCTGCACAAGCGTTATAATGAAGGTACACTTGTTGAATTCAACCTTTAAAAAGGTCTCCTGCCAGAGCTGTATGAATGTTACACTCATTTATATTTTTCTAAAATGATCGTGTTCATTGTATACTTATTTATCCTTTTCACAGAAATGCGAAATATGGAGTCTGCTACCCGAGAACATACACAGAGAGTTTTTCAAGAGACTGATAAGCTGAGAAAACAGTTAGTTGAGAAAGAGAGTTACATCCAAAGGAGATCCTGGCAACTAAATGAATTGGTTGCTCAAACTGACATGGAAAGAAGAAAACTGGAGGAAGAGCGGGAAAAGGTATGGATGCATCCCCATATGTCTTCACATTTTAGAAAGTTTCTGAATAGCAGTCACAGTCTTGCCGGTTATGAAATGCTTAGTGATACTTGTCTTTGGTGCTAATTTCCCTGCAGAATGCTGACGAAAATGATTCCCTCAACATGGCTCGAATTGAGCAACAAAAAGCTGATGAATGTGCGCTAAAGCTCCTTGAGAAACACAAGGTGTGTACACTATTCTTTTTCTTGTTGATATTGAGTTTTCTTTTAGTTCTCATGTACCAAAAGCTGATTTGGACTGTACACAATTAAACAGAAAGAGAAGGAGGCTGCTTTCAACAAAATACTGCAGTTAGAAAGGCAGGTGGATGAAAAGCAAAAGCTGGAGCTAGATATTGAACAACTTAAAGGCAAACTGGAGGTGGTGAAACACATGGAGGGAGAGGGTGTTGATGTGAAGAAACGTTCCGAGGAGCTGACAGCAGAACTGAACGAAAGAATCGAGCAGATGGAAGATCTGGAAGCTCTCAATCAAACTCTTGTTATTAAAGAAAGGATGACAAATGATGAGATTCAAGATGCAAAGAAAGAGCTGATCACGGTAATGTCATATGCCAGTATATTTTCAGAAAATCTGTCCTTATTTAGATGCTGATTCCTTCGAAGTTAATCGTATTTAGGTGTTGGTTCCGTCAAATTTGGTGTCAGTGTCCTTTGACTCTGGCTGAGAGCGCTTGTATGAATATTTCGTAGGGTTTGTCAGAATTATTAGGTCCTCGTAGCAACATCAGAATCAAGAGGATGGGTGAACTGGATGAGAAGCCCTTTCTTCTAGCTTGCAAGCAAAGGTATGGAGACAACGCCGAAATGGAAGCAGTTAAACTTTGCTCGTTGTGGCAAGAGGACCTGAAGGACCCTAATTGGCATCCTTTCAAGATAGTGACCACAGGCCCAACGGCAGAGGTATGCCCAATGGAACAAATGCACATTTATATCTTCTTTCCAAGTTTTCTGACAATAGCAAGATCAATGTTAATAATAGTTTATATCTCATGTCTAACGGCGATAATCAATCATTCCAAGAACATGCCGTCTGGCAGCATGGAAAATTGGCAACACTAACGTGATGTGTTATTTTTCAGCAAGTCATTAATGACGAGGATGAGAAACTGGTGAGCTTGAAGGAGCAGCTCGGTGAAGACGTGTACAAGGCTGTGACTACAGCATTGCTGGAGATCAATGAGTACAACGCTAGTGGCAGCTACGTGGTATCTGAACTCTGGAACAACAAAGAGAACCGAAAGGCAAGCATAACCGAAGCCATACAGCATGTCCTGAAGCAATGGAAGGCACAGAAGCGTCGAAGATAGATATACATCTCGCTGGAAAAAACTAGGGTTTGTTGTTCTTGTCGCATTCAGTAAATACTCCGCGAAAGTGTTCCCATTCTTGTGCTTGTAATAAGTGGTTGATCACTTGATCTGCGTATCAGCAGGTCTTTCGGTAGCTAACTATATATCAAGCATCAACGGCCAGTCCAGACGCTACTTCTACTGAAGATGATCAATCTGCAGCTGTGTTCAGCTTGGCGGCTGCAAGCTCAAGTAGCTTTATTTATCGTTCCTTTTTTTTTGGTCGAAAAAAGTAGATTGGAGAATATCCTAGAGCAGACGTTCTCTTTTTGAGTCTTCGGTAACTGTAACCTTGCCTGGTGCTCCCGTCACTTTGTCAGTGACATGTCTATGGAAGAGTATGGACCTGTCTCCCAATGTGCGTTGTGTCATCTCGCTCCTGCAACAAATTTAGCATTTCGTGCTTTCCTGTGACATGAATGGTACATGGTATGGTAGCAGTCTGAATCTGATGTTCTCAGCCTCCTTAGACTAGCATTGTGCATCTAGTTGCGAACTTGCAATGCAGAGTCTTGTGATTAAGTGTGTTTGGCATCTTCATTCCTCTAAAGTACAGGCTCTAGTATTCATATCTTTTTGTTCAAAAAAAAGTTAAACATGTATAAAACTATTTCTGAACTTTCGGATATCTATAGATGTTAAACTGCTTCGTGGAAATCAAATTCTAGAGGACGAAAATGACGTTTGTGTGGTGGGAAGCCAGGAAGGCTCAACAGAGCTCACCGTCACAGAGCTCACCGTCCTTCCGGCCGTTCGGCGTCGACGCCGCCGTCTCCAACCTCCTGCCATGCCAGTCTCCGGCCCTGGTGCGAGTCTGAGGCGAACGTGAAATGGCCCTGCGGCCTTCTATTCTGACCGCCGGCCGCCGCCTCAACACCGCGGCCGTCGCGGCGGCCGTCCGTCGCGGGGACCTCGCCGGCGCCGAGGAGGCCTTTGCGTCGACGCGGGTCAAGACCACGGCCACCTACAACTGCCTCCTCGCGGGGTACGCCAGGGCGCCTGGGGCCGGCCGCTTCGCCGACGCACGCCACCTGTTCGACCGAATTCCGCACCCGGACGCTGTGTCCTACAACACGCTCCTATCCTGCCACTTCGCCAACGGCGACGTAGACGGCGCGCGGAGGCTCTTCTCCGAGATGCCGATCCGGGACGTCACGTCCTGGAACACCATGGTGTCCGGGCTGTCCAAGAACGGTGCTCTGGAGGAGGCCAAAGCCGTGTTCCAGGGCATGCCGGTGAGGAATGCTGTTTCCTGGAATGCGATGGTTGCCGGACTTGCGTGTTCTGGGGACATGGCCGCGGCGGAGGAGTGGTTCAGGCATGCGCCGGTGAAGGAGAATGCCGTTCTCTGGACCGCCATGGTGTCCGGGTACATGGATGAAGGCAATGTGCAGAAGGCCATGGAGTTCTTCGAGGCAATGCCAGTGAGGAACTTGGTTTCATGGAACGCCATGGTCTCTGGATATGTGAAGAATTCACGTGCCAGTGATGCTCTGAGGGTGTTCAAGGCCATGGTTGACAATGCCACTGTGCAGCCAAACGCTTCAACGGTAAGTAGTGTGCTTCTTGGGTGTAGTAACCTGTCAGCAGTTGAATTTGGGAGGCAGATACACCAGTGGTGTATGAAGTTGCCACTAAGTAGGAGTGCGACTGTGGGCACGTCACTTGTCAGCATGTACTGCAAATGCGGCAACTTGGACGACGCTTGCAAGCTGTTTGATGATATGCACACAAGGGATGTGGTTGCATGGAATGCCATGATTTCTGGTTATGCTCAGCATGGGTATGGAGGGAAAGCTATTAAGTTGTTTGGAAAAATGAAGGATGAAGGAGTGCGGCCAGACTGGATTACTTTTGTGGCTGTATTGACAGCTTGTATCCACACCGGATTGTGTGATTTTGGAATGCAGTGCTTTGAAACAATGGAGGAAGTATATGGAATTGAACCACGGGTTGATCATTACTCATGTATGGTGGATCTTCTCTGCCGAGCTGGTCTCCTTGAGAGAGCTGTCAGCATGATCCGCTCAATGCCCTTTGAACCGCATCGTTCTGCCTATGGCACCCTGTTGACAGCCTGTAGAGTTTATAAGAATTTGGAATTTGCCGAGTTTGCTGCAGGCCAGCGTGATTCCGGCACGACGGGCTGGGCTGTGCAGTGGGCCCGTGATTTAGTTAAGGCCGGCCCGTTTAACCAACGGAGGAGGAGTACGTTCTGGGTGGGGAGAGCGAGCTGCTGATTCTCCCTCCTCTCCCTCTCTTGTTCACTGCATATATTTTGACTAGTTGCTAGTCAGACTTTGCGACGTTTGACTTATCTGAATTTCAGATACGCCCAACACTTTGAAATGGGGAGAGAATATAGAGTACCCGCTTTTTTTGAAAAAAAAGGACTCGTATTTAGGTTAAGTCGAAACTGTATTTAGAAGAAAAAAATTAAACACGAATTTTATTATAAACAAATACAAGCATGGATCTCGGGCCGTGGCAGCCCGCGGGGTCGCCGGCGCGGCGTCGCGTGACCGCCGGAGTAGAATAGGGCGCGGCCCACTTGGCGGTCACTCCCCTCATTTTTTCCCTCTTAGGTGGTGGTTGGTTGGGTCATGGGTGGGCCAACCCTCTGACCGGATCGCCGACGTGCGGCCCACCACGGCTGCGCGCCACTCGCAGGCTCGACAGCGTGTCCGTTTCTCGGCACGACCAACCGCAGCCGGCAATGTTAAGGGTTACGCCGCACGTGACGGTCAACGGGTCGCTGAAGATCCATCAACAGTCCACCGCCACCGCCGCCGCTCGCCACGCCGCCGAGCTAGGTGAGAGGAGAGGGGGTGGAGCGGTAGGAGGGGGAGTGGCCACCGACAAGATTATCAGCGGCCGGGTGATGATCGAGGTGGCGGGATTAGCGTTTTGGATTGCTGGGTTTCTAATAGCCGACGGCTATAGAAGAGAGGTCGGCGGTGGTCTGAGCAACGAGAAGACCAGCGGCGCGATGACGGGGGGCGGGCAGCATGGCGGCAGCCGCCGATCGGAGCTGTGGATGAGGAGACGGGGAAAGCCGAAGGAAGAAGATAGGAAAAGATGAGAGAGGCGGGAGAAAAAAGATAAAGGTCGGTGTGCTTCTGCGATGAATCACATCGTAGTCAGGCGTGTTACGGCTAGTAACCCCCACCGTAGCGGCGCAGCGCAGCTCCTTTAAATAAAAAAATAAAGGTCAAGTTGGATCGAAGCCTCTGATCCGTTACCACTCATGCTCAGACCTCACCTGCGGCGGGTCATAATATTTTTTCCTCCGTGCTAACCCCTTCTAATTCCTTGTTACATATTGTCAATCTTGCAAAAGTGATAAAGATCTTGTCAATCTTGTAGCTCATCGGCTATCGCTTGTTCGCTTTTCTGATTTTTCCTCCCCCAAAAGTAAAGAAACCCCATGAGCTCTGGCCCTCTGTCTGTTCTCGATATAAATAGACCGCCTTCAGAGAGCGTGAACCCGGCCTCCCTCGCCTCTTCTCCTCCCGTTCACCCCGCGTCCGCGCTCTCCCGCGGCGACGACTGGGCCACGCCCGCAGCCGCCGCCCTACGCCAGGTGCCCAGGCCTTCGCCGGCGACGAGCACCCACCCACCAGGTACGCCCGCCGCTTCTCTTCTCTTCCCTTCCTGCTGCGCGAAACCGAGCGCCCAATCCCTAACTTAAAGCTATTCGGCTATTTGTACTTTTTTTCGAAAGATTATCTGGCTATTTGTGTTCGGATCTGATGTAATTCCAAGTCCATGCATGTTTGTATTGTGTCTACTGAATTCGTTTTATTGGCAAAAGTTATCGGGTGTGCATGCGCACTCCCATGTCTTTTACTGGGCGCGCCCCTGCTCTGCTGTAGGCAACAACAGAGGCAAAAGGCTTAGAATCTCACCCTTTGTATGTGTCTGTGCATGCTCATAGCCTCCTGTGATATCTAGTTATGTTAATGAGCTTCCTGCTCTGTTTGTTCTTCTTCGGTCATGAAATGGTTGGAATTGATTGCTACTCTGCTACTGGCAAGGGTGAAACTAAAAGGCTTAGAATTTTACCCTCCAGATGTGTTCTGCACATACTCAGAGCTTCATATGATGTCTGGGTTTATTAACGAGCTTTGTGCTCTGTTTACTTGATCTTTCTCGTTCATCTGGCCATGCTTACGCTTTAAGTCAACCAGATCTGCAACGGTACTGAAGTTGAGAAGCTTAAGCGCTGGGCGCGTTCAGATTCCGTGATGCCATTACCGGATAATATCTATTTGCCACTTGCATGCACGACTTGCTGCAAAGGTTCCCTCAACCCATGATTGGTTTGCAATTTGGTGTTACCTTGTTTTTTTATGAAATAATACATGTGACACGTTGACGATACATTGATGATTGATGAGCTGGACCTTACCAATTGATGTGCACGATATAGTGGTTTGTAGCATGTACCGTTTCTGTTCCCACCAACTATTCTCTTCAATCATACTTCTTTTGGCCATTGAATCAATGCAATTTTGTTGCGATCCTAATTATACATTTCTGTCCATCCATATTAATAGATAAATCGAGTAATTCTTATGCAATCAACTATTCTATGTCCTGATTGTTGCTTCAAATGCCGTTAAACGACAGAATGGGGAGCAGCGAGAAGACTGTCACCGCTTATGGTGAGTACACCTATGCTGAGCTGGAGAGGGAGCCCTACTGGCCAAGTGAGAAGCTGAGGATTTCGATTACTGGGGCTGGTGGTTTCATTGGATCCCACATTGCTCGCCGTCTCAAGAGCGAAGGCCATTATATCATCGCCTCTGACTGGAAGAAGAATGAGCACATGACTGAGGATATGTTCTGCCATGAGTTCCACCTTGTTGACCTCAGGGTCATGGACAACTGTCTCAAGGTTACCCAAGGCGTCGACCATGTATTCAATCTTGCTGCTGATATGGGTGGCATGGGGTTCATCCAGTCAAACCACTCTGTCATCATGTACAACAACACCATGATCAGTTTCAACATGCTTGAGGCTGCACGCATCAATGGTGTGAAGAGGTATCCACTCTATTTTCTTATGTGGCTGGAGAATGCTGCAGCCGCCTCCAAAAATGATATCTTAACATGCACATCCAATCTAGTTGACGGAGTTCAACTGGAGTTTGTAATGAACCTGGATACTACATATAAACAGCATTTCTTATGCATGTTAGTCTTTGGGAAGCTCTGGGTACAGTCAGCTGGCAGAATTTTCCATTAGTATCCAGTTCAGATCTGTATGTAGTAAAGTCGATAATGACATTCACCAAACTGAGAAGGAAAAGAAACAGAGCACTTTGGTGATATTAGAACAATTTTTGTTTTCTGTTTCTTACTTTTTTTTCGAGAATACGCAGGAGAGCTGCGTATCATTGCAATTAAGAAGAAAATATAATAGTTTTCTTTACAACGCGGGCTGTAAGGGGCGCACGCACACCATGAGAACTTCACATGAAACAGATCTGAACTTCTGTTTTCTGTTTCTTACTTTGTAGTGCGATGTCTGAACTTCACATGAAATTATTCAACTCATTGACTAATGTTTTGTGTCTTTGTGTCGTGCAGGTTCTTCTATGCTTCGAGTGCATGCATTTACCCTGAATTCAAGCAGCTTGACACAAATGTGAGCTTGAAGGAATCTGATGCCTGGCCTGCTGAGGTGTGTTCATCTGAAATAAAATGGCATTTCCTTTCCTGTTAATCGGATGAGATGGTTGAACACTGAAATTTGAATTTCCTTGGATCTGTTACCTTTCAGCCTCAAGATGCCTATGGCTTGGAGAAGCTTGCAACTGAGGAGCTCTGCAAGCACTACACCAAGGACTTTGGCATCGAGTGCCGCGTTGGCCGTTTCCACAACATCTATGGCCCCTTTGGAACATGGAAAGGTAAATCTATATATCCCTCTCTATAGTGGTTGAGCCATACATTAGCTGGATTAACGAGGCAATAAACTCAATTTGTTTGTAATGTTATCCTTCTTATTACAGGTGGTCGTGAGAAGGCACCTGCTGCCTTCTGCAGAAAGGCTCAGACATCTACCGAGAGGTTTGAGATGTGGGGCGATGGCCTCCAGACACGATCATTCACTTTCATCGACGAGTGCGTCGAGGGTGTCCTGAGGTACGTGGCTGCTTATTCTCAAACCATCCAAACACCGAACCAAACCGTAGCCTGTGTACAAATGGGGAATAATAATCAATATGATTTCATACCGACTCTGTCCAGGTTGACCAAGTCAGACTTCCGCGAGCCGGTGAACATCGGGAGCGACGAGATGGTGAGCATGAACGAGATGGCCGAGATCGTCCTGAGCTTTGAGGATAGGAAGCTGCCCGTCCACCACATCCCTGGCCCGGAGGGGGTCCGCGGGCGCAACTCCGACAACACCCTCATCAAGGAGAAGCTTGGCTGGGCCCCGACCATGAAGCTCAAGGCAAGTCGCTATCCTGCTAGATGCTGCGTATATCTTTGCATAGATCGCGGTAACTCTGAAGTAGACAGACAAGCAGAACCCGTGCCCACATGGTTGTGCAGTGACGGGACTTTGGAAGAAGCGATTTCCTGATGGACCTGTAAGTTTGCGTGCAGGACGGGCTGAGGTTCACCTACTTCTGGATCAAGGAGCAGATCGAGAAGGAGAAGACGCAGGGGGTCGACGTCGCGGCGTACGGGTCCTCCAAGGTGGTGTCCACCCAGGCGCCCGTGCAGCTGGGCTCCCTCCGCGCCGCCGACGGCAAGGAGGGCCTCTGAGCAGGCACTGGATACGGATACTGCTGGATAGAGTTTTGGCAGCAACCAAATGTACCGTTTGGGCCCTCTCTAGGGTTAGAGACGATCATGTTCTAGCCATTCAGCACCCCGTTGATTTTTTTTGGTGCCATCTTGTTAATTGCATGCGTGTTTCACTTTCACCGTTGTACTCCTTTGGCCATGATGATGGGCAGTGAAAATCCCCTGTGCTTTACTGTGAATGATACAATAAAAATCCAGTTCTTCCATCATTCCATGGAAATGTGATAAGGATTCTCAGAACTGCACCACAGAATTGCATTGCAGGTCGATAACGACGGGACGAGACAGCAGATGGAGGGAGTCGTCAACCGAGCTGGTCGGAATGGACTGCACTGTGCCGTGGTTGTAGAGTCGCTGTAACACTGCGGCCTGTGTCAGCTGCACTGCTGGCGGACCACGTACTACGTTCGGTCCGGACGCTGGTTCTGGTCCACGTACACGTCCTCGGCAGAAGCCACTCTCCTCGGCTCCAGACTCGTGGGCTAGCTCTTTGCCTCTGAAGATTTTTGGTGCTGTTCCAAATCGTGGCTGAAGGCAGCGTCCATGGCCTGGAAAATCCTTGAGGGTCAGTTTGCCGGCATCTCAATGGGGACACGTACACTTTGCAGAAATAGTAAGCATCTTAAAAGGGGAGATCATTCATAGTAGGTCGGCAGTGATGCAGCCAAAGCATATTGGGCTCCAGTGAAAGGTGTCAAGCGGGCAATTAAGGATTACAATGCCCATCCCTAACACGTGTGGAAGATGCATGCCCGTGTTTTCTGTGTCGTGGTAATGGAGCGAGCTGAAAGAATGCTCTTTTGTACAGATGCTAACTGAAACAAGAAAGGAACGGTGTGGACCTGAGTCATGGCCTTTACTAGCCGGGACATGTCGTGCCTTATTTCAGGAGGTGCCGATTCCTTCATATCCTGCACAACAGAATTTGCCCGTGACGATCCATCTTTTCAAATGTGATGGGACACAGCTGTGTTGATAAAGATTTACCTGCAGCTTTCGGTATATCTGTGCCATTGCACCCTTCAACCTTTCGACCTTCGAAACAAGTTAACAGGCAACTGATTAAGCAACTAGAATTACAAAGAAATGCATGCCATGCAAATACTGGTCAAGCAATGTTTCGTCGTATGGCAACTCCAGTATCAGATATGATTAAAAACCATAATAGGGCCCTTACAAGCTGATTTTTCTCGATGTTAGCCTTTGCATGGAAGTGTTTAAAAAATCGGTGGTGCCTTGGTGCTAAGCTGCGGACAGCCAAACTGATTAGGGCCTCAGCAGACGGCCACTGCGTGGCAGGGGGGGTCTGCTTAAGCAGTTCAATTCGACCTCAGCAGCTGCCAGATGTCACTGTTACCGTGAATGAAGATGGCAATGAATAGTTGAGTCAATAGTGGAGTCTTGATGTGTATACGTACAGAGAGGAATATGGGCCATGGGCCTAAAGTAGACATGGTGCTTAACACCTCCCCTCAAAATCAAGGCGGAGGTGGAGGATCCGAAGCATTGAGTTTGAGCATATGTAACCGATGTTGCTCTCGAGTTTGTGCTTTAGTAAAGAAATCTGCCACTTGCAGTTCGGAAGGCACATACTGAAAAGCAATCGTGTTTTGGTGACAGTGAGACCGAGTGAAGGAAGCATCAACACCAATATGCTTTGTAAGTTCATGCTTCACAGGGTCTTTGGTAATCTGTATGGCTTCAGTATTATCACATAGAAGAGGTGTGGGAGCATCACAAGAAACACCAAAATCAGCCAATAGCCATCGAAGCCATATAATCTCAGAAGTGGTGGTAGCAAGGGCCCGAAGTTCTGCCTCGGTACTAGACCGAGAGACAGCTGACTGCTTCTTGGACTTCCATGCTAGAGGAGATGATCCAAGAAAAATACAATAACCAGTGACAGAACGGCGATCAGTTGGATCACTCGCCCAAGTGGCATCGGAATAGGCATGAAGACAAAGCGGGCTATTATGAGCATAGAATAAACACTGAGATGATGTCCCCCTCAAGTATCTTAGCACACGAAGCAAATGTCCAAAGTGAACTGAAGTTGGAGCACTCACAAACTGGCTTAAGATATGTACGGCATGAGCAATGTCAGGTCTGATGACAGCGAGATAAACAAGACTGCCCACAATATGCCTATATCGAGAGGGATCCTCAAGAGGAGCACCCTCTGTAGGACGAAGCTGCAAGTGAAGGTCCATGGGTGTGGCAACTGTTCGATTGTCAGTAATGCTAGAGCGTGCAATAAGGTCTCGTATATACTTGGATTGAGAGAGATAATAGCCCTTGGAAGAATGCAAGACCTCAATTCCTAGAAAATAACTGAGAGGGCCCAAGTCAGACATCTGAAATTGCTCGCCAAGTTGTTGCTTCACATGAATAATATGATCAACATCATCTCCAGTAATTAGCATATCATCAACATATAGAAGCAGCAAAGTGCGACCACGTGGAGAGAGATGAACAAATGAGGCAGGATCATGTGCAGCAGCTCTTATCACCGATACAAAGTGTTCAAACCAAGCACGGGGAGCCTATTTAAGACCATATAAGGCACGACGAAGACAGCAAACATATCTTGGAGGTGCATTAACACCTGGCAGTGGCTGCATATAAACTGCCTCATGTAAATCACCATGAAGAAAGGCATTCTTAACATCCATCTGAGAGATATCCCAGGACTTAGAAGCAGCCACGGCAATCAGAGTACGAACCGTGGTCATGTGAGCAACAGGAGCAAAAGTCTCATCATAATCACAGCCTTGAGTCTGCTGAAAACCTTGGGCAGCCAGACGAGCTTTATATCGCTCAATAGAACCATCGGATTTGGTTTTAACTTTGAAGACCCATTTACATGTGATAGGGACTGTATGAGGTGGTAATGGAACAATATCCCAAGTACCTATGCGCTCAAGTGCAGCGAGCTCCTCAGACATAGCAGCCTGCCATTCCGGAATGATAGAAGCTTCATGATAAGTGGATGGCTCATCAAGAATAGCACTGGCACGTGGAAATCTCAATTTATGAGGTGGCTGAATATTGGCGCGATCACGCAGATTGTAGCTAGGCCCAACCTGTGACTCATCAGGAGCATTAGAATCAACCAAAACAGGAGCATCGGGACTGGCCGAGGAAGATGGACTAGATGGAGGCTGTAGATGAGTGGTAGAGCGACGTGTGTAAACACGTGTTATGGGTGGTTTACATGGTGGAGATGGGATTGGTGGAGTGTCATTAGGAGGTGGTGGAGTGTCATCAAGAGGAGTTGGTGTAGACGAAGGTGGATCATCACCAGATAAAATAGGAGGAAGGTAAAGAAAAGATGTAGATTCTGTAGAAGAAGATGATGAATGGGTAGAAGGGTTATAAAAGAAAGGACGATCCTCAACAAATGTCACATCACGAGAGATACGCATGCGACGAGTGGAAGGATCATAAAAACGATAACCCTTATGCTCAGGACTATATCCTAAAAAAACACATTCAGCCGACTGAGCTGTCAACTTAGTTCGCTCACGAGATGGAAGCAAAACATAGCAGGTACATCCAAACACCCGAAGATGGTCATAGCAAGGAGGAGTGCCAAAAAGAACTTCACCAGGACACTTACCAGATAGTTTGGATGACGGTTGTCTATTAATAAGATAAACAGATATTGAGACCGCTTCCCCCTAAAAGTGAGGGGGAACAAAGGAGGCAATTAGAAGAGTCCTAGCAGTTTCAATGATATGACGATGTTTGCGTTCAGCTACACCATTTTGAGGATGGGCTCTAGGGCATGAGAGCTGAGGAAGAGTACCTTCAGAGACCAGAAACTGGCGAAAAAGATCAGACAAATATTCTCCACCAGAGTCAGAACGAAAAATTTTAATAGAGGTGGAAAATTGAGTATGAACCATGCGAGTAAAAGACTGATAAATAGAATATAATTGGGACCGGTGTTTCATAAAGTAGAGCCAAGTGTATCGAGAGTGATCATCAACGAAGATAACATAATATTTATGGCCACCTTTAGTAGCAAAAGGAGCTGGACCCCATACATCTGAGTGAATAAGATCAAAGGGTTTAGCAGAGTGAGAGACACTAGAAGGATAGGGAAGTTGAATCTGTTTTCCAAGCTTACAACCCTTGCAATGAAAGTTAGACTCGACAGATGTATGACCTAAATAGCCCTGATGTACTAATGTGGACAAGCGAGACCCGCAGAGATGACCAAGTCGATGATGCCACTTTGTGAAGGATGATGGAGATGATGATGAAATAGATGACACACGAGCATTGGAAGAAGGAAGACGCAAGGTGTCCAAAATGTAGAGGTTAGAAGTACCTCTACGGCGATGGCCAGTCCCAATCACAATCCCGCTTTGACGATCCTGAATAAAACAAGATGAGTCATCAAATCCAATAAAACAATTATGATCAGCAATTTGGCCCACTGAAAGAAGATTCATGGACAACTTAGGTACAAATGAGACATCAGGGACAGAAAATTTGGTATTACAAAGAGAACCCCGATGAGTAATATAACAGGATGTACCATCAGCTGTCTGAATAGAGGCACCGTCAGTGATTGGCTTGCAAGTAACCAACTGAGACTGATCAGATGTCACGTGAAAGGAGGCCCCGGAATCAAGAACCCAAGCCGGCTAGAGGCATCAACAGATGAAGCAGCAGCAACAGAGACGGAACCATCTTGAACAGTAGAAGAGGTACCACGGCCACGAGCAGCACGAGAAGCTCGACGGGCACGATACTCAGCTAGCTTCTCAGGATATGCAGAAAAACAATTTGCCGATAGATGAGTAGTCTTGCCACAATGCTTACATGGCTCTGAAGATGTACCTCTAGGTACAATGATCCGCTGAGAGGCTGCCAGCACACTATGGGGCATTGTCACAGTGGATAAAGAAGACATAGACTGCAGGCGTGTCTCTTCAGCAAGTAATTCAGCTAAGGCTTGGTCCATGGTTAAAGTAGATGAATTATGAAGCAGCTGAGTACGAATGGAATCAAATTCTGGATTCACTCCCATGACAAAACGATATGTCAGAAATTTTTCAATGAATTTGTGGGCTGGGCAGTCAGCTGGAAGTCAATGAACCCATCAAACGGTCATAAGCAGAATAATAGTCATCAATAGACATATCACCTTGCTCAATGACATGAATTTGCTGCATGAGATTATGGAGAAGAGCACCACTGCCCTGAACATAACGCTGCTTTAGAGCAGACCATATTTGCTTAGCTGTTTTAAACTTTCTGAGACTCATAATCATGGACTGTTTAATGCTATTAACCATGGTAGCCATCACCTTCCCATCATTTATTTGCCATGTGGTGATAATACTAGCATTATTGCCATCAGACTTAGGTGGATCATCAGTGAGGTGGGAGTAAAGACCATGACCTCTCAGAGTAGTTTCAACACAAAAGGACCACTCCGGATAATTGGAACCATCAAGAGTGATATTAATAACAATGGGACTGATCTGAGCCATGGTGAACAGAGCAGAGCAGCAGCACACCCCCAGAACAGAGCAGCCACACACCCCCAGAACAGAGCAGAACCACGTGTGGACGGCCTGGATCCAGCTGCAGATGATCCGATGCAGCTGGAGACGAGAAGCAGAGGATGCAGCCAACTAGCAGGCAGCAGCTGCAGCTCGTGATCCCTGACAGGCGGTGGTCAGGGACAGGCTGCAGCAGGAGAAAACCAAAGGCACGCGGACGGAGGATGGAGGCGCGAGTGGCGGAACGGTGCGTCCGCGACGAGCGGAGGTGCCGGTCTGCGACGGGTGGAGCGGCACAACCTCGACGGGTGGAGGGGCCAATCCGTGACGGGCGGGCGGCGGATGGGAGGGCTGCGACGGGCGACGAACAGCCACGACGGGCGGCGGACGGGAGGGCCGCGACAGGCGGCGCAAGCGGCGCCCTGAGCGCGGCGCGCGCACGGGAGGCAACTGGCGGACGGGCGGCGGGCCAAAGAAAACCGGATCTCGGGTGGATGCGGAGGTGACGCTCCTTACCCTAACCCTACCTGCTCTGATTCCATGTTACCGTGAATGAAGATGGCAATGAATAGTTGAGTCAATAGTGGAGTCTTGATGTGTATATGTACAGAGAGGAATATAGGCCATGAGCCTAAAGTAGACATGCTGCTTAACAGTCACCACCTGGCACCTGCTGCCAATTCTGTCTCACACCATGCCGCCCTTGATGGCTCTTCCTCAGTAGCCTCTCCTCCTACCCACTCTTAGGACCCCTTTGGCAGCGTTCCACGAGCGGCTCCAAAACTGGCTCCAGCCGAAGCCCTGCCAAACCGAATGTTTCACCATCGGCTCCAGCTCCAGAGCTCCGGAAAAGACGCTCTCTGGAGCACTTTGGGGAGGCGGAGCCAGAAAACGTAGCTCCGTCCAGCTCCGCCTCACCCTTTGCCATCCCTGCCCCCAGGTGCCCGCGGCAGCACAGCAGCGAGAGGAGGGTGGAGGACGGCCGACGGCGTGGACGATGGGGCCCGCGGCAGCAGATGGAGGAGCGGGTGGAGGTACCTGCGGCGGGAGGGAGGGCGAGGAGCGCGCGGCCGGGCCGAGGCGGGGCGGAGGCGGCCGGTGGCGCGGACCGGAGCGCGCAGCCAGTGGCGGGAGGGAGGGCGAGGAGCGTGCGGCTGGCCGCCGCGGCCGGAGCGCGAGGGAGGCCGCGAGAGCGGCGTGGGCAGCGAGGGGGAATGGGAGAAAGAGAGAGCATGTGAAAAAATAAGAAGAAAAATAGAAAAAAAAGAAAAACAAAGGTAATTTGGATATTTTGTCCTTTTAGATAATATGAAGAAGCTGTTTACCCAATACTTTTTTTAAACGGCTTCAGCTCCACCAGACAAGCCGCTCCAGCAGAGAAGTCGGAGCTGGAACCATTAACATTTTTTAAGGAGCCGGAGCCCTATCAAACACTATCAAACACAAACACGCCTTTATTTCACCTCCTTCCCCACTTTCTACTCCAGCACCTCCTCCCACACTGTATGCCAGGACACCTAGGCAGCACGTGAGCGAGCTGCACGCTAGTAGACTACCTACCACCTAATCTGGGCCTAGAAATTTTGAAACACTCCGGTCCTTTTTTATTCAATAAAGGATATTGTTATGTGCTCCCTCTGGTTGGAAATAAATGACGTTTCCGACCGGAGGTTTGTACTAGCTGCAAGTCTTTCTGTGCTGTTGGAACGACATATATTAGCGAATGGAGGTGGTAGCAGTTTTACTGGCTGGCTAGCCTATTGGACTAACTTAAGTAATGTGGAAACGAAACCTTCAAACCAACACATATTAACTAACTTTCAGTTCTCTTGTGGACGATACTCTGAACAACGAAATATTCTGAACTTTTCTTAAGCACGGTTTTCCTACCAAATCAATGTTTGTATGCAAAATGAGTTTGTTGAACGGAACATATAACAGCTGAAGATAAATAACTTGGAGGATGTCCAATTAATACCGCATCTAGTCCTAAAAGTTAGCAATGGTACAGATCAGTAAACCATGCTGGTACCTCAAATTCACCAGTCAACAAATGAGACTGCTCATTTCTCCCTGTACTAATATTAGTTAACTTAGCACTTATAATGGCAATAGCGAGTTTTAGAATATGGTAATAACATTCGTAAAATGATTCCAGGAACCAAAAGTCAGCTAGACACTAAGCTAAGGTACTAATTTCCACCTACCACTATCAGCCGCAGAGAAGTACAGATAAAGATGAGAGAAAGAATACCTTGTTACAGAGGACTGCATTTGTTATTGGATATGATGACCAAAAATGATGCAGTAGTTCCTGTATGTCTGTCCAATGCTGAGAAAAGATACAATTTACAGAAATTCCATCAATACACACGAGTTCAAATTCATGAGTATGAAATTTAATATGGTAGTGACAAAATAGAATGACATCACAAAGTATATACAACTCAACAAAAAATATAATTTCAAATAAAACCTGACAAAAACAACATCTAGACAGAGCAGGTTGAATGTATAAAAGTACATAGATATATAGGTACAACATCTCACATCCATAAGTTCATCCACTGTCTGTAGGGGTAGCTGACCAAGAAGATTCTCGTGCGTAAGATTATGTCTTCTTGAATGTGAAATCCCTTTGTTCAACTCATTAAAAACCTAGGCACATCCATTTAGGTAGTTAGATTTTCCTGGTAATGCAATTTGATAGCTTAAGAATAGAGAATACATGGTAGCAAAGTACGCATGTAAAATAAAAAGCTATTCAAGTGATGACAATTCAACATAGCTTTAATAGGTAGGATGAATGGATCTTAATCATGATCCGTTGTCAAGTAAACAGTACACCACAAACTAATTCACTTAGAACAGGTTTGCTGATGTGGACCATATGAGTTTGAAGTTATATACCAACATATTTAGCTCCTTCCCTAACACATGCCACATTCCCAAAGCTAACTATTTTTCTGGTGATCATGAAGGGATATAGAAGATGATACTGGAAGCTCAAAAGTTACAGCCATAATAAGAGTACTATTTGATAAGTTCAGCTACACTATTATTGATAAACCTTATGCCAGTAACATGTTCTAACATAAGAGACATCACCAAACTAGCAACACTAAACATGAAAAAAAAAGTAAAAATAAGGGAATAAAGGAATCTTGTTTTTATATGGGCTGAACATCTCAGATAAGTTGCCTAGTCATCCCTAGCTTTTGGTTGTACATCCAGTCTAGTGCCAGATGATCACCATGTTTGCAATTGTCCTTAGTAGTCCTAGACCAAAACTTCCTTTAATACCTGACAAAAAGCTTCCTAGACCAGAGCTTTTGTACTCGTCAAAAACTGCCTCGACCAAAGCTTCCTAGATAAGTTTCCTTGCAGTATTCAAAATTATCCCTTCTCTAAACACCCGTTTGCACATTCCTCTCGATTTGGCCACTAGCCAAATGTATTGTTTAGTCCCCACAAAATCTAGTAACAAAAGAAAATAATAAGTCCATGCAATGAAATCATTTTACCTTAAGAGCCTCATTTGAATTAACATCACAACAGTTCAACCTATTAACTTTTATAGAAGATACTTGATCAATCAAAAGAAAGAACACATCATCAGTGCTCAGGCTTCAGTCACAGGCCTTTTTTCCATCATTGCTGCCGCCTATAGATCTCAGAGCATTTGCTTGCTGATAATCAAAATAATCTCCAGGATTCTAATTAAAAAGGAGAAAATTCACAGGTATTCAGTATCTTGTTTTGCTTGATATACCTACTATTAAGACATCAGCACTGACCTTACCTTTATACAAAGTGGTGCATAGGGGAGATTTCGTGGGGCTTGCAGATCCTCCATATAAGTCACGCGGGGCACCTTTACCAATCTCTCATGATTAGTACCATCAGTAATATAGCTAGAAGATGGTTCTGCAGTTAATAATCCATCAGCACAATTTCTTACGGATGGAGAAAAGACTTAATGAACTGAACTACGGTTTCTAACCGACTCACCCTTCTTTAACCTTGCAAGTGCTTCTGCTACAGTCTTCGTATCAGTTAATTTTACACCTGCGAGACAAATGTAACACGACATAATCACCTTCTGAAGTATCCTGGAACTAACAGTGAGCAAATTGCAGATGCAGAAATGCCGTTCAACATGGGATCTGCTGTTTAGGGAGACAGATAGGCTCCATGGAGTGTCACAGAGCAACTAACACAAAAATATAGTTTGCAACCAGACAGCAGTTTGAACTTAGGACTAATTGTTTGTGTAAAACTTGTAAAGGATGTGTATGGCAAGCAAGACAACTTTCACAATTTTATTCAAGGAATAATAGATAAATATTAGCATCCTTAAATTCATGATGCTAATATGATAATTCATATTGCTAATAACATTTTAACATGCTCAAGAAATCAATTTTTTAAGTATCAAACAATAAAATGAGACATTGTTATTTGATTATATATTCCTGTCTTATTTTCCCCATCATATAAGGGGTTTTGTGTATATACACACCAGTACATATATATATTGGGCCTAGAACCCTCATAATGAGCTTTTCAAAAAAAAAAGAACGCTCATAATGAATGCAAGTGCTATTCATAACAGTCACGAAGTATTTTGGTCTGAGTCCACAAATTCTACCTTGAGATCTCCCTTCAAGAACAGCAGCAGCATGCTGATTCAGATCCTGAGACAATGTTCTGATGGCCAATTCATTATCAGTATCAACTGTCTGTTTACTTCCATCACGGAGAATCCTGTGGTCCTACATGCCCAAAAATGATACACACTTCATGACACTAGGATCAAAATAGCAGGCAGACCTGCTCAACATGAGAAACTATAAAACCACTTTAGTGAAGTTACAGGTACAAAGCCATGGTAGCAGGAGTACTAACACACCAGAAGATGATTGTAATAATCTCCTGCATCTGCTTCTATGTTTAACGTTGGATCAACTTGTTTTATCTACAGTCAAAACTGAATCACTAAAAATATATCCTGATAAATGACACCAAGGCATGGAAATTAATATGCAGAGTTATAACAATTAGTTACTAAAATTGTACCTTAAACTTTGCCTCATTGGCTAGTATATCATCACTCTTCAGGAAAACAGCTAATACCTCATCTTCAGCAGCTACAGCTGCTGCTGCTGCCGCAGTAATTTTTCCCCTGAGTTTCTCAGCATCAAAATATTTTGACCAAAAATCTTTCTCTGATATCTATCCTCGAAGGATGAAATTGGGTGAAAAGGAGTGTAAATTAGAAACAGAGGAAAATAAGAAATCAGTAACCAGTTGCTCCTGCACAATAATTATGGAACTAGCATTAATTTAAGCTGGAGCTTTCGTTAGGCATATGATGACACACCCATAACAAAAATTGGCACAATCTAACCTTTTCTGGAACAAAATCCAAAAAATGCCTGATGGACAGCGGGCTTTTCCATAAAAATCTGAAAACATCAAAGGATATATTACTTGAAGTAGAAACAAGTATTTGTTAATACTTTGTCAACAATTCATAAACGCAGACCAGCAGTCTCATAATTCAGCTTCAGTACTTGCTTTAGTAAAACCGTGTGGCTCAGTTATACAGGCATAAATAAGTTCAGAGCAAGGATGGGCTTGCAAATTTGGGTCCTGGCATAACCAGGCTGGATTGGGTGCTAGCAAGCTTTTCAGCAGTCCAGCTCAGGTGATCTAGTTTAACAGGTACACAGCAGAACGAAACTACAGTTACATTAAGTTTAAATTGCTTAACAAGGGATTATGCCTTCCTACATTGCAGTTACGAAGGAAGAAGATGGGCTGTAGATCCTGCTACATAAAGGTTTTAAGTTGTTTATTGTTGAACCCCTTTGAATAACATAAGATCCGGCACAAAAAATGCTATCATGCAGACCTGAATCTAGGTGATGTTTCAAGAAATTATGAGAGAAGAAAGAACATACGTGATGGATTATCTCAGTAGTAGGACGGAAAATCACCTTGTTTGTCTGAAATGCAGAAAGTAGAATTCAATAGTTTGACTACCATCAGATCACCAAATTCAATGAAGGAAAACCAAATTATATGTCAATACAAAAGTATGTGCCTACAACTATAGATTTCAGTGACATACCCGAACTGCGAATGGCCTGACATCTAGCATAGCACTCTTGAAACCTGGCCTTTGCTTTGATGCTTTTTTTGCCTCATCATCAAGTAAGTTCTGTACAAAAGCCATAAATAGATAATGGTTTCAACTGAAGAAAGTCAATAAACATAAAATGTACCACGTTGTTTTTTAAATGTATGTAGATACAATTTATCAATGAGTATTACCTTTCTTGCTGCCCAAAACTCAGATTCTTGCAAAACCTTTCCAATAACGAACTTCATATGTAATTTCTGCAATTCTCTGTAAATGGAAACAGCACTCAACAGAGCTAAATAATACGAGATAATATTGTTTGCCATTTTCTGTGTATGATAACTGGAAGATTTGTCCGCATCCTTTTCTCAAACACAAAACATGCACATTTAAACTATCATACACAATGCTTTTTCCCGGGAAAAAATAGAAATGCAGCTTGATCCATGTGTCTGAAGAGAACATTGTGTGGGTGTTTCAAATAATCACATAACCTATTGTCTCGCAGCAATTTCATTCGTCGCTCCATTTCTGCAGGTCTGAGTTGTTCCAAACCAGTTGAAGCAACTGAATTTTCAAGAGGCAAATTTGGTCTTGGGGGAACTGTTCCTTGATGTTGGCCAAAAACCCTAGCTGAAAAGGGGCTAACATAAGTTATATATGCACTGTGCTGGGAAATAAATGCATAAAACTCAATATGAAAAATCTTCAGGTGAGTCAGTGCCATATCAAACTTGGCACATCAAACATTCCGGTGTGATCAATTTGGTAAGACCGTTTGGTAAATGTATTGCAAAAATCTTATGAAGCAGCTTGCTAAAAACTAGAAATGGGCAAAACGGAAGTAGTTAGTGCCTAGTGGACCAATTTATGATGTAGGAAACTGGTCACTAGTCAATTAAAAAGTAACGTTCTCTTTGACAGATAATAGAGTACATTTGTTTTTCACTTTCATGGCCTACATTTGATATCTTCTGAAGAAAAATTAGCTATATTACTGACCACTCACTAACTGCAGAATGGAAGTTACCTAGAAAGTCTCGGCATTGATCACGGTCAGCAACATTGTCGAACTCAAAGATGTAGTCTCCGCCCTTAGAAAAAAAGCATATGCATATAAAATTTAGTGTCAATCACAGTAAGAAAAGTACAGAATGCCTATAAGCTGTCCACAATCCAGACCTCGCCAGGACCTCTGCAAAGCTTCAATAATGATCGTGCCTGTTTGCTACCAAACTTGTGACCTGCAGCACAAGGAAGGAGAAAAACTGCAAAATGACAATCAAACGTATCCACATTATACATTAAACCAGGTTAGAACATTTGAAAATGATCCTGCAGCAGATTAGGTATACGATCGTGAAATCCAGTTCGGCAATAAGTAACTTATCAGCGTGCTTGCTGTTTGCTTGTTTCTTAAATCACAAGCAGAACAACGGTAATTCAAGTATTCAACTGCCACTGCAGGTTTGATAAAGAGTACACACATACATTTTATGCTTCGAAAATCCACATTAAGCTGCATCACTGACCGGGGATCATTTGGGGTGAAAGTGAGTCCATCCCCGTCCTGCAATTGCAAGGGCAAAGAGCATGTTACACGCGGACCCATATGCCCAAGCAGCAGCGACTGAACTGAACCGATGCCTCAGATTGAATCGCAAACTAGCAAAAGCCGCAGTCAAGCAGAGTGCAATTCAGGTGGGCTCGTCGCCCTGCATCCAAACCCCTGAAGCTGGAAGCAAGTAACTAACCGGCAAAACTACGCTAGTACGCCGCTCGCCGCACTCCCCGAGTTTTATCTCGATCCCTACTCAGCACACCAATCCCTCCGATTCAACCAGCGGCGCGTCCCGACCTCCCCGTCCCCGGAGACTAAAACGGCCGCGAAGGCCGCAGGGGAGGAAGACGGCACGCACCACGCGGAGGGCGCCCGGGGTGCCGGCGGGGTCCTTGGACGTGGCCTTGTACGTGGCCCCGATCGTCATCGACCCCATTGCCGCCGCCGCCGCCGCCTCGCAGTTCGCTGTCACTCTCGACGGCATCGGAGCCGGCGGGGTGGACTGGTGGGGGCCCGGGAATCAGCAGCCAAGCCAACACGAGAATCGTGGAGCTCTGCGAGGCTGCGAAAGTTGAGCGCTGTTTTCTCGACGCGACCGCCCACCAGGCCAAACGTCCCCGCGCCCCTGCTTGCACACACATGTCAAATGACGCAGTCAGTCAGGTTGGCCCCACATGTCATTGTGATATGAGTGTCAAGTCTCATGTCAAGCCAACACCGTCAGATCCACGATCGGGCGGTCCACACCGGGCAGCGCGACAACTGGCGGCGGCGGCGGCCGGCGACTACGGCCGCGTGCTGCTTCCCCGCCGCCGCACCGCTAGAAGTGGCTCCGGCTATGGCGGCACCCCCACCTCCGCGCGCGGGAAGCGGCGCCGTAGTCGTCCCCCGCGCTCGCCGCGAGAGCGACGCCGGCGGGCTAGCCAGCCTCCGCCAGTCAAGCCGTCCTGCGCAACAGCTTTAGGAATGGGGATTGGGGAGAGGAAGAATGGAGCCAACAGGACGCCGATGGAGGCGGAACGAGTAATGAGAGGTTGAGTTCAAATTTCTGCGTCGATTTCCCGTTCCCCTCCGTAGTTTGGTTTCCTTGATATGGTGTCAGATTAGTTGTTCGCCCTTTTCTTCTAAGGGAGGATAAGGTTATGATTCTGGGTAAATTTTCTTTGCCATTTTGATGTGGCTGCAAGCTCATAATTAATATCTTTCTCTCTGTAAAAGTAAACCTTGTTAGTATCAAGCTATTGGAATTTTGCCATGTGTTAGTAACATTACTCGACTAATGTGTTCTTCGGCATTCTTTTTGTTGTTTCTGCTATACAATTAATCAGAATCTTGGGTCCTGTCCTATTTTTCCAAGCAGAAAATGCATGCTATGAGTAAATAAGGGTATCCTCATCAAATTTGTGATTATATACTGAAGGAAATTAAGGGCCTAAAATTGAGAGTTAGGATGTGGAAAATGCAGTTACCGATGATTTGATGTGACTAATCCAAGCTGTGGATTGGGCATGTAATTTGGACCCTTTTTTCTATCTATTAACACAATGATGCGCAGTTCTCCTGCGTGTTTGAGAAAAAAGTGATTTGATGTGACATACTAGCATACCTGATGATCCTAAAATTAGTTTTTGGCAAAATACGTTATGCAGCTAGTACTGTTTAGACATGATAGATCAATCCTCAACCAACTTATTTCTCACAAGCTAAACTGCACTCTGTTTTTACATATCTCTAGGGGCATCAAATTCTTGTCAATGGTGCATTGCCAAATTTCAGTAGGATCATCTCCTATTATCCTCCTCCAGATCTTGACCCAACATTTTTGCTTTATTTTTTGCGTTTCACATATTGATATCAGTCTTTCACTCCTTTGCTATGCAAATGGTACAGTTTGGAATAAACACCATTGCTTGCCGAGACTAATGATGCATGGCTGCCCATCTCGACCACCTGACCTTTATCCATCACAACAATCACATCTGCACCTGTAACTGTGGATATTCTATGTGCAATCGTGATACTTGTGATCTTGCTTGACAGTTCCCCTTTGTTTTTCCACTCTTTTGCGCCAAGGGAACTCATCACCACCCTCTCAGATTCACTATCTAGAGCACTTGTCGCCTCATCTAGTAGCAGTATGGTGGGCCTCTTTAGTATAGTTCTTGCAATGGCAATCCTCTGCTTCTGACCTCCAGAAAGCTGGCTTCCTTTGTCCCCAACCACCGTGTCATACCCATTTGACAGGCCACTGATGAATTCATGGATGTTTGCTTCCATTGCAGCCTCAATTATTTCTGACTCCAACACATCTTCATTTCCATAACTGATGTTCTCTCGTATAGACATGTTAAACAAGATGGGCTCTTGCTGAACTAGTCCGATATGCTTTCTCAGGTACCTCAAATTGTAGTCTCGGATGTCCTTACCATCCACGAGTACTTGTCCTTCACAAGGATCATAGAATCTTAGCAGAAGAGCCAGCACTGTGGATTTTCCTGAACCACTTGAGCCGACCAATGCAACCCTTTCTCCTGGTTCAATAGCTAGATTGAAGCCATCTAGTATGATCACTTCTGGTCTTGAGGGATAGCTAAAACTGACATCTTGAAACTCTACATCACCTGCTAATCTTTCTTCAGAGTGCACTTTTGGTACATCAGGCACAATCTGTGTTTCTCTGTCGAGTATGTCAAGCGCAGGATCCAATATTGCAATGGCTGACAAGACCATAGGGATCATGGACCATAGCTCTGTGATGGAAGATATTGTCATTGCAAATGCCTGATATGATCGCACACAATTTTTAAATGTTGCTAGGTCCTTGTCAAGTAGCATAATGGTGAAACTCATTGCGATGGCATGTGTCGTATGCCACAAGAAGAGGGCAGTCCCTTGTACTGCACCGTATTTGATGCTCTCCATCCTGCTTTTCCGCATTGGTTCTTGGAGTGATAAGTCTGCTTTCCTTAGTATTTCATCTTCCTGAACAAATGATGCCACGGTTCGAATGTTGCTGACAGCTTCCGAAGTTAGGGAAATTAGCTTCTGGTGAGATGTAGAGAAGTCAGTGGCAAAACCTTTTGCTGACCTGACTTGTACAAGGCCAGCAATGAAGTGGAATGGCATCAAAGTCCATGCAACTAGACCCATCCTCCAGTTCACTACTGTGCTCAATCCTGTGGCTATCAAAATTGAGGAGATACATTGAACAATGAGGGACATACGATCAGATATGATGGTTTTAATCATGGAGGTGTCACCGACGATGCGTGAGGTTAGAAAGCCGACGCTGTTCTTTGGTTGTTCAAACCAGCCTATTTCATTCCGAAGAATGACTGCATTCATTTCAGAGAACTGATGTTACAATTCCGAACAACAATATATCATAATCTTGTTTAATAGTTGCAATTGTGATAGACACAAAGTTATGATCGAGTGACGAACCTGAAAAGAGGGCCTCCCTTAGGTTATTAGCTGCCCTTTCACCAACCAGGCCATATATATAGTGCTGGAAGATATTACTGAAAAATGTGAGCAACCCGATAAGGAACAAAATTATCGAGTACTTGCTGACTATCCTCTTTGTGTCTGGTTCAAGGTATGCCATGGCAACTGTCATGATGTAGAAAGCAAATATAGGCCTTGAGATCCCAGAGATTGCTGCTGCTGTGGAGCCCAGCAGAACCTTCCCTGGGAGCAGTTTAAAAGTCCCAAGGAATATTCTGTAGAAAGTGGATGTTCTCTTTCTGATCGCTTGCTTTGGTTGTTCTGTGAGGTCTAGTTTTTTCTTTTGTTCACTTGAAGTGAAAGATGGTGTGTTGTATGTTCCATATTCTGCTGCTTCTTCATTTTCTTCTTTGACCTGACCAGTAAATCTGTTTTACCAATAAACAAAAGCAAATGATTAAGATGTTTTTTTTCTCGAAACGCAGGAGAGCTGCGCATGTACTCCAGTTCCACGTGATTAAGTTAGATATCATAGATCTATTTGCAGAAAAACATATTTTCAGTGTTGTTGTTGCAATTTCAGTACAGTGAAAGTGCCATGCTGGATTCAATATATGAGCATTTTACAATGTGAAAAGAAGTGGGCAATCAATTGCATCTACCTTGTCTCGCGCCTCCCAGAATCCTTCTCTAGATTTTGCATACTGCATACACTTGAGTAGAATGCACTTTTCCCCAGTAATTCTTCATGTGTTCCAGATTGTGCTACTCTTCCATTCTCCACAAGAACAATTTTGTCTGCATTTATGATTGTTGACATTCGATGGGCAATCAAGATAACTGTCCTCCCTTGCATAGCTCTGTCAAGAGCTTCCTGAACTATCTTCTCTGATTCAGAATCAAGTGCACTTGTCGCTTCATCAAGAAGAAGAATCGGTGGATCTTTTAGAATGGCCCTTGCGATTGCTATTCTTTGTTTCTGGCCTCCTGATAGCTGTACACCTCTTTCTCCTACCTGTAGTTATTGCATCACAGAAGCAATGATTGTTATGTTCCACTGTTGATAACTAACTAAATTTTATGAAAATCATCTCCTTATAGAGCATATGCAACATATTGCTGCTTTGACACTTGATTTCTTGGTACTGATCTTCCTAGTTGACAACTGAAAGCTGTTCTTCAGTGCAAACTTTTTTTTTTCTCGAACACGCCTAACATAATTTTTGGAAGCTATTTAAATGTATTAATATTTTGCTATTTTTTCATTCACAATCATAGGAAAAAGAATATGAGATGTTGACAAGTCTTTGCTTAAAGAACATAAAATATTACCTCAGTAGCGTATTGGTTTGGAAGTTTGTATATAAAAGAGTGCACATTAGCTGTTTTTGCTGCTTCAATTATCTCTTCATCAGTTGCATCCATTTTGCCAATTCTTAAGTTATCCATGATGGTCCCAGAAAATAGTGATGGCTCTTGGGAGACTGAGCCTATATTTCTCCGCAGGGATTTCAGATCAAGTTCTTTAATGTTTTGATTGTCAATGAGAACCGTACCTGCATTTTACACCATGTTACTCACAGAAACTTATTTACAAAAAATAAAATAGTAGAAGCAATATTTGAATGTTATAGTCTATATGCATTAGTTTCCCTTCCATTTTTTTAAAAAATATTCTTAAAGATTGGATTCAGTTCGATACTCATAATTTTCATCCTATAATTGTTTAGAATTTAATGTGCAAGTATGCATGTAAAATTGTAACCTCAAGAACTCTTGGACACAACTAAGTGTACCAATTGAAGAGTACATCCATCAGCAATTGTTTCTGCAAAGATAGAGAGATTCTGTATAGTCTTACCTGTTATGGGATCGTAGAACCTTTGTACCAGAGAAATCACTGTGCTCTTCCCACATCCACTGCTTCCCACAAGAGCTACAATATTGCCTGCGTGTATAGCCAGTGAGAAACCTTGGAGAACTGGCTTATCCTCACGGGATGGATACGCGAAGTGCACCTCTCGCATTTCTATATCTCCTTTGATATTTTCCAAGATTTTTCCATTCGATTCGTAACTTATTGCTGGATTTCTCTTGATAACTTTAAATATTTCTTTCCCAGCAGTTTTTGCTTGGCTGAAGACCTGAAGATCTGGTGCTGCATTTGATATATATCTGAATCACAGACAACTTTGTAGAATTAATATTTTTTAAAGATTCTAATTCAGGATAATCATACCAATATGCTACATTGCTGGGAAGAGATTTCTCAGTATTACATTGCACCCGAGAGGACATTAATGACAGCCGCAATCGTTTCACCAGCTTTTGCTTTTCCTCCAGTTACAGCAGTTGCTCCAACCCAGATTACCAATGAATATGAACAGAATGTCGCAATCTGTAACATTCCCAAACCTAGACCTTTTGCCATCGCCTCTTTCTTGCTAAGCCTATATTGATTGTACATGCACTTGTGGAAGGATTTGATAGCTGAGTTTTCTCCAACAAATGAGAAAACAGTCTTTATATTTGCAAGAGTCTGTGCACAAATATACCATAGGATTGCAAATTCAGTGTAGTAAATCTAATCAACTCTAACATGGCATTCATTTGCATAGGTACCTGTTGCACAACAGTGGTTGCTTCAGAGACGAACGATATTCTTTCAAGGGACATGTCAATCATCATCTTCGCATATGTTGCTCCAACCATGAGGAGCATAGGCACAACTAGCAGAGAGAGCATGCCAACCTCCCAGCAGCACGCAAAGGCAACAATGATAGCAACTACGAATGTGGAGAAGTTTGACATAAAGTGACCCATCTGAAGAAAAAAGTAAGCCAACTTTTTTAAGTTCTGTTACCATAAAGCATGTTTTGGTGCTTCTGTTTGGGTTAGTGAATCTTGCAGTGAGTATTCTAAAGGGAAAATTAATACCTTTTCACCAATTGCATCTTGTATTACATTCATGTGGTTGGTTGCTCCAGCTATGATGTTCGCAGTGGTCAAGTCAGTGTCGAAAGCTCCAATATCTTGACTGAGCACTGATCTCAGGTAAGACATCCGCATGCGCGCCATTTGCCTCTGACTTGTATACATCCAACATGCAATTTCTGCAGCATGGCCACTGTGAGTTTGTGACAATAATATTAGATAGTTTATTGTAAATGACTTATGCTTTTCATATTGCTTTGTTTCCCATGATGTGGTGTTCTCTTTGCTGCATGTGTGGACAATTAGTCAGATAGGGAATGGTGTTACTATGTAATTTCTCATTTTCACCTCCATAACATTTGTTTTCTTTGCACACAATTTTTTTCCCCGATGTGCTGCTAGCCTGTTACTGCATTCAAACTTCAAAGACATATCTTTTGTCCAGTTATCTTTAGGTGCCCAATGAATGATGTCTGGTTAAATACGACATGATAAATTTGTGTTTGACCAAAAAAGGATGAAAACACAACCAGCTCAAACAATTATATTTATAAGTTATAACTTCACTGGCATGTCAAAGTAGTCAACTGATTCAGCACTCCAGCTCAACCCAAGCTGTAGCCTTAGCTTTTGTAAACTTTCTGAAGCCATGGCTCACATGCAAATAATGTATTAACTGGACAAAAACGTAGTTTAAGCTAGTTAAGGCTTCATCTCCTACCTAGTTTGACTGAAACTCAGATAATCAGATGTTTTGCATCTTTATCTTTAAATAATTTTGCTATCCTAGATTGTTTTCAATGAAAAGTTCTGTCAGCTTTTATGCATTCTATTGCTCTTCGCATATTCTCAAAGCAGTCCTTCAGACCTTCAGTATTCTTTATATGTTGTGGACGCCTTCTTGGGGATCCAGTACAGGCGCAGGAAGAAAGAGAAATCGGCTGATCCATCATCTAGTGGCTAGAGTTTGTTAGTTTGTTTTAGTATTGTTAGCAGATTGGTTTTCAGATATTGTTAGCAAATTGGGTTGAGTTTGTTAGGAGGTTTGCTAGTGCCGCTGCTATATAAGAAGCACGGCTGAACTTTGAGGTTAAGCAATAAACAGGATCTAATCTACTCAGAGCCTCCTGGGGAGGGCGAGTTCATTGGGTCTCTACCTTGCCAATATATCTACCACAAGATTATACAAGGTATTATTACGAGTTCTGTTTTCTTTTGCTTACGTTGTCAATAATATAGCAAAGTTAGAACTTAGGAGACTTCAGTTACCAATCATGCCACCAGGAAGTGTAACAATTGCCAAGATCCACATATATGGAATTAACTGCAAACAGGATCATTGGAAATATATGCTGTTAGTGAAATAACAGTAAATCATTCAGCAGAATAAAATGGCATTTAATAGGTTAGCTTTAAAACAAATCGGATTGAAGGTAACCTTGTTGAGTTCATGGACTGTGGCTTCTTTATTGCCTATGTTCTTCCCAATCACATCAACAGATTTCCCAAGTATGTAGTACGACATTGAAGGCCCCATGCCGTGTATGAAGGATCCCATGGTCCCTGACACCATGAGTAGCCAATCTAGCGCATCGGCGTAGCAAAGTAGGCCAAGAAATGGAAATGGCTTGTCTCCAGCCTCAGTTTCTGGTGCCATCGATGCTGGTCCTGAGCTCTTCTTACCATCTGCAATGTTGGGTTCAGATGATTCAGTGGGCCTATCCTTCTCTTGGACAAGTGGCATTGCTTTTGCTGAAACTTGTGTAGTTTTGCAAAAGATTTGCAGGCACACTGAGCTTTATAGCACTAGTGTGTTTTTTATATGCGCGCTGACAACCATATAGCTACAAAATTGCAGGACACTCCGTTGGTACTATCAAGATTCACAATTAATTACTCCAGCTCCAGCCTGGAAAAAAATATTTTTTATATTGCTCAATCTTAGCGGCTACCTTTTTTTGCTCACAACTCCTTTGCTGACATGATGCAACATGTCAAATCTGCGTATTCAGACTTACAAGTAAACTTTCCGGGTGATGTCTGCAACTTTAGTTACGCAGTAAAAGTCACATCATTGGGAAATACTAAGCATGAATCTTTTGTTATTATAATCAAATTGCAGGGCTTGAGGCAACTTTGTTTTCATCTACAGATTACAGAACTTTATGCCAGCTACAAGTCTAATCCAGAATAACCATGTCACTTTTGCTATTGGAATCGGATCTTACTCTACATATTCCCTAGTCCTTACAAATAACAAATAAAGACACCATATATCTTCCTCGTATATATACACAATGCTTCACTAAACATGTTTCAGCAAAGGTGTCCAGTTATAAGCAAGGTAGTTTCTGTTGCAAGTCTAAAGTCTTATTATGTCCTCTAAAGCCATGTGCATGCGTGTTAGTGCCTGTAACTTTCAGAAACCCGTGTCAAATATATAGCAGTTTTGGGCGCTCTAGCCAAAAGTCATCCTAATACGTTTACCTGTAAGCACCCTGTATCTTTATGGATTCATAATTATAAAATTTACTTACAGCTTTGTTATTCGCAGTCCATTGTACCGAATTTGGGTAGTTGTATATTTTTTTTCTCGAACGCGTAGGAGAGGTATTCATTAAGAAGAAAGAGTACCGAACTGTACAGCACTACTCACACAACACACAAACCCGCAGCCCAAATTTTTGGTATGCAATATTTAAGTTAGCTCAGTTTTCTTGTTAAGGCAGATTTATTTCTTCCTATGTCATACTTTTCTGCCTGAAAAGTTATTTACAAAATTAAATTTTCCCAAGGCCTTCAGCTGTTTCTTGGAGGGAGAGCTTAGTTTAAGTTGTCCTCAACCCCTCAAAAATGACACAATTAGTCGATGGACCGCACCCAGGGGAGCCAGCATAGTCCTTATTCCCTGTGCTCTTTTAAGTAATGTTGACTAGAGCTTTCAAAAAAGGTAATGTTGACTAGATTCCATCTTTTGGCTAGTCTTGTATTGCATTCAAATAATAAGCTTTGACATGACCGCGGAAACAGTGGGAAATCATTCTAGTACAGTAGTTGTTTTCTTTTTTATGTGGATTATGCCTCATCAATTTATGATGACATAGCTATGTTATTACAATTTGTGAACTGACAGAAAATGCATTAAAACAATGCTTAAGCTCCTAAAACTATTCTTGCTAGGTGTCTATGGTCTTTGTCCACAATGGAACTTGACCAGCTTGCGGTTAATCCTTCATGTTGCTTTGCAAGTGGAATAACCTTGAGTAAATGCCATCATCTGCCGATATCAATGTTTCGTGATCACCAAGTTCAACCACCTTTCCTTTCTCCATTACAACTATCATCTCCGCATTTATGACTGTCGACAATCTATGTGCAACTGTTATACTTGTAACCTTACTGGCTCGAGCATCTTTGTTCGTCCACTCCTTAGCCCCTAAAGAGCTCATTACGACCCTCTCAGATTCACCATCGAGAGCGCTAGTTGCCTCATCAAGAAGCAGAATAGGAGGCCTCTTCAATAGAGTTCTTGCAATAGCAATCCGTTGTTTCTGCCCTCCTGAAAGCTGGCTTCCTTTCTCTCCAACAATGGTGTCATACCCTTCTGGCAAACCACTGATGAACTCATGAATGTTTGCCTCCATTGCAGCTTGGATGATTTCGGTCTCTGAAGTGCTTTCACTTCCATAGCTAATGTTATCTCTGATAGATATGTTGAACAGGATTGGTTCTTGTTGAACTAGCCCAATCTGCTTCCTGAGCCATCGGAGATTGTAGTCCCTTATGTTCTTGTTGTCGATTAACACTCTGCCTCTGTAAGGATCATAGAATCTCAGTATTAGAGCCAGTACAGAGGATTTTCCTGCACCACTTGGGCCAACCAATGCTACTTTTTGACCAGGTTCAATAATTAGATTGAAGCCATCCAGAATGGTCGCCTCTGGCCTTGATGGATAGTTGAAGTGCACATCCTGAAACTCAGTTCTCCCGACAAGCCAGCCTTTGCTAGGATTCTCTGGTTTATCTGGTACAATTTCTGTCTCTCTGTCAAGCGTGTCAAATGCAGGATTCAGTATTGCAATTGCCGACATGACCATGGGAATGAGGGTCCATAATTCTGTGATGGAAGGTACTGTGAGTGAGAATATCTGGTATGATCTTATGCTGTTCTCAAATGAGGCTTGCTTCCTCCGGACCAGAACTGTGGTGTACCAAAGCGCCACTGCATGTGCAATATTCCAGAGGCAAAGCGAGATCCCTTGGATCACCCCATACTTCATGCTTTCAATCTTGGTTTTTTTCAAAGGTTCTTGCAGTGACAATTCTGCTTTCTTAATTATTTCATCTTCATAAACAAAGGATGCCACAGTTCGGATGTTGCTAGCCGCTTCTGAAGCAAGGGAGACAAGTTCCCGGTGAGCGATAGCAGAGTCACCATAGAATCCTTTAGCTGACTTGGCTTGAATAAGGCCACCAATGAAATGGCATGGCATGACTGCCCATGAAACTAAACCCATGCGCCAATTGACGTACATGCTTACTATTGTTGCTATCAGAATTGAAGAGATGCATTGTACAATGACTGCCATTCTGTCTGATATGATGGTCTTGACTGTTGAGGTGTCACTGACAATGCGCGAGGTCAGAAATCCTACTCCATTCTTCGGTTTCTCAAACCAACCAAGCTCATTCCGAAGAACAGCTGCATTGGAACAAAATAATTTCATATTTTCAGCAGTGAGAGGTATGTAATGTTGGCTCTTATGAGATTTTTTGGCAAATGATGAATAAATTCAAGGTTGTCATGTGACAGATATACCTGAGAAGAGGGCCTCCCTTAGGTTTTTCATTGCCTTTTCTCCAACAATACCATAAATATAGTGCTGCAAGATGTTACTGACCAGTGTGACCATCCCAGCTGTGAAGAATATCAAAGAATACTTGCTGACTTTTCTTTTTGCATCTGGATCGTAATATGCCACACCAATTGTCATGATGAAGTAACCAAACAAGGGCTTTGAGATTCCAGAGACGGCTGCTGCTGAGGAACCAAATAGAATCTTCAAAATGTCCTCTTTATGCAGTCCATACCAAAGTCTGAAGAAAGGGTGTATTTCCTTTACAATCTCTCTCTTCCGCTGCTTCGACTCCACTCTTTCTAGTTTGTTCTTGGTTCCCTGCTTTGTAGAAGACTGCCTGATGTGTGCTTCACCAATTTGTTCCTCTACTACATTATCAGAAGTGCTGTTTAATCAATCAAACGAACAGTAAGTTCTATGAAGTAATCCTTCTTATATGTGTTATCACTAAAATTCGTAGCATGGATTTTCTATTTTCAATAAAAATATTGCAGTTTCTAGTTCTGTTTGTCATTTTTGTTATAGTAACCCTTGAAAAGATGCAGATACTCCTTCATTCTGCAGTGGTATGGCATATGGAAAATACTGAAGCATTTCATAACCGAGATTAGAATTGGTCAAGTAAAGCTTTCCATTGATTACATTTGACTTTACCTTGCCACTTTCTTTTCAGCTTCCTTCTCTATATTTTGCATGCTGCATACATTGGAGTAGAATGTGCTTTTCTCGAGCAACTCATGATGTGTCCCAGTTTGTGCTACTCTTCCATTCTCCACGACAACAATAGTGTCAGCATTTACAATTGTGGACATCCTGTGGGCTATCAAGATAACAGTTCTTCCGCGCATGGCTCTCTCAAGTGCATCTTGAACTAGCTTTTCTGATTCTGAATCAAGAGCACTTGTTGCTTCATCGAGAAGTAGGATTGGTGGATCCTTCAGTATTGCCCTTGCGATCGCTATCCTTTGTTTCTGGCCTCCTGATAACTGCACACCCCTTTCTCCTACCTGAACAAATTTAGTTGTTGTAAGTCCTAGCAGAAGTGATTTTTCTAGCTTTGCATGTCAAGTAATGTGGAAACATCTATGATTCTCCTATGGGGATGGATTTTGACTATCTGGAATCTAGAAGTTGTATTCTTAATGCATCACAAAATGGATTTCAGTCCTTGAGAAATGTTTCTGGAAGTTACTGAATCAGGAGTCAAAACCCTAATCAGTTTTTTGGTTAAATACAATGACCCCAATTCTTTATAAATTGCCATAGTAAATGGAAAAGTACCTCTGTTAAATACTCATTTGGTAGTTTGGATATGAATGAATGGACATTGGCTGTTGTTGCTGCTTCAATTATCTCTTCGTCACTTGCATCCATTTTACCAATCCTCAAGTTGTCCTTTATATTACCAGAAAATAGTGATGGTTCCTGAGAGACTGAAGCTATATTGCTTCGCAGCGATTTCAGATCAAGTTTCTTGATACTGTGTCCGTCAATGAATATGTCACCTGCAGTGTTAGGCCTTGTTACTTGACTGAAACGTTTTAATACTCCTTCACCTGACAGTTACCCATGCTTCATAGAAGTACAATTAATAAACAACATATGGACATAGTTTTTATTCTGAGTTTTGCAGAGTAAAAAAGTGGTAGAAGCCTACCTGAGGTTGGATCATAGAACCTTTGAAGTAGTGAAATAACAGTGCTCTTCCCACATCCACTGCTTCCTACCAGAGCGATGACTTTTCCTGCAGGGATGGACAACGAGAACCCTTGGAGAATTGGCTTATCCTGGCGGGAAGGGTACGCGAAGTGCACCCTATGGAATTTGATCTCTCCATGAATCTTTTCTAGTACCACTCCACCTTTGTCATAATTTATGGATGGCTTTCTCTTTATCACCTTGAAGACCTCTTTTCCTGCAGCTTTTGCCTGATTGAAGGTCTGAAGGTCTGGTGCAGCATAGGTAATCGATCTGAATGCATGTAGAGAAATCCATTAAGTCTAGAATATGCGCAAATTAAAAAGATGATGGAAGCTTTGGCAATGGATCTCAGTTTCTAAAATTCTTTGCTTAAATTTCCATAAAAATATTTTAGTGCAACTGAACCAATCAGTGAGGTTGTGTGATTGTTACATTGCACCAAAGAGGATGCTCATAATGGCAGCTATCGTGCCACCTCCTGTTGCCTTGTTTTTGGTTACGGCAACTGCCCCAATCCAAACCATCAGTGCCCAGGAACAAAAGGTCACTGCTTGGAACAATCCGAGGCCTATTCCCTTTATCATTGCTTCCTTCTTGCTTAGGTTAAACTGATTTTCCATGCACTGGACAAATGACTTAATGGCCCAGCTCTCTCCGACAAAGGAGAAGACGGTCTTGATATGTGACAAGGTCTGTAAACAAATGTATACCTGGATTATGAACATAATGAAGCGGGAGATATTCTGTACTCCAACATTTCTATCTATTCCAGTGACTTATCTTAAGGTATGGCTGTTAATTGATCTCACAATACCTGTTCTACAACTGATATTGCCTCTGAGACAATAGCATTGCGTGACAATGATATGCCATTCATCTTCTTTGTGTATGTTGCCCCAATGACAAGGATCAGAGGAATGACCAGGAAGGAAAGCATTGCAACTTGCCAGCAGCTGATAAATGCAATTATGATGCCGGCAAAGAAGGTGGAGAAGCTGGCAACGAAATGACCCAGCTGCAGAAAAGTGAACTTAGATACAGGTTTGACCACAGAAATTCAGAAGCCTTGTTATTGCTCCATATGATTGTGAAATCCATTACCTTCTCTCCAATTGCATCTTGTATGACACTCATGTGGTTGGTTACTCCGGTGATGATGGTTGCAGTGGTCAAGTCAGTATCAAAAGCCCCTACCTCTTGGTTGAGGACTGATCTCAGAAATGCTAGCCGCATGCGTGCTAGCTGTCTCTCACTTGAGTATATCCAGCAGGAGATCTCTGCAGTTAATTCATTGGAGAAAAAGGTTAGAAATATTTCATCACTGAAACAATGCTATGCTGTTGCTACTTTTGGATCTCCTAATAAATATAATATTTCTCATACACCATTCTTCTGCATATTACTGCGCCTTTAATGGTATTGTAGGGATACTTTTATGCAATTGCAAATATAGGAGAACGGAATTTTCAACCACATTTCCATCAAAAAGGAATTTCAAGCACACCTGTAAAAATCTCTCCTGAGTTTTATGGGCTAATGTTATGCATATTGAGTGAGCCAATCAGTGGGCATGTTGCAGTTCTTTATATCCTAATTTTGTAGAACCAGACCAAAAATCACAGGGATGTAATGTACGTATTTCAGAATGTACTCAAGTCTATGATTCAATTTTCTCCTATATATTTGTTATTTTTCAAAGCACGAGGTGACTTGCAAATACAGCACTTCATGCTAGGATAGATCTTCACCAAAGGGAAAACCACATGCATCATGGAAGAAATGGAAGAACTCTAGAGTCTCAACTTACCAACCATTCCAGCAGGAAGAGTGGCTGCCGCCATGTACCACACATAGGGGACCACCTTCAATCAATAAGTAGAAAAACTGACGCCAGTTAAAATCTATAGAAGACCAACATAATTAAGGTTCAAAAGACAACACAATGGACAAGGACTAATGATATGCTTTCATATCAACGGTTTTAGCAAGTTCACCTTATACAAGGCATGGACCATGCCTTCTTGATCATTTATATTGGTTCCGAAGGCATCGAGCGCCTTCCCAAGTAGGAGATATCCAACCGGGAATGCTATGCCGTGGATGATGGACCCGATGGTTCCCAGGGCCATGAGGAGCCAATCTACCGTATCGGCATAGCAAAGCAGCCCAAAGAATGAAAATGGCTCCTCACCAGCGCTAGCTTCTGGCGATACTGAAATTGTGCTTCTTCTTTCATCCGTGTCATCAGCATGAGATGATGAAATGGAGTGATCCTCATAGTAGTTCGTGGCCATTCTTTCCGATGGTCTTTGTGATCCTTTTGCAGTAGAGAAGCATGGAAAAGAAGACGCATTGATGGCATCAGTATTATAGGCATAGGTGTTGCATTCTGGGCATGACAGTTTACATGCAGGTACTGACAACCATATCTCCCAAAAAGGCTTAGGTTCTCCCAAGGTTGGAAATGAAATAACCTGGCTGTTAAGGGATCCATGAACATATTGTATCAATTTAACATGATTTTGCTTAAGCTGACATCATTCAGTTTGTTATGAAATTGTTTCTCAAGGATTTAGATGTAGAATAAGGGAACAACAAAGATATGGCCGTTTGAAATTTGGATTGACAAAAATGAAAATCACCAGCAATCCTCGTAAAGTGAATAAGCAAAGCCAAATGCATATATTCCATTTACATTCTTCATATATTGTCTCTACGAAACAGCAATAAGCCATACCATAAAATACTGCTATTCAGGTACTCCCTCCAGTCACAAATGATGTCATTTTAACATTTGTGTTAGTAAAGATCTGTAGGTACCTCTTTTTACAATAATTTAGTTCACTTTTGATAAAATGGGCTAATATCATTTCTGTGTCACAAATCTCAATACCTTTTATGATTATTAATTGTCAGAGTTTTAATATTTACAATGTACACTATTTCTACGAGAGTGAAAGTAGCATCTGAAAGTTAAATCAATGTCTTGGATCTCACTTTAAAGATCCCCTCCCCTGACCAATTAAATAAATTCCTAGCCTCCTAGTATGATAATCATGTTAACAATGAAGGTCTGATCTTCATAATAGGTTAAGGAGTGCTTACATGACCAAGGCGGGTGTCAAGGAATAATTGGGGCATAATCCGAGCATATGCCTTTCGAGACTGCACATAAGACACGCGGTTGTCCATGCCGTATGTCATTGCAACCAGCCCTGAATGTTTGTTTGCACCTGGAAACACTTTGTTGATGCATTGCTTCCAACAGGAAACGTACAAAAAAGGTGAAGCATTGCACTGTCCCTCCTCATTGCCGGAAACCCGTGCAATGATCTGGACCCTGGAGCATGCATTGCTGGCTAACAATGCTAGTGTGTTCTCTGAACTTTTGCTGAAACTTTGTCATCAAAATTGACGATGACTAACAGCTTCACTGTAAGGCGCTGTGCGGGCTGCTGCTGCTGGCGAGGCGGAGGCGCACCGACAGCTGGTTGGTTCTCCAGGGGGTCATTTCTACCATATATTTGAATTTTTCTGAGAGTACCAAATCTGTTCATTCTCCGAATTCGGCACGAACTTCTCGAGTTTTACAGCTTCTCAGCTCTCGGAGCTTGGAAGGTCAATCGGATGCTGGAAAGGAGACACTTATTATTTGGCTGGACTGCTGGAGTGCTCCTGTTGGATTCATCTGCTAACCTGATCGGCTTTGGAACGCGGCTCTTGGACGTGGCAGCAGCATATGCTACCGGTTTTTTTTTGTTTGGAGTGCATCCAGGTACGGAGATCAAGTGTTGTCATCTCATAACCCGAATGGCCATGTAACTATCGTCCGTGGGATAACCGGAGAATATGCGGATGCCAAGAACACGTCAGGAATGACCCGTTCAAAAATAAAACGGCCTGTTTAAAGACTTCCAAATTATCTTTATGTATGCCGTATGTTTGTGTTTGTCCTCCAATCATCATTGACGTTATATTTTGCGCTTTCCGAAATTTATGCTGAGCTTGACGCATTCCGTGTTCGATCAGCTCGGCTGATTTGGATCATAACGGATTTCTTAACAATAATAATCATGACGGATTAATCCACAGGGACCCTTGCAGCAGCTTCGCTAGTAAGGCCCTGTTTGAAGCACGAGACCAGTGAATTTTATTCGCATGATCGCATTCACGCAAAGTTCGTGCGAATTTCGAATGATCACATCTGTGTAGCGTTCATGAGTTTCATACTTCCTGCGAATTCTCGAAGGAAACAAATAATCTCTTCGTGCGAATCGTCGAGCCAGTTTCCCAAGGGATACACGCATATACAAATGTGGTTGTACAACTGCAAGAGCGAGTTCTTGAAAGGAGCGAGAAAAGGACCCAGCAGCTCGGAACACTCGCTCACGTCCACGTTTTTGTCGCACAAAGGTCTCTCCAAAATGCGAAATGCGATTTCGGTAGCCATTTTCGACTTAGCTGCGCGCGGCAGGTCGTGCGTGCAGGGCTTACTTTGTTTTCCTTCCCGTCCTCTTCGATTGCTGGGCTTGGATCTGTTTGGATAGGCTAAAAGTAAGGGACTAAAAATTAGCCCTACGTGTAATAATGGTCTAAATGTGGGCTACTTTTGAACTAATTAGGGCTAATGGATTTTAGCCACCAATTAGCCATTATTTGCGCAAAATAGCTCGCAGTTGGTATGTATTTAGTCCTATTTAGTTGGTATGGATACTTTTTCCCCTAAAATCCTATCATTTTCTTCTTCAATCACAAGAAAGAAGTTGCACGTCACTGTGCAATGACACAAGCATGGGTGTACAAAACTCACGTGCCACCACAGGGAAATATTTTGTAATTAATTGCGAATGCACTCACGTTGCACGTCGGCATTTATCCCACCATCAACTTTGCCGTTTCCATCGGACTAGAAGGGTCAAATGTCAACCTGGATAATAATGGGGGTGCTGAGTCGAAATCCGGTTTCTTTTGCCACGTCATTTTGCAATAGGTGCTCAAGAAGGTGGGTAATAAGATGTTTTTAGTTTGCATCGGTGCTTAATATGTGCCAACAAGGTGTTGGTTTAGCCTATCTAAGCATTGACGCGTCAGTTTTTGGATTGTAGGGATTAATTTATATACTACTGTCTAGTAAAAGAAACTTTGTGCAAGGATCTCTAACCTAGTGGTTAGAGTGTCTAAGTAGCACTCAGCAGACAACACTCAACAGATCTAGGTTTGAAACATCACGGAGCAAATTAACGGGACTGGTTAAAAAAAAAATCTCCTCGTCAGCAATATCGGGTCTCGAGGGTTTTCTAGGCTGAAGAATGTTGCTTCTTCTTAATGAAAAGCTGTGGGGCGGTCTTAACCCTACCGGTTCTAATATTTTTAGTAAAAGAAACTTTCATACCAATGCTTAACAATTTATAGCTTTATCTCCTTTTAAATAATCATTTATTTTTAGCCAAATTAAGAAGCCATATCTAAGCATCTTGATTCTTGCATTGTTGTACCATGCTGTGAATGAGGGTGAGGCTTTGCTTGTTTGGGCGTTTTGGATGATGGCTGTTTGAAAACTGGGCCTTATACACTCCTGCAAACTAAACAGGCTCGTAGGGCCTGTGACCCAGCAAAATCAATATGGGCCTCCTTTTTTATCTCAATATCACGGCCTCTTCAATCTGGGCCTCTTCGACCGCACCAGGCCTAATGTTATATGGGCCAAGCAGCATCCAAGCCTGGCCCACGTATCATCAAAACCAAAACCCCTCGCCGAAGCCCAAACCGTCCCCACGTGCGCTTCCAGCCTTGCACCACTGACCAAGTCCAAACCCGAGCCCGGAGCCCGCGACCTCACCGGCGGCGGCGGCCGCGTCGCCGGCGGTGGCGGATGGCCTCCACCTCCACTTCTGGCGGCGGCGCGCGGCCGTGGCGCACGGCGCTGCTCACCCTCCGCGACGAGTCCCTCGCCTCCCCCTCCCCCACGGCGCTGCTCGCGCTCCTCCGCCGCGTCCTCCTCTCCCCCGCTTCGCTCTCGCTCGCCGCGTCCGCCGCCGCGCTCTCCCCTCACGAGGTGCGGCTCCTGATCTCCTATGGCCCCGCCCCGCTTCAGCTCAGCGCGATCTCACTTGCTCTGGTGTCTCGCCTGTGCAGGTGGGCTCGGATGTGGCGTTTCTCGCGGAGACGGCCGCGGCGGTGGCCTCTTGCCCCGACGCCGACGACGCGCTGCGCGGCGTCTGCCACCTGGTAATGGTCCTGTGCTTTGGCTCTGTCGAGACGACATTGTGGACTGTACCGATGTTTAGTTTATAAATAATAACTGTAGAAGACTATTCTCACCATTAGACTCTGTTCTGTGACGATCAGGCAGGATAATGTGGCTACATCAGTTTTATCCATTTTGCTGTCACTGCCATCAGCAATGCCTTTTTAGTCCCAAGCATATCAGGGGTAGTCTGCTGATAAATCCTATCAGTGTCTGATCTCTATGTTCTGAATAACCTGTTATATCTAATCAATTTGAACCATGAATACGTTAAACCTTTCTACATTCCGTCGTGCTATTGCTAGTTTGGCAATTACAGTGATTTTCTTTTCTTTTTGCTGAAAATCTGTGGATCAATTTTCTGAAAGATCTACTTGTGTAGATTCATGATATCATGTGCAAAACAAATATGAAGATTGATTCTTCTGGTTGGCTTGCAATATTGAAGTTTCTTGACAAACTTGTGAAATGCTCGATTGAGGGAGCATGTGTGAAGGGCCTCTCTTTTAGGACAGCTGCATTGAATACAGCATCTGAATGTTTACAGATCCTCAGGTTAGCCTTTTGACTTCTATGAAATACTTGAGAAGCTGCCTTCTGTACTTGTGTCCTATATGTTAAGAACGAATAACCTGTTTGTTTGCTAATAGTTCAGGTTCTGGCTGTACTTTCAATGACATAAAAAATTGTGATTCTATCTTGCTTCTCTGGACACGAAGACCTACATCTAACTGTACTAATATATACCATACCCTTCCACAAAGGATTTAATAAATGATGAGTTTGCTGTGGTAGCCCACCCTTTTGGGCTGGAGCTCATTCCTTTATTTCACATAAGCTAATGCCTATTTTGTGAAATCTACTGCACCACCTGTACTTGCCTGAGGCTCCAGAATCCCATGAATACTTCCGATTTTTGCAGTTCCTCATCTATACTTTTAATTTGATTCAAATTGCTTTTTGACCTGACTTTCAGCAATTTGTTCGCTTGAATGAAATACTACAAAATTGGTGAGCGAATAAATGCCAGTTACTACTTTGAATTGACAATTTGTTCGCTTGAAAGAAATATTAAAAAAATGATGTTCATGTAAGCTTAGTGCTGATTTGAACATACTTACCTCCTTGGAGCATATGATTCTCAAAACATAGGAATATTAGAGTGCTCTAGCATCCTGTATCCTATGGATTGGAAAACACAGGAAAGTATGATCCCTGAGGGGGGAGGGGAGGAAAAGGGGTGGGCGGTGGGCGGTGGGGTGGGGTTATGATCTCATGTTAGAAATTCTCCATAGGATATTTTCCTTTATGATTCTAGCCTATGAAATTCCTCCAATTTTCCTTTGTTCCAAAGGAGGCCTAAAACAATGCCTTCTGATCATGTCGTACTAGCTAATAGTTTAATCAATGAAACAAGTATATGCTGCAGCACATTTGAGGGTATAGGTAAATTAGAAGTACGGGGACGCAAATTGCCAAGATTAATAGTGATAATCTGCACCCACTTTGGAACGCAGTGCATATAATTGCTAAAATTAGAAGCAATGCTGGCCTATGTTGCTTAGGTAAGTATGCTGGTCGCATACAATTTTTATCATTTTGCAATTATTCTTGAAAAAAGAAACCCTGTTTTTAGTTGAACCATATGTATTGTAAAGTTACTGTAATTAAATTATGCAATACCTGTACTCTAGCATCATCCATAGTTAATTGAAACGTCATCAGGCATGTACAATCTTTGTATTGCTCCTAAATGTTTGCTTCTCTCTTGATGGCCAGGTTTTGGAGTCGGGATTATGGAAGAGGTAGTTCATTAAATGAAAATTCACATTCGCTAACAGTGCTTATCTCGATCGTATCATGCTTGCAAGCTGAACTGAACCTCTCTGATAAAGCAAATGGCATTGGCATTTCTCCCCGCGATTCTGGATCCACGAATAATAAAAATTCCAATACTTGGGACATGATAATATCTGCGTTTTCCATGGTGGAAGATGTATTATGTAAGATTGCATCAAGTATGACTGAAGATTTGTGGCAATCTCTCATTGAGGTTAGTGGTTTTAGACCCGTTACTTTTGTTGTTCTTCTGGATGGTGTAACATGGGGCATTGACTGACCTAGCAAGTATGACAGCAAGGAAATTATCTGCAATCATTGTAGTGCATAACCATCATTAGTGATTTAGAGCTTCCTCCATGATTGATCACCTACGCTTCTGCTGTCAGTTGACGCTGTGTTAGATGCTGACACATCAAGCACTGTCTGATGCACATTGCACATCTGTTCTGTTGCTTGACTTGAGGTTTTTGGTTCAGTATGTCTACTAATCTTCTATTTTAACCCAGTCTCCATTTTTGTACCTTTTAGGTCCTGAGGAAAGTTATGGATTTTGTGACAGCAAGGAACCTTATTATAGAGAGTAGCATAATGTCAAGGTTAGTACTTTGGTATTTTTCTTGGATTACAGATTACAATGGATATAATGGATGGTAAAGCCAGAGCTCTCCAATTTTTCAGGTTTTATACTTCCTTTCTTCGTTGTCTACATTTGGTTCTTTCAGACCCCAAAGGATCAGTTTCAGGGCATGTAAGTATAAAGAGATTTTAATTCTCTCATCCTAACAATTTTGGTACTTGTTTTTCCTGATTGTAACAATCTGCATAAAACTTTAAGGTTGCAGGGTTTGTGGCTAATCTGCAAATGTTTTTCGTATATGGCTTGAGGTCAGCTTCGCCTCCTGCACTAGGTCCAAAAGAAATCAGAACAGATTTAAAGCCCAGAGCTTCACATCGTGGACGATATCGGCCACCTCATTTGCGGAACAAGGCTGGAAGAGAGGATGATTCACTAGAAGGTCAAAGTTCAGATAGTGAATATTCTCGATATGATTTAAGCTCATCAGATTCAGATCTGAGTGATAGTGATGGTTATGCAAAAAGTGGAGACCGCTTCCGAAGTTCAAAGGCTAGATTAGCTGCCATCCTTTGCATACAGGTATGTACACAGTATTCCGTAAATCACATGTCTCCCTTCTTAATTTTGATACATCTATTTCGATCATTGTTTCCTTATGCATCTGTACAGGTTAGGTAACTTTATAGTGGAGTTAAGATATAATGGAATGTATCCTTCATGGTTACTTCCTAGTGATGGTTATTCCTTTTTATTATGGAATATGAATAGATGGTGGTACCCTTTAATGGGTAGCAACCTTTTTTAAACACAAATTATCTCACCTTTTAAATAATTGCCCAACTTAATTCTCTATGCCAACAACAACAACAACTTAGCCTTTTGTCCCAAGCAAGTTAGGGTAGGCTAGAGATGAAACCCACAGAAAACAAGAATAAGAAACACAAAAAACACAAAAAGGGCACAAGCCAAAGGAAGAGTTAGGGGTTAAACAAAAAGTAACAAAGGTCACGGTTCAGATACGTTAATTGCTAATCTCCAAGCGCTCCTATCCATAGCTAATTCCTTAGCGATATTCCACTCCTTAAGGTCTCTCTTAACCGTCTCGTCCCAAGTTAGTCTAGGTCTACCTCTACCTCTCTTTACATTATCGCCCCGCTTTAAAACTCCACTACGCACCGGCGCCTCGGGAGGCATCCGTTGTACATGTCCAAACCATCTCAACCGATGTTGAATCAACTTCTCCTCGATAGGTGCCACCCCGACCCTATCTCGAATCTCTTCATTCCGGACTCTATCCCTTCTTGTATGCCCGCAGAACCAACGCAGCATACGCATCTCTGCTACACTCAGTTGCTGGACATGTCGCCTTTTTGTAGGCCAACATTCAGCACGGTATAGCATCGCCGGGCGAATCGCCATCCTATAGAACTTACCTTTTAGCCTCTGTGGCACCTTCTTATCACAAAGGATGCCCGAGGCCTGCCGCCACTTCAACCAACCGGCTGAAATTCTATGTCTAACATCTTCATCAATGTCTCCATTTTTCTGAAGCATTGATCCTAGATACCGGAAAGTATCCTTCTTGGCCACCACTTGACCTTCGAGGCTAACGTCCCCATCCTCATGCCTAGTCGGGCTAAAGTCGCACATCATATACTCGGTCTTGGTCCTACTCAGTCTGAACCCCCTCGACTCTAACGTGTGTCTCCACAGCTCTAACTTCATATTAACCCTTACCCTACTCTCATCAACTAGCACCACATCATCAGCAAAGAGCATACACCAAGGGATATCACCCTGTATGTCCCTTGTGATCTCATCCATCACCAAAGCAAATAGATAAGGGCTCAATGCTGACCCCTGATGTAGTCCTATTTTAATTGGAAAGTCACTGGTATCGCCATCACATGTTCGAACACAAGTCATCGCATCCTTGTACATATCCTTGATAAGGGTAATATACTTAGTTGGGACTTTGTGTTTTTCCAAGGCCCACCACATGACGTCTCTCGGTACTTTGTCATACGCCTTCTCTAGGTCAATAAAGACCATGTGTAAGTCCTTCTTCTCCTCTCTATATCTCTCCATCAACTGTCGTACTAAGAAAATCGCCTCCATGGTCGACCTCCCAGGCATGAACCCAAACTGGTTTTGGGTCACCCTTGTCAATCTTCTTAGGCGATGCTCGATAACCCTCTCCCAAAGCTTCATCGTATGGCTCATCAGCTTAATCCCCCGGTAGTTAGTACAACTTTGAACATCTCCCTTGTTCTTGAAGATCGGTACTAAAATACTTCTCCTCCATTCCTCCGGCATCTTGTTTGACCGAAAAATTAGGTTAAAAAGCTTAGTTAACCATACTACCGCCCTCTCGCCCAGGCATCTCCACACCTCAATGGGGATGCCATCGGGACCCATCGCTTTACCTCCCTTCATCCTCTTCAAAGCCTCCCCGATCTCTGCCTCTTGAATCCTCCTCACAAAGCGTCTGTTGGTATCATCAAATGAGTCATCCAACTCGAAGGTAGGACCCTCATTTTCCCCATTAAACAACTTGTCGAAGTATTCTCGCCATCTGTCCTTGATCTCCTCATCCTTCACCAGAAGTCGATTTGTCTCATCCTTGATGCATTTGATTTGGTTTATGTCCCTTATCTTCCTCTCGCGGGTCCTAGCTATCCTATAAATGTCCTTCTCTCCTTCCTTCGTACCTAGCCGTTGATAAAGGTCATCAAAAGCCTGACCTTTCGCTACACTTACAGCTCGCTTTGCAGACCTCTTCGCTAATCTATAGCCCTCGATGTTGGTTGCGCTCTTGTCGAGGTGAAGGCGTTTGAAACACTCCTTCTTCTCCTTAATAGCCTTTTGCACCTCGTCATTCCACCACCAAGTCTCTTTCACTTCCTGCTTGCCTCCCCTACTCACACCAAACACTTCTGAGGCCACCTTCCGAACACATGTCGCCATCATTAGCCACATATCATCTACATCTGCTCCTTCTTCCCAAAGCCCCTCACCTAGCATATAAAGTTTTTTTCAAATTGGCATAGGGATGTTACAGGAATATCTAGGAATGGCACCTGCGTGAAGTAATGAAGATATTTAACTTTCACTATTGATCATTCTTGATGTTTGTGTTGTATGGGATATAAAAAATATCGAATTACTGTTTAAGCAACCAGCTCACTATCCTGTTCTCACCTGTTTAAGGATATTTGTCGTGCTGATCCAAAGTTACTTACTTCGCAATGGCCAGTACTTTTGCCCGAGAATGATGTTCTCCAACAAAGGTAAACTTTTCCACATTGTACGGCATTACTCACATGGTCAAACCTTTCTGTCATCTAATGGTAATTTCTGTTGCCTGTACAGGAAACATCAAGCAACTCTTATGACATGCTTGATTTTTGATCCTATAACTAAGGTACAAGTCTGCAGTTGCCTACATATATCTTGATTTTAAGTTTCTCAAATCTGCACAGCATCATCATCATCATTATATTCTACTTTTCTCTAATTGTTGTGCATTTTTTAAAAAAATCTGTGCTTACGTTGTTGCCATTCCTATGTTACCACTGAGCTGTTTGACTAAAGGCGTTTATTTGTCTTAACATCACAATGAGTTATGTGCTCTATGGAAAAGGAAAATTTAATGTACTAACCAAATTGATAACTACCTTACTTGATCAAATCTTTGCTTTGTACCACCTTTCCTTCATCTCCACCCTACAAACTAGATGTAGTACTGATTTTGTACATGAAATTTACTTTGATATTATTATTCTCTGTTTAACTGAGTATACAGGCAATGTAGAATTGCTCTAAATGACACTATCATAATGGTACTTATTCCCCCATCTTTCTAATTTTCCTCGGAGATGTTAATGATAATGTACCTTCCTGAGTTCTGTATATTCAACATACATGATTTGTACTTTTCCGTTCAGAAACTCATGTATGCCTGAATTAAATATGTGCAGGTACGTGTTGAGGCAGCATCAACCATTGCTACCATGCTGGAAGGGCAAGCATTAGTTTTGACGCAAGTTGCAGAATACAAGGAGTCATCCAAGCGTGGATCTTTCACTACACTATCTTGCTCGCTTGGTCAAATCTTGATGCAGCTGCATACAGGTAGGAGAGTTACTGACATTTTCAAATTCCAATTCTGCAATATCTGGACACTTTCATGACCATCGAAGTTCACGGCTGATGACTGTTGTTCCAAAATAGAAACTCAAAGCATTTAAAAAAAAGAAAAATCAAAGCCAATAAAAAGAATTAATTGAAGTTTCTGCAGCTAGGCACATCTGCACATAGTACAAGCGGTCATGGCAGACTAACTGGGCTAGCTACATGGGCTCATGGTGCACCCTGACAGCAGCAGCATTTCATGCAATTCCTAATAGTTGTCAGGTCATATCTTCCACATGTCAGGTCAGTTAGATAGGGCTGTTAGATAGCTGGGAAGTTGTTAGGCGGTTAGGCCAAAGATTATCTTGCACCTGTGGTAGCCGGGTGGCTACATATATGTCAGCCGGTCATCGTTTTGGAATTGAGCAAAGAATTATCAGGAGAAAGCCTCCATCTGCTTTTGGGCCTTGGGTTTTGGCCACGATACAAGCTAAAACAGTTAACAGGGCATTTCTTGAAGGAAAAAAAGAACAGTTAAAAGGGTCTTGAGACTCATGACTATATGAGCATAAGGGCATAAGCAAATATGGGGTTTCTACATCAAGCTTGCTCATGCCCAATCTCAGTACACAATAAGCTCTGGTTGAAGGCTTCTGAACATCACCAATTTGCTTCTGGACTTTCGAGGAGATTGCATGTGCCAATGTCTGAGCTGCGCTTCTAAGCTGTAACTTTTGCTATGACTAGGCAATATGGGCATATTAGATATCCTTTTGGAACCACAAGTTCCAGATACTTATGGTGGTCACTCAAAGAAGATTGTGGGTCATCACACTAAGAATCACTCTAGAACAGCTCTTTCCTATCACTATAGCTACGACTACCACTAATAACCTATTTGAGTTATACCCATAGCCCCATTTCCGCAGCCTGGCTCTGAAGTCCCAGAGTTGTGTGTCCCTTTTTTCGGTGGAACTTATGTGATGTCACTCTTGTTACAAATTTGTTTCTTCAGTCCTTTCTCCTTTCCATCTACATTCAAATAATCAGATTCCCCACCTTGTAAAGGGATCTGTTCAAGTTTTGCATTACACTTTGGCCCTATCTGATTGCAGGAGCACTATACTTGATACAACGTGAAACTCAAGCTACCTTGCTTGCGGCATTGTTCAGAGTTCTCATTCTTATGATATCTGCTACACCGTATGATCTTGATGCACTTGTGTTTTTATTTCCTTTACTCGATGTTGTGTAATTGATAGTATGTTAGTTGAACAGATATGCTCGGATGCCAAAGGAGTTGTTGCCATCAGTCATTAATGTCCTGTGCAGTAGATTACCAAACACACACTCAAATAAGAGTGAACATTATGCCTTGCTGGTTAGTTCTTTATACTAATTCCTTCATTCAGGAACCAATGGTCTTGCTCCCTGTACCTTACATGAATATACAGCAGGTTAATGTTCTAAGTTGCTTGGAGGCAGCATTTTCGAAGGTGCCACCTACTTTGGATGTCTTAGCGGTTCTTACTCAAGATTGTTTTGCCGGTTAGGCCTTATAATCCTGAACTTAAAATAATGCTCTTCCTTTTCTTTACTTGTTATCTTCTACATACTGCTAAAGTCTAGGTTTATCTTCTTATATGGCCAGAAAAACTTTTCATGTTCAGAATGGTTTGAAAAAGTAATGAGCTGTCACATTTTTTTGTATCAATTCGTGCTTTTCAGGACCATCGCATGATCAGCAAGAACCAAGTGTGGTAGCTGTACTTCTTCATTGTATAGAAGAGGAAATGCATTTCAGTGTTAGATGTGGAGCTTTCCAGGCAAGTTATCATTCTAATTCTATTAATCTTAAAGATTACTTTTGTCCGACAGGCTTGACTCTTTACATGTCATATACTTCTATTACGCAGTGTTGCCCCTGCCCCCTTTGTTATATGCTTTTCCTAGATTATGATTCTCTTACAACTGGCACTGTTGAGAACTATCAACTATCATCTCATCCTTGTAGGTTGTATGTTTGATATCATGTTGTTTTGAATTCTAATGAGCTTTTGGGATGAGCATCATGGTCTTTATAACAGTAATGTTCTCTCCTTTTCATGTTTTTACAACATAGATTGTGCAGTATCATTCAACAACCACCATTTGCGATTAGCTGAAGAGACATGTAGAGGTATAATGAATTAGAACATATGAACCAGCAATTGTGATGTCACTGTTATCACTATGTTCCTACATATACATTGGGTTTGTAAACTTGTGGGCTTTGGCCATAGGAATAAATTGCTGTGCACCCACACCCTTGTTGGACCTTTATATTAGATGCCCTTGCTTGTCATCCTTGGCCATTATTAATCCCTTTTTTTGTGTGCTCAGGTGTTGAGATCAGTGGTTCACAATTACCCAAGCTGTGCAAACATGCTTTGGGAAAAAATTCGAGACAATGTTCTTGATTTGTTGCAAATACAAAGCTTTGAAGACCAAAAGTGTGATGCCAACTTTGGGCTTCCTGGATCTAAAGAAGATTCATCTATCAAGGGAAGGTGTCTTGTGGCTGGAATAAAGGTAATGCATTCTCTAAATGTTTTATGACCTTGTGGGACGACTTGAGACTTTCTGTTATATTGGTTAATAGCCTGTACATTTGTGCTATATCACATTTTGATTTTGTTGTGCATTTCTGAACTTTAGCCTTCCTCCTTGAAGGCAGCATGATAAATTATGGTGTCGGGCACCTTTCTTTTGTCTTAAATATTCATGTTTACTTTTCCTGTTGATCAATTTGCAACAATTTGTCTGGCTAACGTGCATAAGTTCTATTTTGGAATATCAATATGTACTGGGAATAACATGTAAAGTTGGATGCATATGCAACCTTTTTGTCGAACATTAGACTTTGTTTATATTGTGTATCATATGCTTTTATTTTATTGATACGTGGCTCAAAAATATCCTGTGCTCATGTTCTTATGACCTTGGTTACTTGCTATATGTCAGCATTTACTAGTACTTTATTCTTTTCTATTTTGTATGAGTTAGTGTGTTATAATTGAAAAATTGAGTTTGAACCTTATAACTTTCAAGGTATGTGAGTAAACCACCATTTTTAGTTATAAATGTACTTCGCTAGGTAGCCATCTAATCATTTATTAGTATTTCTACTACTACAACAACAACAAATCCTTTTAGGACCAAGCAAGTTGGGGTAGGCTAACCCAACATGAGCCACAAAAATAAAAAAAGAAAAAGGACTATTCATTAGTATTTCTAGTTAAGATTGTTTCTCTTTGCCAGGTAATGGATGAATGTTTGCGTGTTTCATCTGGATTCAAGGGAGCAGATGACATCAAAGAATGTAGATTAATGGATATTCAGCAAATTTCTGATTGTACCGTAAGTAAAATTATTAAATCTGCTCCTCACTTCGAAGTTGAAGGTGCTGGATCATCACAAAATTGCACTTTGGACATAACGCTTGGTACGAGCCGTTGGATTGAGGTGATAGAGACTCATCTCCCTTGTGGGTTATCCCATGACTCTGCTATGGTACTTTACCACTTGGAGCCTGTCTTCTGCATTCTCTTATGGTATCTGCAAAGTAAACATTCATTTGATTTTGTTCTCTATGAATAGTCTATATCATCAGTCCTAAGTTCCTAACATAACGAAGCAGAAGAATGGCAACAAATGTAGCAATCTCATGCATAATCATCATTACTATTTTTTATGAATTCGAATGTAGCAATCTTTTTTAAAAGTGTGTTTCAATGTTCAGGATTTCAGATTGTTGAGCGACATGACACATAATAAGGGTGTGTTGTAAACATATTATTCCATGGACCTCATGTAACTGCTTTTGGTTTATAGCTGAAGCTAGGAAATATTCCTATTTGTTTGTTTTTTTTTGTGGACTAAATAAAGTATTCATTTACTTCTAGGTCAGGACGGCATCACTGACATGTTTTGCTGGCATGACTTCTGATGTTTTCTTCTCCCTGCCAGAAAATATGAGAGACTATGTGACCGCCTCATCTGTATGACTGGAGTCTCATTAGTTATTTCTGTATTCTGTTGTGTTTTCCTAGCCAGTTCAGAAACATGGTATTGAAATTGTTCCTGTCTAGGTTCATGCAGCATTACGTGATGCGGTTCCTAGTGTAAGATCAGCTGCATGTCGAGCTATTGGCATCATCGCATGCTTCCCTGAAATACTGTCAAGGTAATTTTCACAACTGTTGCTTGCATTGCAGCCTCCCCTCAAAAATGCTAAACTCAACATACTTTTATGAAGTTATTTAATAGTGGATGATGCACTGTTCATAATACAGCCCTAGCCTACCTGACAAGTTCATAGATGCCATTGAGTTGAACACACGGAACTCATCAGCTCCAGTATGATCTTTCTCCCTCCCTCCCTCCCTCCCTATCTCTCTATACCGTAATATCTTACTATGTTAATGTTTAGGTTCGTGTCACTGCTTCATGGGCTTTGGCAAATCTCTGTTCTTGTATTCGTTTTAAAGCATTGGAAGTGTATATAGATACCTCTGCAGGTACGTATTTCATGTTAATGGTTACAATATATATACCAATAAAGCATGCTAATATGTTTAATATCTTTTTTCTCAAGTGTAGGCGTACTGAACAAATCAAGCATATCTCTGTTGGTTGAAATTGCTTTGCGTCTGGTCAAAGATGGTGAGAAGGTAAGATTGTGTTAGTGAATTGATGTACCTTTGTTATTTTTTGTTTGTCAGCACCCATGCCAGATTGTTTCTTTTAGCCATAAGGAATGCAGAGATACTTGAGATACAATGTTCATTGTGAAAAGCATAAAGCAAGCAAAGCTGCTTGTATATGGTGTGAAAAAGACTTGTTTTGATTTTGATTTTTTTTTTCATTCAGGTAAAATCGAATGCTGTTAGAGCTCTTGGTTATCTTTCAAGATTTATCAGATTCAATCACCAGGCTGACAAAATAAATGACCCAAGGTTGCATAACATTCTGCGTGTGCCAATCACTATTGTTTTTGCTGGTTACTCCAACTTAAAAATTTTCTGGATGTTGGTAACAGTGATTCAGTTTTTTATGGAGATCCTGTGTGGCTTGAAAGAATGGTACAGGCTTTGATGTCTTGTGTGACAACTGGGAATGTGAAGGTACTACAAGAAATTGTTTTACTTAGAAGTTTGAAATTGAAGTGCTGAATGCCTTTTTATTCTCATGAACGCTATCCTAATTTCTGAGCCATTTGCTTTAGTCAAGAAAAAGTAGTATGCAGCTTTTCGTGTTTCATCCTTATGAGGGATACCCCGTTACCTCATTAAACAGGAAGTTCAAGGATTTGTCCCCACTATCACATGCTGTATTCTGCAAAAAAATAAGCAAGAAATATAAGATGTTACACAGTGAGAAAAGAAAAGTGAACCTTGTTTTTTCTAATTTATGCGATGATAGAAGTCGTCGTGGAATGTTAATGTTATTCAGTTGAATAAACTGTTGTTCTTGGACATGTCTTTGTCTAGGTCCAATGGAATGTCTGCCATGCTCTTAGCAACTTATTCATGAATGACACCTTGAGACTTCAAGATATGCCCTGGTACGTATTTGCGCACTCAGGAAAATCTTCTCCACCCAATTGCTTCAGGCTATGGTTTGCATGCTGTGTTTGTCCCTTGTTCAAGCATGGCATGCTTTCCTTATCTTTTGGGAGCATTTTGAATATCTACTGCATACTCCCAGAAATTGAGAACTGTATAAAAGGAGATTATTTTATAAAATTCTCCACCTGCGTCTTGCATTCTTCATCTATTCCTTTCTAAAGCAGTAGAACAAATAGCTAGAATTTGTTTTCCTGACATTGTCAACCTTTTTCAACTAGAAGTCTGTCTATGTGCCAATAATATTTGAGGTATTGTGCTAAACTGATGCTATTGAGTCTCCCTGTAGGCTGTTTTCTCTAAAAGTTCTCATTTTCTCATAGCATATAAACATGGGCGCACAAGTCACAGTAGAACACATAACATGCTGCAGATTGACTGCACTTGTGATTCACGCTTACAACTGAACCTCATAGGCATTTAGTTTTCTCATTGTTTCTTACAGTGTCAATGTTCGTCTTATTGGTGATGCCTGTCAATCATGATAGTGCTGCAGATTGACTGCACTTGTGATTCACGCTTACAACAGAACCTCATAGGCATTTAGTTTCCTCATTGTTTCTTACATTGTCAATGTTCGTCTTATTGGTGATGCCTGTCAATCATGATAGTATTTCTGTAAAAGCTCCACTTAACATGCATCTAGTGGTTCTAATCTTCAAACATTCTGTGTAACAGGGCATCTAGTGTTTATAGCATACTTCTACTGCTGATCCGCGACTCAAACAATTATAAGATAAAGATGCATGCTGCTGTTGCTTTGGCAGTGCCAGTATCAAGGCTTGGTGAGTCCCGACATCTATTGTCCACCTTTGGTTATGATATAGATTGACTATAGATAGATGGGATAGCTGGAAGGAACCGGCTAGTCACCCTCTCTGTAGGATCTAACTGCTTTTAGGTTTACTTCTTGCATGCCGATGACTGCATAGACACCCTCCTTTAATAGCCACGGTACCATGCTAAGCAACTAGTAGATAACTCCTAAAGCTAGCAAACATATCTAGCTAGCTAACTAACATATGATAGCAACCTAATGAACTAACTGCAGAGGACAACAACATCCTGCCACCTTGCCAGCTGCTGATTGCCTAGCAGCTCCACCGTGGCGTCAGTGAATCGACCCAAGGCCTAATCTGTAACATATTAACTATCACCATCACCATCACCACCTTAACAACGAAGGCTTTTAGTCCCAAGCAAGTTCATCTCTAGCCAACCCCAACTTGCTTGGGACTAAAAGGCTCCGTTGTAATTGTTATGTTCAAGTGTTGACATTCCACATTTTGAAACTACCATAACATACCTGGATCAAAGTTTTGTTTTGTTGTTTTTGAGATTCTGTATCTACCCACATTATGTACTGTAGAATTTGTTTCTTGATCTAGAAAACCCAATTCATGATGGTGCCAAGTCTTCATTTGGTTGGATATTAGTATCCTGATTTTTGACCATGCCCATCCCACAACTAAATCCATGAAGCTGGTGGAGCTTATCCTCTCTCTTGTTTACAGATTACGGCAGCTCATTTCCAGATGTTGTTCGAGGCCTCGTGCATGCTCTTGAGGCATTGAGTTCAAACAATTCATCATTACCTTCAAATTTCAAACAGAAAGACAACCTTGAGAAGCAGGTTAGTGTCATTGATGCTTGTATAGTGACTTTGTTTGTACCAGAGCTTATTTAGCAGCATTGTTGAGGCTCTTACCCCATTCTTGTTTGCAGCTTACATTTACTGCTCTTCATTTGCTTGGGTTCGTTTCACCAAACGAAGATCCAAGCCTGAAAGATTTTCTTATCAAGGTAAGGATCTCCTATTGAGCCTGTCTTTTAGTGACACATATGATAGGTCTGGTTATATTTACTGTTGTACCGTTCTCTAGTTGCCTGATGGATCTAGTTGCCTGTTATCCAAGCTAACTGGTTTGCCACTTGTGCAGAAAGCATCCATTCTAGAAGACTGGCTGAAATCATTATGCACATCATTCAATAACTCTGAGCACCAGACCTTGCCAACGGAGGCCATAAATGACGAGGATGGTTTCAGCCCAAACGTGACGCAAAAAGTTATGCTATCTTCTGCCGTGCGGTCCTTGCTTGGCATATATGCAGGTAGAAACCAGCAGGCAATCACCCAGAGATTTGAACAACTGGCTGCAAACGTTGCATAAATGGTAAATAGTCACTGGTCTCCACACTCCATTAACAAGCAGCAAGATATTGGTTGTCTATCCCTCGGGTGGACAGCCCATCTGGCAATGGATTCTTAAAGTCTCCTGAGTAGAGAGACAACATGACTTAAATTCCAAAACCCATGAACTCAACGAAGGTTCGAGTCGTCGGTGGTTGTCTCAGATCTTACCCATCATGGCGTGCTCAAGAAAATTTGAAATGCAGTTTAACCGGTGCCGGTGCAATACCGCATTCACGATCGTGTATTGTATCTATTGTAAAATAGCTTTTTTAGGGGGTTTTCTTGCTGGTGTTATCATGTTTCTACGCCCCCTGTAATTTATAGGCTGTAAAACAGCAACGTTACTTAATCCTTCTTTTATTGTAACATTATCATTGTGAATATATATAGCATTATGTATATGGACTTTCTTGGGGCTTAATGCTTGATTGGATTTGATCAACTGGCTAGCCCATGGCGGCATGATGGTTCGTCCAGAAATGAATCATGATTCATCAATGTCGTCCAAATCTGGTGAGTCTGTCGTTAGCGTGACTGTCATTGATCCCTTGTGTTGGTTCGTTCATCTACCAACCTCCATAAATGGCGCTGCTGCACTGTTCCATTTGTTCCAATGTTTACTCCCTAACATTGCTGGACTGGGATGCCTGGTGCTACACTCGCATTCGCATGTTGCATCGATACAAACTCTGAACTGCATCCTCTGTTCATCAACAGTACGCGCGTTGAGAATCTGATTGATGAGGAAAAGACGGTGGTTAATGTTGAGCAGGCGACGTGTTGACGGCAATGGTATAGGCAGCAGGCATCAACTGTTCCATACAACTAATGCCTGAGGGTAAGCTCTGGATTTCTCAGGGTCATGGGCCTATTGCGGTGCAGGCTTTGACTGCCCGGGGCCCGCCCGCTGCTTCCTGGCCCATTTCCTCTGTAGGTTCTGACTTATCCGTTTCCCACTCTTCAGTTGCTCTCTGTTCTTCGTTGACTGGGTAGTTTCATTTACTTGCATGTCTTCTTCACTGCCTGGGGACTGTCGTCGGTTTGTGTGGGGCCAATGGGAATAAATCTTGCACACAGTTTCCGCCTTGGAGGTTAGCATGAGAGTGATATATTTGACTCCCCTTTAAAGATGCATTTGCTCTCTTTCTTTTTTCTAGCCCATTTTCCTCTTAAAAGTAAAGCCTGATAATTATTGGTGCACATTGCCACTCCTGAAAGCTTTGGTTCCAGATCTCTACAACATGCACTGGTGCTATTACCTCCCACAACATCATCAACAACTAAGTGATAACTGAATACTAATACATTATCAATAGCTAGCCATTCTTTTTCGCTTCTCCCGACTGATAGGATTGAGCACATACTATTTTTTTTGCATTTGGATAAGCATGCAGAAACATAGCCCTAAATGCAATGTTTCAATCCTCATACATACTATGCATGCAGAAGTTATTGTTGGTCACATGGCAAAATGGCAACGATCAATAGTTCACCAGCAGACAGCGTACATTCTACAACCATAGCTCACTTGCATACATGCATACTACTACCACACGGAAGATGGTCCAGGCCCAACACCATCTTAAAAAGAGGCCACGTGCCCCACATACGCTAGCACAAAACGGGGGCAAGTGTTTACTACAGCCCGTGAGCGTATATATGCTGAAGGACGCATGCCCAATAAATGGGTTGCATGCTGCATACACAAGTTACCAGGGGATTGATGGTCACTCCTCTAGGGCAAGGGCTCTCCTCTGTCACTGTCCCCCTCTGGCGCCACAAGATTCAATTTTCCACGTACACATCCATCTGGCAGGTATGCATTTGCTCTCCGGCCAAGAACTTTCATCCTTCCAGAACTCTGTCTGTTCTAATTAAAAGAGAGCGAGATTCAGTTTAGGAAATTCTGCCGAAACTGTTTAGAATATTCAATATGCTATATGCCTATATCATATCATCAGCGGAGGACTGTCAAACGTTATGGGCATCGTGATGGGTCGATGATTCGTAGTAGGTGGTACACGCATCTTGAATTAGCACGCAGAAAATTTTCCTCGAGATTCCTTCTTGTGAAGTAGGAGTAAGTTTGCAGTAGTGCCCACTGGGTTCGGCTAATCTAGATTTTCTTATTAGTGGAGTGCTAGTTACTCCACGGTGTGTCAACCAACCATTACTTGTAGCTAAAAAAGGCGCGGTCATAGAATATATAGGGCTGTATTACACGTGACAAAGAAGTGAATTTACTTCTTCTCAGGTTATTACAGTAATAAAAAATAAGGTTTCCCCTTTTATTGTACTGAAACTTCTTTTTTTCTTAAGTAGCAAAGTTTGTAAGCATCAACTATATCATTTTTATGCTTCATAGTTCATACATAGTGCCTGCCAAAAAATCATTGGTGCCATCAATTATTTTCTTTTTTCATACATACATGTTCCTATCAATTCAGGGGCGGAGTTAGGCTTGCTCGCCGGGGTCTGCTGACCCGATGAATTTCTAAAAGCTCAGCGAAAATTACTGTTCGTCACTGTTTTCTAAAGGCAAAGACCTGGTGCGCGATAGTAAAGACCTGTCCCCATTTTCTCCTGGCTTCACCCCTGTATCAATTGTGTGATTACATTCAGGGTGAAATCATACCACACTTCCAGTAAACTCTAGCTTTTTTTTGGAGAGTACAGTAAACTCTAGCTGCTGGACCTGAACAGCAGGGTATGGTTGGATGACAAGCAGACAGTGAGACAAGGCTGGTGGTGCTTCTACGGCCGCCGAAATATTAGCAGCTCCATTAATCCTCCACGTGTACTACAAGCCAAGGCCTTGACCCCTACGCATGTCGCTGTGCTTTGTCAGTTGATGACATCCTGCCGCTGGATCGTCCTCGTCGGTCGGTCGAAGCATCAGGCGCCCGTGGATGCTGAACATTGAACGGCCGTCACTGCTGTTCGATCTTCAGCTGCTAAGGATTCAGGTACCTTTCCTATGGATTCGTCTTCAGTATCCACATCACAACGGTTGGTGCTTGGTACGCTACGAACAATAAACACATCGAATATTTATATATGTGATGAAACAGGACGGTCGGTGTCCAACTGTCCATCGTGTTCGACGCGTCGATGTTGCGCGTACGTGCCACGTACGCCGCCTGTGCAACTGGGTGTGGTCTGCTGGAGTGTAGATGTACATGCACCTTTCCTCGACTCTTCAGGTTTGTGCTGGTGAGGTTGGATCTGTGACGGCTCAGTTTTGGGTTTTTCGTTTTTTGGCAGGTAGGTCTGGACTCCGGACATTGGTAGCCAGGTGTTGACATCAACAACGCATCTTTTTAATCAGCTGGTGATGATCACGCTGAAAGAAAGGGGAAGTGGTTCGTAATTTCTATGGAAGTTTCTGTCAAAATCTGTGTGTTTCCAGACGTGTGGACCTGTACATGTTTCACAGGTCTACGTCCACACCAGCAAAATGATATTACGAGTCTTCGACTATATTCTTTTCCACTCGTTGTTTTGGAGGATACAGGGCTATTGACCATTACTTTCAAGCATTCGTGATTTAAAGTTATTCAGCTTATAGTCAACTTTATCTCTCATAACATCTTTTCCATAATGGGGAAATCAGACAATTTTACATAGTACATTTTAGACCACCGGAAGAGTTTCGGAAGCTAGCCTGGCATCCAGAGCAAACCAAGGGCTGGTGATTGGTGAACCAAGCTAGATATCTAGTCAAATCTTATTTTTTTATGTCATCAAATCTTGATATATTTTAGTAGTGTCAAAGTTCCTTCACTTTGACCGTCTACATCTCTAAGGACATATGTTTGAGACCAGGGCTCATGTATTATGTGAAGATTGATGCAACAATGTGCCAATAACCTGAAGATAAGTAATACTTACAATGAACTATGAACTAAATTAAACAGAACAATGCTTGTTCATAAATGGGCTAGCACGGTGGTTGTGAGGTTGTTCAACCTCCCTCGTCCCATGCTGGCTGCCCTCAGATCAGCTCACTGTTCATTTTTTTGCCTTAATGGCAAACCATCTGTCCAATTCTCGGAGAAATAAACACGTACAGGCTAAACGGCACATGTTTCTTCACTTGCTGTCAGACTGTCCTCTCCCGGGCTCATATCACCTATAAACCTGTGGCAATTATATCTTGCAGAAAAATAGCTGACTATGACAAATAAGCATCACACACACTTGATCGTACAGAAATTTGGTAATCTACCATGTGGCCCACAACATTAGTACTTTGATGCGCTTAATTTCTCTCTATCAATTAGGTCTGGTACATGACTTCTTATGAACACGCGAAAAGCCATTGCATGTACCGCCATAGATATTGTAGAATGTGTTTATTAACACCGACTTTACAACCCATATTTTACACTAGTTCGACATCCATACCACTGCGTAAAATGCCAGATATGTGAAACTTATCTACTTCATCTCAATTTGACACAAGCAAGATCAAAGATCACAACAAATACAAATACCACAATATCATAAAAGTGTAAAGCATTAAAACTTTATTCAGTGACTTGCAGACACGACTACACCTTTGTTGAGAAAATCACGAGGCGCATCCCAAAATCCACTAGAAGATACCATGCCACCCACCCACTCGCACACCCTCCATCGCGAACAAGCAACGGAAGCCCCAAAAAGCCCTGAAATGCAAACAAACCCCCTGAGAAAAGCAGGAACAAAAGGCCAAAATCCTGCTCATCCCCTACCTCCAAATCTGCATCCACATCTACATCCCCTGAGCCAAAACAGCTATTTAAAGGCACCCAAATCTCATCGCACTCACACACTCCATTAAACTAAGGAAGCTCAGCGCAAATCAAATCACCAACCCACCCCTCCTCCTCCCCCACCGCCGTGGGGCCCGCCCGTCAGCCTCCGCCGCCTGCCTCGCACCTGGCACCCCCCCAGCTCCCGCGGCCTCCCTCTATAGAGAGAGACTAGCCGCTCTAGAGGGAGGGGGAGGAGCGAGCAGAGGAGGAGAGAGAGAGAGATGGGGGAGGGGGAGAGGAAGGGAGGAGGGGGTGGGGAGGAGGAGGCCGCGGCGGCGGCGGCGCGCGCGGCGGAGCAGGCGCGGGAGCTGCAGGACGCGGCGGCGGCGCTGCTGACGCGGACGCGGGCCGAGGAGGAGGCGCTGCGCCGCCGCGCCGCCGCGCTCCAGGCGGAGCTCCGCCGGCTGCGGAAGGACGCCGCCGCGCACGCGGACAGCGACAAGGTCCGTTTGCTAGCACGAGCTCGCGCCCTCTGTGTGCGTGCGTGCGTGCCTGCCTGCCTCCCGAGCCGAGCCGAGCCCCCTCGCGTGCGTGCGCGTGTCGGCGGGTGGAGAGGCTGGAGGAGATCGCTCGCGGCGGCGCGCCTAGGGTTTTCGCTTGCCGCTGGCTGGGCTCTGCGTGCCGCGTCGGTGGGCGGTGGGTGGCGTGGGGGCGGTGGCGCCGGATCGCCGGGGAGATCTGCTCGCGTGGACCTGTGATTCGGCCTGCTGTAACAGTGCCAGCTCACATGGTGCCAATGTACTGTGGAGTCTGGATGCCTGGCAGGGAGCCTCGGAGTCCTTGGATTCCTGAATCACTGCGTCATTTTGTGTGCTGGCGGCTGATTGATCGTCGCAATGTCTTGCATTCTTTGCTCATGTTGATGCGGCCGTGGTCTTGTGTCAGGTTGAGGAGGACTTGGATCGAGCGACGTGCCTCATCACCGACGGCGACGTCGCGTCGCTGCTCCCGAGCAAGACGCATGGTAATTTGAGTTGTTTTAATCTTGATCTTGCTCTTGGGTTTTGTCTTCTTCTTTTTTCCCAGGGGTGAAACCTGTATTTTATTACTAATGTTCTGTACTTCTGTTCGGTTTGCAGGCGCTTTTCTGAAGATGTTCTTGGGCCCAGTGAATTTGCGGGCAACAAGAAAGGAGGTGCAGCTTAAGGTGAAGGAGGAATACAATAGCTACAGGGTATGTGTGAAAGTGTACTACTCATGGTATTATAGGTGTCAAGTTGTATTTTTTTTTTTTTGAAATGAGGACGTATACGCGTGCGCTGGAGGCACCAATAGATTTAGAGTTTTGGGATTTGGTTGGCTCGTTGATCTAACTATGTTAGGAACGATATTATGTCTTTGATTGGCTCAAAGATTGTACTAGTTGGAAACATGCATGATCACAATGTACAAGTTATTTTTTACCATGAGACTATTATAATATCAGAGTTAACTTGGGAAGCACAGGCAGTCGTTAGGTTATATGTCTGTGCTGTTCAACTGACAAAGTAGCTATTTATGATATTTCATTTGTATCTGACCCCATTCAGTCAACATAGTGGTCTAACTTGTGAAAGTTGATCTACCAATTAATTTCAAATTGTCCAATTAAATAGAGTCAATATAATGCATTCACATTTCCTATGAAACTACAGCCTAGTAACTTGACTCGTCTAAATTTACAGAAATGACTAACATACCAACCCTCTTGACTCCCTCACTTTTCTTAGTGGGACGAAATTCCTGGTGAGTTCAGCAATACAACTCTAAATTGTTGTCTTGATTTATCCAGTCAACAATGCCACCCATTTAGTGAAAAACGTTGTTGCTTATGATATATATTTCAAGGTAAAGGTCGCGATGATGGTGATACTGAAATTAGCATCCCTTCTTTGCGAATGGACAGTCAACACATTAGGAGAATATCAACTGACAATGTTAATATTTTCCATCGATTCATTTGCATCATTCTAAGCTTGAGCACCTTGAAGTACGCAAATTAGGAACTGTCTGCATCCTTTTAATCTGTTTATGGAGAAGGAGTTTTACTCAAGATATCAATGTTAATTCCACTGAGGAACGTGTATAGAATGTAGACATAGAACCAGATCAGCAAGAAATCTTAATTTTTGTTCGTAATTACCTTTTCCCTCATTTCCAGGATAGAACTGCCTTACTATTTCTTGGTTTTCCGGTGATACTATTGTTTCTTCGACAATGGTTATGGAATGGATGCTTTCCAGCACTGCCAGTTCAGCTATACCAGGTACAGTCTAATGCTTGCTTGTGACAATGCAGCATCAGTTGAATGAATCCTATGTTTCATGCCATGCCAAAAGACACTGATATCTCAACTTACCTTTTACAGGCTTGGTTGTTATTCTTGTATACAACTTTAGCTTTACGTGAGAATATACTGCGAGTTAATGGAAGTGATATCCGCCCTTGGTAAGGACCACTGAAGCCCTGGCATTTATGCATATCTGAAGAAACTGGGTGTTGTGGCCTGTGGGCTATAGTTTGTAAATTAATGCATGTGGCAAACTTTCTGGCTTTAAAGACCTATGTATCCACTATTCCATTTATAACTTTCCATACGCCATTCTGTTCCTTATTATGATTGTTTCTTGTTGTTTCTTCCCCTTAAGGTGGATACTCCATCACTATTGTGCCATGCTGATGGCTCTTATAAGTCTCACATGGGAGATAAAGGGACAATCACAACCTGATTGTGCACGTAAACAGGTACGCAGTTTAGATCTTCCCATCATGTAATGGATACAAATGCATGTGCTTAACCTGTTCTTCTTTTGGCAGAGAGGCGTGGAACTTTTTCTGTGCTGGGCCATAATGCAAGGATTTGTCATGATGTTGCAGAATAGATATCAGCGTCAAAGATTATATACTAGGATTGCTTTGGGGAAGGTAATATTCTGACAAAAAAGAGGAAAAAGAGCTATTTGTCTACTCTGGTGATCTGAATTTTCTTGATGAAATTACACAATTGCCATGACCTTTTGACCACGTTACTCGTTGCATGGCATTTGCCTGGGCTCGTATGCCACTTCAGTTTGTAACCGGAATTTTGCTTTGCCATCAGGCTAAAAGAATGGATGTTGTATGGGGAGAGACTGCTGGCGTTGAAGGTCAATTGTTGCTGTTGTGTCCTCTCCTTTTCCTCTTGCAGGTATGCTTTCTTCTTATGACTTCATGGTGTTTGAACATGACACAATTATGTAGTTAAGCTCATCTAGGATTATAAGTCGCAACGTTTTGTTTTGCTTTCCCTATTTACATGCAGTTATCTATTTAAGGTCATCTTGGATAAAGTTGCAAAATGATTTTTGTGTTCTCCTATTTCATTCGTGAAATTGCTTTGGCATATTTTGTAAATAGATGATGCTTTTCCCGAGAATTTCTTTATGATAATGCCAAGTCTTCTATATCAAGTAGCATCTTTCGGACTATTGATTGGCTTATGATTGCATCATCTGGCATAAAGTTGTAATCTTCTCATAAATGTATGCCTGCTGGAGTAATCATCTAATCTTCCTTTTTATCTAGGGATTTGAGGGTTATGTTGGGTTTTTACTTCTTCGCACAGCTCATACTGGCGTCATCCCTGAGTGGCAGGTCAGAGACTTTAGCTGTTAATGCCTACAGGATTCCACTGTATTTTTTCTGTGCTATAAGCTGTGTTGTGTCACACAGGTTGTTGTCTGTGGGATTCTGTTGATTGCAATGGCAATTGGTAACTTTGCAAACACAGTGGACACCTTGATGGCTAAGTCTAGGTTCAAAGCAAAGATGAAGAAATCGAAGGGCAAACGGGATCTGGATACATGCTCCTCACCAACAGGTTCATCACCGACAGATTCGACAGCCAAAGCATGAATGGACTAGAGGAAAAGCTCCTCATCCTATGAATATCGCCCATGTTTAACCAGGGCGCGTTACCGTTGTAAAGAAATAGTTTTTTTTTTGGCCATCAGCTCCTAATCCTGACCGTCTCTGTCAAAGCTCATACTCATGTAATCATCAAAAAACTAGGTTGCTAATGGTCCTAGGGTTAAGGTGATCGAGAATAAACTGCTGGTGTTTGCTTATACTTTTGTCCTGAACATCGAGTGGGCTAGATGAACTTAGGACTGTAAGACTTAGCAAAATTTTCCCGGTATAGTTGTCGTGAGGCATCTGTCACATTCAACATGTGAAGTTGTATACAAGCTGTGATTGCTTACTCTCTTCGATATGGTGCATGCCTCAAATGTTTCTAAAAATTCCTGGTATAAACGCTCAACAGTTTCTTGTGAAACCCCTGTGCCTTTGAGGTGCATTGATACAGGAGCATAGATATAAAAAGTAGAATAACTATATGGTACAAGAGTCACTCCTTCAGTGGCTACAGGTGCATTGGTACAGGAATCACATGATGAAGATGGGAAATGGATGAACAACCCTGAAGGACTAAGTTCCCCATGAGCATATACATCAAACATGGAACAAACTTCAGTGGCTACCACTGCAAATTGCTCTTAAAAAATGAGTTCAATTGCCAGCTGAACTTCTGAAGCTGTTTCTGTTTTCAGTTTGATGGCAATGCAAAAAAACGATGCAGTAACAAATTTGGCACCATGCCCTCAAACAAACAAATAATTGGCACCCGTACACTAGCAAAGCATATATATGAATGAACACCAGAAACAAATAATGGTCAATGGAAACACTCCATGTAGCTCACACCAAGCCATTTGCAGCCAGCATTACCATATGCTGCTGCGTGCATCGACTAGAAACAAACACTATAATGTCCAGTGTTCTTCAGAATCAGCACACTCTCACACCATGGGGTACAGTACAGTTCTGGGGACGCGTCCACCCAGCTTCTTATTTCAAGCGGACACACAACCAGGCAAACCAAAGCAGATGGAGATACATCGTCAGTCCCAAGAGAGACACACACGAATTCACACATACAGTGTCAATTATCAAGCACGCAGATAAATCAAACTTGGTCGATGCAAGGCACTAGTAGCGTCAGAAACCAATTTATTCTTGAGGAACTGAAACACACCGAAGAAGACTTGGCAAGCACTGCAAACACTCGGACCACCCTTCCAGCACCAGAGTGAAGTAGTGAACTACAGAGCAGAAAGTGTATACAAGTCATCAGTACTCCCTGGATCGGAACACGAAACAGAATCGACGAGAAACGAAGAAATCACTGCAGAAGGAGAGGATGTTCTTCGTACCAGCCTACCAGGAGAAGGTAGCAGCAGCAAGTTGGTGGCGATCACACTCCGGCTTGATCACCGGAGGACCGTGCCTCGCAGGTGGCGCTTCCTGTAGTACTTGGAGTGGCGCGGCTGGAAGAGGGAGGGGTCGTGACCATACTCCATCCCGTCCCACTCCAGCTCGTCCCAGCATTCCTTCTCGCAGTCCACAGCCACAGGGCGGCCGTCTTGGCGGCGGCCGTCCGTGGCCGGGAGACACCTGAGGCTCCAGCAGCCTCTGAGGTGGATGGTCTCGAGGTTGGGAGCGTACATCTTGGCCTCGCATACCAGCTGCAGACTGGGGAGCTCGTGCAGGTACAGGCATGCCTTTTGTTTCATGCGTGGCTGCTATTTCCTCTTGAAACTCTTGCTCCACGGGGAAGATCTGCCTGAGATCACCGCAGCAGAATATGTGTAGGGTCTCCAGTCCGTAGGACAAGAAATGGTTAGATGACAATGGGAGGACAAATGTGAGCCTAGGGCAGGAGTGAATATGAATAACCCTCAGTTTTATAAAGGATCCATATCCGTAGACAGACAAACCCCTTTTCGTGGGTGATCCGCTCCAAATAGAACGAGCCATCAAGAGATGAGCCGCCCAAAAGGTTTTCAGTTTAAAGAAACTGTTGGGATCTTTGTTGGTGGCCAAGACGTTGTCCAACTTGGGGCATCTCTCCACACGGCACCACTTGAGCCGATTCAGGCTTCCGACGTAGCTTATAAGTAGATTTGTAAGAAGAATGTATTCAGGAACAACAGTGGTGATGGAAGAACTGTCGTGCACGTGCAGCGACTCCACCCTGTTCATCACCATGGATATAGGTCTCCTTGCCTGTGTCGTAGCCACGTTGGTGATGTCACTGATCCCATCGCCAATCTCCATGTGGAAGTCCAGTGGCTGAAATTGCATTGCACTACTGCTGCCATCAATCTTGGTAGCTGTCTGTACCAAACAGACGTCACGGTAGGGCAGGGGCAAACCAGCAGCTAACAACTGTCCAGTACTAGTACTGTTCGTGCAGCCCATCTTCTCATGGCAGCTTCTTTCATCATCGTTGCTAATGCTAGTAGACGACAAGCAGAGATCCATCTTAAGTTGAGGGGTTGTTATCCAGAGAAACTCCAAGGATTGAAGGAACCTCGTGTCTGCAACATCAACAAATGCATGGAGGTACTCCTCTTCTCCTCTGTCTTGGAAGCCCATCAAAGAATCACCTGGGGATGGTTTTCTGGCCACCTCTTGTCCTGATGATCGAGTGTCAATGCACAGCAGTCTAAGTTGTCGCATTCTGGTTTGGGGCCAAGAAATTGAGCGGAAGTGCTTGCATCCCACCATCACCAAGCAGACTCTCGCTGAAGACTTCGGGCCACCTCTCTAACCTTTCTAAGGTCAAGCATCTTGACTGCTGTTTGCGAGAGGTCCAACTCCTCAAGCTTTGGCAGCGATCCACTCAGTCTAAAGTCTGCTAATCTTGAACACCCAGCATAGCAAGAGCAAGCTCCCATGCTTGGTTGTCTTGGCCTCCTCCTGTAATCCCATCGCAAACCCAGTAGCATGAAGCATGGGTTTCCCAGTTGTAGTCAATGACTTCGCCACCTCGGCTATTCAATGATAAGTAATACAGGAAGCACTCTGTAAACATTTCAGGGGTGACATCAAGGCCAAGCTTATGTGTGTACAATGCCATTTCTCTAGCCTCTTCCGCTAGTATTGCATTCTGTTTGCCAGGAACATCAGAAGCACGAAGAAAACGTCAGTGTGAACTGTTGTGGTCTCGAAAAAATTTCACACTAAGCCGTCCACTGAAGCACCAAAATACCTTAGTACTGAAAAGTTCAGGTGGCGGAATGCCACAGCTTGCCAAGTCAACCATGCCATCGCTTCCATTGTGAAAGATAACTAAACATCTGTACTGTGCTAGGGATCGAGCTATCGCTCTCGCGACGTCCGGAATCTCAGCTCTCGAACCTTGATCTAATCCGCTGCAATCATCCTCCTCATCTTGCCTATCAAAATCAGCAGCTACCTGCTGAGTAAGCTTAAGCTCGTCCACGATTGCTCTTTGCAGTGCCCTTCGGCTCTTCCACCTTGTGCAATCGATGTGGATGATCTTGTCAAATTTCTCCCATAAAGATGGTGGAGGGTGCTCCGCTAAGCACCGCAGAAGCACCCAGTCCACAATTCCATCCGTCGAAGTAGATGACCTTGGGTGCAGAATTTCTCGAATCCTCTAAGTGTTCAGAAACTATTTGGTTTACCGCCGTCTCGATGTTGGTTGCGTCAATCACCTGCAATTTTTGTTCGTACGCCAATTAGCTGATTAAGATCTCTATTGTTGGAATTGAGCCCTCAATCTCACACTCGCTCGCACCGGCCGGAGGAGGAAGATGAACAATGCCCGCACACGATTTGGCGCCGAACGCCCTGGCCGCTCTAACGGCCTGTATGTTGGCTTCAATTGATTGATAAAACGGACTCGACTCAACCCAAACGAACTAGATTACATGGCATTTTATAGCCCCAGGCGACCCAGTGGCCGAGCATGCCGAGCCCGGCGACTCTCACGCGCACGTACGTGTGACTCCACGCCGGACTTCACTCGCACGATCTGCATAACGCCGCAGCACATCGTGATGAGCCCATTCGCTCCACCGCACGACCCGGCCAGTCTCATGCAGATCAACACCACTGTCACCAACTGCCTCCGCCATTCTCTCTGCAGCTAGCCTACCTAAGCACACACGAACTAACTCAACGCATGCACGCACACACGCACGTACACGGCTCACACAACGCACACAGCCAAGTCAAGATTAATGCTAACAATCACCCCCGTAAGCTTGACATGGCGATGCCGGAGTTGCCGCAGCTGCCATCATCTTCGTCTTCAGGGCCTTTTGTAGCCCCCCTTTGGCGACGCAGCGCCCACACGATCGGCGAACTTCCTGCGCACGCACGCACTCCTAGCGACCCGGCCTCTCCCACGTTCTGGCCATGAACCTCCGTGAGAACCGGTCCTCCAGCTGCCGATCCGAGCCTAGCGCTCCTCCGTTGCCGCCAACCGCCACATCGGCCATCCCTGCACCTGCAACCCTGTCAACCACGCGCCGTACGCGACAAACTTGGCCATGGACCCGAACGCGAGCTCGAACACGCGCCGTCCTGGCCGGACACGCCTGGAACGTGGCTATACCAACGTTCCGGCCTAAACGCTGTCCCTGGTGCGACTCCGAGCCCAAACCGTGCACCACGGACACCACAGACTCCGACTTCAACAACCCTAAGACGCTGGCTGTCATGACCACCCGCTCGCACGCGACGGACACGACGCCGACTCGACACGCACACGCCACGGCCACAAACACCATGGCGTGGTTTATTCCCCCTAAACCACAACACCGCCGCACGTCCTGCCCTACAGGAGCGTCGGCTCATCGTCGGCGCCGGCGAACAGCGCCTCCTCCTTCCTTGGCTTGGAGCACTCCCTGGAGAAGTGGCCGCGAACGCCACAGTTGAAGCACCGCCCCTTGCCGGAGCTGCGACGACGCCTGTTCGCACCCGAACGAACGCTGCTGCCTCCGTCGTCGTCGTCGTCGCTGTCATCTTCACGGCCACCGCTACGACCTCCCTTCTTGTCACGCCCACCGCCGCCGCGCGCACGCTCCTTCTCGCGGCGTTCCCGCCGGCGCGCGTCCCACTGGTCCATGGTGAGGTAGAGCTTGCCGTCGGCGCCCGAAGGCGGCGGCCCGTCATCCTCGGCCTCAGCTTCCTGTGCCGCGCGCAGCCGCCCACTGGCGTCCTCCAGCGTCAGCATGGCGAGGTCCGCCGTCACTTGGATCGCCACGGCCACCTGCCGGAGCGACTTGGGGACGACGCGCAGAAGCTTCTCCACCACCCTCCGTGGCGGGATCGTCTCCCCCACCGTCTCCAATGCGGCGACGATGTTCTGTAGCCGGAGCGTGAAGTCGTCCACGCCCTCGCCGTCGTTGAAGCGGATGTTCTCGAATTGCCGAAGAAGACGTTGTGCCTCCACCTTCTGTACTTGGTCGCTGCCCACGCGCCGCTCCTTCACCGCATTCCACGCCTCCAACGCGGAATTCTTCGCTGCCAGCGATGCCACCATCTCTGTCGGCACAGCGCTCGTGATGGCGTCGAGCGCCATGCGATCCTCCTGCATCGACACGCCGCCGGGCTCGATCGCGCTCCACAGGCTGCGGGCTTGCATCTTCAGCTTCATGACCAACGACCACTGCGTGTAGTTGGTCTTGGTCAGCATGGGCCAGCTCGCCGGCCCGCCGAACTCCCGGATGACGCGCACCACCTCCCTTTTGCCGCTGCTCTCGGCGTCAGCGCCGCCCTTGCCGGCGAACGGCTTCTTCGGAGAGCCTGGAGGAGTCTTCTCATCTCCACTCGCCATGGTCGTCGCCGTCGCACTCCGCCGCGGGACCACGCGCTTCTTGTTCGCCGGCTGTCGAGGTGGGCTCACCGATCCGCTGTAGAACATGCACCAGCGCACCGCCCTAGCCTCGCCCTAGCCTAGCCCTGATACCAATTGTTGGAATTGAGCCCTCAATCTCACACTCGCTCGCACCGGCCGGAGGAGGAAGATGAACAATGCCCGCACACGATTTGGCGCCGAACGCCCTGGCCGCTCTAACGGCCTGTATGTTGGCTTCAATTGATTGATAAAACGGACTCGACTCAACCCAAACGAACTAGATTACATGGCATTTTATAGCCCCAGGCGACCCAGTGGCCGAGCATGCCGAGCCCGGCGACTCTCACGCGCACGTACGTGTGACTCCACGCCGGACTTCACTCGCACGATCTGCATAACGCCGCAGCACATCGTGATGAGCCCATTCGCTCCACCGCACGACCCGGCCAGTCTCATGCAGATCAACACCACTGTCACCAACTGCCTCCGCCATTCTCTCTGCAGCTAGCCTACCTAAGCACACACGAACTAACTCAACGCATGCACGCACACACGCACGTACACGGCTCACACAACGCACACAGCCAAGTCAAGATTAATGCTAACATTCACCAGGGGGCGAAGCCACTGTTAAACTGACCCTGGTGCACGGCTTAAGACGCTGACATGTTTTTCCATGATCATGTGGTGAATATAAGCTTAGTTAGTGGGAAAAAATAAGTTTATCCTGGTGCACCGGCACCAGGAGGCTCAACGTGGTGTCGCCCATATCTTCAACCCCACAAATGCAGAAATTATAGTATATCCTAGAGGTGGGACTTCGGCTGTACCATGCCAGTACGGCCCGGCCCTCTCGTGTCTCGTGCCTCATTATTATGCCATACGTCTTTGTGTAAGTGTCTCAATCAAAATCCTTTATTTTAATATAAGTTCATTATTCACGAGTTTCATTTTATGGTCTCTAAGGCCATTCTTAATGGGATTTTTATTCTCAGTAAATAATGTATCACTTCAGCAAATATCGTGACATGGCGGAGTACTTATAACGAGAGGAAAGAGACGAGATTCATCTGGATGAAATTGGGTGCATGTTATTATTAGTAGTTATAGATCTTTTCATTTGTACTTTGGTTGTGCTCAAAAACACATTAATTAATGTCTTTAACTAATTATTGCACTGGTGACGAGAAATGTTTGTGCACAAGATTTTAAGGATACATTTCAACCAAGATTCTTTAATTCTATAAGATGGCAAAATCTTCCTAGTTACCCTCTAATTTCTCCACTCATATTTTCAACGTTTGCACAGTACCCTGATAATGAAAGTGATTACAGTGATCTATGTTCTGAACCAATATCTGCAGCGTGGAGGGGAAAAAGTACGTACACAATATGCATCGGTGTCGGCGCCAGTGATGTATTCCGCCATGATGATGAATTATAGCTAGCGGATCACCACTTGATAAGCTATCCCATACAAGAGCACAAAGTTACTCATATGTCGGTAGGAATTAAGAAGAATATTTGGATGCTATTATTAATACATACCTTGGCTGCTAGGCTCAATATTAATTGCCTGTGATCATGAGCTGAGAAAAACACAAAAAATGGTGGTGCTATATATGTAGTAAATCTGCTAACTTTATCCAGAGGAATGGTGTGTGTGCTGGGAGAGAAGTAGCCGCCAAAGCAAGATAGCAGAGAGAGCTAGCACCAAATGTCAATGTGACTACCATGCCAGAGCTGCTTGCAATGAGCTCCTCATTCGATCCCTTGCTTCTGGTGATAAATAAAAATGTGATTGTACTGCTGTATATTCTGAAAGCACGCAGCATATATCTGCAGGGTGAGGAAAAGAAAATACCTGATAAGACATGGTGAACTTCTCTGTACATGATGGATCAGCAAAATGAAGAAAGCTCCAGATGTCTAACCCATCTCCAGTCTCTTCAAGATGGATCTCCAATCGCTAAAGAAGTCTATATACAAGAACAAATTGGTTAATCAGCAATGTCGGTGAACATAACTGTATGTGTACATATTCCTCATTCGAAATTAAGAAGGATAGATGTTATAAATTATAATTAGAATATACCTTGGCAGCTAGCTGCAGTATAGTGTGTGTGTGTGCGCGCGCCGCGCGTGCTATATATATGTAGTATATTTGCTAATTTTCTCAAGAGAAATGGTGTGTGCTGGAGAGAAGTGGCTGCAACAGCAAGAGGTAGCGGAGACAGATCTAGCAGTACTAACCGTCGATGCGACTACTATGCGATAGTTGCCTGCAATGAGCTCCTTGTTTGATTGGTTGCTTTTGAAGATAGCTTCACCTCGTAGCTTCTGGCAATTGTTTTCAGAAAAGGATAGGTATGTGCCGTGCTCTTTGCTTGGGGCTGCAGCAAAGAATATCCATGGAACTACACCCTTGTAAACTGACACTACCAGAAAATGAGTCATCAATCCACCATAGAATTGGACAACAGGGTGTTTCAGAGGAAATCATGCTCAGAGCTGCAGTTGCGCGACCTGATCATATAGGAGCTGTCCCTTTGCGGCAGGGGCTAGGTATTTAGGAGAGATGACAGGAATGTAACTGTCATAGTCCGTTGCTTCTCGGTTGTTCTAAGCGTAATTACATTCTCATGTACTCTCAGCGTGAGTGTGTTACGATGTGTAACCCAACAAACTTTATATTCTTCTTCTTGATAAAAAGCACGGCTCTCTGGCATTTTCGATAAGAAAGAGAAATGGTGTGTGCTGGGAGAGAATTGAAGTGGCCGATACAGCAAGGCAGCGTACCGTCAGTGCTATGTGCGAAAGCTGGCTGCAAAAGAAGAGATGTTCGTTCTTCAGTTGCTTCTGAATGTAGCTTCACCTCTCGTATCTTTCATGATTGACTTTCAGAAAATTGAATGATATATGTGCAGTGTGGTCTTTGCTTGGGTCTGGAGCCAAAGAATAAATTAAAGACGAAACAGCTTTCCTGTCCTACAAACAGATGTAGCTTGCCGAATCGTCGATATGTGTGGCTCCAAAGTCCAAAGGCACACAGATGATCCGTTTGTCCGATGGCTCATAATATTCTCAGCAGATGACTGGATATTTGTGTATTTGTATTGATTAAGACTGAGTACCACCCACGTCCTCAGCAAATCACGATAGCAGAATGCAGATAACAGTATGCACAGCTTCAACAATGGGAGGCCGCAAAGCCAAAGTTACAGCATCATCGTGGTTGATTGCCAAAACCTATAGCTTAGCATTGAATCATTGGCTGTCATCGAAGCCAAAGTTTCTAGCTTGCACCATGGGCCACGCCTCTTTGAATCCAGCAAAATACCAGGGTCAACTCCCTTGCCATTCAACAATCTCACCATACCAATTCGAATCTGCAAGGTTGTCAACCATTTTCAAGACAATGTTAAGCGTATATCCTTGAGGACACCTCCCACTTTTGACCGCGAATATGTGGCCACCAGACATGAACTTCCCCATTGGTGGTGCATTCCACATAGAGGGTACCAGAATGTCATGACAAGGCCTTTACAATGCGCTATTCCAGATTTCCAGTCCCAACTCCGCACCTGCTAGGTTTCACAACATGGTAGAATGTGGAGTCCAGACTGAGTGTCCCCGCAGGACTACCACGACTAGCATATGCCACCCTTTTGTGCACTAAGGTTGTGTGGTCCTTATTTACAAACTCACATACATGGTTGGAAACAGTAGTGGAATATAAATGCCATCATTTTTCATTAATCGGAAAAAATCACAGTACTGCTCAACACAACAGAATGACTGCCCAGGGGTTAGATAGTAGCTACTCCAAAGCATCGGGATGCCGGCCGAGCAACCGGCCTTGTGCTGGAAGCAGCGAGCACTGCCATTCGGTTTTGCCCTCTCCACGAAGAAGCTCCCCATCGACACCACAACCATTGTGAGTATTGCCAACCGGCCTAATCTTTACTTGTTTTACCTGCGAGCAATTGTTACAAAACCAAATACCACATATTAGTGGAAGGTAATTTGCAAAGCGAGGCAACTGATTGAAGCTGTCAAGTATCCTTATATTCTAGAAAAACGCAAGCTAGTAAGTTCAAGGATGTCTAGAATTGGTATTGTAAACCTGGTTACACTAATTACTGCAAGGAGTGATGTGAAGAAATACGAGTCAGTCAAGATACCTTGACATATTCCACATAAGGGAGTAGGAGATGCCAGCAAAGCTGATACGCGATGAAGAAGCAAAACAGTTTGAGTCTGCCACTTCCATGGACAAGAATCAAGTCCAGACTGCCATCATCATGCTGAGCTTTTGGTGCAATAACTGGAGAAAGTAACCCCCTTGCAGGCTTGCAAAAGTGATTGCAGACAAAAATGCCAAGAAACTCCCCTCTCCTGGTAATCCAGCTATCTTCAATCCTACCATCAACTTGTATACCTCTCCTAACCTTGCCATCATCAGAAAGCTGCTCATGAGATTTTTTAGTCTGTGGTTTCACTTCAGGATTTCTCCCTGGTGATAAAGGCAGATATTCCACCTCAAATCTGTATTGAGGTAATGACAGGAACTTCAGAAGGCCAGCAGCAACATAACGGAAGGGACCAAGCTGCAGGCGGAAGTTTTCAGATAGTTGCAGAACTGTGAAGAAAAAACAAAATGTTTTAGGCTATAAGCTGACTAAACACATGGTGCATATGAATACAGATATATAGAGGACAAGATGCATCACATCCAGAACATCTGGAATTCTGGCTTTTGCATTTAGTGTTATCAGTAGATAAGATGTATTAAGCAAGAATTACAAATAACAATGATGGCATGCTTGACATTCGTAGCGCAAATTTTGAAGCCTTTTAATAGTATCTCTATTTCTTGAGAGTACAAACAGAAGTGATTGAGGGAGTATTTCAATTACCCAGATATGAACCAGCATATCCCTTTCTAATCCTAATTAACTGTCAAGACCATGACTCGATGTTCTATTATTTATTGTTATCCTTATCTGCAAATCCGTTTCAAACCAGCCTCCTTGCAAAATTAAGCAATGGTTAGGCTGTCTAGAAATTTCCTTCCCCAGATCCCACCTTGTGTGGGAGTTTCAGCACTAGGTACGCTCTTTTCTTACCGCTCTAAGTCCTGCTATATTATATAGTTTCAAACATCCCATGTAAAATCTCTTTTATTCTTACTAAAACTAAGCCACAAATGATAATTAACACAATCATGCTAGAGGCCATACCTAACTTAAATTTGTCTGCCTAGCGAACAACTCAATTTTAAAAAAACAAAAAAAACATTCTATATAATTTCTAACCTAGATTGGCAGAATTGGAACCTAGTTAAGATATCAAGTGCATTAACATCAGAATTATATGTGCAGAAGAATGAAAAATTACCATCAGCTACAAAACCATAGTAGGAAGCTGTCAGACCAAAATGAGTAACACCAGCTTGGATCCATTTTACAGCAAACACATCTATTGGTGTGAAACCGCCCTGCAGAAAAAATGAACTTACAAATTAATATGTACTGTCAAGTTTGAAGATAAGACAAATCAGAGAGAAATAACTTCATGGTTGGACGACCTAGTATGAAATAGTTGAACATAATACTACGTCGTCCTTAAAAATATGACGTTTAGGACAAGCTAATTAGTTAAAAAATGAACTAATTTGCTTGTACTAAACATCATATGTTTAAGAACGGAGGGAGTATAACGAAATTACCTTAGCTAAAGCAATTGCAGCAGAAACAGGATCCCTGATGCCAAGAACAGTCCACACCAATGAATTATCAGAACCAGCAGGTATTATTCCAATGGGAAGCCGAATTGCCACTTCAAAATCATCTCTGCCAAGTAAACCATTCAAAACCTGCATTAACACATAGAAATATATCATTAGTAGGATGGATAAATTTTAGACCAAAAAAAAATCCAAAATGCTTCTACATATGCCCAGGGTGCACTTATGCCTACCACCAGTCGAAGCCTCAGACAAGTGTCAGTGCTACATGGTAGTCTAAACTAATACAGATAAGAACTTTTAGAAGTCAGCAGTAACTCTGAACTTAAAATGGTAGCTTTTATGAGAGCAATGAAAAAAAAAACATCCAACACATACATGGTTTATATATGTACTAAATGCAAAGAAAAAGATCACCCAGGTGCAATAAAGCAAAATGGTATCCCAGTTCAGTTCCTATAAAGAAAGAAACATAGGAACAGAGCTGACCTCATTTACAATTCCATCGCCACCAACACATACAATACCTGTAAACAAGAGAGAAGACAACATATTGAATAGTGAAATAGAATGGCACATGATGGAAATTTGCAAAAAAAAAATACAAAATTAGTATTACCATCAGGGCATTTGTTGAGGTCAACAGTAGAAGCAAGAACCTTTGCATGGCCAGCATATGCTGTTTCGACAACTTCCATCATGAAGCCTGAAAGCTGCAGGAGATCAAAATTCAAATGCAAAAAAATAATTATAGGTAAAGGTACTAAAGAAGCGTATTTATGATCTTCCACTCCAACACATAGAGAACCTATTTTTTGCATGATCTTGTGCGTACTATGTATTTTACATAACTAAATTGGTGACGATATTCATCTCACTGGATATGAAAGAAAGTTAGATAATACACATAAATAAGTGTAAATGATAAATGGAAACAGTTTTGACTGAAAAGTTAGGATCATATTACCCTTAACTTCGATTGCACTTTCTTGTAGAAAACATCCCGAGAGCTTCGAAATCCAGAATTAGGATTCAAGATGACAAGCACTTTACGAGCAGCTACCTGTGTTGTATTTGATTGGTCTTGCAAAACATTGACTGCTAAATAGTTGGGCACCTCTTCTCTGCAGGAAGTACTAAGGTCCGATGAACAGTGTGGTACAAGCTTCCTCTGGGTGAAAAATGAAGTGTTCCGCTGAGTTGATTTTTTTAACTTGCGAGGCAAAAGTTTCCAGTCTACTTGCAAACTCTGCAAATTAGTGGTATGGGAATGCTGAGAGTAGTTTCTTGAACGGCATGTATTGGAGGTGAAGCATCCGTTGATAGCTGCACTACAGGACACCTGCCATGATGATTACATAACATATGAGCAAAGAGCAAAGATACGTCCAATAACTTTGACAACATTAGTTAAGGTCCGCAGAGTGTCAACCAGATGGACCAAAAAATGACTGTAGTCAACAGATTATCTTTAAAGCAGGTTTTTTTATACATACTCGTTAAGGATGAAAGCAAACAGTTACACAGTAAAAGGATGAAAGCAAACAGTTAGACGGTACAAGAATATATCGAACAAAGCTGGTAAGATGTTTGATAATTTACATTACCATTGGTATCGCAGAAATTTGGTGCAGTATCAGACTTACAAAACAAATATACATGTCCTAAACATTCAATTAACCTTATGCTACATGACGAATTCACTTGCTGCATAAGATCTCAAACGCATTTTAGCTTCACCATTTTTGACACCAGGAGGACGCTAGAAACTTCACAATAATGTACAAGCAACATATTTTATGCTCATAGGCTATTCACAGGATAAAATTGAGATGTCCATCCCACTCCCACTCATCTTGTCCTTCCCCCAACTCCAGAAAGCAGGAATCTTTCCCCTCCGCGCGCCCTCGCTCTTTCACTCAGCACCCAAAGCGGATCGACAGCTACAGAAGCGGGCACAGCAAAACGAAGAAACAAGCAAGCCAAAACAAGGCGCAGACGACGAGGGCAGGGGAGAACTCACCGGGGATCGGACGAGGTTTCTCGAGCTCATGATCACTCTCGGCGCACGGCGGCTCCACGAGATCCAGCGACAGTCCCCCGACCCAGCGCCTCCTCCTCCTCCTCCTCCTCCTGTACTCGCCGCAAGGAAGCTGAGAAAAGCCGCCGCGCACGTGATCCGCGGAGGGGGCGGCGGCGGTGGCCCGGCGGCGTGGCGCGGGCCCGGGGATTTGGGAGGGGGAGGGGAAAGCTTGGACTGCCAGGCCGCCTCTCAAGTCTCAACGAGCCCTTTGTTTTTCCTGCGGAGAAATTTCATTCTTTTTTTGGTGGCCGTCTGATCGACTGGTCATGATTATCGGTCGATCTGGAAAATTTGCAGGTGCCAGGTAGGTATCAAGGGCTATGATCATGGTCGTTTACTGGTGTGTGGTGGCTATCTCACTATCTGTCTTTAAATAGGTGATGCTGATGCATACTTGCAATAGTAAATTCTTCACTGAAAATTTAACCCATTCTCTGTATGTCATCAAAAATTAAGCGATCCTCTCAATGCCATTGAAAATTTAACTCTATCTCTTATATACCACTACCGTTATAGCATAGTCATATGGCTGTTAACTGAAGATAAAAAAGATAATATTACCTCTAGAAGAGAAAGATGAATTATTCCTTATATGCCATTACATTCAACAACAATAGTGTATACATAAGAAATAACGCACACACCAATATATATTGCACAGATTATACATGTTTATAAGATCTCCATATTTATTGATTCACTAATGCACAGACCAAATGGACCACATATTAACTGATGTCACACATGCACAGAACAAGAATCTATTGATATCCAAATAAACAACAAGTCAAACAACTATAGATGTCTATATAGCATCATTGTTGTACATACAAGCAACCGTACAAGTAGTCATTGATATCCATAGAAGCATCCTTGCAATCAGCCATTGCTTCCATACAAGCAGCTATGCAGGTAGAGTAACAGCAACTACTAGTTATAGCTTAGCAAAAGAACTAGATTTGGTGTCACAAAGACCAACCAAAATAGGAGATGATAAAAAAAAAAGCATCAACACTAGTTCAGATCAGCAAGTGAAAGCTTTCTTTTGCTTTTGGTATGAGAGGCGCAGCTATCTTGTTGAGGGATCTTCCTTCTAGTACTCATTGCAGGATTATCATGTGGCAATGAAACTTCTTTTTTATTTTTCTTCCCTGCTGCCTTCCCTCTAGTTTTCTTCTCCCTGGGCTTGGAGGTGGTAGGTAGTGGTGTTGTCTCTCGTGCAGGAAGTAGCTCAAGTTGGTTTGAGCCACTTTCGGATTTACACATGAGTTATGTACGTGTGAAAAATTTACCAAGTATGATAATATGCATAAGCAATGAATATGATGTATACCTGAGAGAGTTTTTAGATCCTAAGCTAACCGAAATACTTTATCTGTAATACAGATATAATATTAGAATGTACAGATATATATCTAGGAGGAAAATTCATTATCTTAGGTGTTAGACCAATAGGTACAATACTACCTTCAGTACAACACTTATATCAGCGATGGCCATATTTCTTGCAAACTTTGCACAGATATAACCCTTTCTTTCTTGCTGTGCTACCTTTTGTACAACCTTTAAATCTTTGGTTCTGTCTTTTTACCCGCTGTAGATTTTATGAATGGTGGATGCATGAAAAAACCATTATCAGACTGTGGCCATTGTGCTTTGTTAGGCATGGCAGGAACGAGAGACTCATAAACAGCTCTGAATCAATTGAATAATAGTTGTCAGCATATTTCTTAAAAGGTTCCCTAAGATATGTGATGAATGGAATGTATGTTTGCATGAAATTCCTAATACTTGCCATTTCCTGCATGAACAAGTTCTTTCTTCTAGATCGCTTAACACCCACCTCTCCAAGAATATCTCCACTTCTATGGACATCCATATCCAAGTTCCTGCTTTGCTCCCTCAACTCCTTCATAATGTGTGGCAAAATGACCCCTTCAATCTTTGCTGAGACATCCTTTCTAATATCCCACTTATCCATAATAAGTTGTCTAATCATATCCATAAAGTCGTCCAAATTGAAACCCTTATATTTCTTTACCCAATTGTTGAAGCATTCTGCCAAATTATTTGTGACATAGTCAACCTTACAATAGGTCCAAAATTAACTTCTTGCCCATATCTTAGTATGATATTGCCTCGTATAATTCATTGCTTCTGAATTTTCTTCATCCATTGCATTTCAATACTTCTCAAAGAAGTATGGAGCCCATAAATATGCTGCTGCCCAAAGATGGTCCTCAAATATCTTTTTTGTATATCTTTTCTTTAAGTTCATCATCAAATGTAGCATGTATTTCCTATATTCTTCAACTGGGAACACTTTCTTAACTCCCGTCATCACTCCTTGTCCAGCATCTGTACGTACAGCTAAGCCTTCTGGTGATCCAATACTATATCTAAGATTTTGCATAAATCAGATATAATTTTTATTTGTTTCCGAATCCATCACTCCAACAGCAACCGGATACATCCAGTTGTGTCCATCTAAAACTACTGCACATACCAGGTGCCCCTTAAACCTTCCTATAAAAAATATACTATCTATTGATAAATAAGATCTCGATCCTTTTAGAAAGCCTTCAATGTATGGTTTCATAGAAAAAACAGCCTACTAAATCTGATTTTCCCATCAACTTTATGATGATCAATAACAACAAAACTTTCAGGATAGCACCTCTCCATCTCAGCCTTAAACCTGTACAGGTTGTTGAAGCTATTGTCCCGACTACCAAATAATTGTGTATGTGTCAATTCTTTACCTACATACACTCTGTTGTAGGGAACCTCTACCTTGTGCTTATCCTTTTATCCTCTTTAGCTTTCAAACTTGAGTCCTCCATTAGCCAATTCTTCACTTATTTACAGATCCAAAATTTTATTGCATTATTTACAACCTTGCTTCTTCTTGCACTAGAAGATATATGTCGCCGTGGGTTCTTTTTCACCTAGTATGAGAACAGCTAGTTATCAAATGTTGCAAAACAGAACTAGTAACAAAATAACAGCAATAATAGTTGCAATTACCTTTACGGTTTTTTCACCCTTAATTATAGAAGCATGCAACCTCCACCTGCATCCTTCTTCTTCCTTTCTTGAACAATAAGCTCTCAATCATTCTGGATCATTCTTTTTAGTGTCATACTCAAACTCATATTTGATAGCATGTTGAGAAAGTGCCAACTTAAATTGCTCCATATTAGGATATTGGCTGCCTACATTTATTGGTGGGTCATCTCGATCGTAGGCCGTAACTGGAACAAGTGGCAAGGGATCCTTACCAACTAAGTCATCCTCCTCCTCATACTCCTCGTCGGATTTAGAATCAGACGCAGAGTCACTTTCCTCAATCATATGTCTCTTATGAATAGCTAAGTACAAGCCTTCATCATCAACACTCACATATTCATTTTGTGGTTCAGGATTTGCCAAATTTTCATCATCATCAGGAGCATCATTAGGTTCATTTGTGCTAGGTTCACTTGTGCTAGGTTTATGTGTGCTAGGTTCAGCGGGCTGGCTTGTTTTTGGCTTAAAATATTGGCTGCATATTGGCTTATTGGACTGGCTTGCTGTAGCAAATGATGGACAAGCCATAGATAGGGTGCATGGGATATCAAGCACATCTGAATTTTCTAGGGTGTAGCACTCAGAGAAAGGCACAACATCCGTGGGATCAGTGTATTTAATGGTCATGCGAATTATCTTCTTCTCAATATGCTTGCTAAATATTTCAAGTAGTTCTTGATATGTTTGTGACCTGTGGGAAGCATTTTTTGACCTCATCATAGTAAAAAAACAAGCACTACTTCCAGGTAACCAGGAGGGTACTGATTAACAATTTCTTCGACGAGGTCTTTAAAATTGTATAGATCAGAATCCACAATCTTATTGAAGCTAAAGTATAAAATGTCATTCCTACACTTTTTAGGATTGCAACTGAGTCTGATTTCCAGCAAGTAACTTGACTTAGTATCCATCCTGTTAATGAACTGCCCGTCAAAACTAATTAACTATTGTTCCTCAGTTATTATAATCTAGTGTGGAAAAAAAGAAGAATGGATGAAGAACTCACCATGCAGGAAGCCAGGAACCGTCCAGGTTCTTGCTTGGCGTCCCCATCCCTCGTGCTTAGCCGAATCTTGTGCGGTTGGAGATTCAACACAGGAATCGGCGCGGGACTTGTACGCGGCGGCTAGGCGGGCTTGCTCCCGTAGCAGCTAGCATGCTGCTCCAGCACAACCACGCGAGCCACCCCTGCTCCCCAGCAGCTAGCATGCGCGATGGCTAGGCGGGCCCGCGTGCTACTCGAGCATAGCCACGCGAGCTAGCGGTGGCCAGGCAGCCCGTGCGCTGCTCAAGCGCGGCCACGCGAGCATGCGGCGGCCAGGTGTCCCGGCTCGCCCGCGGCCACGCGAGCAGCAGCAGCCAAGCGTCCTCGACCAGCGGCAGCAGCTCATGATGAGCGACGGCCAGGCGGGCCCGAGCGGAGCTCGTGCTAGCGGCAGCTGTGACGGGACCGGCCGACCGCGCGGGATCCAGTGGGGATCGACGCCGGGATTTTGGGGCCGTTCGATGGTGGGAGATGGATAAGGTTGGGGGGAAACTGAAGAAAACTTATATGGATAAGGTTTGGAGAGGGGTACAATCGGGAAAACGCTGAAAGATCTCAGCGGTTAAACAACGTTACACTCTATTTTTAGATAGAGATAACGGCAATGGCACATAAAGGATGAAATTATATTTTTCAATGATATTGAGGGGATGGTTTAATTTTTGATGGCACGTAGGGGATGGGTTAAATTTTCAGTGGCATAGAGGGAATTTACTCTACTTGCAATGCTCCTGTAGCAAAATGCTTCTAGAAAATCAGTTAGATTTTGACTTGCTAAATAAATAAATTGTTTGTGGCGAAAAGATCAAAAGGTTCAATATTTTCTTCCATCTAATGTTAAATACATGGGTCATATATTGTATTGTATCCTATCAACATATATCATGAGTCGCCAAAAATTGTGTGTTTGAGCTTATAACATTCCAAAAATCTAAAGCTATGGAAACAATTTTTTTCTAAAAGAGGAAAGTCACAGCCTACATGAAAATCACTCGTCGATTTCCATGCCAGCGGATTTAGCTGGCCTTCTCATACCATAATGTTAGCGTTAAGAAATTCCGTGACTATTAAAAGGTGTTTGGCAGGGTTCCACCGGAGGAGCGACAAGTTTTCCACTAAAAACAGCTCCTCGTAGAAAATATTTGGTAGGGCTTCTTCGGAGGAGCCGGAGATGGAGGTGGATAGAAGCCCTACCAAACACGGTTTAGGATTGCAAAATATAAAAGGGAAGTGAGGATTTTTTTGGAAAATAGTGGCGCACACTGGTACGTCTATTTTTTTCATTTTCAATCAAACGGAAATAAAAGGAGAGAGGAAAAAAAACAGTATCGCACCAAATCATGCTTGTCCGGGTCGTCGTCGTCACGCCATCGGCGCCTTCCCGTTTGTTTGTTTATTATCCCTCGCAGCTACGGCTACGCAAAGCTTTCCTTGTTCCCTCCCTCCCTCTCCTTCCCCGGACCGCACGAAACCTTCCCGAAGACGCCACAAATCCAACGCAATCCGGAATCCAGGCCTCATCAGATCCTCGCCTCCCTCTGCGAGGCTCCCATTGGGTTCCGCTCAGAACCGAGTCAACCCGTCGCAGCGCTGCGGCGGCTGGAGGATCTCGTCCTGCCGTACCACTTCGGCGGCGGGTCGTCGTCAGAACCCCCAAGGTCAGCTTGCTTTGCTCCTCCTGCGATTCTCTTTGTTTGCTTGTCAAGCTGGTGGTGGTGGTTGTGTGTGGTCGTCTGAGTAGGACGTGCAAGAACCATTCGATTCGAGAGCTTGGTGGGCGGCCGGGTCGGGCAGTGTCCGAATCTGCCGGTTCGAGAAGCTAGTGATTCGGTACCACGGGAGCTTCTTCGGTCCCTCATAGCTCATGCCTCTTGGTTTAGCGCTGCCCCTGGGCGAGTTCTTGCCGGTGGAGTAGGCGAGTAGCTGGCAGGGCTTGGATTCTTTAGCACAGCGCAAAGCCCTGCACAAAGGGGGTACATGATTTTTGCCCCTTTGTTTGTCAGTTGATGAGCTGATCCAATTGTGGCTACCGGCATGCCACCTCGCTTCAGCTGAAGAACCTTAGCCCACAGGATTACGTTCCCAATTCGGTCAGTCAGATAATTGTGCCGGGCTTGTGGTAATGGAAGAGTCAAAACCGGTGTTTCTAACTCGATAGTTGGAAGGAACATCAGATTAGCAAAGTTATGACCTCTTGCTGAATCTAACAAGTCATGGACTTAGGCAGTTAGGCAGGACAGGGTCACTGGTAGCACCATATTTATTTTAGAAAATGGATAAATCTCTGGCTTCCATGACTGCACACAGTCAAGTTTTACAGTGTATCTCAGCTCACAAGCTGATCACAAATAAGTTGCACCATATAGCTATTTGATCCTAGCCCCCAGTGTTCAGTTCCTTTTCCATGTTATTTCGTCATGGATGCATTACGTCCTGTTTGGTGGTGTCAAAAAATGCTGCTCCATGCCGTAAGCTTTTAGTGCTGTGCTCCTGATTACTGGCATGCGTATGTCTTTTTTACCACAGCACAAAAATCTTGGCTTGTGGACGTTTTCCCCCCATTGTTGAGGATATGTTATTTTTAGCAAAAACAGTAGGGGAAGTCCATACTGTGTTAAATATATTATAAGAGTATGAAACAAAAAAGGCAAAATTTTTAAATTGCCCCAGAAGGCAAAAAAACAAAGCCCAAGGGAACAAGTAGTGACTATGCTCCAAGCTATAAACATAGTTGAGGATATGTTAACCACTAACTGCTTGATACATGAAAGTCATTTGAAAGAAGAATTTTTCATCAAATACTAACATTGCGTTAAGGTGGTACACATTCGTTGTTACGGGCCAATTGGAGAAAATCAATAGTACACAAGGGGGTGCTTTTGTTGGTGCGATGTAAATTGTAAAGAGTAAACATTATCTTTGGCCTGCAATCTCTTGTCTTGTGTACCTATATATCATAGTTTGTTCTATTTGAGTTACAGACTGTTACTCACTTGACCTGGCCTTTTTTTAGATGGCTTCTTCAAATGATGAGGCTGAGCACCAGTGGATAGAGAATCTTAAGTCCGGAGGAGCTGTTCCTTGCCTAGCACCTGAAAGCTGTCCTGATGGCTGGGCTACACCTCCTGGTGATTCATTTATGGTCAGAGGCCCAGAATATCTTACAAACAAGGTAAAAATACCAGGTGGAGAATATCTTCTGAAGCCTCTTGGATTTGATTGGATAAAAGGACCAGCAAAAATCTGTGAGATCCTGAAAGACAAGAACCATCGTGTTAGGAAAGCCATTGATGAGGAGGCTTCACATGGTAAACAGCCTTTTGTCTGGGCTTTCAACTTGCAACTGCCCAAGGATAACTACAGCGCAATATTCTACTTTGTATCGCTGGAACCTGTACATGAAGGCTCTCTTATGGATCAATTCTTGAAAGGCGATGATGCTTTCCGGAACTCCAGGCTTAAGTTAATAGCGAATATCATTAAGGGGCCCTGGATTGTTCGTACAGCTGTGGGTGAACAAGCCATTTGCATATTGGGGAGAGCTCTCTCATGCAAATATGTTCAAGGATCAAACTTCATTGAAGTTGATGTGGATATCGGGTCCTCTATAGTTGCAAATGCAATTGTGCATTTGGCATTTGGTTATATTACAACACTAACTGTAGATTTAGCCTTTCTTATTGAGAGTCAAACCGACTCAGAGCTCCCTGAGAGACTTCTTGGAGCCGTAAGGTTCTCTGAGTTAAGTCCAGGTTCAGCTGGTCAGTACGAAAGGCAGTCTGAAGAGCATCAGGAAAGCACTCAGTCTCGGCCTGTTGGATTTTGGCAGGGTTTCTGGTCAAACAACCAAGGCAACCCAAGGGAACCATCCCCTAGCTTACAGAATACTAATGGAAATTTGCACAAAGAAGCAGCAAATGAAAATGCTAAATGGTAAGTACTTAGTGTCTTTTAAATTGCTTCTCATTAGAAGTATACCTTAACAGATAGGGGAAATATCTCTTGTGCACTTATTTTTCGATAAGAGAAAGAAAGAACGACTGTTGTATGAGTATGAACAGGGAGATCTATTGATAAGTTATGATGTGCCTCATGAGTCATGAACAGTCAACCACTTTCCTTTTCTTTGCAATTCTCTATGTTATCTTGAGGAGGCTACTCAATTAAATGTCTCCGCCACTGTGTTAGCATCATTATACTCTATGTTATACTCTTGAAATCTGTCAAATCGTTTTCCATGTTTGATGATGCTTTATCATGTGAAATGATGATATATCGCATGTGCTTCTCTCTTGCAGATATTCTTCAGACCCCTACTAGAAGAGATCTGTTGCCGCAAAAATAATTTTGGCGTCAACAAGATCAAAACCATGTCTTCATTATTTGGGGGTCAATTTATCCATTGATCACTGCATTACAATTCTTCAGTAGCATGATCAGTATCAGATAGTCCCAGGGCTTGTTTCTTTGCCTCCACATCTGCTGTAAAAATTATTATGCTGGCCACATACATGTTGCATAACTCTGTACATAAACTGAATGCCTCCTAAATGTTTTAGTATCCCATGGAAGAATGGTATGAAATTCAGGGGGAAAATGTTTCATTCTGCAGAATATGACAGTTGCAAGTATCTGCATTTCAAAAACAAAATTGTTCAGATTTCAGAACATTTGATTCTGGTAAAGATGGCGAGGAACGCATCTCTGGGGATGAAGTGTGATGAAAGCTACATACCAAACTGATAGGCACAAGGAAATAAACATATACTGGTGTACTGGTGTGGTGGTGGTGTCTTTTCTTGCGAGACACATTGCCTATCATGTCGACACCTTAAGTTTCATTACACATGTGCCTACATCTGAGATGCGTGAACTTCCATTAAAATTCGATGAGAAAACTTTAGAATTTCCGCAGTGATTTATAGCCTATTACAAAGAAGAGAATCCACCTATTAGAAACCTATATCAAAATTTTTGAATATAAACACCACACAAACTAAATCCCTGCAGCTCAAAATTTTCTTAGAAATTCATTACAAAAAGGAGGATTACTCAGGAGTTTAGTTTGAAAAAAAACTTATTTTGTTTTCGAGAAAAAATTTCCAGTAAGAGGAGAATTACACAAGGGGACCGGTAGTTGTTGCAGCTGAGCACAATAATTTGTCTGTTCTTCAGCCTCCTCCCCGCACAAGAGAGAGAAAGAGAGAGCTCTAGACTTCGACAGCCCCCCAAATCCCAATTTGCCAGCCACGAACCGATCGGCTTCTCTGCGAGCGGCGGCAAATCCGAGCCCCTCGCCGAGCGGAGGCGGCGAGTCCGTGATGGTCGCCCACCGGCGGGCGCGGACATGCACCATCGCCCCTCTTCCTCCTCCGCCGCCGCCGCCGAGTCGTCGTTGCCGCTCTCCCCCGCCGACGGCTTCCTCCGCGGTAAACGCGGCCTCCAATCTCCCGCTTCCCGTTTCGTTCTCGCTCCTCCGATGTGGATTTCCATCGAGCACCTCGCTAACTTGCGTGTTTTTTCTTTTTTTGCAAATTCCTCGGGGGATGTGGTGGCTGCGCAGTGAAGGACGGCGTAGACGGGATGATCAAGTACGTCGCCAACGAGCCCTCCGTCGGGCTCTACTTCGTCCAGCAGCACGCCCGGGCGTCCATGCCCATCCTCCTCGACGTCAAGGTTCCACCGCCTGGCCTCCCTCTGCCTCTCCAATCTGTTCCCTGTTTAATAATTAGCAGTGCTAAGGATGATGCCTTTGTCCATGTTTGAGTTGTGCTTTGGAGATTAACGTTCATATTATTTTATTGCTGAAGATTCAGCTTTTGGAGTCGCATATCACCCTAAGCGATGGACAAAATTAGAGATTTGACTTTATTGGAGACAGGTTGAAAAGATCAGATTTTTTGTGTGCCTGCTGCATTACTGACAAAGTAGATAGATGTAATTGATTAGGTTGCGCATATTTAGCAGCTTGTTAGTTAGTTGCGTTGTGGAATTGAGTAAATGTATATCCTTGTTATTGCCAGAGTACCGTGATACTGCTCAAGTGCTTGGTCTAATCTAATTTCTTGCTGTTTGTTATCAACTTGGTTCCAATGGTTTGAATACAGTCAAGCTTTAGTGTTGTTCTTGATTAGCAACTAAGGTTTCCAGTGATATAGGATTACATGATATAGTTTGATGAAAATTTTTCAGTCTCTTAATGGTTTCATGGCAAGGAACAGCATAATTTTTTTAGGTGTAAGATACAGTATCATCTGAATTGGTCACCTACTATCGCATAAAAAGTTTATATAAGAAACAAAGTAATATTTCTCTAGCAGCTGGTAGTCTGCTGAGCTGTCTAATGATGCGATCACCTCTTGGTACTCGGTACTACAAACCAAAGATATGGATTAAGCACATTTTTCTGTACGGCAGTAACATGAGTATTATTTCTGTCACCAGGATAAGCTTGTGGAAAAGACTCATGAGGTAACACTGCACACAGAAGACATGGAGGATTCTATTTGTGCTGTGAGATCCATGGCTGATTTTGGACTCCCGCTTGCTGATGATATGATCAACGACATCAGTAGATCGCTGCAAATAATGTCAAAGACTCAACCAAAGAGAGGGTACCGATAACTAATTCTTGGGGACTTTATTTTATTTTTACAACGATCATCTTAAAAGTATGCTGGACTTTTTGGTTCACTTTTTATGGTTATTCAATTTTTTATGGTTATTCAAGTCCTACCTTTTTTGCCTTATTCATTCAAGAACAGTCCAACTTGACATGTTATATATGTACCCTGAAGTTAATTTCTAAGATCACTTGTCTTTTACTTGAGCTCTCCAGTTAGGTACGAAATTCAGATCTTGCTTCATAGCACCAATGTACCACTATAAAACTTCGCTTGACAAATTCCCTTGTTATTACATATTATATCTGTTCTGAACATCATCTTGAGTAGTTGAGACAAAACTTTCATTGTATTCAGGTTGATCCAGAACCCCAGTTGGGGGTTCCAGTCAGGAAAATGCTCAGGAACTTGGGATGAATTGGGTGCTACCAATGGAAGTAGCAGCCGGAACTACCTCTCTTCAATGTTCAACACTGCCAAGCAAAAGGCGTCCAGTCTCAGGTGGCCACAGCCCGATTTTTCTACAAAAGATGACAGCAGCGAGAATTCAGCATCATCTGCTGCCCCAGGATCATCCCAGGCTGCTGGACAAGGTGCATCAACACCTGATACAGAAAGGGATGATCTCCCCATTTCAAGTCGACTCTCAGATGGTACAACCGCTACGAACAAGAGCTTGCCTGCTGCTGGTATCTCTGAAACTGTGGAGACTTACAATAAGTTCAAAGAAGAACAAGAACTGAAACTTCAGAAGTGGCTTAGAGAGTCTGAAGAAGCTGGAGATAATAAAGATTGAGTTTGTTATTAGATAACGGCTTCAGCTCTGCGTCATTGTTAGAGCATAAAAAAGCATCTCCTTTACTGGACTTGGTAAATTCCCAGCTAAAACACAACATGGTAACTTTTCATGAGCTTACTGGACTTTTCATGAGCCAGAATACTGTAATTTCTGAGATCCCTTTTGTCACAATTCTTATTGATCGATAAATCCAAGAGACCGAGAGTCATCAGTGTACTCTGAAACAGCCAGAACAATATAGCATTTTTACTTAAACACGATTACACCTGTACTGCGAGTGGAGTATGTCTGAAACAGCCTGAATATACTTGCATCAAGAGAAGGGGTGCCTAGTATCTTATACATTTGTCAGATCTCATTGCAAGATGAAATAATGAACAAAGCGTTTCCACCCTGCGTAGTATGTGTGTTCTTGTGATGTCACCTTGGTTACAAATACTTGACGTTCTAGACATGATCCGGTAAAAGTTTTCAAATTTTGATTTTCAGCAACCTGTAAAATAGCAAGTCTGGAAACATAAAAATTATGTTTGTATATTTGGCAAAATCTCGCAAAAATTATTTGCCTTGAAAAGTACTTTCCAAAAAAAATCTCGCAAATTTGTTAGATTTTATAAATATGATGTAATAGAAAATCTGTTAGATTTTACAAATGTTTTAACCGAAAAATAAGTGTTCAAAATTGTTGCATCCATGTGAGCGCACCACTGTTGTAGTTTTCGTTTACCCTTTCCTGCATAGACTTTTACAGCCAAATTATTTGCTTGGCACTCCGGAATGGTTTTGCAAATATGCGGCCGTCACGGAGCTGCAGAGGGACTTCCTGAAGTCGGCGGTCTCGGCTTCCAGGTGTTGGGCGCGCTGCCTTCGGTCACCAAGTTCCTGTTCTGAAGGCGGTACAAGATGATGCTGGCCCCATCCGCCGCCAGCAGGAGGAGCTCTTCATCCCTCTGATACAAACTCACAATTTTTTTTTGTTTCTGCCATAAGTATTTGAATTGCACTCAATTGATCTCTAACATGTTTTTCTAGGAAACCCATAAAATGTTGACATAATATATTTCCTTTTATTCAAGTACTCATTTGCATCTATATATTTTTTTAAAAAAATTAACAATTGGATTCCTAGCTAGATCCAACAGCTCCTGGTGTCTAAAGAAAGAATGTACAGGTTACCAGTCTTTCCGAGCAAATTAAATAGACCATGAGCATGCGTTGTTGAATGAGTGCATGCATTATCTTCCAATTCGGATGCCACCACACAAACTGGAAGAACTCTGAAAGCATTATCAGTTCTCCAGGGTGTGAGATCATATTGGTGATCAGTAATTCTCCAAGTCAATGAGAATAAAGAAAGAAGCACGCACAAAGAATTAATGCAGGTCTCCGTCAACATCTGCCGGCAATTTAGTGTAGTTAAGGGAGCATAAGAAACATACATGTGCCTTGTAGCTTATACGCATGCAATGGAAGAATGGCACACAGACGAAGAACTTTTTTTTTACGAAATACAGTCGTTGCCGCAAAAAAATTGCTTGGCCGACGATGATTCTCGCGCGCGACACTCTGGCCTGGGAGATCTGCTTAGCTCCAATGCAGATCCTTAGCTTCTTAAGATTCGAGGCGTGCCAGTTTGATCCTGCAACTGATAATATAGATAAAAAGAGCCGACAAGATAAATAAAAAGAGCCAATCGGCCGATATAGCGATATCAGCCGATGTCGATAGAATTTTAAACAATCAGCTATAAGTTTGATGTTGATCCTATCAGACAAATAATGAAGCGAAACAATCGGCCAATATTTATGTAGATTATTAAATGTAAGCTCGATGATTGAAATATACATCTGCTAGCTGGAGGTCCGATATAAAGATAACTTATCAGATAGCATTTCAATAAAAGCTATCGGCCAGTAGTCCGATGAAGATTGAGCAATAACTAATCGCAACAGAATCAACGAACCGATAACAATTAACCTACCGTTACCATTGGTCAGATCGGGCCTAACCGAGACAGCGCTAGCAGCAGGGCGATAAATCTAAAGCCACAAGCTGATGAATCTAGTTACGACAAGATATAAATTTAATAAAACCTTAAATAAAATCAAGACAAGAAGCTATCGGCTAATGAGAACCAATCTGATGCTTTCATTAATGAAATCAATATGTTATTAACAGCTAAGCAACAGATTCAAAAGATGTAAGCCGATAGATCTAAACAAGGCTAAAATAACTGTGATTCTATCAGATCTACCAAGAAATCTACCAAGAGGTAGAACGATGCAGCCTTACAGGATACGATAAGAATCGATAACTGGTAGGTGATTATAGCAACCGAACCAGATGGAGCAATCTAAGAGATCAAAACGATGCAGCCTTGAACGACACCAATATAGCTGATACAATTGCTAGGACCGGCGGAACTTAGGACTTACCCCTTCGCCGGAGATCGAAGCGATGCAGCCCCGCGTCAGGTGCCAAATTCCACCGGTGATAGAAAACCTCGGAAAAGAGGGTGGCGATGCACCAAAAGTTGTATATTGATCCAGAGATATATGATACAATAGCTGGGGCTTATATTTATACCTTGAGCTAACACAAAACTTTCCTAACAAGAAATACCTAAATAAAACTTGCACAATAAGAAATATCTAAAAAAAGAAATATTAAAATAGACGGACTCTAATTTCCCTTTTGTAGAGTCCTTGCTAATAAACCTTCATTGACCGATCGTGTCGTTCCTTCATACCAAATAATCTGCGTCCTTCCATGTACTCCATTGGCCATAAAATTACCGAATTTCGGTGCAAAGGTGAAGAACTTAACAAATGCAAGGATCTCCCCGATGGCGGTTAAACTCGATGCAGTCATATGCTGTCTGCTCGATGTCCTGTGCCAACATGTACAGGGTGACAGCTAGAACAGAACTTCTCCCAACCCGCCGCAACCAACTCGGCTATAGTTCTCGATTCCATTCTTTAACTGCGAATAATCCACCTTAGCTTGATCTTTTGGTTGACATTATGTTCCAGTTCCACCTCACTAAACAATATTTGCCTGCAGAAGAATAATGATGGCAATGATCTGACCACCGATAATGATGGAGTTCTTTACCAGCGTTAGGTACGGTGAGGTGTTGCTAGGTTTGTAAAGATTCCTTTTTCAGAAGAGTAAGACATCAAGCTGACAAGTATTATTTCTTGTTACTTCGTTCTAGTCCGTCAATGTTGTCTGTATATACACGGTGCGTTCATCAGCAAGCAACATCATCATATATCTGACTTCTGATCGACGAAATAATGTAACCGTCATTTCCTTATTATCACGAAGAGCATGCATGTGCACACTTCTGGATAATCCAACCATCCATGATCTATTCTAGCAGCTGAAGTGACACTTCTACAAAGATGCTCATTGCTACCTTTTTCAACGCAAATTTTATTTGGCATGCAATAATCTTTGACTTCGTGGAAGCCGTGTTCTATAGTCAATCAGCTGTCTCCAGTTCATTCTAGTCCCAGTTGAAAGTACTCCATGTCACTCTCCGTCCACAAATATTTCTCAGTTTTTTAGACAGATTAAGGAGCTTAGAGTTTTGTAAAAAATATGAGTATTTTTAAGATTTTCGTGACAGATTAAGGAGGGAGGGAAAAATGACTGTCGTTTCTCTCGGTCAATCACCAAGTTTACAGAGCTGCAATTTACCTGAGCTCGAAATCATTCAGACTCTACGGAACTGGCGCCACTAGATGTCATTGAGATTATTTTTTAAAAGTTTGCAAAAGAGCTGCATATCATTCTCACTGCCGGAGAAAATCACATCAGTGCCGGTCAAAGGGAGCTTTAGTGCCGGTCCCTGTAACCGGCACTAAATGGCCGGCACTAACGTGACAGTCGTTGGTGCCGGCTATATTGACCGGCACTAAAGGGCGAGTGTTAGTGCCGGTCCGAAATTCCAGCCGGCACTAACGTACCCGACCCGGCCCGGCTCCTGGCAACAAGGTTAGTGCCGGCTGGTATAACTGGCCGGCACTAAATCTTTTTTCCTATTTATCTTTTGTTTTTCATTTTTATACGTATGGCTATGCGTATTTCTACCGTATGCGACTATATAATCGTACTTTTTGCATTGCACAGTAATATTAGGACAGCATATTACACTAATATTATATATATATATATATATTCATCATGTATGGAACACTTAGGAGTTTAAAAGTACTTAAGATATTACAAATTATTAAGAACATCAACTATAGTAATTTATCAGCTTTCCCGTCGTCGGATCTTTTTTGGCGACGCTTGTACGGACATCGCCATAAAATTCGCCCTTAGGATTTATGACTTCATCGAGCAGGAATCCGCATATAGCTTCCTGAATTGCCCTGATCCGAGCCATTTCAATGAGTTATTCTTTCATCCGCCAATGCTGTCATATTTTTCGTTAAAAACATGAGAATAAAAGATAATGAATTAAAATGATGAGCAGATGTGATTGTGCTCACATACATTGAATGCCTCCACTGTCATTTGCCCTTTTTCACTTGCAAAAGTGTTGATCCACTCGCATACGTAGTATCCACATAAGTTGTTTTCTTGTTCCTGTCTCCAACACTATGGACAAATGTGGGTTAAGATATAGAATTTTTCTGATGTTTATTGCGAATGACATTAGTAGCGAGAGTATATTCATACCGGAAAATCAGTCACCCAACAAAGAGGCTCGATTTCACCTATGGGCAAGCCTATGTGTTTGCGGAGGTAGCGACGCCATGCGGTATTTACCACCTCGATGAGATCTTGGTACTTTGATTTATCTTGCCTTAACGAGTCGTACACTAAGACCTTGTGCTCGTCAATCCGAATACAAAGCAATATCCAATGAAAGCTGTGCATATACATACGCATAACCAATTAATGTTGATTAAAATAGTTATTAAATAGTATTATTAATACGAAGGGATTGAAAAAAAGAAGCTAACAAAGAACGACTCACTGATGGTTGTATGGCAAGAGAATGAAGGGACACATGCTATTCTTACGCAACCCCCTGTATATAATATTGACTATTTTTTCAGGCTTTTGCGCTACCGTTTTCTCGTGTATAATATCGGGGTCGAAGAACCCGACGTTATGGAAGTTCTTTTTTCGGCAAATTTGAATTTTTGACCTACGGGACACAAGAAAAACGGGGATCAGTCAACACACAAGGCTAAAAATAATGAAACGAGAGACAATACTCACATGCACCATACACTCACGAGGGACTTGTGAAGGGCATCTTGATGGTATAAATCGTAAAGTGCTTCAAACTCGATATATACATCATCTGCCTCCCGCCAGAAATGCTCGTCTTTAATCCGGGCTGGGAACATCTCTAATTCATTAGCTTTAGATTGCACGGCATACTATTTGTGTAACTCGGCCATTCTTGTTGGTAGGAATGGTAGCAACTCTGGCCATATCAAAGGTTCACCAAGTACAAACTTTTTCCTGCCGCGGGCATTCTGTAGGGCCTCCCCAAGCAACTGAGCCCTTGTTAGATCAGTTTGCAATATCATCCCAGCCATGGTCAACGGATCTGTTGATTCATCAGGACATTCTTCATGCGGCACTATCAACGGAGGGATTGATTGTTTGGACTGCTCTCCGAGCTGGGGAACGGTCTTTACATTGATCCGTCGATTCTTGGGGTTGTTGTAGCACTTTCTGATCTGCCGATCATAATCCGACTCCCTTTATTTCTCCTTGGTGGGATCTTTAATGAAGTGTTTAATGAAGTGTGCCTTCGCAACCGGATCTATTTCTGGCTTCTTGTTCGCAGCCTCCCTCAGTAGCTTGCGCTTCAGCAAGAAGGTTTCAAACGATTCTTCTGCCTCTTTCTCTTCTGGAGCCTTCGCTTTCTTCTTTCTTTGCTGCTTATGAAATGGCTGGATCGAAGGTTCCGTGTATGCCTTCTGTCGCTGACTCTGATTTTGTTGTGCGGCTGGTGATGATGCCGAAATTGGCTCGCTTTGTGCGGCTGGTGATAGCGGATCCATGCTGGGGTCCCGTGCAGGCGGTGGAGAAGGTGGGCCAACACTAGGATTCCTGTCATCAGCTGGCGTTGGTGATCTTTGCCTTGAGCACCGAGCAGAATCTGTGGCTGCTTGCACCAATCTTATGTCGCGCTTTGGCCACGCAATCCATGTGTGTACGGCATGTTGTAGTTCTGTTTCTTCAGGACCTATAGGGATCGGGAGGTCCAAGTCTTCCCAGCGTTCTTCAGTAATTCGGTCAACAAAGACTCTGGCGAATCCTTCAGGAATTGGCTGGCAATGTATTGTCCTGCCTTCTTCTTGGACTTCCGCATAACCCTCAGCACAAACTTTGAGTTTTTCCCATAAAGAACCAGAAGCTCACATTGGGTCCTAACGGGGATGTCGTCGATGGGGTCCCTCATCCTATCGGCACCCAAAGTAGGGTGCTCTGTGGAAGCAACACTGCTACGACGCTGAGAAGGGGTGCTGAACTCCACATTGGCAGCTGGTTGGTCCGAGCGTTGCCCAACTGCTGCCTCAAGTGACATTATCCGGTTTTCTAGGCTACAGATCTTCTCTGCCATTACTGTCTTGCTTCTGCATCGGCTTCAGTAGGTTTCGAGATCTTCGGAAAAGCCATATTTCCATGGAACTACGCCCATGCCTTCCGTCCAGTGTGTTCCGCATTCCCAAGAGCGTAAGTCAGCTCGTCATTCTCTCTGTTGGGCTGGAAGGTTCCTTCTTCCGTACGCCTCATTGTGTCGTCAAGTCTCCGCATTCCCAAGTTAGTGCCGGCTAGATATGCCGACCGGCACTAACGTGCGTTTTGACCGTTGTGGCAGCCGTCTGACTGTTGGGGGGATGGCACGTTAGTGCTGGCTAGGTTTTCTAGCCGGCACTAACGTGCCCGCCTTGCACTGTTCAGGCACGTTAGTGCCGGCTCGTTTTTGACCGGCACTAACGTGCTGGTACCGATAGACCATTTTCTAGTAGTGTCTGTTAAGAAGAAAAAGAATTTGTTTACAACGCGGGTCTGACCGGGCACACGCACACGGTTTTGCTACATCTTTAGCGTCTTATGCAAACAAGATTACAACAACAAAAAAAACTGAGCCGGGTGTCATTGAGATTCACCGTTGCGAGTTGCTATAGCAATGCAACGACTTCCTTAAAAGGCACTATAAAATACGGCAATCATGGCTTGGAGCTACTCAGCCCCTCCGTCCTAGTAGCTCTCTCCAGTCATGGAGGACTGGCTCTACTACTCCCTCTCCATCGCCTTCTGCCTTGCCCTCTCCCTCCTCTCTTCTCTCCGGCCGGCCACCGGAACGCCGTTGGCCGTGCCGTCGCTCCCGCCCGGCCCAACAGCGCTGCAGGCAAACGGACAAGCTTTGGCATTGAACTCATCATCCGCACCGCCCGGTCCTGGTACGGCCCGATCCTCACCATCTACTTCCTGTCCACCCCGGTCATCTTCGTCGCCGACCGAGCGGTGGCGCGCCGCGTCCTGGTGCAGCGCGGCGCGGCCTTCGCCACCAGGCCGCCGGCCAATCACCCCACCCGGATTTTTACCAACGACCAGCACACGATCACGTCCGCCGCGTACGGCCCGCTCTGGCGCGTGCTCCGCCGCAACCTCGCCGTCAAGGTCCTCCATCCATCCTGCCTCCTCCGGCACGCCGCGGATCGCCGACGCGCCGTCGCGGGACTCGTCGCGGGCGTCGCTCAGCGGATGCGCGGTGAAGGGGTGGTCGTCGTCGAGGGGCTCCTGCACCGTGCCTTGTGGCGCGTGGCCGTGATCATGTGCTTCGGCGACGGTCTCGGCGACGCCGTCGTCGCGTCCGTCACGGCCCTGCAGAGGGAGTACGTTCTTGGCGTCGGTGGTCGGCTTCCAGGTGTTCGGTGCGGTGCTGGCGATCACCAAGCTCTTGTTCCGGCGCCGGTTGAAGGGGATGCTGTCCATCCGCCGCAGGCAGGAGGAGCTGCTCGCCCCTCTGATTCGAGCACGCAGAGCGCGACGTGACGCTGCCACCGATGATGGCAACATTGCAGACGAGGATTGCTACGCGGACTCGCTCCTCAGCCTCCGGATCCCCGAGGACGGCGTCAGAAACCTAACGGAGAGCGAGATGGTGTGCTTGTGCTCCGAGTTCCTGACCAGCACCACGGACTCGACCGCCGCCGTGACGCAGTGGATAATGGCGCACCTGGTGGCGCAGCCAGAGATCCAGGCGAAGCTCGGGGCCGAGATACACCACGTCGTCACCGGCGCCGGAGCAGGCGTCGACGACGAGCACCTGCGGCGGATGCCCTACCTCAGGGCAGTGGTACATGGTTACTAGTTTCGGTAACTGCTATAATTAATTCTCCATGCAGACGTCTAAAAAAAAAGAAATTAATTGGGTCCTTACAAGCTGGTCCAAAAGCTAAAGTTGCATTCCGAATATGTAAACATATAATAGTATTATTTGTGGGACAGAAGGGGCAAGAGTTTATTAGAAGCAGATATATGGTTACTAGTTTTGGTTAATTGCATTGTTCTATAATATAATGGAGGTTAGTCCCAAATAAGTGTTATTTCAGAGTTCAAATCCCCCGCATGGCGGCACATCGCCTCAAATCACGGACGAGATGGCCATTTTCTGCTCCGATCCCTCGCTCGGTTGCTCCATGGTTTCGTCGATGAGGTGGATGGAAATCAGATAGAGCTGGCCTTGGGCATGCGACGAGAGGGCGGCAGGTGGCGAGCTATTCCATCGCTACGCCGCTGGCGACCTCCTCTCTCTTGCCCAGATGCGTGTAGCAGCTGGAGATTGCTCCTCGTCGAAGGATGCCGGCGGTCGGCCTTGACGGGGAACCACCAGAGGAGCAGGACAACCTCGACAACCTGCTTGGTACGTGGAGATGATGTTGGGATTGTTTGTTCCCGTGTGGCAGTATATAATCTCACATGGCACAGTATGTGATTTTGGGTGCTGCAGTAAAAGCAAATTAAGATGGTAACACACTTTTCTTGATGTTGCAGCAAGAGATACTATTTGTTGCTTCGGTCTTTTGTCCATGTTGCATTAGATGTTTTATGATGCTTCAGTACCTGATTTTGCAAAGTCGTAATTCTTAGGTATTAGAGAAAACGAGGGATTCGGATCAAATGTTGCATGAAACATGTACATTTTTTTTGTGATGGGAATTGTTTTCTGTGGAAAGCCGTGCTAGTGAGCTGTTATGATAATTATATCATATACATTTGATGCTACAAGAGGTAAATTTGGATGTTACAGAGTTTGTTTCCATTTGTTACAACGGTCCATCCGATGTGAAAATTTTCCATTGGACGTTCGAGCGCTAGCAGTGTCGTTAAAGAAATGCTCACACCAAGAAAAAAAAATTGTATGAAGAAGCATATGTATCCAATCAATCAAATGATTAATTGATACTATTTTTATAGTTCCAATCCATACACATTTATTCAGGTTCAATAGAACGATACGGATAGCTCGTCTTCCGATCACAGCTACTATCTCCGATCACAACTACTATGATTAATTTGGGCTATGTCTCACGACTAGAATTGTGTCTGTGAAATTTGCTAGAAATTTAGTTTCTTTCTGAACATAGGGAGCAGGTACTTAAGTCAAATTTTCATAATGGAAAAGACGAGTAATTTAGAATTTAGAGTAGATTAGATCTAACAACTACTATTATCAATAATAATGGTTAACTATTGTGATCGAGCACATGCATGATGTGCAGCAGACCTGCAACAATCTCTGAGATCGCAACGCATGTTATTAAAATGTTGTAAGCATGTAACTTGCAAAAGATAATAAAATGATGCAACTGAAGCTGCTCAGTTCCTTCGTCTTCCGTCTTCAGCCATGGAAGACTGGCTCTACTACTCCGTCTCCATCACCTTCTGCCTTGCCGTCTCCATCCTCCTCTCTTCCCTCCGACCAGTCACCGGAAAGCCGCAGCTCCCGCCTGGTCCACCACTGCTGTCGTTAATTGGTCCGCTCCTCTTCCTTGGCCGCACGAACTTCGGCATTGAGCGGATCGTCTGCGCCGCCCGGTCCCGGTACGGCCCGGTCTTCACCCTCCACCTGCTCCCGTCTCGCCCGGCCATCTTCGTCGCTGACCATGCCGTGGCGCACCGTGCGCTGGTGCAGCGTGGCGCGGCGTTCGCCGACAGGCCGCCGGCCAACCTCCCCTCCCGGATTTTCTCCAGCAACCAGCACAACATCACGTCCGGTGCGTACGGCCCGCTCTGGCGCGTGTTCCGGCGCAACCTCACCGGCAAAGTGTTCCAGCCGTCGTGCCTGCGCCGGTTCGCCGGTGCTCGCCGGCGCGCCGTGGCGGGGCTCGTGACCGGCATCGCACGGCAAATGAGCGGCGACGGGGTCGTCGTCGTCGAGGGGCTCTTGCACCGGGCCATGTTCCACGTGCTCGTCAGCATGTGCTTCGGCGAGGGGCTCGCCACCGACGCCGTTGTCGCGTCCGTCGAGGCGCTGCAGAGGGAGTTCCTGACGGCGGCCATCGGCTTCCAGGTGTTCGGCGTGTGCCCCGCGGTCACCAAGCTCGTGTTCCGGCGCCGGTGGAAGAGGATGCTGTCTCTCCGGCGCCGGCAGGAGGAGCTATTTGTCCCTCTCATACGAACGTGCCGCGCGCAACTCGGCGCCGCCGCCGTTGACTCCTACGTTGACTCTCTCCTCAGCCTCCGGATCCCCGAAGACGGTGGCAGAAGTCTCACTGAGGACGAGATGGTGAGCCTGTGCTCCGAGTTCCTGGTCGCCGGCACCGATTCCACGGCTGCGGTGGTGCAGTGGATCATGGCGAACCTCGTGGCGCAGCCGGAGGTCCAAGCCAGGCTTCGGGCCGAGATCCACCAGGTCGCCGGCAATTGTATCCAAGAAGAGCGCCTCACGCGGATGCCGTACCTCCACGCCGTGGTGCTGGAGGGGCTCCGGCGCCACCCGCCGGGCCACTTCGTTCTGCCACACGCGGCGGTGCCGACGGCGACCGAGGACAGCGGCGGCGCGACGCTCGAGGGCTTCCGCGTGCCGCGGCACGCGTCGGTGAACTTCACGGTCGCCGCGATGGGGCTCGACGAGGCGGTCTGGCCGGACGCGCGGCGGTTCCGGCCGGAGCGGTTCCTGCCCGGAGGCGAGGGCGCGAACGTTGACCTCACCGGCGGCAAGGAAATCAAGATGATGCCATTCGGTGCCGGGCGCCGAATCTGCCCGGGGATGGCGCTGGCGCTGCTGCACCTGGAGTGGTTCGTGGCCAGCCTCGTCGCCGAGTTCGAATGGCGGGAGTTGTCCGGCGAGCCGGTGGAATTCAGCGAGAAGCAGGAGCTGTCCGTCGTGATGCGGCGGCGGCTCCGTGCCAGCGTCGTCCGGTGCACAAGGAGAGTGAACTGCTAATGCAACTCAAAAGGTTTTTGAAATTGTTTCTGCTACTTGTTTGCATTGCCTCGCTTGTTGGTTGAGTCATAAGCACGTGATTCTCTTTCACTAAGTTCAGCTAAATTTCGCATGAATATATCTTCCTGCAGTTCTTTGGTAACTGGTGATTCTCTTTCAGTGAAGTTCAGCTTGTTTCAAATGGTTTCAAATTTCGCCGGAATTTCATCAAAATTTCACGAAATTCACGTTTTTCACATGTCAGCAGAAAATATTAATTTCGGATAAAAAGTTTCATAAAAATTAGAATTGTATACTCAATATATAAGTCCTACTACGAGTGCCAACATGTAGCGCAGTGGTTTTGCATTGTAGAGAGCAAATCACTAAGCTATGATCTAAGTTGTGTGTATAGCTTCTTTAATATTTTTAAGTGAAAAGTTTGGTTTACACCCTCGAACTATCGTAAAAATTCAATTTTTAACCTTTAATTACAAAACCGAATAATAAGGATCATCCTCTAAACCGCACAAGTTTGACCCTTTAGGTTGTTTCGAAGGTGGTCTGGTATTTAAATAAAAAATAAAAAAGTTCTAATTAGATCTAAAAAATTAAAACTAATTTATTTTAAATCAGAAAAATACAAACTAGTATCAAAATTTTTCTAAAAATATAACCTATCTATTATTGCTCTACTTAAATCTTATTTATTCAAAAATAATAAGCATAACTACAAATAATCAAATACAATGAATATAAAAAAATTTTGATCCGAATAACTGACAAGTAGATTGCCAATAAATAGGTTATATTTTTATAAATCTTTTGATACCCATTTCATTTTTTTCTAATTTAAAATAAATTACTTATAAATTGTTTATTTAAATTTAAATATTTTTAATTTTTACAAAATAAAAACCACCCTCAAAACCACCCGGAGGGCCAAATTAGCCTGGTTTCAACATTTGGATGGTCTCTGTTATCCGGTTTTATAGTTAAAGGTTGAAAATTAGACTTTTATGATCGTTCGAGGATGTAAATCAGACTTTTCCCTATTTTTAATAATCTTTCTAAATATTTAAAGTTTTCAAATTTGAGAAAACTTTCTGACCAAAAATAATTTCAAATTTGATTTCAATGGGGATAGAAATTTCAGCGAGAACGAAATATAAAACTCTGCAGTACATGTAACAGATGTGCTTGATGTGTTATAAATTAAGATAATAAATGTAAATTAATTTCCACGAGAGCTCTGCTGCTCGAAATTCGCACCTCCTGAAATCCAAATGCTGCAGGCTTACGATTTGCAACTTAATGCATGCATATGGTGAAGATGAAACAAATTAAAACTTATTTTGCAATACCATAACAACTTAACAAGGATCAGAACAAGGTAAGCCAGCCTGCAACATTTCCACGGTGACGAATATTTATGTTCATAAAGCCCCATTGATAAATTAGCTTGAACAAATAAACAAAAAAAGTCACGTCTTACCACCTTGCTCGATCTAGCTAGACTCTGAGTCTGGAGAACCTCATGGCTGCCCGGCCGCCGGGTTATGTTCCTGGATGGAAAATGGACGGGGCGGGGCGGAAACAATTCCTGGGGGATTCGATCTGGGGGCAAAACCCTAATGCCCGGCCGCGACGTCTGCGAGGTGGAGCCCATGCCTGGCCCAGTCGATGGATAACTGGCGGCTGGGCCATGTAGCTGTTTGAAACGGTGTGGGCCCAACTGTTTCCTTTTCTGCTGATCGCTTGCTTGTTTGCTGGTTGTTAACTGCAAGCATGTATTCGCTTTCAGTAAAATTCAGAGAGATTGGGTAAAGTTTCTCACGAACATACAGTACTTCTGTATTTCTTTCTTTAATTGCGGAGCAAGCTGGGTTGGCCACCTGAGCAAGCTAACACTCCGATTAAACAACCTTAGCTTGCCAGTAGTACATGATATGATATAAGTATCTGATTCTTATCAGAAAATTCCAGGGAGCAAACGGAAAGAGTACATGGCTCTAATTCTTATAAATTGATGTTCTTAATTATGTGTACCGATTTGATAGAAATGACAGAGCTTAGAGAGTTAAAATGTTCGTAGAACTTTGCTTTGGTGCCCCAAACTATCACACTCCACCTCTACATATTTATAACAAGGCTGACAAAAGACAGGCTCAGAACGATTTTATGTTAAACATCCAGGAACTACGCTTTGGTGCTCAAAATCATCACATCTCATGCCTCCTGCAACCCGATCGCCGCAGAGATGTAGTTTGATGCAAACTTATCTAGCTAGCACGTGCGCACAGAATGGAACAAGGCTTGGTTTCGCAAATAACACGGTTCGCAAAAAGCTAAGCTCAAAAACATTTCAACGGTGACAAAAAATCAACAATCATGTACAGGTTACTCTCTTACTGATCTATCAAAGAGCAAAATGTCCACTTGCTAGGACGTTCGTAAGTGTAATTGGAGTCGTTCAATGAATCTAGCGTAGTCCCAACCCCGAAACTATTTAGTGGTTTCCACAGCTACCATATCAGCGAGACACTCTACTTAGAAACTACAGTATACAATGCATCATGTCTTCATGTGGATTCGTAATTAATTCCAGCGATCCCTTTATCTCCCCTTTCGCACGCTCTTTCCAGGCTGCGGTGGCAAGCAAGCGGGGCAACTCCGGCACGCAGCAGGGCCGGGCTTTGGGCGGCAGTTGGTACAGCTATGGTGGCGCAAGCAAGCAGGGCAACTCCGGCACGCAGCAGGCCGGGCTTTGGGCGGCAGTTGGTACAGCCACGGTGGCGCTCTGCTCGGTCGACGAGGCCGGTGCATGCTGCACGTGCCACGCGGGTGGCCCAGCGGTGGCTGTGCTCTGTACGGGTGACGGGGCCAGAGCAGGCCACGACGGCGAGCTGTGGGCGGCGGGGGGCACGGCAGCAAGTGCACGCGCGAGCAGTGGTGAGCACTGCGGCCGCAAGCTCCGACGGCGCCAATTGAAGAAAAAAAATCGAAGTCGTGGAGCACAAATCACTACTATAGCGCACAACTCATTGTATGAGTGCTGCTTCCGTCACTTGCAAGCACTCGGATTGAAAGAGCAGCTTGGAGCATTGGATAGGTCACGGGTGGAGAAAGGGGAAAAGATGGATGGATAGCATACTGCAGGGACTGTCGTGCTTCAGCAAAGCAGATGAAGTGGATGCCTGAGCTGCTGCTAGTTGCTAGATCTGGTGAGGGTCTGGTCAACGGCGGCCAGCCAGCTCGCCGTGGACGCGACGGCGGGGCTGCGCGCACAGACGCAGCGGCCACGAGCAACTCACCCGGGATACAGCGGTGGATGGCGCGGCGCAAAGGCCGCGATGCCGTAAGCAACGAGCGGCGAATAACAAGGCACCAGGGCTACACGGGCGGACGCAACGGTTGCGAGCAAGCTCGCCGCCCAGACACGGGGCTCCGGTGGGGCGGTGGACATACGAGCTCCACGGATGGAAACGGGGTACTCGCTCCCAACGCAAAAATAACGGTTTTTTTGATCCTTGTACCGCGTATAGACACATTTTCTCACTTGGAAACCGTTTTCTTATTTTTTTCTCCTTTTTCATTAGTTTGCTTGCCATATCATCAAATTGATCACGTGGCAGTTTTATTAATGCTACGGAAACTCTACATGTAGAGGGTGGGTACTGCCGAACGAGAATAACAGCTTATCAAACCGTCTCATGTCATTATGTCCATACACTAGCAAGCTTAAATAAATATAAAAACAACCAAAAGAGATGAACAAGCCGAGGCTGACACGAATGTTAAATACTCGATCAACTCGCAAAGATGAAGTGGACACTTGAGCTGCCGCTAATTGCTAACTGCTAATTGATAGCATCCTGCAGGGACTGCCGTGCTCGAGCAAAGCAGGGACTGCCCGAATGAGAACGATAGCATGTTGCCTTATCAAACCGTCTCATCATGCACAAGCAAGCTTTGCATAAATGCTAGAACAGCTAAAAGAGACGAACAACCCGAAGCTGAAACAGATGTTAAATACTCCATCAACTCGCAAAGTATTTCCATGGAGTTCCGTCAGGAGCAAAGCAACGCCGCGAGAGGCGCTTTGCCTAACCAAGGAAGATGCAAGGCTTTCAAGAGGACGCAGGCATAAGCTGCACCTGGTGCTCCCTGTTTTTATCATCAATGCAACAGCTTACCTGAGCATTTGGTTGTAAAAGCTCCCTTTATCATTCGGCCGTCAGGGGCCAATAATTGCAATAAAATTCAGGTGGGGGATTCTCTCCCCTCCTGCTGACCCATAAAAAATATATATCCATGGATACTTTTTTCGAAACACAGTGCATACACTTCCTTGTATGCTTTAAGAAGCTAAAAAAAAACATTGCATTTCCTTAAACAAATTGCATCGAAGATTATTTTATTTGTCTAGAGCGTCGTACGTTAATGAAACAAGTTATTTTTCATAATGAAGACCGAGTAAATATTTAAATACTAAAAAAAAGGTTAACCCTAAAATTGCTCCCACATCCGGCCGCTGGGAAATATATATCCTCCCTCAACAATGAACAAATTGCTCCCACTCCGAGTCCCAGCCACCCACTTCCGCCGGCCGGCACCCGCAATAATAAACCCCGGCGAGCGCGAGCGCGAGCACCTCGCCACCGCCGGTGGCCATGGAGGACTGGCTCTTCTACACCCTCACCACGCTCCTCTGCCTGCTCTGCTCGCTCCTGCTGCGCGCCGGCGCCCGCAGCTCGGCCTGGGGCAAGGGCCATGCCGCCGGCGACGAGCTCCCGCCTCTCCCGCCGGGGCCGACGCCGCTGCCGTTGGTGGGCCCGCTGCTCTTCCTTGCGCGCCGCGACTTCGACTTCAAGCCCGTGCTCCGACGCATCGCGCGGGAGCACGGCCCGGTCTTCACCTACGCGCCGCTGGGCAAGGCGCAGCCCACCGTCTTCGTGGCCTCCCGCGGCGCGGCGCACCGCGCGCTCGTGCAGCGCGGCGCGGCGTTCGCGTCCCGCCCTCCGGTGACGGCCTCGAGCGACGTGCTCACCAGCGGGGGCTGCAGCATCAGCTCCGCGCCCTACGGCGCCACGTGGCGCGCGCTGCGGCGGAACCTGGCGGCGGGCGTGCTCAACCCGGCGCGGCTCCGGGCGTTCTCGCCCGCGCGGAGGTGGGTGCTCGGCGTCCTCGCCTCCCGCGTCCGCGCCGCCGCCGCCGGCGGTGAGCGCCCCGTCGTCGTGATGGGGCCGTTCCAGTACGCCATGTTCTGCCTGCTTGTGTACATGTGCTTCGGGGACCGCGTCGAGGACGCGCGCGTGCGGGACATCGAGGCCACGCAGCGGGAGCTCCTCGGCAACTTCCTCAGCTTCCAGGTCTTCTCCTTCCTCCCAAAGGTCACCAAGGTCGTGTTCCGACGGCGGTGGGAAAAGCTCGTCTCGCTGCGGCGGCGGCAGGAGGAGCTCTTCCTCCCGCTGGTTCAGGCGAGGAGGGAGGCCGGCGCCGACGGGGACTGCTACGTGGACTCCATGCTGAAGCTGACCATCCCCGAGGACGGCGATAGGGCGCTCACGGACGGCGAGATCGTCAGCCTCTGCTCCGAGTTCCTCAGCGCCGGCACCGACACCACGGCAACCGCGCTGCAGTGGATCCTGGCGAACCTGGTCAAGTACCCAGCGATGCAGGACAGGCTGCGGGACGAGGTCGCCGGCGTCGTCGGCGCTGCCGATGGCGAGGTGCGGGAGGAGGACCTGCAGGCGATGCCGTACCTGAAGGCCGTGGTTCTGGAGGGGCTCCGGCGCCACCCGCCGGGCCACTACCTGCTCCCGCACGCGGTGCATGAGGACACGATGCTGGACGGGTACCGCGTGCCCGCCGGCGCGCAGATCAACTTCGCGGTGGGCGACATCGGCCTGAACGAGGAGGTGTGGGACGCGCCCTCAGAGTTCCGGCCGGAGCGGTTCCTGCCCGGCGGGGAAGGGGAGGACGTGGATCTGACGGGGAGCAAGGAGATCAAGATGATGCCGTTTGGCGCCGGGCGGAGGGTCTGCCCCGGCATGGCGCTGGCGCTGCTACACCTCGAGTACTTCGTGGCGAACCTGGTGAGGGAGTTCCAGTGGTGCGAGGCCGACGGCGAGGAGGTGGACCTCACCGAGAAGCTCGAACTCACCGTCGTCATGAAGCGGCCGCTCAAGGCCAAGGCCGTGCCGCTGCGGTTGCCGCCGACCGCCACCATTGCAGCTGCATGATCGAGTGTTCTGTAAATGTATTTGTGCTGCATTAGTGTGCATGTATTTGTATGTACATTAAGGCACCAGTTTGTATCATGGAACTTATAAGCAATAACAGATTGTTCGGGGGGATTTCTTTCGGAAAAAAACAGTATGTTTGATGGACAACTAACTAACTAAGCCTCCCCACGCCAGCTCCGCCGGCCGCCGCCGCCGCCGCCGCCCGCGCCCAGTCTGCGGCGGCGCCGCCGAAGTCGGCTCCCTCGGACCTTCACCTCCTTCCTTCCCTCTCCTGCTCTCACCCAGCCCCAAATCTAGGTCGTCGAGGACTCGAGGTCACTGGCCCGCCGCCGGTCGCCGGAGCCGCCAGCCGCCGGATCCCCCCCCCCCCCCAATCCCTCCACCCACCCCCCGCGTCTGGATTTGCACCGTCTGAGCCATTTCCAGCAGTCCCTCGGCCGCATCTGGTCGCCCGTGACTCAACAGGGGCGGCGGTGCACGACGCCGTGAGCGGTCGCCAGGGCGGCGACGGGCTCGCGGGTCCCATAGGGTGTCGTGGCCGTTATCCGACTCCGGTGCCGATCTGCTCCTCGGTCGGAGACGGCAGCCGCCAAGGCCTCCCCTGGCTCCCTTATGGTGGCCATGGGGAGAGGCCAGTGGTCTGCTCCGCTTCCCGACTCAGATCGGCCGGTGGGACTGGTGGCGGTCAGTTGGCTGGGTTGCTCGTGGTGGCGATGATGTTATCATGCAGGCGTATCAGGCGAAAGCTCTATCTAACTGTTGTGTCGGACCAACACCGGCAGTGCTGTCTAGGCATTGTTTTCCCTCCTCTTGAAGCGAGCGTTGTTGTGGTGCTTTCTGCTAAGGTTAGCAGTTATGAGGGTGAAAACCTAAGTTCGGCTTGTTGGATGGGTGATGTCGGCGTCTTAACGTCGTGTTCTCTTTGGAGGTGTCGTCTTAGAGTTATATGTATTTGTCTAGGCGGAGTTTGGTTACGTGACTTCGACGTGGAAGGATTTGGCAAACAATCGACGATTCAAACATCAAATTTATAAGCAGACGAGAGATAATATTGGATTGATGCCGTGTAAAGTTATTGCAAGATTGGAATATGAATGAACAAAAAGATTGAAGCATAGTCTTCTAACTTTCTTTCTTTATTTTATTTTAGAGTTTTCTTTCTTGTATTTTTTAACCGATCATTTTGAGGTTTAGAACTAAAACCTCTTATATTTCTTGGCTGTACATATCCACCAATGGATTTAAAAGACCGGTTTCAACCATTATCTGAAAAATCCTCAAGCTGTGAACATATATGCATGAGCAGTGGTTCTTTATTTTGTCTTATTAGTGCCCTGGGTATGTATTAAGCAACTAAGACACGTACCTTATGAACATGCAACTAATAACGGTCCGGAGGCGGGACCAACCCTCTGGGCCGCCCAACGCTTGCTTTCTCCCCGGCCGTGCCGCTGCTCCCGCTCTCGAACCGCTAAAAGTTACAGAATAGCTAAAAGTTTTAAAATTTGATTTTCAGCAACTTGTAAAATAGCAAGTCTGCAAACATAAAAATTGTGTTTGTATATTTGCCTTGAAAAGCACTTTCCGAAAAAATCTCGCAAAATTTGTTAGATTTTATAATTGCTCCAAGCATTGTGATCATATATATACGCACACTTAAGTAGTAAATACGTCTGTACGTTGCTATAGACGAAACCATTGTTATTATTGTTGCGAATCTGAATTGATCTTTTTGTTGAGATTATGTCCGAACTTGCTAAAATATATTTGCGAGAGAGACAGCAGAGGAACTTTGCTAATGCCTCTTCTACCAAAGATAAACAAATCTTTGACTTCTTTTACACATTTTGTTAATTAGCCTCGTGGAAGCCGGGTTCTTTAGTAAATCATCCATTCTCTAGAGTTTGTTCCTATCTTAGTTAGATGCATGCAACGATCACGTCTGCCTGCCCTACCGATGGAGCTAGACCGAGGATGGTGATAGCTAGCTGATGAGCTTTTTCTGTGGATGACGCACGCGTGCGTACGTGTTGATTGTACAAAGGAAGTGATCGAGATGGCGATGATCTGGCCACCGATAATGCATGGAATTCTTTAGGGGTTAGGTTTGTAAATATTCTGTTTATTCAGGACGCTGTAATTTGGTAAATATCTATAAACTATCTATACACACGTACACAGTGCGTCAGCAAGCAACATCGCATATCTGACAATACAATAATGCAATACCATTTTCTACTTCCATAAAATAGTGCCACACGCGCTACATGGCAGGTGGGCAAGGAGGAAGCAACTGCAGCAGATAAATCTGTCACAACGAATTTTTGAATTTCTTTTCCATGTTTGTTAGGCTTGTGGAAACCGTGTTCTTTACTCAATCGATTCTCTAGAGTTCATTCCTATCTTTTTTAGATAAAGGAAAAAAAACGTCCAGCTTCTACACCCAACATTTATGGATACGTACAACATCACACGGTACAGACAAAGGTAGTACTTAGACTCCAAGCACCATAAAAGAAAAGGTTTCAAACAAAGCAAACAGACCAAAAGCTAAGCCTTAATCCTATAGCTGAATTTCCAACCGAAGTTGTTGAAAACCTCCGTGACAGTAGTTTCCAGAATCCAGCATCTGTTTTAGCCCATTTCTCTCTTCCTCTTTAAACAACAACGACCATTATCTGATCCAGTAAGGCTCCATAAAAACCAATCCACGTGCAAGAAAGATTAGTAGAAATTTTTTTGAAACCCACATCACTCCTACTCAACCATAAAACCCAACATAAAGCTGTTTTTGCACCCACTAAAATTTGGATCCTAAGCTTAGAAAAAGATCCTTTTAGCCATGATCCAAATAAGTCACATACATTAGAAGGTAGTCGAATATTGAAGACAATGTAAATGGTATTCCAAAAGAACGCAATCAACAAACCCTAAACGACCGTCCCATTTGCCTGTGCCGTAGACCCTCCTCGATCAGCGGTGGGCCGCAGGCCCAGCCCAAAGGATCGGATCGGAGGGGGCGTGCCACTGCTAAGGCAACATGCATGCCTCCATTCTCTGAAACTGTTTCTTTTTCTTGTCTGGTTGCTTGCTCGTTTGATCAGTGCTAAGCAAGCATGTATTCGCTCGCTTTCAGTAAAATTCAGCGAAATTCAGTTAAGTTTCACATGAACATATACTTCTGTATTTCTTTCTGTAATTACTAAGATGACCGGGTTATCCACCTAAGCTACACACATTAGTGGATAGACAACCTTAGCTTGTAACATTTCAAGCGCGCATTATTGAATCAATCAAGATTATAACTCAGCACGTGTACAGAATGAAACAAGTGTTGTTTTGCAAGCAAAATAAGCTAAGCTCAAAAACATTTCAACGATGACAAATACTGAACAATCATGTGGTTACTCTCTTAATGATCTGTCAAAGAGATCGTCCAGCGCTAAATCATGGATGTGCTTCACGGGCACACGGTCAGCAGACGGCCAGCGATTGTTTTCAAAGGCGATTCTAGCACCTTGTGAAGAAGAAGCGCCGGTGTCGAGCCGTAGCTTCTTAGCTGAGTCGCAACCCATTTGTGGTAGCAGTTGACAGCGCCGACTCCAAGTCTGATGAATTCCAGCGCTCGAGCGTTCGAGAGGAAGAATCTGACGAGCTCCACCTCTGACGGCTTGCCCTTGTAATGCGTTACCTGCAGCGCCTTGAGATGCGCAGCGAGGCATTCCAGTGGAGCATTGCGCTGCGCAGTGCTGTACCTCGCCCATCGCCCACTGAATGCCTGAAAAAAAAAGGGAGGGAAAGGAGTTGCAAACACACATCAGGATCAGGATCAGGTGGTGTTCGACATGAGAAGAATTCAAACAAGCAGATGTGAGATTATCATTAGCAGGTTTAGTTTATTTAGCAAAGTGAAATGATCAAACTGTCACCACGATGTACAGCTTCTCCACGCAGGGGAAGCACTGCAAGAAGTCGATAGCAACCCCAAGGTCAGAGCCCGTGACGAGGGCCAAGATCTTCACGGTACGCAGCGCGTTCGACAGACTGACGGGCTCGGTTCCCTGGAATGAGCATGAAAGTAAATCAGAAGATCAGCGAGCAAGATCGAGAGTCATGTCATGGAGCAGCAGCATGTAGTTGAAGACATGGACACGCCTGCCTACCTTGAAAACCCTGGTGGAGATGCCATCACGAGAATACAGATGTCCCAGCACCTTCAGCTTGGGTGCCTGGATCACCCGGATCTTCAGGCCGTCAGGGATGAGCCTTTCCAGCAGCGGGGCGTGCTCGACGATGACCTCTTCGAACCTCCCCTCGCGGTCCCTGTGGCCGTCGGTGATGCTGAGGCTCCGGAGCGTCTCGGAGCTGGAAGCTGGGCTTCATCTGGACGGCAATGGAACGGTGGAAAGTGGAAACGCGGATCCGGATTCGAGGAGGATTTGAAGAGATCTTCCCTCTCGAACGATTTTCCATCCGTGGAGCTAGCCGGAGATCGGGACTCGGGAGCATCTGGCCTGGCCGGGACGTAAACCTCAAGGGGGTGGGCCCACGCAGCTCCATCGGGCCCACTCGATGACGTAGCACACGTCATGCAGTAGCTAAGCCCAAAAAACTCGGATCCGGGCTGAAATACTCTTATTTTTTTTCTTCATGGGCCAGTCCAACTAGCTAGGCCTAGGCTCCAGTTTTGGGCCCCAGAGGGGATTCGGCCTTTTTGTTGGCCCGGCTTATCCTTGGCCGAGATCATATGTGTCTCCATCTATGACGACTCGACGAGAGGAAGGATGCAAACTTTCCTCCAGAACGAGAGGATTCTTTTCCCAGGATGAAAGGTAAGAGTGAGATCAATGCTGCCACCTGTACATTTTTTGTTTTGGCAGTGGTTAGTGGCCAGCCTCGATCCCATCCGTGGCAACGTGTAGGCCTGGCCATCGAAGTTGACACGCGTACGGCTGCGGATAGCAACCGACTGGAGGGTGATGGACATTTGTGGGAATCCGTGGCGTGCCATGCACGTCGGAAAGCAAAATGTCCATTGGCTGGCATGTGTAAGTGTAACTGGAGTCGTCCAATGAACCCTAATGAGAACGACAGCAGCAAAACGTCTCACATCATTATGTCCACACACAAGCAAGCTTACAAGAATGTGAGAACAACCAAAAGAGACGAACAACCCAAAGCTTACACAAATGTGATCATATCCATTTTTTTTTCGAAACACAATGCAGATACTTCCTTGAACCCTTTAAGAAGGCAAAAAGAATTGCACTTCCTTGAACAAATTGCATCAAATTTTGTTTTGTTTATCTAAAGTGTCATGTACACTGGCGGAGCCCCGGGGGGCCGTGACCCCCTTGACGATGCAGCAAAAGAACTTTTCACCTCTGTTTGAAAGAGGCGAATATCCCAATGCAATTATTGTCGTGTAGAAGTTTTAGTTTATATACAAGTTACAGAGCATGATTAAGCTTCTAATTAAACCTAGCAAAACCATGATCTGCATCATGTTTAGATAAACAATAGACAAGCTAATACATGTTGTAGTTTTAGGGCGCATGGACCAAAGCGAGCATTCCTTTTATTCAGGTGTGCCTTAATCCTGTTGCATGATGCCTTCATGGATCCATGCACACCACCACAGCTTCACTTTGTTGCGATCATCCGGCCTCCAAGCGCGCTCGGCCGCTCTGAATGCTGAACACTTAGGCTGGATGTCGCCTCCAACTCTAGTCCTCTATAGGTCCTAATCATGCAGGTTGTGGCAAGCAGTGACTTGTGATATTGCTAATCTATAGCTTGTGTACGCTAAATCATTTCATTTTTTATTGTTAACTTTTTTTAAACTTGGTTTGTGTTATTTTATAGCCAATACTCGTATTAATAAGTTACGAGTAGTGAATATTTTACCGAATATAGTATATATAAAAAATTCTTATTTATTGGACCGGCCTCCTCTATGCAAAATTCCATCTTTTCCAACCGAGGGTGAAAATGATAGGTAAACACCCAGTTAATTCTTTTAATACTTGAAAAAGTTAATTTTTAATAATGAACACCCAGTCATTTGCCACGCAATTAACCCCATCCTGTGATTCTAACAAAGTTGCGGCAAACAGAGCGCCCGCGTGTCTCCAACACTCACCGGCCGCTGGGAAAATCCTCCCCGAACAGCGACCAGATTGCTCTCACTCCCAGCCACCCACTTCCGCCGGCCGGCACCCGCAATAATAAACCCCGGCGAGCGCGAGCGCGAGCACCTCGACACCGCCGGTGGCCATGGAGGACTGGCTCTTCTACTCCCTCACCACTCTCCTCTGCCTCCTCTGCTCGCTCCTGCTGCGCGCCGGCGCCCGCAGCTCGGCCGGGGCCAAGCGCCATGCCGCCGGCGACGAGCTCCCGCCTCTCCCGCCGGGGCCGACGCCGCTGCCGGTGGTGGGCCCTCTGCTCTTCCTGGCGCGCCGCGATTTCGACTTCGAGCCCGTGCTCCGCCGCATCGCGCGGGAGCACGGTCCGGTCTTCACCTACGCGCCGCTCGGCAGGGCGCGGCCCACCGTCTTCGTCGCCTCCCGCGGCGCCGCGCACCGCGCGCTCGTGCAGCGCGGCGCGGCGTTCGCGTCCCGCCCTCCGGTGACGGCCTCGAGCGCCGTGGTCACCAGCGGCGGCCGCAACATCAGCTCCGCGCCCTACGGCGCCACGTGGCGCGCGCTGCGGCGGAACCTGGCGGCGGGCATGCTCAACCCGGCGCGGCTCCGGGCGTTCTCCCCCGCGCGGCGGTGGGTGCTCGGCGTCCTCGCCTCCCGCGTCCGCGCCGCCTCCGGCGCCGGCGGGGAGCGCGCCGTCGCCGTAATGGAGCCGTTCCAGTACGCCATGTTCTGTCTGCTTGTGTACATGTGCTTCGGGGACCGCGTCGAGGACGCGCGCGTGCGGGACATCGAGGCCACGCAGCGGGAGCTCCTCGGCAACTTCCTCAGCTTCCAGGTCTTCTCCTTCCTCCCATCGGTCACCAAGGTCGTGTTCCGGCGGCGGTGGGAGAAGCTCGTCTCGCTGCGGCGGCGGCAGGAGGAGCTCTTCCTCCCGCTGGTTCAGGCGAGGAGGGACGCCGGCGCCGACGGGGACTGCTACGTGGACACCTTGCTGAAGCTGACCATCCCCGAGGACCGCGGGCGGGCGCTCACCGACGGCGAGATCGTCAGCCTCTGCTCCGAGTTCCTCAGCGCCGGCACCGACACCACGGCCACCGCGCTGCAGTGGATCCTGGCGAACCTGGTCAAGTACCCAGCGATGCAGGATAGGGTGCGGGACGAGGTGGCCGGCGTCGTCGGCGCCGCCGACGGCGAGGTGCGGGAGGAGGACCTGCAGGCGATGCCGTACCTGAAGGCCGTGGTGCTGGAGGGGCTCCGGCGCCACCCGCCGGGCCACTACCTGCTCCCGCACGCCGTGCACGAGGACACGACGCTGGACGGGTACCGCGTCCCCGCCGGCGCGCCGGTCAACTTCGCGGTGGGCGACATCGGGCTCGACGGGGAGGTGTGGAACGCGCCCTTGGAGTTCCGGCCGGAGCGGTTCCTGCCCGGCGGGGAAGGGGAGGACGTGGACCTGACGGGGAGCAAGGAGATCAAGATGATGCCGTTCGGCGCCGGGCGGAGGGTCTGCCCCGGCATGGCGCTGGCGCTGCTACACCTCGAGTACTTCGTGGCGAACCTGGTGAGGGAGTTCCAGTGGAGCGAGGCCGACGGCGAGGAGGTGGACCTCGCCGAGAAGCTCGAGTTCACCGTCGTCATGAAGCGGCCGCTCAAGGCTAAGGCCGTGCCGCTGCGGTCACCGCCGGCCGCCACCCTTGCAGCTGCCTGATGGATTCTCTCTAGCTAGCATGGCAATCAATGAATTGGCAACAGATCGAGTCTGCTTCTTGTTCTTGATATTGATGCATGGCATGAGATTATACAACCAAATATTAGGCTAATCAAGTTTCTCTTGTTCTTTTGGGAACAATTATCGGTAGAAGCACTAAGGTAATAATGCTGCACTAGTGTGCATGTATTTGTATGTACAATCAGGCACCAGTTTGTATCATGGAAATTTATATGCAAGAACAGAATGTGCGGGGGAATTTCTATCGAAAAAAAAGAGTATGTTTGAAGGACAACTTATCCTCGAGCTGTGAACATGAATGAGCCGTGGTTCTTTATTTTGCCTTGTCTGGGTATTAAGCAACAGACATGTACCATATGACAAGTGAGTTATTTGTGTATGCTAATAGCCTCTCATGTTCATTTCAATCTTGGCATGTTTGGGGCTGATAGATTTGATGCGATCTTGCCACCTGGAACTGTAAGAAGAATTTCTCCCCCCATTTCTATTCTCATACACTGCTGCATTGCGGATTTCAGGATCGGCATTTCAGTAGAGACCAATCGGCGTCGCCCGTCAGAGTGCAGGAAACCCCTGTTTGGAAGCTCATGCTTGGGAGCGCAGGGCTCGCTGAACCGACCAGAGATCCAGAGCATGACACCAAGACGGTGGATTTGATCCCACGTCGCCGGGCCATGAACTTCTCGCTGCTTCAAGTCCGCAGCGACACGGCAGCGCTGGTGCCGAGCTCGACGGCGCGGCCGATCGCGCGCCGGGCTGCACGAAGTACAGTACAGATGGTGCCGCGCCGTGCCGGTCGGCAACGGGCACCGCGCTGCTCGCGCTCCGCCTCGCCCGCGGCGGCGGCGGCGCAGGCCTCTCGCTGTGCTCCCTTCAGAAGGCGCACTCGCGCCCGCATCCGGACCACCCCCTCCGGCTCGACGCTTGCTTTCTCCCCGGCCGCGCCGCCGCTCCAGCTCGAGCCGCTCCCGGCACCGGAGTCCGCGGCCAATGCAACTTCCACGCGTTCCTCGAGCAAGAGCTCAGCCGCAACCCGTGGGCCGACCCCGAGTCCTCCGCTAACGCCCCGGTGCTCTTCGCCACGCTCCGACGAGGCCCGGGAGCAGACCAAGGCCGCGCGCAACCCCGGCGAACGGCGCGCAGCTGTGGGAGGGGATGGGAGCTAGGACTTGAGCGTGGGATTTGTGGGTAAGATAGATGCGTTGTCGCCGTTCCGACGGGGCTGGCGAGCGGGGAGCACGGCGACGGCGGCGGATGGCCGGGACGAGTTCGTATCCGAACCAGGGGGCTGTTTGTAAAATATCGGGGGCTGTCTGCAAATATTCGGATCGCGGCTACGGATCGCGATCCATTTCAGGGGGCAATATGTAAATTTTAAGGGTCTAAATATAAATATTCGGATTACGAGTATTAATCGCGATACAAATCAGAGGTCTGTAAATATCCGGGGGCTATATGCGATCGCGATTATTAACTGCTGCCACGCTACGGAGGACATACGGATCAAGCTCGCCGGTCCCCACCGCCGTGTCCAAGCCTAAGACCTCCCTGCGGATCATCAAGCTCGCCGCCGCCATGTCCAAGTCCAAGCCTCCCTGTGCAGAATGTTCCACGAAGTCAATTTCCCAAAATTTGACCAAGGCCGGGCCGGAGATGGCCGCCGGCGGCGTCGAGGACCGCTGCCTCGCCGAGCGCAAGCGGCATCAGCAGCTCGCCTTCCTTCAATGGGATGTTCGATGACGCAGGAGTTGAGTGGTGGAACATGCTAGCAGCACACTTACTGGTTGGGGACATCCAGAGCATGAATCATTCGAACTCGATGGCTGCTGCCTTCAAGGTGTTTGATAGAATGCGCATACACCACTGAATCCCCAGGCTGGGCAACGCAAGAGTCAAAGATTTGGTCTGTCCTGCGGCGTCTTCATTGGGATCACTTGGGAAGGTACCAACCCAACCAAGGATCTCTGAACAATGGTTGAGAGCAATATTCAGAGTTTGTTCGGAATGCTCCGTGCATGTAGGTTCAGAGTTTTAGGGTAATGATTGTGGTGCAGGTGCAGGGAGCCTGCAACGTTGAGGATTCTGGTGACGGTAGTCAGTCAAGGGAACACTGAGATCGATCGAGGAGCGGGTTCCATTTAAATGTTCTTGTTCTCCGTCTGTGTACAACTCACAATCTAGGATATCACAGAATCACGTCCAACCAAAGTAAATTTTAGTGAACTTGGAAACCCGTAAAACCATGGTTCTAAATAGCAGGCTACGGGGTTTAGCGGCTGGACTGTAAAACCAGCTATTAGCGGGTTAAATAAGGGTTTGTTTGGTTTGCATTTGCTTATGTTTAGGGATTTAAGTTTAGTTCCAAGTGCCAAACATGATAATTTATTGGAACTAAAGGTCCATAAGTCCCAAAGTTGTAGCTTATGAGAGCTAAAAGTTGCTTTTGACAGGATACCCTTTATTTTTTTCTGCCCTAGCCCCCTTCCCTCCCGCACCCACATTAAATTAAATGATCAGAGGTATAAGAGTCTTTGCACAGTTACATTAAATAACTTTAGTCCCTGCAACAAAACAGGATAGGACTTAAGTTTAGTCCTTAGAGGAACCAAACAAGACCTGAGGCTATAGTGGCTAAATTACACGTGAGTTCAAATAGTTATACCCTGCTATAGCCCATATTAGAGCCTTGATAAAAACAATACCCCTGTGTTAAAAAAAGGAAGATAATATGCCCATATTAGAAAGCCAGCTATTCAAATCAGCCGTGCCATACTTGAAGGTGAGAATAAAAGTAGGTATTTGAATGACCTAGCCACGCATGGCAAGTTAAAAGAAGCCACAAGCATGGCAAGTGCGAGTAATGATCTCATGGTTTTTTTTCCCGCTATATATACGTATCAATCACGGAGCAACCAGTACTCGATCACACGCTCACCAGTCAGCTTAGTCGACTAGCGCACGTATAGTATAGCTACCTCACCTGTGTTGGATTGGATGGCGACGTTGATGAAGAAGAGCAGGCGCAGCAGCCAAGGGCTGCTGCTCCTTTCCTTGCTTTTCTTGGCATTCCCTGCCAATCCTGCACTCATCAGCGGTGATTTCACGAATCAATCCTCGTCCTTTTGATTTGTAATGTCATTTCACTGCTGCTTGGTTTCATTCTGAAAGGAAAAGAAAATAAGGAAAAGAAACAAATACCTTCTGCATCGTATGACCTATGTTTTTGTTTCGACACTGAGATCGATGGATCTGTTCGTGATGTTTCAGGTGATGAGAGCTTCATGGACGGCGGCGGCAGGAAGAGCAAGATGGCGATCGGCGCCGGCAAGGTCGCAGTCATCCATGGCGATGGCGACGACCCATTCAACGGATGCACACCCCATGATGCCAGGGCGTCGAGCTTCTCCTGCAGCAAGGACAACCTGTGGTGGCCGTCGCTGTATGAGTGCGTCATCAACTGCCCCTGCATGGTGAACTGCAACTAGGCGTACGTCGAGCTCTCCATTAGCGTCCATGGTTGCTGATCCGTGGCTGTGTCGTTGCTTGTTCAAGAAACTCTACAGATGCGTATCGGATCATCTTCGAAGGTGTATGTCCTTATCTAAAAAAAAATCTTTGAAGGTGTATGTAACCCTGTACCAGATTGAAAAACTGAGAATGAATAAATGATCGATGATCCATGGCTGATACTATACACTCCAGTTCTCCCTCCCTCAATGCTGGCTGCCATTGCCTCCGATTTCGGTCTCTCTCGTCTCCTACCTTCTCCTCCACTGTGGTCGTTACGTTTTATTTTTCTTTTGGGCGAAATGGTCACTGCGGTTTTGCTGAAGATCCGGTCCCTGAAACTGATGATACTTATTGCAAATTAACAGCAACCTGAATGGAGCAAGAAGCGACATCTTTTGGCACTGTTACAATCAGGAACCAGTTTGTATCATGGAAATGAAACGATCCTGCATCAAATGGCAGCAAGCCAATCTAGTTGGGGAGCAGCAATTTCAACGCGAGGAACCAGAGATAGGAACGGAAGAAAGAAGCAAGAACATAATAATGTTCGGGGGATTTCTTTCGGAAAAAAAGTATGTTTGGTGGATAAATTGGTTCTTCACAGCAGCACGCATTATGATACTACTCCCTCCTTTGAAACCAGAGTCCTGAAGGATCATGAGGCAGTAGTGATCTTGATTGTAGTAGCAGTACTGTAGCACCCACTGGTTTGACAAGAGCACGGTATTTGCAAAAATGGTCTGTATCGATCGTAATAAAAAGCATAACACCTCTAGTATGCCAAAAAGGGGCTGCTGGGTGTGTGAGTCTGCCCAGCGTTGGGCAATGATACGCAACTATCTTGCGTATTCGAGAAAAAAATAATACCTCTAAGTATGAAAAAAATAATACCTCTAAGTAGGCGTGGTAGCCAATGGGATATCTGAAACCCAAAAGTAAGTACGTGTCTCTCTAAAATTATACTATAGACAATACAACAATTAAGCCAGCAATCCATTATCATGAGAAGCATTAACGCATCTTTAAATGTAAATTTTAGTCAACTTGAACCCATAAAAAGAATACCCCTATGTTACAGAAAAAAGAAGATAATCATATATATATATATATATTATAGAGCATCTTCAAGAGCCTTTCTAAAATCTACTCTCTAAATCATCATTTAAAGAGTTATTTGAGTAAAAATTCTTTTCTATATGTCTAGAAAACAATTCTCGCTCTCCATTTTTTGCTAGCGAGAAATCCAGAATAGAGAAGGTCTATATTGGTATCCAATTAAGGAGAGTGTTGGAAGGTAATTTATACCAAAATCTCTATTGCTAAAGATACAAAAAGTTTTTTGGAGATGCTCTTAAAAAGCTAGCTATATATATTTAAATCAGCCGTACCATACTAGAAGGTGAGAAAAAAGTAGGTATTTGAATGAACTGTCTGCTATGTTTAGCAGTGGAATCAAAGCTGATCGAACGTACGTTATTAGAAGGAAATTAGCATGGAAAGTATTGATTTCATGCTATTTTTTCTGCTATATATACACGTCGTATATATCAACCACGGACCAACTAGTACTCACACGCTCACCTCACCAGTGCAGGCGTGTAGCTTAGTCACGAGTGTGAATGCCGACGTTGATGATGAAGAGCAGGCGCAGCAGCCAAGGGCTCTTGCTCCTTCCCTTGCTTCTCTTGGCATGCTCTGCCATTCCTGCACTCACTAGCGGCGATCGAGCTGTTCGTGATGCTTCAGGCGAGAGCTTCCTAGACGGCGGCGGCAGGAAGAGCAAGATGGCGATCGGCGCCGGCAAGGTTGCAGTCATCAATGACGATGGCGACGCCCCATTCAACGGATGCACACCCCATGACAGGGCGTTGAAATTCTGCTGCAACAAGAACAAGCGGTGCTGGGCGACGCTGTATGACTGCGCCTTCAACTGCATCCGCAAGGTTCGCTACGACCAGGCGTCGCCGTCGAGCTCTCCATCACCGTCCATGGTTGATCCGCGGCTAGCTGTGTCGGCGTTGTTCAAGAAACTCTAGAGATGCATGCGTACGGATCATCCTCGAAGATGTAACCCTGTACCAGATCGAAAAACTGAGAATGAATAAATATAATGATGATCCATGGCTGATACTACACACTCCAGTTCTCCCTCCCTCAAGGCTGCCTGAGCTGATCCATGGCGGCCGGCGCTGCCCGTAGCCATTGCCTCCGATTCCGGTCTTATCTCTCGTCTCCAACCTTCTCCATTGGGTGCCTGAGTTCACTGTGGTCGTTACGTTTTCTTTTTCTTTTGGGCGAAATGGTCGCTACGGTTTTGCTGAAGATCCGGTCCCTGAAACTACTGATGATACTTTCTCTGCAAACAAGCCCCCAGCCTCCCCATGTCAAATCCATCGTACACCAATCTGAATCGAGCAAGTAGCGACACATTTTCTGGCACTGTCACATGGGCCACGGCATGCACCGGCGTGAGTTTAGTTCCTGGAAAATCAGATTAGCCGTTTTCAGTTCGAGTTCAGCTCTAATTAAACCTTTGTGATCAAAGAGTAGAAGAAAGAGGAAAAAATACATCAGAAGCACATCCAGCTTGCTGCACCAGTGTGCATGTATTTGTAAGCACATCATGAGTCAGTAGTGATCTTGATTGTAGTAGCAGTACTGTAGCACCCACTGGTTAGTTGGGCAAGAGCACATTATTTGCAAAAAATGATCTGAACCGTAGCAAGCATACCTCTAGTAAGCGTGGTAGCCAATGGGATATCTGAAACCCAAAAGTATGTGTCTCTCTAAAATTATACGTACTAATAGACAATACAACAATTAAGCCAGAAACCCATCAATCATCGTGACAAGCAATAGCACATCTTCCAAAGTACCCCTATGTTACAAAAAAGGATGATAATAATGTGCCCATATTAGAAAGCCAGCTATTTAAACCAGCCCTACCATACTTCAAGGTGAGAATAAAAGAAGGTATTTGAATGAACTATCTGCCATCTTTGGCAGTGGAGTCAAAACTGAACATACGTTATTAGAAGACAATTAGCATGAGACCAATACCTGCCATCCTTGTGGCTTCTTTTCTTTTGAAAGAAGCAACCCATGACAAGTTAAAACAAGCTCCAAACATGGCAAGAATTGATGTCATGCTATTTTTTTCTGCTATATATACGATCAACCACGGAGCAACCAGTACTCACACGCTCACCAGTCAGCTTAGTCGATTAGCACGCCTATAGCTAAGTCACCTGCAGTGTGAATGGCGACGTTGATGATGAAGAGCAAGCGCAGCAGCCATGGGCTCTTGCTCCTTTCCTTGCTTCTCTTGGCATTCTCTGCCATTCCTGCACTCATCAGCGGTGATTTCACGAATCACTCCTCGTCCTTTTGATTTGTAATGTCGTTTCACTGCTTCTTGGTTTCATTCTTAAAGCAAGAAAAACAAGAAAAAAGAAAAACTTAATATTGCAGAATTGCAGATGCCTTCTGCATCGTCCCTCCATCCCAGAATAAGTGTTTGTTTAGCCTTCAAATTTTATACTATAAAGAGTGTTCTTTTAGCTTGCAGTAAGATCCATCTAATTAAAATAATATCAAATAGCAAGAAAAATTTATATAGAGAAGCGTATGGAGCCAATAAAATGCTCAGTAGATGCTATTTTTCTAGTTCCAATGCACGTGTATTTATTGAGGACATAGAAAACTAAATAAATAGCGTAGTTTTGAATTCAATCACAAAATTAAATAAATAGCGCCGTTTTCAATTCAATCACAACTTTTATAAGTAATTTGGGGCAATGCGATCAATTTTCACGATCAGTAATGTGTCTAAAATTATCTAAAATAGCAGTCTTTTTGGATGGAGGGAGTATGATATAATACATTTTTGTTTCGACACTGATCGAGCTGTTCGTGATGTTTTAGGTGAGAGCTTCATAGACGGTGGCGGCAGGAAGAGCAAGATGGCGATCGGCGCCGGCAAGGGCGCAGACATCAATGACGATGACCCATTCAACGGATGCACACCCCATGATGCCAGGGCGTCGAGGTTCTGCTGCAGCAAGGACAACCTGTGCTGGACGACGCTATATGACTGCGCCATCAACTGCCCCTGCAAGGTGAACTGCGACCAGCCGTCGCCGTCGAGCTCTCCATCACCGTCCATGGTTGATCCGCGGCTGTATGTGTAGGGATGCGTACGGATCATCTTCGAAGATGCAACCCTGTACCAGATCGAAAAACTGAGAATGAATAAATCATGATTCATGGCTAGCTGAGCTGATCCATGGCGGCCGGCGCTGCCGGCGCCATTGCCTCCGATTACGGTCTCTCTCGTCTCCTACCTTCTTCTCGATTGGGTGCCTCACTTCACTGTGGTCGTGACGTTTTTTTCTTATAGTATTTTTTTGGGCGAAATGGTCACTACGGTTTTGCTGAAGATCCGGTCGTATTTTATGGAGAACCCCTCAATTAAAAGGGTCGCGGTCCAATGTTTTGTGGAAAATCCCTGAAACTGATGATACTTTTTGCAAACAAGCCCCCAGCCTCCCCATGTGGCCATGGCATGACCCATCAGAATCGAGCAAGTACGTACTCTGTTTACGCATCTTTCAAAATAAGTTTCCTCTAGACTAGGAGAATGCTCCAGCAAATACAAAAGTGCTTTGCAGCTGTCATGTAAACACCAATCACCAAGAGACAAAGATGTTAATTTAGCAAACGCCACTTGAAACAACTGCATATCACTTTGCAGTGAACAGTGCTAGTACTGCAAACTCAGTAGAAAAAGGCCATTAACAAGAAATATTATTAGAAGCAACTTGCTACTGCTACAGAACAGACATAAAAATGGTGTTAGCTGCAAGTGCCGTAGTTCCATATAAAGCATACCACACCATATGGAAGCAGAGACTCCCAACTTCTTCACATTTGAAAGAGCACCAAGAATTGTGCAGGCTTCAGAAAATGTAGAATTGTTCAGGTAGATTGAAGCCGTTTCCAATGACCGCACATCCACAAGAGACGGCATCCCACCGCAGAGAAGTGCTCCAATGTGCAGTGAGACAAGACTATGCATGTTTATCACGATATCTTCGGAGAGACAATAATCATCATGGTTTGGGAAATGAACATAGTCAATGCCCAGGCTCTTCAATGTGGCAGAGGTAAATTCACAGCCAAATATCTCACAGTTAACAATCTCGAGGTCTTCCAATGCTGGGCAGCCAGAAAAGAGCTTCTTTAGGAAGTGATTGTTGATGCAAACATAGCAGAGATGCAATTTTTTCAAGTATGACGAGGTGAAGGGACAGTGTTGAAGCTGGAAGAATTCAGGATCGTCTACACCAGATACATCATTCCGGTCGTCGTCAATAACGCCCAGTTCCTCAACATTGCTCCTGAGGGCATGGCAGATCCAAAGGTAGACAGTGTCGCGGAAATTTTCAAGACAGATGTCAGGCCCGTTGGCACGGAGCCGGAACGAATCCAGAGGAATGCAATCACGACGGAGCAGCAAGGCGTTCACAAACTCGACGAACTTTCCCTGGCTGGTGAAAGCCCTCGGCGTCGACGTTGAGGCGCCGCGCCGACGCCCAGAGGTGGCGCCACTTGGGCGACAGCACGCTGGTGCGCACGGCGTCCCTCGCCGGCAAGGAAGACAAGACCCGGCCGCCTCCTTCCAATGCATGCAATGGCACGGGAATTAAGGAGGAGTAAACAAGTATAGAGTGCACGTGAAACGAGGAGGGATAAAAATAGAGTTGTATTGGAAAACAAGAACTACATTTATATTTATTTTACTTGTGATAAATTTTGAATGCTAAGACTACGTTTATTTTAGAACGAAGGGAGTATATGCATGTGCGTAGGCTGCTGGAATTCCCAAGAAAGTTCAACCATGCACGCCTCCTTGGCTAGAGTACTACTCTAGGTTAAAAAAATATTTGCATGGCTAAAAACCATTAATTATGGTCAAATTAATTACAACGCAGAAACGAGAGGGTTAATTTTCCGGCGTCTTCTTCCAGTGGTTTCAAGACTTCCAGTTCAATTTCAGGAAAATAGTCGATCTTTTTTCCTGACTATATATAGAGGTTTAAATCCATCTCTGGCTATATCTTTCTCCCAATTTCTGTTTTGCGCGCGCGAGTGAAAATAAAACCCCCGCTTCCAAAGGTGGTGGTTTCGTGCGGCGGCGAAGTCTATAGCGGGCGGGCTCTTGCTTGTTCTTGAAGGCCAACAGACACCGCCCATTTTAATTCGTGCATGTTGCCTGCTCGATCTGCAACATCAATTAATTTTCGGAGACCGAAATGCGGTGAATGTTTTCAAATTTGAACCCTGACATTCCAGTATATATCCTCCTCGTGGACACTGGCATTTCTCTCTTTGGTCCATGGCTCAGATCAGACCGCCATTGGTGGTGCACTGCTCGGCTTACGATTCGCCAGTCTGCTGCATCGCCAACGGCGTCGGTTTTGGACCGGAAAGCTCTCTAATCAGTCCAGCAGTTGCACAGGAGAGGTCCCGCGATCCTCGCAAGTCACAACCGCTGCCGTCGTCCAAAATGGGAGTCAGAGCCCAAACACAGATCTTCCAAGCTCTAGAACAAATGCGTCAGCTACTTGTGAAAAACTGAAAGCCCTACAAGGCAGGCCACAGCAAGTAGTGAGAAATAATGCCTTTGAATCCTCGGCAATTAAGAAACTGTAAAAGCATGCAGGATGCGAAATTTCAAGGGAACCGGGGAAGGAAACAAACCACGGTAGAAATGAAAATGGCCTGATACTAATTTCCGGGGGAGAGATGGCCGCTGTTTGATCGCCCTCGCCGTGCGGTTCTTGACGTTCAGCCTCGCCTCCGGAGTAGCCCCAGCTCCCGCGCGCATCACGCCCCCTTGTTGCCCGTGCGGGTCCCCGCGAGATTCTAGTGGCTGCTAGAGCGGCTGCAGCGCCATCGCTGTCTAGGGGACGTTTGGCTCTGGGGACGCATTGATTGGAAGTTTGGTTGCCTGGGCAGAGCGGGCCTGGCCGGCGGCATGCAAAAGCAGCCAAAAGAGTAAGCTGCAAAGGGCCATGATAAAGGAAAAAACTCTCGCACCTCTGATTAAATCAACATTAGGAATTGCATAGCCACGGACCACACGCTGAATCAAAACACATGACACGCTTGCCAATAATTGAATCCCCATGCTACTCGTGCAATGTTCGTTCTCGAGATCAGAATGCTATTTGCAACATGGTTGATTCGATGCCCTGTTCTTCATCTAGCAGAGCACCTCGCCCTTGCAAGAGTGACAGAGACTCGGAGAGGTCAACAGAAACACATATGATCAGACAAGCAAGCATCCGTTATAAAAGGTAGACAGAATACAAGAGCGACAAGCAAAAAGCTGTCTCAAAAGAGAGCCAGAAAGTGACTGGCTGCATACTGGTAGTTGCACTGGAGAGATCACAATCCTGACAACTGCCATCGTCCAAAAGGAGTCGGAGCAAAAACAAGTCTTCAAAGCTCTAGCTCCAATATGTCCATTTCTCATCGTAATAGCCATCCCTACGGCTACAATGCACGCCACAGCAAGTGAAAACCGGTGCCTTTCGATTAACTCCACACTAAACTGTAAGGGATGCAGATGCTAAACTTCAAGGGAACAAGAGACTTACCACGATAAACCTGAAGACGGCTTAATACTAATTTCCTGTCACCAGCATGCCCACTCTTCTATCGCCCCTTGGGCAGATGATTTCAACTTTCTTAAGCTTTTCACAATTAAATGCAGTCACGGTCTTTTTGCAAGGGGAATCAACAGCATCATCACTACAGGACCAGTCATGCTCCTTCGGGAAATTAAGCTTCTACCAAGAATAAATAAAGAAAAAAATGCATGTCAGTCATGAGCATAAGTTGCAGTGTAATACCCTGCCGAAGTGCAGGCTGCCAGGCTGATACCAAGACGTGTTTTCAGTTAAGACCATGTACAGTAGCTTGTTGCTATCAGGGAGTGTGCCCAGAAGGCATGTTTTGTGGAAGTTGAAGTTACCACTAAAGATTAAAATCTTTTTGTGGTATCTAGAAAAGGGGGTCACACTCACAAAGGATAATCTAATCAAGAGAAAATGGAAGGGAGATAGTAGGTTCTGTTTCTGTAGTAAGTCTGAAACTATACAACACCTATTTTTGTGGTATCCCGGATGCTAGCAGTCCGTGCTCGATCTCCACGCACGACCTGTTCTCATCCAGTTGTCCCAAATTGATGATCGAGTTACGCAGCGCAGGGACGTAGTAGACGCCGGTGAGCAGCCGGTGCTCGCCGGTCTTGGCGACGAAGATGACGGAGCCGGGACCCTCAATCTCCACGGCGAAGGCGTCCCCGAACTTGACAGAGCCTCTCCCGGTGGAGTCCAGGTCGGAGAAGTACTCGCGCGCGACCGGTCATGTGGTGGGTGTTACCGGTGTCGAGGTACCATTCGTCGATCATCTCGTCACTTGCGCCCTTCCTGAGGAAGGCGTGAGCTCGCGGCTCGTCGAAGTGGAGGAGTGTGGTGACGGCCAGCACGTGAGAGGAGCGCAGCTCGACACTCCCATGCATCAGGAACAGGGCCGGCTGGTCGTCGACCCGAGCCTCCGCGACGTGAACCTGACCGCCACGCTTCGGCTGCCTGCAGTCCTTGGCCCAATGGTCAGCATTGCCACAGTTGTGGCAGGTGTCGCTGCGGGTGGCCTTGCGCTCGCTGGAGTTGCCGCCATCAGCGCCTCCGCCATCGTCGCACGAGCTGCTCGGCTCCACACCAGGCCGTCGGCACCCTCCTCGGTCGTCCTCTCGACAAGCTCGCCGTCCATCGTTGCTGCTGAGGACTGGAGCTGTATTGGAGCCGAGGAACACATCGAGAAGCAAGGACCCCATATGGCCCTCCTGCTCACCAATGGTATAGATTGATTTTATTCTATTTTGGATCTCCTCCATCCCACGGATCATCTACGTACGCACCGTATTGAGATGCCACGGCCAAAAGCTTGAAGGGTGTCGATCAGGTGCCATCGCGGCCGAAGGCCATCGCCGATGCCTCGCGCCCACGATGCGCAGATGGCCATCGAGTTCATCGACGCCCTGCAACTACACGTCCACAACCTCCATCGCCATCAAGACGCCGCCGGCCGCCGCAGCCCGACGTCATGCCATATAAGATGGTCTGAGCTCTATGCCCGAGCCGTAGCCATCAAGCAAGACGCACCCAAGCCAAGATGGTGCGCCGCCGCCGCCGACGTATCCCCACTGCCGCCGGAGCTCATGCATGCCCGGGCTGGAGGACGACATGCCGATCTCCACAACGCCGGAGCCCGTATCTGCACCGAGATCACCATCGTCCACATCCTCACGATCGACTACGAGCGGCCGCCACCACCGACAGCGCCGCTGCGAGGCTGCTGGAGGGCTACGAAGGCGCCATCGACAATGACAACGGTGTCGCGGCGAGGCTGCCGGAGGGCCATGGAGCGCCAACGACAACAGCGCTGCTGCAAGCTGCCGGGAGACAATAGCGAGAACGACGATGACGCGGCAGAGAGCGCGGTGCCGCTTGCCATTCACTCGGAGCTGGAGAGGACGGCCCCTAGACCAGTATATGCGCTGGGTGTGTTCATGCTCATGCACGCACATCGTATGCATATGTGCTGCACACGAGCAAACAGACGACAAGGACGGCGCGAGATCATTGGAGCTGCCGGAGGCGCTCCCAAGACCGACATCTACACCATACCGATGGCGGCCAGCCCCAGTGCCCCTTCACCGTCCATTATTGCTGCTAGGAGCCGGCGACCACGCGTGGAGCCAGCGTGCGCGACGAGCAGGCAAGGAAGGGTGTTCCCTGCACGGCCATGCATGCAGCACTAGCACCGGCGATGCGTACAACGATGCCATGCCCATCATCTGAGCTTTTATTATTCCATTGTTTCTTCTTGAGCGATCCGAGCAAGATCTATCTATCTATCCTTAATTGCAAGCTAGCAGTAGGCTCAGCTAGCCTACAAAGGGCACATCGACGACGGTGTCGACGAAGATGCGGGTGCGGTTGGCCTTCAAGTCACCGTCCACCGGCCTGCCGACCGGCACCACCTCGACGTCGGCGTTGGGCTTCTGGCTGTTGATCTTCTTCAGGGCCTCCTCGGCTCTCATCCCTACCACCTCCGGCCACGAGCTCTTGCGGCCGGCCGGCTCCAGCTCCGCCTGCACTCAGTAGCTCCATCAATGATCCACTCATCAACATGACACACTAGCTGAGATGTGGATCGGAGGAGGGCACGCAGACCGTTGGGGTCTTGGCGACGGTGTCGACGAAGAGCCGGACGCGGTCGGGCACGAGGTCCATGGAAACCGGCTCGTCGGACCACATGACCTCGATGTCGGCGCCGGGCATGTCTTTCTTGATGACCATCGCCGCCTCCTCCGCTAGCATGCCCACCACCTCCGGCCACCTGGTCTTGTCCTTGCCGCCGGTGCTGCTGCCGCCACTCGCGCCGGCGAAGGACGAGCTCATCCTCGGTGACGAATCTGTAAACGTGGTGGTGAGCGCGTGGCAGCGAGAGATGGTGAACTGAGCAGATGGATCCATTGTTATATCAGTGAAGCTTGGGTAGCAGCCATGAGGCCATGACTGGGCACTCACAGTGGGAACTTGCTTGTGACTGATCTACCCCCGTGGATAGGTGGAGCACGCCTTGGGTGCCTGGGTATTATAGAGAGCGTGTAAGGCGGCAGTTGGGCTTGGGCTTGGGCCTCTGTATGGGGGCCGAAAGGACTCCATTTGATGTAGGCCCCCGTGCTAACCTCGGCCCAGGAAATTACACCAAGATTTTTTTTCAGAAAATTTGGACGAAATTGAAAGCTTCGAAAAATATATGGACAATGAATGATTATTATACCCATAATAAGTAAGTAAAAGTATACAATAATATTTACCTGTGGCATATATTGAATAGGAACCAATAATCTGACAGCTCATGTTTGCAAGTGCAATTATAACTAGCTTATGTTAGAGTCCTTTGGATCCACTAATCGTCAATTAGCTCGATAATCAACTATACAAGATAGAGCTTAGGACAAATTGAGAAAGAAACAGAGAGAGGGGAAAGCGGATTAGAGTTATACCACCGGTCGAGGCCCCGGCTTCGCCGTTGTTGGCCATTACTTGAGGAAGACGAGCCGGAGTCGGGGCGAGGATGTGCGAGCGGAGGCGATGCCGTGCAGCGGCGGCGGCACTTGATGCAGAGGTGGCGGCGCACGGTGCGGAGGCGTAGAGGCGACAGTGGCACTTCCCGTCGCTTCAGCACCTCCCCTTGGATCGGGTCACTAGGGTTTTAGGTGGGGATTAGGCACGGCGGCGAACTTCGTGTCCCGTGCCCCGGCCCCCACCTCTCTATTTATTTTGGCGCTGCGCGACGGGGGCCCACCCGCCATTGGGTTGGCGGTGCGCCCCCGATCGGGGCGCGTAACCGACTCCGGATCGGTCGTTGGACCGATCCGGGGTTTGAGATCAAACTAACATTCTCCCCTTTGATCTCAACATACTTACTCACTTCTTACGTCCGATTTCATTCAGATCAGTGCATCGAGCATGCCTCGTCTCAACAGTTATTACCGTTGGATTAACAGCCACAACACACTTTTTCTGTTTGAAATAGAACCGTACTTTTGGGCCCTTACTGTCCAGGAATCATAGGCTTTCCCGTAAACCTATGCCGGCTAAGTGTTCTCTGAACACATTGGGCGGTAAGCCTTTTGTGAGCGGATCCGCTAATATTTTCTTTGTGCTCAAATACTCAAGACTGATTGTATGATCCTGGATTTGCTCTTTAACAATATAAAACTTTATGTCGATGTGTTTGGCAGCTCCACTCGACTTGTTGTTATGAGCGTAAAATACTGCAGGCTCATTGTCGCAGTACATCTTTAGTGGTTTTTCTATGCTGTCAACCACTCTTAATCCGGGTATAAATTTCTTTAACCATTTAACCTGCCCCGATGCCTCATAACAAGCTATAAATTCTGCATACATCGTAGATGATGCAGTTACTGTCTGTTTGGAGCTTTTCCACGATATAGCTCCACCTGCGAGAGTGAACACATAACCTGACGTGGATTTTCTATCATCCTTATCTCCCGCAAAGTCTGAGTCTGAATAACCCTCTGTCACTAGAGATTCAGATCTCCTGTATGTTAGCATGAGGTCTTTCGTTCCTTGCACATAACGCAAAGCTTTCTTAACCATTTTCCAGTGTTCTATCCCTGGATTGCTTTGGAATCTGCCAAGTATCCCGGTGACAAAAGCCAAGTCAGGGCGTGTACATACTTGAGCATACTGTAGGCTTCCGACAGCTGAAGCATATGGTACCGCTTTCATCTGATCGATTTCGTACTGATTTCTGGGACACTGAAATTTCCCACAACTATCGCCCTTGACTATAGGAGCAGGTGTTGGCTTACTCGCATGCATACCGTACTTCTTTAGTACCTTTTCTAGGTATGCTTTCTGCGATAATCCTAAAACCCCCTTGTTTCTGTCTCGGTGAATCTCAATTCCTAAAACGAATGAGGCTTCACCTAAATCTTTCATATCGAACTTTGAGAACAAAAATTTCTTTGTCTCTAATAGCAGATCAATATCGCTGCTAGCAAGCAGGATATCATCCACATATAAAATGAGGAAAACAAATTTTCCATTCTTAAATTTCGCATAAATACAGTTGTCCTCCTCATTTTCTTTGAAACCAAATTTTCTTACGGTTTCATCGAATTTTAAATACCACTGTCTGGAGGTTTGCTTTAATCCATAAATGGATTTCTTTAGACGACATCCCATCTTTTTTTTTCCTTCCACGACAAAACCTTTCGGCTGTGCCATGTAAACGTTCTCATAAAGATCCCCATTGAGGAACGCCGTCTTTACATCCATCTGATGTAATTCTAAATTATAATGTGCCACTAACGCCATTATAATCCTGAAGGAATCCTTGCATGAAACAGGAGAAAATGTTTCATTATAGTCTATCCCTTCTCTTTGCATGAAACCTTTCGCCACAAGTCGCGCTTTATATCTTTCTATATTCCCTTTGGAGTCACATTTTATCTTGTAGACCCATTTACAGCCTACTGTTTTGGCTCCTTTAGGAATTTCTTCTAGATGCCAAACATCGTTGGTACTCATTGATTTCATTTCGTCTTTCATGGCTTCCAACCATTCAGACGAATGAATGCTTCTCATGGCTTCTTCAAATGAAGTGGGGTCACCCTCCATCTGAATTTCCTCGCTATTGTAGATTTGATAATCGCTCGAAATAGCGGGCTTTCTCGTTCTTTGAGACCTTCTCGGTGCCTCAGCTATCGGCACTTCTTTTACTTGGGGCTGTTGTTGCTCTCCCTGATGTGCGGCTACCGCTTCTATCGGATCCTGAAGGACAGGTTCCTGACTCTGACTTGTCGCTGCAGCAGGAGAACCAACAACGGGTGCTGGCACCGTAGGTGACGCAGCAACTGGTGGAAAACTAGCAACAGGTGCTGACACGGTAGATAAAGCAGCAACAGGCAACACGAAAAATGGATCTTGGATCATCGGAGTAGGTACGAAAACCCGCTTCTCCTCAAGATCAATCTTCCGAGCTACCGTGCTCCCCCTCATCATCTGATCCTCCAAAAAGACAGCGTGTCTCGTTTCTACGAACTTTGTATGTCCGTTAGGACAGTAGAAACGATAACCCTTCGACTTTTCTGGATAGCCAATGAAATAACAACTTACTGTCTTAGGGTCTAACTTTCCGATATTTGGATTAAACACTTTCGCCTCAGCTGGACAGCCCCACACATGTAAATAATTTAGTGTGGGTTTTCTCCCTGTCCACAATTCATACGGTGTTTTAGGCACCGACTTACTCGGTACGCGATTAAGAATATGAATAGCGGTTTTTAACGCCTCCATCCACAAATTAATCGGTAACGTAGAGTAGCTTAGCATACTCCTCACCATATCCATTAAGGTACGGTTACGTCTTTCAGTGACTCCATTTTGCTGAGGCTCGCCCGGTGTAGAGTACTGGGCTACTATTCCATTTTCCTGTAGAAACCTTGCAAAAGGTCCAGGAACTTGTCCATACGGGGTGTGACGACCGTAGTACTCACCTCCACGATCAGATCTTACTATTTTTATTTTAAGATTTTGCTGATTCTCTACTTCAGCCTTAAAAATCTTAAATTTATCTAACGCTTCTGATCTTTCTTTGATTGGATAAATATATCCATAACGCGAATAGTCATCCGTAAACGTTATGAACGAATCATAACCGTCTACAGATTTTATGGGGAATGGACCACAGATATCTGTGTGCACTATCTCCAAAACCCCTGAACTGCATTTGGCTCCTTTCTTTATTTTCTTAACGTACTTTCCTTTAACGCAATCGATGCAATATTCTTCGTTAGAAAAATCTAACGGATGGAGAATATTTTCTTTAATTAATCTCTCAATTCTCCCCCTCGAAATATGGCCCAAACGACAGTGCCATAATTTCGCGGAATTTTCGTCGTCGCATCGTTTGCGCTTATGACTTGCGTCGTTAGTCGTACGTTCAATACTCGTAGTATTGCTAACAGAATTTACAGTCTCATGCATAGGCAACATATAAAGTTTGTCTTGTCGGATGGCAAGACCAACACACTGACTTTCAGATAAAATCTCACATTGTTCTTTGCCAAAATGGCACTTATAACCATCATCTGCCAAGCATGATACTGAAATTAAATTTCTAGACAAAGAGGGTACATAAAGGACATTATGTAACTGGAGTTTAAAGCCATTCTCTAACTCTAACGTGAGTTGACAAACTGCTTCAACATCGGCTCTAACTCCATTGGCGACTTTCAGCCATCTATCCCCTCTTTGTAACATCGTCTTTGTACTTATACCCTGCAAAGAATTAGCAACATGAACAGTTGCACCTGAGTCAATCCACCAAGTAGATTTAGAATAACTTACGTACAGGGTCTCATCGATAAATGTGATGACATCCTCACCTTTCTTAATTAAATGCCGTAGAAAATCTGGGCAATCTTTCTTGTAGTGTCCCATCTTGTGACACCACATGCATTGATCTTTTTCAATATGTGGTTGATCTTTCTTTCCACCCTTGCCTGGGTGAGTCGAAGAAGAAGAAGAAGAGGGACCTCGTTTGAACTGAGGTTTCCCTTGTGGCCTCGTGTTTTTATCTGAAGAGTTGTTTCTTTTGTGCCTAACATAGTTGAGCGTGTCACCATGCGAGGCTTTGAGTCTTTCCTCTTCTTGCACACACATCGCAATGAGCTTCTCTAAGTCCCATGTGTCTGGGCTGATGTTGTAGTTAACAACAAAGGTCTCAAACTCTTTCGGCAGAGAAGCCAGAACCAAATGGACAACAAAGGTATGAGGAAGCTCCATGTCCATAGGTTTTAGCTTAGATGCCATATTGCTCATTTTCAGTATGTGCTCTCTCACACCACCGCCAGTGTACTTATCATTAACTAACCTCTGAATCAGAGTTTGAGCGTAAGCTTTTGAAGAGCCAACAAATTGACTCTCCACTTTCTTTAAGTACTCAACTGCGGTGGGGCAATCTGGAATTGCTCCCCTGATACTGTCTATGATGGAACTCTTGATAACCATCAAACACTTTCTGTTGGAAGAGTTCCATTTTGCTCTCTCAAGATCAAACTTTATTTGAACATTTGCATGTTCTCTTTGGCGAGCTTGCCAATCGACAAAACTCTCATCCGTTTCCCTCACCAGTTCCCCAGGGCTGACGGGGCACGGTGAGGTGATAGCTAGGTCAATATCTGAGAGTGCGAGAGCCACTTCTAGCTTCTGAGCCCATATCCCGTAGTTGGAACCATCCAACGGCGGTATAGCATTAATAAAGGTCATTGCATTAGATCCTGAAAATCAAATCAAGAAGGGTGAGGACTGATTTTATAAAACAATAATTGCATATCTCAATTTAACGTTGGTCAATATTAAGATATACAATTAACTAGCTGCATTAATTCTAAAACACCGTTGGGCAGAATTAGAGCAAATGCATGAAACTGACTTGAAAAATTATAATATTGCTATTATCAACGTTGGTCAGAAAATAACAATATTATAACCGAAGAAAAAACTGAAACTGACTCCTTTAATTATAATATCTCGTTGGGTCTAAAATAATTAAAGGATGTAACTTAATTAAATTGGCAGCGGAAAAAATAAGTAGTTCTAACTATCAGAAACATTCTTACTTCTTTCTCTCTATAGAAATTATCACGTTGGTGAAAATTAAATAGAGATTGAATCATGCATTAAGTGGTTAAATGTGTTTCTGAGAAAATAACCAAAACTCACGGTGCACCCGACCCAAAACCAGCCCAAAATCGAGCCCAAAACAGCCCGAACTGGCCCGGCCCAACGCAGCAACCGCACGCGCGGGGCGCTTCCCCGCGCACCAGGCCGCAACCTGGGCCTGGGCCGGGAAAGCGACGTCCCGCCTGGGCCGTAAGAGGCCCGCGCGCGCGCGATCGACCGCGACCGTCCGATCGGGATCGACGGTCGCGCGTCGATATCGGCAGATCAAAACCCCCGCGCCGCGTCTTTCCCCGAAACCCTAGCCTTTCTTTCTCCCTTCTCCCTCGCCCGCTCCTCCCCCGGCTTCTCCTCTTCCACTGCGTGACCGCGTCCAAGGGCGACAGCGCCGCCGCGAACCTCCTCGCCGGCGTGCGCGCTCGCCTGTGCGTGAGCGCGCCGCCGTCGAGTGGGCCCGAGGTGACTTGCTTACCCGTGCGCAAGGCGCGGTGAGATCCGCGAGCGACGGCGCGCTCGCGTCGCCTCGGTTCGGTCGACGGCGGTGGTGCACCGGAGCCCCTGGGCTTCGGTGATGCTGTCCCGTGGAGCAAGGTGCTCCTGGTAACGAGGTAAGAGTACTTGTCTTAGCCGGTGAGGGTTAGGTTAGGGTTAGGGTTAGGGTTAGGGTTCGGGTTGGCATGGGGTGTTGGTGTTCTTGCACCCCGAAGGGTTTGATCCTTTCTTTGCTTTCGTGCTTTGCATTTTCATCGACTTGAAATCAAATCATCTCCTTCTAATTGCTTCGGATTGCTAACCCGAGACTAACTGCGCTTAGAGAGGCTAAACTGATACCATTGTTAGAGTCCTTTGGATCCACTAATCGTCAATTAGCTCGGTAATCAACTATACAAGATAGAGCTTAGGACAAATTGAGAAAGAAACAGAGAGAGGGGAAAGCGGATTAGAGCTATACCACCGGTCGAGGCCCCGGCTTCGCCGTTGTTGGCCATTACTTGAGGAAGACGAGCCGGAGTCGGGGCGAGGATGTGCGAGCGGAGGCGATGCCGTGCAGCGGCGGCGGCACTTGATGCAGAGGTGGCGGCGCACGGTGCGGAGGCGTAGAGGCGACAGTGGCACTTCCCGTCGCTTCAGCAACTCCCCTTGGATCGGGTCACTAGGGTTTTAGGTGGGGATTAGGCACGGCGGCGAACTTCGTGTCCCGTGCCCCGGCCCCCACCTCTCTATTTATTTTGGCGCTGCGCGACGGGGGCCCACCCGCCATTGGGTTGGCGGTGCGCCCCCGATCGGGGCGCATAACCGACTCCGGATCGGTCGTTGGACCGATCCGGGGTTTGAGATCAAACTAACAGCTTAGATGTATAACTTTGGATGAACCATCTGTACACCAAGCAATTTAGGCATGGATTCAAAATTAGGCCCGGAATAAAAACTACCAGCCTGCCAAGTTCCATCATTTCATACTCTCTTACTGTATTTATTATTGCTATGTTTTCTGCTATATATACTGATCATGGATGGAGGAGTTGGTACTCGATCATAAGCTCATCATCAATCAGAGTTAGGAGAACAGCACATCATACTACCTCACCAGTCAGGATGGCAACACCCATGAAGCACAGCAGCCAAGCACTCTTGCTGCTGTCCTTGGTTCTTCTGGCGTGTTCACTTGTTCCTGCACGCGTAATAAGCGGTAATAGTCACCTGATCAGATCTACTTCTTTTGTGGAAAATAGATAAGAGTGCTCATTTTCATGGTTGTTGATTCATCAGTTCCTTTTCTTTTGTACATTCTTGTAATGTACAATATCTTAAGAGGATGTGACAAGTGTCTTCTCCATGATCTTCAGGGCAAAGTGTTGGCGGCACCAAGACCGAGACGACTACAGGGGCAACCAACAAAACCACCAAGTGTTTCGAAAATCATAACTCTCCTAGTGGATCACCGATTTTCTGCTGTAAGATTTTGGATGTGTGCTATGCATCGTTGTCAGTCTGTGAGTTGCATTGCTAGTGAAGATAACTGAATTACTGAGGAGAGTGCACCGATAATCCATGGTTTACCGACTAGATGCCGTCATGCTTGTATGCTAAATCATAAAGATCTCTCAATAGTAGAAATAATGTACTGGGCAACAGAGAATCAACAGGTCTCGTTAATAAGGGCCAGTTTGGTAGAGCTCCAACTGATCCTGATTCTCTGTAGGAGCTGATTCTTTAAAAGAAATGATTCTGTGGCTGAAGGTGATTCTCTTTGATTCTCTAGCATAAACTCTTAAAATCAGGATGGAGAATCACTTCACAGAATCAGGAGAAGCTACTTTTTTCAGCTCCCAGCCTCTTAGTTCATTTCAGAGAATCACTCCACAGAATCAGCAGAGAATCACTTCTCTCTGAAAAACTGTTTGGCAGAGCTCTTGCTGGATTCAGCAGAGAATCAGCTCTGGGAGCTCTGCCAAACTGGCCCTAAAATAGGCAGCTCTCCTGCCGGTTCCGTTTAAAAAAAAACAATATATGCCACCGTATGGAAGCACGTTCCAAAGAGATTATTCCGATCCGAATATCTAATTCCAAGATTCTGTGGTTCCTCTCGCTTTCCGAGTCCGTAGTTGTGATTGTTATAATCCAGCGGGGATCATTCAGTCAATGCTTCCATTTTTTTCGAGTGCCATTACAACTACCATCTAATTTAGCTGTACAATTAAAATTAGACGTTAGGATAAGCCCCAAACTTTGGCAGGCATTTACTACTTTTATGATAGTTACTTCTGACACTATCTAGATCCGATCTACTGTACTCCCTCCGTATCAAAATAGATGTAGTTTGAGGATTCAAAATTTATCCTGAAATAAGTGTAGTTCTTGCTTTTCAGTACAACTATATCTCTCTCCTCCTCTACCCCTCCTCGTTTCATGTGCACTATCTAATTTTTTACTTCTCTTTAATTCTTGTGCCCAACTTCTGAAACTACACCTATTTTGGGACGAAAGGAGTATATATTTTAGCCATACGGAGAAAGTAGCCGATGCTCAGTTGCTCACACACTCATCAAGAAGAATTCGTTCTAAAATTAGTCGCAATGGCGGCGAAGAACACCAGGCCCAGCCAGACGCTTCTGCTGCTGCTTTGCTTGGTTCTTCTCGCGTGTTTTGCCACTCCAGCACACGCCAGAGGTAAGTGCAGATTCTCATTCTGGTTTACATGTCTATTGTTTTGTTGATAACCAAGCTTTCACTGATTCTTCTTTCTAAAAAATCGACGTTACCTGCATATATGCACATTTCTGGGTTTTTTATTTTTCTTTGGAAGTTCAGAGGATTTATATATTTCTGTTGGTCTCTTTAGGTCAAAGCATAGACAACACAAACAGCAAGATGATGACAAGGGCAAATGACGTAATCACCAAGGGAGATGTTAACAGCAGATGCTGTGACAGCTCGTTGCTCTCAAGCAGTGAAGCCTTATTTTGCTGCAAAAATCAGGACTTTTGCTGGCCATTGCTGCCAGAGTGTGAGCAGAATTGCCCATGCTAGATATCTAAATTCTTTGGAAAGTTGTGGTTGATTACAATTATGTTTACATATATGCAGATCGAAATGATCTCGGTCACAATAATCAGCAATTGAGGATAATCAAAATGTTTGTGTACCCCTTCTTGGATATGCGCTTTCTAGTAGCATGCTTGTTGCATCACATGCATGATTTTTTTTTTTGTTTTGAAAGAAACACATATGGCATGATTTTCGCTATCCACAAATTGGCGTGATCCTTATATTCTGAATATTATTTGAGAACAATGCATCGGCAAATAGCATAAGTTGAAGTGATGAGCAGTAGATTAATGTTTCTAAAACTTGCCAAATGAGGCATTGTGTAAACCATGTTTGTGGCACTAAAATTTACAAGTAGGATAAAGTTTCTTTAGGTTTTCAGTAAGTCAAACTATATAACATTGATCACCGAAAGCTAAAAGTTCACAAAGATTGGCAACCTAAGGTTGGTGCTACTAGGTTCATCATGAAAATTGCTTTTACAATAATATGTAGCTTTTTCTGTTTGAAATAATCTATCTTTACAGATATTACTAGTGAAGGTGGAACAATGCAGACAGTGTCCATGTTCTAATGGACCTGGAATTAGAGACAATGTCGATCATTGTTGATCTTTCGAAAAATATATGTTGAGATTGAACGTATCAAGTTTTTTCTCTTAGTAAACAACGGGGGTTGATCACCTAGCAAGACATGCTGTGAGAAATCATAATATTTGTCAGTGTACTCGACTTAGATTCAAAGGTAAGACACCACCATGGCAAGAATAATTATATTATTTCATACTCGCTATTGTTTTCTATTTAGTATACTTGTGTTATAACTTTTATCCTGGCCCAACCAGGTGACACTAAAAAAACACTCGTCAACAGTTAGACGATCACACGTACAGCCAACAAAAATGTGCGGCTAACGCAGCTTTATTGTCGATGTTTTGTGGATTTTTATTCGGAATCAGGGTGGGATCTACCATTCATCTTTCAAAACGTTTGTCAAAAGTGAGTATTACAAAGTTTATTCCGTCGCGAATAATAACAAGTTGATCCTTAAGAGGAGGGCATTGTGATAAGTCATACCACGCCTAATTTGGCAGTGTGTGACTAGCCACTTAATAATAACCAGAAATTTTTAGCAGTGTGTTAATATAGAGGCAAGGATAAACTGCCACCCTGGCTAGAATAACTGATCTTCCATACTCACTAATTTCTGCTACTCTGTATTTGTGTTATATATGTGACCCTCCCGCAGCAAGAAGAGGCACTCAAAACATTCCTCACAAGTCATAGTTCGACAATCCAACAGCGGCTGCAAAATCATTAGGCTAGCACAGATGGCAAACCACCAAGGTCTCCTGGTGATGCTTTCCTTGGCTCTTTTCATGTGTTCTACAATTCCTGCATGCCTAAGCGGTAAGTGAAGAACAGAACAAACTTATTTTTCGCAGGGGAAACATCATTTAGATTTACAGTTATCTTTCATGCTGAAATGACGATGCATGTGTATTTGTGTCTTTTGATGTTCATCAGCTCGAGGCGTTGATGTGATGAGGGGCGAGATCAAGGCGGGGCTTAACGTCTGCTACAAGAACCCAAGGTCCAGATACGTAGACGACATCTTCTGCTGCAGCTGCGACCGCAAGTGCATCTGGTCAGATATCCAGCAGTGCCTGTCCGACTGCGCCCGTGAGAGCAACTGTGCCCAGACGAAGCCGGAGGAATTGGCACGCCCAGTGTCAGTAGTCCGTGGTTGATCGTCTCCCGATCAGCCACGCTACAGCATACCAAAGTATGCGCAGATCGATCGACGTTACAGAAATTTCAATTATGCATGTACTAATTCGATGATCATTGCGAATAAACAAACATCAATGTTTTTTAATTCTCTACCAATGTTTGATGATTTCTATGCTTCTTTCAATTCTCTACAATCATCAAACAACAAGGACCATTTCTACCAGTGTTTTTTGCCCGTCACTTCCTTATCCCACCCCATGCCTTCAGCCCGTCCACCTATTTCACCTCCGCTTCATCCAGGTCGAGCAGACACGTCAAAGAGGTGGCCTCAAGCTCCTTCCCATACCGCAGGGCAAGCACCAAGTAGGGTTTTTTTGTTCTTGTGCTTGCTTATTGCTCGTGGAACTTAGCATATTGACTCATCGATATTCTTGTGGTCGCTTTATTTGGGTCTTCTGCTTATGGAAGCTGGACTGGTTTGTGGATGCCAAGGGCTCCAAACAGAGGAATTCAAACACATGTTTTTGCAATGTAAGCTGCTAATAATTGTTAGCCAAGCAAATAATTGTTAACCCAGTGTACATTATATAATTTATATTTGTGTTATATGTATATGACCTCCCACAGCAAGTTGACACAAAGTTGTTAGACTAGCACAGATGGCAAACCAAGGACTCCTGCTGATGCTTTCCTTGGTTCTTTTCGCGTGTTCTACCATTCCTCCTGCATGTGTAAGCGGTAAAGTAAAGAACCAATTTTTTTATTTATTTGGGAAATAAATAAGGTGTTCAGTTAGATTTGTATGCCACTTCATCAATCCTCAGCTTTCATTCTCCAAAAGGATCTAGGGAGAAAAAAGGAAATCAACTTGATTTCCACATCCATACATTTATAGTTATTTTCCATGCCAAAATGATGCACCTATGTTTGTATATTTTGATTGATGTTCAGATTGAGGCGTCGATGCGATGAGGAGCGAAACGAACACTGGTGGGTCAGACGTTATAGTCCCCCAGCGGTTGTACAACGGCTGCTACCAGAACCACAAGGCGCTCTACGAATTGGATCTCTTCTGCTGCATCAAGGACAAGCTGTGCTGGCCGTCGCTGCAGGAGTGCATGCCCAACTGCCCCTGCAAGGTGAACTGCGGCGGCAACAAGAAGAAGAACCCGGAGGCACCGGCGCATCCTTCCCCGGTAGTCCGCGGTTGATCTCTCCATCAGCCACAGTAGTGCGCGCCTAAGTACCTGAGGATCAATCGGTGTTAGAGATGTCAACCTATATGCGCGTGTAATAACCCGGTGACAATTGCCAATAAGCGAACAGAAATGCCTTGCTCAGTGTATGAAAATAAAGAGCAGGAAAGACAATTCGTCTTTGCTATGATCTACTTTGTTTAAGACTTTAAGTTAACCCAGCAATATTGGTTCGGTACCCGTGGCCTTCTGAATCTGAATCTGGACCGGAATCTGGTGGCACGGAAAAAAGAAGGTTGGTGCAGGCCGGGATCATCAGTTCAGTGGATGGTTTGGAGAATGAATCTTGCTGTGTGAAGACGAGGGGAGATCAATGTCACTGTCAACAATGCCTGCTTGTTTCCTTGCAGAACTTGCAAGCAGCAGGCTGCCATCAAACCGGTATAAAAATTGGTCAAACACGCTTTGCTTCTCCTCATAAAACTGTCAGTATTGTCAACTGCTATGTACGGAGTGGTAGCTCGTGGTATCTATCTGGGGTTTGGTAATTGGTATCCATCCGTCGCGTTCTGATGCCACGAAAAAACTGCTCGACCAGCCAATGATGACGGAAACTGCCCCGGAATTATCTGATTTAATCTACTACTAGTATCTTACATCGAGTCGCTGGTTGTGAAAAGGATTCTCAGTTTTCTCTTCCGCGGAGCCAATCATGGGTGCTTCCGTTCCGTGTGGCCAAGCTGATGTTGCTTCGTCCAGTTTGCAGTCGATCGTCGTCGGACTGCCAGGGCGGCCAAACTTTTGATTGCTTGTCAGGTGAGCCTCATGCCTTCATCCGTGCATCCGTGAAAACCCCGGCCATCCGGCCTTATTCGCTTCACGGACGAGAAGCATATGACACCTTAATTTATCGAACATGCTTACGCGAAGCATATGCTCCGTCGCTCCGATATGACAACTTTGATTGCACGAGTTGTGGATCCAATGCAAGAAGCCTTGAGTTTGTCTGCACCGAACCTCGGCAGTATTGGTTACTAGGTAGCAGTCGGCAGTCTCCTTCTGAATCTGAGGATCTGGACCGGAATCTGGTGGCACGGAAGGAGGCTTGGTGCAGGGATCAGTTCAGTTGATGATTGGATGGGCACCAGGGAGATCCGAGAATCCTGGCATTTTTGCTGTGTGGAAAGAGATGACACAAGTGTGCCTGTCACCTGGATCGCAGCCCCTGCTCGCTGTTTCCTTTTGCAAATAGAATAGAACTTTTGCAATTCTGCAATAAAGAGCCTGCTGCCTTCAGTTAAACTACTGTGACCTACAAAGTTCGTCAAACAATATAGCTTCTCGTCTTAAAACTTTCAATTAGTAGCACCTATATAGGCGAACGACAACGACGGCGCGTCGATGCCTCTCTTCGCGGGCCCACGTGGGGCTGAACCAGACCATAGATCTGCGCTCCCCCTCCGGTCCCGCTGCTACTCGCAGCTCTGATCTTCTTCTTTCAAGCTCGATGGCAGCCATAGCGGGGGTGTCTATTTATAGTACGTGCGATTAGCCGTTGTATTATCGTATATATCCGCTGCAGATAATAATATTTCAGAATAAAATAAAATATTCCAAAATAAGATAAAAATATTTTATAACAATTTATTTTGCTTGCCCATTTCTGCCTTTTATTTTATTCTGGAACATATTATTTTTTCTAGAATATTATTATCTCCAGCGGACATATGCGATAATACGGCGGCTAGTCGCATGTGCTATAAATAGACATTCTGGCCATGGCCATGGCTGTACGCGGCGGCGGTTCTAGGCGAAAGCTCTGTCAAGCTCAACCTTAGGATGGCGGTGGTGGCTGTCGTTGTTTTTACTGTCGGCCCTAGGGATACCCTAAGGTAGGTGATTATTTGGTGAGGAATCGCCGGATCTGGAACTTGAAGGTGAACGCAAGGACACAAGATACAAATTTAGACAGGTTCGGACCGCTAGAGTAGCGTAATACCCTACGTCCTGTTTTGGGGTGTTGTATATTGCGCCCTGCGCTTGGGTGTTGAGTTGCCTGTTGGCTGCTCTCTGTTGATTCTCTGCCTATCTAGGTATCCCTGCCCTCCTTTATATATCCCAGGGGACGGGGTTCCCAGTAGGATTACAAGGTAGGAATTCTAGTAGGATTACAAGATATGAGTCCTAATAATATTACAGTGGAATTCTAATAGGAATCAGACTTATTTTTCCTCACAGGTAGCTTCCTTGCAGTACCCGGGGGATCTATCCCTGACAAGGCCCCGAGCTCTTCATAGCCGAATACTGCAGGCATTTCGAGTACTTTTGAAGTAGTCTTCGGTTTCTTCTTAAACTCAATCTTGAAGGTCTTTTTCGAGTACTTTCTTGGTTGCATCGAGGCTATGAGGTGCTCATGCCCCGAATAGCTTCAAGTATTCTTTTGTATGGGATGCGATGGAAAATCGCACTCCATATGGAGTAGCCTCCGAACCTTAGGTTGAATTCAAGAATCAAGCTGAGGGTCAAATTAGTCTTGAATCTTCTTTTCTTATCCTTCGAGTACATTCAAAAAATAAATAGTCGATGACACGTATTCTGCAGCCCCCGAGCCTTGAATCCAAAACCCTTAGGTTCGGAAAAGGGATCAAAGAATCGTGGCATTAGTGTTACTCTTAAATCCCGAGAAAAACTCTTCGCTTTCTGCATAGTGAAATTGAGCCTCCCGCTTGTTTATTTAACCGCGTGGTGACTTAGGGTTTCTTCTGCAGTCTCAGTCTTCATATGAGTCGTCTTCGAGTAGTTTTGCGACGTCCAGCTTTCGAGCTTACGAGCCAGGAGAGCCGAAGGAGCCATGTCGAGTAGTGTGCATTGCCCAGCCCCCGAGCCTGGGAACTAGCGGAACTGTGATGGCACGCCGTGCTGCCTGGAGGGTTGTTGCCGAAGCTTGATCTGAAAAAAGACAATGCATACATTATGTATTATAATGCGAAGATACCGAGTAGTGCTCAGTAATAATATGAAGACACCAAAATTTATTAGGTGTAACAATTGCTGTGTTGAGCTCTTTTTTAGGTCATTTGAATCTTCCGAGTAGTCCACCCTTTATGTTCACCCGGTCCCAGTTTAGCCTTCGCCCATAGCATGTACAAGTCGCTTAGGTCTATAGCCTTCGCTCATATCATGTACGAATTGCTTCGGTCTCTAGCCTTCGCTCATACAGGACGGGTCGCTTAGGTCATGACTGGAGACTCAAGGTTTCACGGATTAAGGTATTTGCTACTCGAGTAGATTAGCGACCGTTAAGAGGAGACAACGAGCAGAAAGTAGTCGTCATGTGACAAAGAGGATGCGCAGTACGCAAAAGTAGTCAACATTGCGATAGAATGAATGCGCGTTGTGAAAAAGTAGTCGACGAAATGTAGCTCTGGCGGGTTTCATGCCCATCGAGAGATGTACACGGATAAATAGTCGATCATGGTGTAGCCCCCGAGGGTTTCGTGCCCGTCGAGAGGCGTACCCAAAAGGGTAGCCAATCTTGTGAAAAACAAGTCGGAAAAGGTATAAGTTACTTAGCTTGATTCGTGGACGAATGTCAACGAAGCCGTGGAGCTCGTTGATGGAGCTGTGGCGGTTTGTTGATGAAACTTGACTAGTCGGAGTCGATTCCGACTAGTTTTCAAGTCGAGACGAGTAGTTGATGTAGTCGTTGCTGTGAGGCTCGCCCTCGACTAGTTTCTAGTCGAGATGAGTAGTCGAAGTAGTCGTCGGCGGGCCGCTGATCGTCCCCGCGAAGTCGAAGTGATCGCCGGCGAGCCGCCGAGCCTTCTTGCGAAGTCGAAGTAGTCGCTGGCGGGCCGCCGAGCCTCCTCGCAAAGTCAAAGTAGTCGAACTCGTCGCTGCTGCGCGCGGACATTGCGGCACAAGCCGAAGTTGAACCGGGTCGTCGAGGTCGGCGGCCGCGGTGGATCGACGTTGCAGCGCGAGGTGAAGTCGAGCCGAGTAGTCGAGGTCGATGTAGCCGTTCGCTGAAGGATCCGATCTCGAACTCGATGAATCGATCCGCCGATGCATATGTACGAAGTAGCAATCCACCACCTTGAGTGGATTGATGTTAATGAAGAGGTCCTTCAAATTCGCCCAATGATCACGGCGATTTGCCCCATGGTGGGTGCCAGCTGTCGTTGTTTTTACCATTGGCCTAACTAGGGATATCCTAAGATAGGTGATTATTTGGTGAGAGATCGCCGGATCTGAAACTTGAAGGTGAACGTAAGGACATAAGACACAAATTTAGACAGGTTCGGGCCGCTAGAGTAGCGTAATACCCTACGTCCTGTTTTGGGGTGTTGTATATTGCGCCCTGCACTTGGGTGTTGAGTTGGCTATTGGCTGCTCTCTGTTGGTTCTCTGCCTATTTAGGTATCCTTACCCTCCTTTATATATCCCAGAGGACGAGGTTCCTAGTAGGATTACAAGGTAGGAGTCCTAGTAAGATTATAAGGTATGAGTCCTAATAGGATTACAGTGGAATTCTAGTAGGAATCAGACTTATTTTTCTTTACGGGTAGCTTCCTTGCGGTACCCAGAGGATCTATCCCTGATAGTGGCATCCTTAGATGTCACACCTCTCGCTAGAGGCGTCGTCGAAGAACCTCCAATCTACCTTTACCGTGGATTCTCTTAGTAGCCTTACTTTCTCCAGGGTGAAAACTAAGATCCGGCTTGCCGGGTCGAGAAATATTGGCATCTTGACGTCAAGTTCTTGTTGAAGGCATTGTTTTTGAGACGGGCATCTTGAACTTGTGCATGGTGCTGTGCTGTGGTTGCTGCTCTTGTGCTTAGCGTGGTTGTGTTATTCGCGGTTAAGCCACAATTTCATCCTTGTGCTAGGACTTGGTGTTGTTATCTGTGTTTATGCCACAATTTGTTCTTGGTTAGGGTGTGTTGTATGAGATCTCGTTTAGCTAGGTAGGTTACCAGTGATTTAGCCCGATTTTTCTAAAATTAGCCGAGCATTGTAGGTTTTGTCTTATTTTTCCCAAAAATAAGGCCACGAGGCATTTGATATGTGGTTTTGCCACACCATTTGAATACAATTCAGATGGGGATGTCCCCCCCCCCCCCACCATTCAAAAAAGAAAGAGAACTCGTCTTTGTTATGTTCTACTCGCTCCGTCCAAAAAATAAGTCAATTCAAAATTTATCAAAAAAACAAATCATCTTACCCTATTTAGAAAGTGCATGTGCAAGAGAACTCGTCTTTGTTACGTTCTACTCCCTCTGTAAAAAAAAGTCATTCTAGAATTTAAAATTTGTCAAAAAAACAAATCATCTTACCCTATTTAGAAAGTGCACGTGCATGCAAGAATTAATTATACCAAATATGGGTAACAAATAGAGGTAAACATGTAATTTGTTCTACAATTTTTAAGATGACTTATTTTTTGGATGAGGGAGTAGTTTGTTTAAGACTTTAAGTTAACCCAAGAATATTGGTTCGGTACCCGTCGCCTTCTGAATCTGAATCTGGCCGGAATCTGGTGGCACAGAAAAAAGAAGGTTGGTGCAGGGATCATCAGTTCAGTGCATGGTTGGAGAATCTTGGTGCCACCCGGATCGGCCAATCATGCCTGCTTGTTTCCTGTCAGAACTTGCAAGCAGCAGCCTGCCATCAAATGGGTATAAAATAAAATTCGTCAAAACGCACTTTGCTTCTCCTCATAAAACTGCCAATATTACAAGAGTTAGCGGTATCTATCTGGGGTTTGGTAATTGGTATCCATCCGTCGCGTTCCGATGCCACGAAAAAACTGCTCGACCAGCCAATGGTTACGTTTGCTTCAGCTTATAGCCGATTCTGAAGAGTCGATTTTGAGAAATCTAATTCAGCTGCGTCGCTTTGAAATTGTCAGCCGTTGGATCGCTAGCCTTGTTTGATCGACTGGTCGAACCAGCAGCGCCTCAGCGCTAGCGCCTTCGTGATAGTTCTTGAGTTCCCCCTCCCTCCGCCGGCACTCTAGCATGCTTTAGCCGTCTTTCTCATCTCCCACCCCGCCCCAGAAGCTGAGCTAGGGATGTGGGGCAGATTGCTGTGACGAGGCGCGAGGAAGAGATTTGACGGTCGCGTAGGAAACTGCTCGAGCTCGCCTTCACGCAGGCCCTCGCTGATCTGCTTCCCAGAGCTGCTCGCCGTTGCCGGACAGGCAGAGTCAACGTGCCTCGCCTTTCGCTTCCTAATGCGCAATGCCAATATGCCATGGACATGGCCAGGCCGACGCAGTCGTTGGTGTCACTAGCAAGCACGACCGTAGGCCGCCGAGTAGCCGTTGCCTCGACTGCTTGAAGATGTGTAGGGCCAGTCGACTCGACGGGCGCTGTACCTGTCTGCTGCTGCGCCACCGCTACTTGCCTACTTGTACCTGCCGTTTGCCATGGCCGCTGCTCACAACATGCTCACAACATGTTTGACAAGATGTTGTACACAGAACTCCAGCAGAGTGCCATCCTGATAAACACAGCTTCTCAGCCCTTGTCTTAAAAGCAGGGCCCCTTCGCAGCAGCCACACATCGTCGATCTGTATTTGGAGCACTCCTTGCTGTGCCCGTGCCCTTGAGTACTGCCTGCCTCTTGTTGACTACGGAGGCACACAACACATTCTTTAAGGCCTTGCTGTTATCCCAGCATCCATGCTGATCGACGTTTCCAACATGCAGGTTACTCCTCTTGCTCCTAACACATAGCTCTTAAGTTTAGCAGACTACATATTTACTAATATAAATCATGGATGGTTTCATCAAGAGAACTTGAAATATGCATGATTTACATGTTCACTGTTCAGCAATGTTTTCATACTAAGCGAGAATGCCCAAGTCTTTTCAGGTACGAATAGGAAATCTAACTACCCTGTCATAATGAGATCCTATCTTGAAGCTAGCTGCACACTTTATTGGCAAAAATATATCAGATATAAATCAGTATGAACTATGTAGCTCTGTTCGTTAAAAGCCATTCATATTCATACACGTCCATGGAGCAGAACAGCACTGACATGCTTGCTGTTTCTCTCCTGTGAAACTCAAAACTGATAGCATCACAAAAAGCATGCAACAGATGTGTACTGACGTTGTAAAGATGAATAAAATAAATAAACAATTACTGTTCTTGCTTACCTTAATCTGTTATCAATAATGATGAATCTGCTTATTCAAGACAGAGAATAGTATATTGTGCTAGTAATCCATTTGGAAATGGATCACAATTTGCAAGCCTGAACTGGCCAACTCCACGGTGGGTGCTTGTGTTTCTAGTATAATTCAGAACAGAATCCACAATAAGTTGGATTCTCAATTCTGACATCATCTGACTTTTGAATTTTTTAAAATAAAATTTTTAAAATTGGTCGTAAGCTGAAACAAATAAGAGAGGCCAATCATTCGTCGGCGACGGAAACTGCCCGCCCCGGAATCTGATAATAATAATCTACTACTAGTATCTTACATCGAGTCGCTGGTTGTGAAAAGGATCCTCAATTTTCTCTTCCGCGGAGCCAATCATGGGTGCTTCCGTGCGGCCATTGCAAGCTAGCAGCTAGGGTTGCTTCGTCCAATTTGCAGTCGATCGTCGGTTGGACTGCTCGGCCGGGCGGCCCACATTTTGCTTGCAAGTCAGGCGAGCTGTGGATCCAACCAAGCCTTGAGTTTGTCTGCACCATATCTGCACCATATACCATACATAAAGAAGAAATCGATGTTCGTAGCCTAAAATAGAAGGGGTAAATTAGGTAAATCTAAAATCTTAACTTATATTTCAAATTAATTAGCATAAAATATAAGCTAAAACATATAATCTAGATGTGCAAATAGCGTTCAACTAGTGTGAAAATCTCATCGTAAAAATTTTTGCAACCTATAATAAATCCTAATAAGATACTACGCTAAGAATATAAAGGCACACAAGGTTGCAATAAGAAATGTGGAAGCTTAAAGAAAGGGGATGAAGGAAAGCAAACTTTTGACACGAACATTTATCCCATGTTATCGATAGGCACGAAGCCACCCCCAGTCCATGTTGTTGAAGCACTCGCAAAGAATATTGCTTTCCAGTCAGCAAGTCTTTTCCGGGACTCTTGTTAACTCGCCACTAAAGCTTAATCACCAAGATTTTCGTTAAGTCCCGGTGACCTCGATGCCGTTTCCACTAAGGAGCTTCTCCACGAACAAGGGGTTTTCCACATCCCCCGCACAAAGCCGTCGTCGCCGCTCCACACAAGACGAAGGGTCAATGACTTGCCGGCGAGTCACCAAGACTCAAAGGGGCCGGCACACCGAGGTACAACTTGTGGTTCACCTAAGAACCAGCATACAAGGCAACAATACCTTGCTCTCTCACCCTGTCTAAAGCTAATCCTAGCACCAACACTCTCAAAGCTTGTGCTAAACCTAAGGATGTAAACAATGAGCTCTTTGGTGGCTTGGAGAACTTCTTCAGAGTGTGGGTAGCTTCTCACAAACTCCAGCACCTTCAAATGATCCGAGATGTTATTTGCTTTTCTGCCAAAAAGCTCAAAGCGTCGGTTAATCTTCATACTAGCCTTTGAACGTCTCTCTGCCACGTCTGAGCTTGCTTGCGTCATTGCACTGACGCAATGCACCAACGTACCGTCGGTTCAACCGGTGCTGAAGACTTTGCTTGGGAACTCTTCTGGAACCAAAACATACCTACTGAGTAACCACGACACGATTGCACCAACGTCTTCTTTTGCACCATCAATTTAACCGGCGCCTCTATCATTTCTTCACTTAATTGTCATGTCATCTCCTCATTGCACCGACGCCTCCATTCTTATAGCGTCAGTTCAACCGGTGCAATTGGGTTCTTCTAAAATTGATCGTTGTTTCAACTACCGTTGCACCGACCCGTTATCTTCTGAGACAGTTGGTTTAACCGGTCCTTCAAATATTTTTACCAAAATCTTAAGCTCACGAACTCGTTAGTTCTATTAACTATACTCCCATCCAATCATCAACTGAACTGATCCCTGCACCAACCCTCCTCCCGTGCCACCAGATTCCAGTCCAGATACTCAGATTCAGAGAAGGCGACTGCCTACTGCTACCAGGCTGCTACCTAACCAATACTACCGAGGTTTGGTTTACTTATTACAATTGAACCATGTTCTTCCAGCATACCACGTGGCTCTTTCATAATGTCAGAGATGCTGGAACCGGTCATCGGCGGTCTGGTCCCAACCCGTCGCGCTCAGAACCGGTTGCCACCAGATTCAGGTCCTAAGCGCGACGGGCGACGGGTTGGTAACAGATCACCGATGCCTGGTTCCGGCATCTCTGACATTATGAAAGAGGGTCCTGAGCGCAACGGGTTGGTACCAGACCGCCGATGCCTGGTTCTGGCATCTCTGACGATATGAAAGAGCCGCGTGTCGTACGCTGGAAGAACATGGTTCAATTGTAATAAGTAAACCAAACCTCGGCAGTATTGGTTAGGTAGCAGCCTGGTAGCAGTAGGCAGTCGCCTTCTCTGAATCTGAGTATCTGGACCGGAATCTGGTGGCACGGGAGGAGGGTTGGTGCAGGGATCAGTTCAGTTGATGATTGGATGGGCACCAGGGAGATCCGAGAATCCTGGCATTTTTGCTGTGTGAAAACGAGATGACACAATTGCCTGTCACCTGGATCGTCAGCTCGCTATTTCCTTTTGCAGATAGAATAGAACTTGTAATAATTCGGCAAAGAGCTGCCTTCAGTTAAACTACTGTAATCTACAAACAAGTATTGCATTTTTCCAAGTGTCGATTAGCGCGACAATTAGGAGTTGATGACCATCTAAGATTTGATTAGTTGGAAAGCCTCCAGATCCTGTATTTTACAAGCAGTAGGAATTGAAATGAATCCTCTCTGTTGTGAGGTTCAGCTATTGTATAAGGAGTTGTAGCCAGCAATGGGTACTGGTGTCCTTTGGGTTTGGTATCCGTCGCTTTCTGACGATGTCACGGAAACTCCTCGCCCCCGGGGCGCCTTCTTTCTTATGCCAGCCAAGGAGCCAAAGATTCCTGGGCAGCGTGCATCGGATTCCTGCGTTGGCGCCGACGAATTGAAATTGCCCTGGAATGTAGCCACTATCGAGCCGTTGCCCGTTGGTTGTTTTTTTTAAAAGAAACATGAGGGGAAGCTCCCCTACTACATAAATTAGAGGGGAAGTGTTGGAAATCGACTGCAATATCAACTGACGCCAGCGCACAAGATCCAGCGCACGCCGCACTCGCCACGACCTCACCACACACGCACGACGCCCGCGCTTCGTGCCTCGCCCACGCTCTACGGCCCGCCGGCCCGTTCGCCGCTAGACCAGGGGATTAGCTGTACATGTATAAATACGGGTTTTACAGATCAATGCAATCACGGTTGATCCAAATCCTCTCTCTCAGGAAGAAAAAGGAGTCCACAAGTACAAAGTACAAAACGGGAAAGGCAAGCAAACAACTAAACTAACGACCAACTAAACTGAACTAGTTACAAAAGTTATTAGCAATGCAAAGCCAGCCAAAATTTCACTTCATCAATCTTGGACTGTTTCGCTCCGTGAAAGAGATTTGAATTCAGTGCGGAACTTTCTTTAATTTGCAATCTTGAACGGTTGGGTGGGCATTATTAAAAATCCAGTAGTCATTCCTGGTGGTCCAGATGCACCACGCCATAAGCACTATGATTTTCATCGCCAAGGAGACATCAAGCCTTCTTTTAACTCTTCCGAGTATCTGGAGCATTGGTCTGGTGGAGACGTAACTAATCCCCGATTGCCCGTTGGTTGTGAAGAGCTAGGATCCTCCATTATTTCTGCTCCGCTGAGCCAACCATGGGTGCTTCCGTGCGGCCTACATAGCTAGGGTTGCTTCGTCCACTTTGCGCCACACGTTGCCTGCCCGTCAGGTGATCGAGCTTGACCTATCGTCTTGTCGGATCGCCGAGAAACTCAAACTCCCGGCCGGCTCGCTTCGCTGACGCACGCCGCGGGACGGTTGCCGGAGGCCGCCGTTGCAGCGGTCCACACAGTTTGCAGCACGGATCGATCACGGACACGCGTCGTGCATCCGGCCGGCTCCGACGACGACGGGGCAGCATCAGTCCTGATAATGCTCAGGCTTCTTCGTCAGAGATGCCATGCAACGACTGCTGCTGGGCTGCATATATACGCAGCGGGAAGAACAGGTCGTGCGTTGACGTTTCCTTATTGGTGTTCTGGTCTCAAGTGTCAACCTGTACTAGTCTCAAGTCTCACTTGAGATCGAGCATGTGTATATAGAGAGAGGGCAGGTTGCCTTGGGTTGCTCACCTGATCAAGCATCAACAAGCTACGCATTGCTGTAGCTGGTGTTACGTTCCATCTCTGCCAGCAGGCAGCTACCGTACTACCTGAGCAGGCTGAGCTCCGATATGCCGGCGGCGCACGAGAGCGAGATGGGTCGGCGGCATCAGGAGACGCGGGTGGGCGACCTCCCGGAGGAGTGCCTGGCGCAGGTGATCGCGCTCACCTCCCCGCGCGACGCCTCCCGCTGCGCCGCCGTCTCCCCGGCCTTCCGCGCCGCCGCGGACTCCGACGACGTCTGGCGCCGCTTCCTCCCCGCCAGGCTAGAGCTCGACCACCTCGTCCTCCAGGCTCCCCGCCGTCAGCAGGCGGCCACCAGCAGGAAGGACGCCTACCTCGGCCTCTGCGACGCCGCCGGCGCCTTCGCCGGCGGCGGCATGAAGGTGTGGCTGGAGAAGGCGACCGGCGCCAGGTGCTACGCGCTGTCGGCCAGGCGGCTCAGCCTGCCCTGGGACGACGGCGAGTTCAGCTGGAGGTGGACGCCACACCCGCTCTCCAGGTCCGATCCGATCCGATCCCTTCTCCTTCATTAGAGCTAGCACAGGCATCGCTGCGTAGTTTCAGCTGCTACTAATCGTGGTAGATGTCACAAGTGGCACTGGCAGGCAGGCTGCCACGTAGGACATGGAAGTGTCTGATCGCTTGCAGGAGCACTTGAATAGTGCAATCCAACAGCAATGTTGGATTTTGTCATGAATTGCACAAGGGACAATTCATGGATGATCGTATCCTGCCACTCCAATACGTCGAGATCGATCATCTTCCATATGATCTGACGAACTATTATAGTTTCAGTGTAACAAGCTAATTAAGGTACGGCATTCCTGTGCATGGTGGTCGGCAGGTTCCCGGAGGTGGCGGAGCTGGTGGACTGCACGTGCCTCGACATCTACGGGACCCTCCCGGCGGCCGCGCTCACGCCGGGGACGCCCTGCGCGGCGTACCTGGTGTACGGCACGTCCGAGGGCGGCCACCGCGGCCTGAGCTACCCGGACCAGGAGACGGCGGTGGCGGTGGGCGGGCGCGTCGTCGCGCGCCACGCCGTGTGCCTGCGCCCCGACGACGCCGAGGCGCGCAAGTTCAGGGGCGGCGGCGAGGAGGCGAGGCGGCCGAGGCTGCGGGAGGACGGGTGGTGGGAGGTGGAGATGGGGCGGCTGGGCGGCGCAGCGACGACGAGCGCGGCCGGCGACGGGGAGGAGGAGGTGACGGCGAGCTTCGAGGTGCTGGGGTGGTACCCCAAGCGCGGCCTCGTCGTGGAGGCCATCGAGTTCAGGCCATGCCCGCCCTCTAGCTAGTGACTACCGCGGCAGCATTCCATTTCTCGTGCGCGTGCTAGCTCCATCATCAACTCGATTGTCGATTGCCCATCGACCACCAATAATCGCCCAGATGCCTGTTCATGGACGCCGCCGTCGTGCATGACCCTGACGAGCTTAATTACGCCCAACAGCGACGGGAACCATTTTCCCTGGCGATTGCCGCGCGCTCATTAATTTGGAGGTGCCGTCGCTGACACGACCTCCGCTTCGCCCCCCATTAATTCCCTTCCGCCTTCTCCTGCAGAGAATATGTACTAATCCCAACAAACAAACAAATTAAATGCCGTAACCAAAATTCAAAGACGCAAATGAATCCATCGCGCACGATAGCTGCAACTTGCTATGGAGTCGACGCCGTTGACATACATCTAGACTTGGAAGTTGGACCGTGCTATTTTTGATTTTTTATACCACCCGAGCACGGCACGGCACAGCACAATACGAATACGAGGGCTGTGCCGTGTCTAGAATTTTAGCACGATGGGCCATATGGCAGGCCCACATTTAAGCACGGCATAAAAATGGTCCATCGAACTATGTGCAGCCAGTTGTTCTAATATCAATCAATTTATATTACTTTCTAATTAACAACCGTTATTCTTCAATACAGTCATTAAAAAAAGATGGTTTTTCATTTTCTATGTATAGAAATCTCTTCATAAAACGACAAGTACTTACAAGTATTCACGGAACAGTAACTGCAAAATATACTGAGGGCTGTGCTTAGGTTGGCACGGCACGAAAACATGCTAGCGTGCCGTGGGCCACGCTTGGGCCTAATAAAAAGATTGCCGTCACGACATGCCTCACGTGCGTAGAAGTCAGATCCGACGTGGCACTGGGCACGAGAGGGCCAGGCCAGGCTGGCACGACCCGGCCCTAAGTCCCACCTCCGCATCAGACATTGGCATCTTTTTGTTTTTTCTAAAGTACAGTATGCCTTATATTATTGGAAAGAGGACGTAGTTATGACGTGTGATCAACCGCGGCGCACGCACGCTTAATTGGAGCAAGTATGAAATGAATCTTTGATTCTTTGTGTTCCGATCCTCTTGCTTGTCTTATTTTATTTCCCGGTGGTGCACGTGGCCGGTTAGACTATCCGCATCGCGCCTGTTTCGCGCAACGCCAAACCACTTTGGCGCACCTTTCCGTGAAAAGATACCCGCAGCGCTGCGCTAAAACACACGCCAAAGTTGGCGTACTGTGCATCACTGCACCAAATCAGGCACAATTGGCAGGCTGCGCCATGCCTTCCCAACGTTCAGTCCAACGCCTCCGAATTGATTTCGCGGCTTCCATGGGAAATATCCATTGAAAGGAAGGAACGATTCTATCCGTTGGAACTTGGAAGTAGTTGAATTCTGTTTGATTAGCGCAGTGTTTGGTACAATGATGCTGCAGGCTGCATCAAAAAGTTGCTGCACCAAACCATCCACCTAAGCAAATAGCATGAACCCATTCTGTTCGGCGTGACAATTGGCGCATAGCGCGATGCGGATAGTCTTAGCCGCTGTTGACGGTTGACCTACACACGCACGAGACAAATTAAAAATGCTTCCGTTAGCCTAAGATCATAATTAAAGATGCATATATATAGATGGTATATTTCTTGTTGGGATTGAACCCAAACACATGCTTAGTTTCGTGATCAGAGTTTAATTTGCTTTTGTGGAGCCCATTAGCGTTTGCCGGCAAATTATGGGCCCATTCCATCCCGAACGTTTTCACTTTTCATTATCAAAATGAATAAAATGGCCGCTGGGTCCACTGCGCCGTGCACCGACTCGACGACTTCCCGTCGGCGCGTTGACTCGACGTGCTCTTGCCACTCAGCAAGTGCAAGCGCGCACGCCATGGTGGATGGCCATGGGCTACGACCCCTGAATCCTCCTGGTGCGGTCGCTGTCGCCCATGCTGAGAGGAGCGTGGCGTGTATACTTGCTATATATTTTGATGACAAGGCTGCCAAGGTTAGCTAGCTAGGCATCATATACTGCAGCGATTGCCCGACCGAGGAGGATCAGCAGCTTGGTCCCCTCTCTGGTTGGCGCGCCGAGAGGTATGGCGGCGGAGCAGGTGCAGGCGAGCGGCGGCGCCCAGGCGGCGACGACCCAGCTGGGCGACTTGCCGGAGGCGTGCCTGGCGCAGGCGATCGCGCTCACGTCCCCGCGCGACGCCTGCCGCTGCGCCGCCGTGTCCCCGGCATTCCGCGCGGCCGCCGACTCCGACCACGTCTGGCGCGCCTTCCTCCCGCCCCAGCTCGACCGCAAGCCGACGGTGGTGCTCCAGCCGGCTCCCCCGGCCGCCAGGAGCAAGAGCAAGAGCAAGAAGGAGGCCTACCTCGGCCTCTGCGACGCCGCCGGCGCGGCCGCCCTCGAAGGCGAGGACGGCGGGTGCCGGGTGTGGCTGGAGCGGGCCACCGGCGCCAGATGCTACGCGCTGTCGGCGCGGAGGCTCAGCCTGCCATGGGACGACGGCGAGTTCTGCTGGAAATTCGCGCCGCACCCGCGCTCCAGGTCCACCACGCTCTCCTCCTCCTGCTCCTTCCTTCATCCTCCCCTCCTCTGTTACAAGTCGCCTTTAGCTAGCTTAACGATCAATCGATTCCCCTGCACGCGCACCTCTGCTACCGAGTTGCTCATCAACAAACCATTCGCACAAAACTTCCACTTTTTTCTCCTTTTTTTTTTGCGGTAGCAACTTTTTGTTGGGGGTGGCTAGGCAAGTTTAACTTTAACAGAGATGGATCAACTGTAATTTTGCTGGGTTAGCTACCCGATCATACAACTACGAGCAATCGCAAAACTTTTTGCTCTGAAATTTTCACCCGGCGATCAAGCTGCCGTCGCAGTCAGCATCCATTATTGCTTTGGGAGAAAGCTAGACGAGGAAGCGACACGGGCGAGTGATGAGTGCGTCGTCCACTTCCCGGCCTGAGTGGCGCGACCCGCACGGCGCCATCAGTAGAACGGGTCACACCTTCTAGAACAGGGTTAGTTCAGGGAAAGATTCCGCGTAGCAACAGCGACCTCAGCTGATGCAGGCGGGGGACCAATGGTGCCGTGCGTAATTTGTGAGCTGATTTTCCTCGAGATGAAACAGTTTTGATCTTGGGTACAGGGTCGTCTAGCAATTGAATATTCAGTATGATCCATCCGAGTTCCTCGCGTCTGACGTGTCCCGTCGTCGTCGTCGACGGCGACGCGGTGCGCCGGCCGGTCGGTCGGTCGGCGTGGGTCACGCCGGCCAATAAACATGCCCCATCCTCATCGCTCGATTATTCTTACTTGATTTGGATTGATGTTCCTGGCTGATCGATGGATTAAATTGTTTTTGAAAGACTATGGATTAAAAAATTAAAATATTGGTATTAATTGATGGTGTTGGCGGTCGGCGGCAGGTTCGCGGAGGTGGCGGAGCTGGTGGACTGCACGTGCCTCGACATCTACGGGGCGCTCCCGGCGGCCGCGCTCACGCCGGCGGCGCCCTACGCGGCGTACTTCGTCTACGGCACGGCGGACGGGGGCCACCGCGGCCTGAGCTACCCGGACCAGGAGACGGCGGTGGCGGTGGGCGGGCGCGTCGTCGCGCGCCACGCCGTGTGCCTGCGCCCCGACGACGCCGAGGCGCGCGAGTTCAGGGGCGGCGGCGAGGACGAGCCGAGGCGGCCGAGGCTGCGGGAGGACGGGTGGTGGGAGGTGGAGATGGGGCGGCTGGGCGAGGTGATGACGAGCGCGGCCGGCGGCGAGGAGGTGGTGGCGAGCTTCGAGGTGCTCGGGTGGTACCCCAAGCGCGGGCTCATCGTCGAGGGCATCGAGTTCAGGCCCGTCGTCCATGGTTAGTTCTCCCTGATGATGGCAATGCAAATGTGCACGTGTCTCGGTTCATCTTCTCGATGAGCAAGCTGCCTGGATGAACGATGAATGAATGGATTTGAACTTTGTAAATGCAACAACGATTGCTGTGTACAATCAAATCGTGTGGCACTTTGTGTTAGTTTGCTCAAATCATTTTCTAGAGCTCCAAGGATGCACAAGCATGACGTGCCACTTGATGTTACAGCATGCCAGGTGCAACGAGCCTGCAGGGATCGGTTCGGTACGCGTCGCGCTCGGGATGTGAATCTGAATCTTGTGGCATCTGAAACCTGCTTGCTGGCCGCAGTGAGCAACCACTCGTGGTTTGAAACAGTAAGCAGAAGAAGAAGACCAGCAACAAACAACATGACGCATCATGCAGAGGTTAAAATTCAGATGCATGGCTCGAAATTCGCAGACTTTTTGCAGCAAACCAGCAGTCAGCAGCTGAAAAGCAACAGCAAGTCAAACCACTCGTAGAGAAGAAAAACGCGGCCGAGGCTTGCACGGCTGTTGAACTGCTGCTGCTGCTGCTGCTGATTGCCTCGATCTGGCGGCATGAAGTACTGCTGAATCTTGGTTTCGTCGCTGGTCATCAGTATCCACGCGGCGTACGGCGATGGGGGCGGTAAGAGTCTTCCGTCGCACTACCGTACAAGGAGATGGATGTGTTGTAACCACACGCTCGTCGCCGGCGAGTTGGATCTCGGCGAGAATCTTGCGCGTCTCGCCGGCCAATCACCGGCGCTGCCGTACGCTGTCCGTGCAGTAGGTACTGTGTCCAGTCCAGAGCTCCAGGCGAGATCGTCGTCGCGGGCGGCAGGGACGACGACGACCTGACCGACCGACCGTTCGTTGGATCCGGCCTCCATGGAAACACCAGCCACACGAGCGGTGCACGCCACGGCACGGCGCGGCATGCTGGCATAGCTGCTGCCCCCTCACGGCGCCTATCTTTCCCCGGCGCGGCGGTGGTGCACGGATTGGAATGGCGTCGCGCGGTGACGGCAGCGGCGCCCACGGGACGACGAGGGGTCCCTCTCTTCTCTCCTCCTTTCCTCTCCATTTTTTTTAATTCCCCGTAGATCGATGCTCCCGCCATAGACTTGACTCGTCACTGCAGGCAGACAAGAATTGCGGTGCACCGTGCACGACCCCCGGCATAGACGTTAGAGAAGAAGAGTCGATGCGTTGACTTTCTCCCTGTTTTACTGTTCTTGTGTGCCGTCTGGCAGTAGCTACTCGTCTTGGGGAGACGCTCAAGCTCAGCCCAGGGAGCGCTACTGTCTGTCAGCTACTCCCTCCCCTTTCTGTATTCCCTCACGTTTAGTACAAATAAAGATTCGGCACAAATAACAAGTTGCGCGCCTCACATGGTTGGACTTGCTCTACAACTTTGGGAGGTCGACGACGCTCGTCGCCAAGCCATTTTCTTTTCTTTTTTTCCTAGAGAGAGACAAACGAAGGTGCCTGCAAAGGCTAACAAAAAAATTGTAGCGCAAAAGCAAAGGCCATGCGCGAGATCAAGCCTGCTTTCCCTCTCCTTTTCTTTTTTCAGAGAGTGGGCGCAAGCAAGGCCCAACAAAGAAACCTTGTAGGGAACACAAAAATCAGCACACAAGTTTACAGGCAGGGACTAGTACACGAGGTACAAAGTGGTACGCATCAAGCCTCACGGGCATCAACCTCCTTTTTTCCTTTCTTTTCTTTTGAGAATCTCAACTTCCTTTCTTTTTTGAAAGACAATTCCGTACTTCCCGAAAAGTTGTCTTTTTTGAGCTGATTTTTTTTCTTTCTTTCAAGGTGTCAGCATCAAAGTCACGTGTCTTTGGCATCTGCCCGGATCATGCAGAGGTTGAACAAGCGACAACGCCCTAATCCGATCCTGACACGATTCTAACACTGATGATGTAAGGCGTGGCATTTTATCAGCTGCGTGCATGCATTTCGTTTCTACCGTGTTTTTTAAAACAGAAAAGTTGAAAGTTTAGATAAGTTCAAGTATGTTGGCCCACCTTTCAAGGAAATTATTATTATTATTTGGCCCAAAGTTTTCTTGACAGGATGCCGGCCCAACGTCAGAGGCAGTAAATACATGGTTAGAGGCCGGCCCAATGCAGAACCCAGCCCAGAGTGTACTGCCCTGGCCCGTCAAGTCATCGGCTCAATTCGTATGGTTGCAGCTGCTAGTACTCCGTACGTTCTACCACTGATTGAGACTAACCTTTGCTGAAAAATTAAACCTGGATCCAAGGATGTGAGACCGAGTGAACATGGGAGAGGGAGAGAGAGAGAGAGAGAGAGAGAGACTGAGTTGTGTTGCTCTTTTTTTTTATGTAAAGAATTGTGTTGCTCTTGGGTAGATCTTGTACATGGCACAATCGTGCACAACAGTCAGCTAAGCAACCTCCTATTTTATAGGTATACAAGCGAAGAATAGGTCAGGAGGATGTGTGAGTTGTGAACAATGTTTTAAATAGTCAGTTAAGATATTTAGCTGTTTATGTCAAAAATAGGCTATAGCCAGCTAAAACGGTCTATAACGGCAGCTAAGAGCTAAATTGTATACGAAAGATTTTGCTAAATCTCTCTCAAACGGCTATAGCGGAAACTGTAACGGAGATTTAAAACCTTAGTTGTGACCCAGTCCGATCCTAACGAGGCCGGCCTTTTGTCCTTTGCTCGCGTCGCTCCATGCGGCCTGCCGGCCATGCCGTCCTTCTCCACCACCTGTCCTCTGCTCAACGGCAGAGGCAAGGAAGCTCCCTCGCAGCATCTTCTGAGCTTCCTGCCCCGACGCGCAAGGTGGCCGGCGGCTTCAGAAGGGCGCCGGCGGCCAGCCATCCTCATCGGAGACGGCGGTAACGGGTGGGTGACGGCGGTTCGTTCTCAGCTACATCTTCGATCTTCAAACTCTGAACCGGCCTTTCCCTAGTTGATTACTGGGCAGTAACTCTTCATCACATCTCAGGCCGTCCAAATGATCAAGGCTCCTACGACCGCGGCGTTGGCAGCAGCGCCGCCGCCGGCGTCCCTGCCGGACGACGAGGACATCCTCCGGGGGATCCTCCTGCGCCTCCCGCCGCTCCCCTCCTCCCTCCCTCGCGCCTCCCTCGTCAGCAAGCTCTGACGCCGCGCCGTCTCCGACCCCGACTTCCGCCGCCGCTTCCGCGCCCACCACAAGACTCCTCCCCTGCTCGGATTCTTCCTCGAGAACTTCGACGGTGACCTACAACGACAGCCACGGCACGTCTTCACGCCCACTCTGGGCGCCCTGGACCGCATCTCCCGCGCGCGCTTCTCCTGCCCCAGCAGGGGCTCCTTCCTCGGCTGCCGCCATGGCCTCGCCTTCCTCAAGGCCGGGTCCAAGGCCGTCGTGTGGGACCCCGTGACCGGCCGCCGGAGCTCCGTAGACTTCCCGCCGGAGTTCAGCGTCAACCGCAACCTCACAATCTACCACGGAGCTGTCCTGAGGGATGATCCCGCCGGCTGCTCCAGCCTTCAGATTCAAACTGGTCATGCTATCCTACGGCGTCTTCGAGCGGACTCTCCGCGCGTCCGTCTAAGACTCGGCTTCTGGAAAATGGCGAGGTTATCTCAACGGTTGCCTTCTCCGACTGCAGTGGCGTCCCGGTATTTCCTGGGGTCTTGTGCAAAATAATTAAAATAGGCCTAATCTATTAAAGAAAAATGCTAAAAAATATTGTATTATATATATAATATAATTGTATACACTAAGCGTACTTTTACATATATTTTATTTGAAAAGCATTATTCTATGGGTGTTCTTGGAAATAAAATCTTCAAGTACTCATAATCAATCTTCTCTAACATTTCACTCTCAATTGCTATTGTAGCCAATAAATTTAGCCTTTCTTGTGTCATTGTAGAGCGTAAGTAGGACTTCAATAGCTTCAGTTTAGAAAAACTCCGCTCAGCCGATGCAACAGTCACAGGAATGGTTAGTAGAACTCTGTATGCAATAGTTGCATTGGAAAAATAATCATGTTGCTTCAAAAAATTGAGAATATCAAGAGGATCCATATTTTCCTGTGGAATAAAATCTTGAAGAAAACTCAACTCCACAAACAGGTCATTCGCATCAATATCAGACTGCCCATCCCTTTTAAGTGCAGTCTCAAGATAGTGACAATAAGTTTTCAGGCTCTTTTTATCCAATGATCGCAATGCATTGGAAGTAAACAAGAAACCAAATATTTTCTCATAACCTTGATACTGCTCAAATCTCCTTGTCAGTGAGGCGATAGCTTCATCTACAACAGGAATAAAGTAGTTGATTCGAAATGATTCCTCTGCAGATTGTATTTCAATATTTGTGTCATTTGGATTCTCATCAAAATTTCTCTTTCTTTTAATTTGCCTCTTTTTTTTGAAATGTTGTACCAATATCCATCTCAAGTGCAATTTCTTTGGCTGCCTCCAATGCATTTAGAAAACCTGTTTCTCTGTATTGTTTGAAGAAAGAAATGAGATTCTGAACTTTCTCAATGGCAACGTCAATAAGCATATCCTTTGACTGCAAGTCTTTGCTTACTACATTGACAGCATATAAAATCTCATACCAAATGACTATTGCCACTAAAAATTCAAAATCTCCAAGTTCATTATTTGCCAAAGATTTAGCCTCACTGCTTGCCACTGGATCGTTATCACTATCTGATACTTGAAGTAGAGCTTCCCGAATATTTGCACACTGAAATCTAATAGCCTTAACACTATCAATACGGCTTTCCCAACGTGTACTGACACTGATTTGAGAGTCAATCTAGTTAAGTTATCTTTCAGAATCTGGCATTTCTTTGTATATTTAGCAAAAGTCACGTAGATACGTTGGATAATTCCAAAAAAATCTTTAGCTTTAGCACAATTCTTGGCCATATCACAAAGTGTTAAATTAAGACTATGGCAACCACAAGCAGAACAGAAAGCTCTAGGATTTATGTCCAAAAGTTTCTTTTGTACCCCTTGATGTTTTCCTTTCATATTAGAGCCATTATCATAGCCTTGACCTCTGACGTCATCTATATTGAGACCGAGATGCTTTAGTTCTCCTTCTAGAACATCAAAAAGTCCTTTTCCTGATGTATCATTTACCTCCAAAAATCGCATGAAAGATTCCTCAATGTGAACATGATTGGAAGATGAATCCACATACCTTATAATTAAAGACATTTGTTCTTGGTGGCTTGCATCAGGGGTACAATCAAGTATGACCGAGAAATATTTAGCTTGCTTTACTTTCTTAATAATCTCAGAATTAATAGCAGAACCAAGCAAATATATCAGTTCATTTTGAACCCGTGAACCAAGATAGTGAACTTGAGTTTCATTGTTTGTAATTCGACGAACATGCTCCTGAATAACTGGATCAAATTCAGCCAGCATTTCTATCAAGCCCAAGAAATTTCCATTGCTATCTTCATATAGTTTGCAGTTATGACCACGGAATGCAAGATTATGTTTGCCCAGGAATTTTACAATGGCCATAATTCTAAACAGAACTTTTCTCCAATGCTCCTTCTCTTTCTCAAGCTGTTGTTGAGCAATTTTATCGATAGTTTGTTCCTTTTGCAATCTGTTACGCAATCATACCAAGTGGTCATATTTATGACATGATCTACACTTGTTTCATGCTCTTTAAGCCTTTCACTAAGATGTGTCCAATCATTGAATCCGTCATTGGCCAACTGACCTTTTCTATGCCCTTTTGCGAATACTTTGCAGCTAAAGTAATATACTCTATCAAGTTCTTTGGAATATACAAGCCAATCCTTATCACACTCCTCTCCATTCGATAAAATTCTTGTATAAAATCGTGCAGAGAACCTTCTTGAAAATCTATCCTTTGGACATTTCTGAATTGACAAGTCTCTTTTAGGACCCTTTTCCGCTAAAATGTCAATCTGTTTAGAATTGATTTAGAATTGAGAGAATCCCAATACCTTGGATCGAATATGTCGGGCTGAAAAGAAGAATCACCAATGTTTGAAGTAGTAGCATCATCAATGTTCGCAGCAGCAGGAGAACTATCCAGATCATTGGTATTATCAAAAACTTGTTCAGAATTATTTTCAGGCTCTGTCTCAACAATATTTGGATAATTGCCAGTTTCCTGAATTTGATTATCGGAGGGAGCAACTTGTGGTTCTTTAATGACAAACTTGTCCAATGACCCTCTCTGAGATTGCAGGAATTCCTCTCGTCTCTGTCTCTTTTGACGTTTTTGATGTCCAGATTCATATTTTCTTATTCGATTAGAAGACATGATTCCTGTTTAAAATAATCAAGTAACAAATTAGTTAACTATTAATTTTAATATGTAAATAGTTAATCAGTACATGAATAAAATTAAAAAAATACTACTAACCTGATGTACACACGTCGCACTGTAGCTAGGCGGTGCCGGTACGTTGGATGTTCTGGTAGATCATAGATGCTGCCTGACACAATGTCTCACCAGGCCCCCATGAGCTGGTTGTCCTTGACCTTGCCCCTCTTCACGACACGAGTGCTACCAGTAGTACTAGAGACTAGAGAAAGAGTAGTAGTACCAGTAGATAAATTATTTGGGCCTGTACCTCACCTGTATATATAGGAGCTGGTGCCCGTTCGGCTCTAAATCGGAACGCACAAGGCACAAGCGCGTGAGTCTGTTGGGCTTCGGATGCAGAATGCGGTTCGGCATCCGCGCTTGCGCTTCATCTTTGAGAGAATTAAGCCCAAATATATTTAATAAACTACTTTTTATTATTATTATATATATAGACTTGTATTAAAACTGGGCCCTAAAATTTTAGGGGCCTGTGCGGTCGCACAGCCCGCACGGGCCCAGGGACGCCCCTGCCGACTGCTTCAAGCCCGGCGTCCTGGTCGGGAACACGCTCTACTGGCTGATCCGCCACCGCGGCGGCGGCGGGTTCCTTCGGTTCGACGTGGACCGCCGGAGCCTGGCCGTGATCCGGGTGTCGGAGGACATCCCTGTTCCTGACGGCGCTCACGTTCAGGCTCTGCGGGCGCAGGACGATGGAGGACTTGGCCTCGCGGGCCTGGCGAAGCGGAGGATCCAGCTCTGGGGGAGGACGGCCGTTTCCGGCGATGTGGTCGGAGGGGTGCTGCAGAAAACCGTCGAGCTCGACCAGCTCCTCTCGCTGAGGCCGTCGACGAACGTGCACGAAGCATCCGTCGTGGGGTACGATGAGGATACCAACACGACCTTCCTCTGGACGAGTACGGGCGTCTTCATGATCCAGCTCGAGTCGATGGAGTTCAGCAAAGTTTCTGAAGAAACCTGCATCCGTGGCTATTTTCCCTTCTCGAGTTTCTGCACTGCTGGTAATATATAGCTCGTCTTCACTGTCCAGATATCGCAGAAGTAACTGAATCAGATTACTTTCTGCAGTATGTGATAGTGTGATACCGAATGTTGTTCCCCTTTTCCTCGCAAAGAAAAAAAAATAATGCTGTTCCTTTGCAACCAGCTGGGCTATTTAGCAATTCGTTGCAATTTTTTTCCTGATTCTTTCTCATAGTTTTTTGTTTTGCTTTACTAATTTTATGTGAATTTGCATGAAAGATTAGTGCAGTAAAATGAAAAATATATATTATCGATGCTTCTCTAGCGGCAAAGCCTGCTTAAAATATTTTGTGGTGCCTTGTTGTAATCTAGCTTCTTTTCAGCGTGCTCTTCCTACCAATATGAAATTGGCATTGTTCGCACTAAAATGTAAAGTTGAACAACCTTACATGTGAATAGAAAGCATGCTGTCTGGTTTAATGTATCTTTATTCATTTATCACCATTTTGTCTCTAAGATAACACTTGTCTGATCTATTGAGTGTTTTAACTCTGCTTCTAAATCATAAATCTGTAGTGGCAACTGGCAAGTTGCATCTTTTTGTATATTGATGTTTTTTACTTTTGCTAGGTTAGAAATATACATAAAAGGCTATATAGAGAGTGTTGCTGATAGTGACGATGTTTTCACTTTTACTGGGTTTGAACTATATATATGACGCTATGCCGTATCTTTTACAAGGCCAAGTAAATATATCTAAGCAGCCGTGCTGCTTCATTCCAATGAAGATTATGAATTTGTGCACATTTTTATTACATTCATTAGGAATAAGTCGAATGTTCGCTCCAGAGTGGTTCTGGGCGTTATATTTGGATTCTCTTACCTTATTTTTGAATTTATAATAAATTTGAGTTTACATTAATATTTGACAGTAGCCTTACACGTTTATCCACAACAATGCATGTGTTAGGAAAAATATTAACATAATCTAATTGGCAATTTATGAAATCGGAATATAACATATAACAGATTTGCCATTTTTCGAAGTTTCTATGGAGGCAACTCATACTGCCTTTGGACTAGCTAGTGCCTCCAAGTAGTGTGTTCAACGTATTTGCTGGGTCCAGTGCATGAGCACTTCTGTTTTGTTTGATCTTTTCGTAATAAATCAGACATGTGTCTTCTGAGGCAGAGATGATAAACAATGGAATGCATGGAATTGAGAAACAATGGTAAAAGCCAGGATGAAACTCTTACGATCAAGGGGCGGAATGGAATTCTAAAAAAAATAATAACTTATTGATCCGTTGACCATCTTGGGCCAGAAATTTGGGTGCGTTGCCAGTGCACACACTCAAGAAGCCCAAGCCGGCCATTGAAAAAAACAAAATCCATTTGCTCCAGGGCCCAGGGAAATATGGGCCTACGGGACAACGGGCCCAACATATTTGGAAGTGGGTGCCGTCACAAGCACAAGCACGGCCCACGAGTCGCATTGGACAATTGCTGCCGTGGGCGTTGAGGAGCTCCGGCCATGACCTGGCCGTCCTGCCGGCAAGGCTCCGAAGTTTCGCCTTCTAAATTTTACTGGTTGGAAGGTTAAGCAACCAACCCTCCCATACTATGATATTTTCGGTTTAGTATTACTGTATATTAAGTATGAACTGATGCTGCACCAGTGCATATGATGATCCTGATATCTGATTTACCATTGAAAATTTTTACGAGAAACTCTTTAACTTTTCAGGTGGGCAGAGTTGCTCCGCAACCCTGTAGGAACAACGCTAAGTGGTTCTCCAGAATCAAGAGATCTAAAGTGAAACCGAACAACTCTTGTAAAATTATGCAGGTAGTTCCAAAACTCAGCACGCCAAAATAGCGGCAATACATCACAGTTTTGCTGCATAATAGTCTGGCCCTTCCATTTTGTTTTTGTAGCACAACATACCGTTATTGGAATCTGTTCATGAACTAGTGAGATGCGACTAAACAAGTTCTTCGATAAGAATCAATGAGATCAGCTAAGAGCTGAAGAATAGTAGTACACACATGTACAAATTACAATTGAAGTAAACAGAAAAGGAGGAAAATTCAGAACTGTTCAGCTGTTCAAACTACACGATGAAAATTAACGCTGTTCATTGGGCATCTAATCTTTCCACTTGACCATGAAGTCAAAGAATTTTGATGTATTTACATTGTGGTCGTATCAGCTTGCTCTGAGAGTCACACGTTCCCTGCAAAAACATGATGTTTCTTAGAACGATACAGCAAATAAGAGTACTCTATTCAGATACAGATTTCTGAATTTTTTCCCCACCTTTTGGTACCTACAGCTTAACTGCAACATAAGCTCCAGTCCCAGCTATAGCACCCAGAGGTGTTGCCACCATGTAGATCCAAATCTGGGTGTACCTTCCTGTGGCAATTGCCGGACCAAGTGTCCGTGCAGGATTCATCGATGCTCCTGTTGATGGTCTGCTCACAAGATTACCAAACGAAGTTAGAATTTATATTTTTTAAGCAGTTTCAGGTACACAAGAACTCTCCACTTATGGATTTTTTTTTGAACCATTTCATATGTACATCAGGACTGGACATACCCTGCTACAAGAGCATTCATCATGATTGTTGCGCCAACTGCCACTGCTATCAGCTCTTTCACCTGGGTTGATGAGAAGATCATTAGCTTTGTATAATGGGACGAAGGGTAACAAGTCTGAAAGATCTAAAGGAACATAAAACTTACAGCATGGGGGTCCGTGGCCAGAGCGGTGATGATGAACAGAAGCACGAATGTCGTGATGAGCTCAAGGAAGAAAGCTTCAGTAGTGCCAACCTTTGGTATGGTGGCAATCCCAGGGTTCACTGGATGATAGATGCCCTTGACACTGAAGGAAGCAGCAATGGAGCCCAGGATTTGTGCAGTCATGTAAGGTAGGAGGTGAGCAAGTGGGAGGTGGCCAAACACGGTCATGGCGATGCTAACTGCCGGGTTCAGGTGGCAGCCGGATATGTGTATGAGGGACAGTACTAGAACCGTGACGGCTAAACCTGCGGATGTTGCGATGCCGAGCAGGCTCTCAACTCCATCATGCTGCTCATTCATGATTATGGTGGAAAGCACGGTGAAGATCAGTATGAATGTGCCAAGGAACTCAGCAATCACCTGCAACAACAATAACACGTAAGGTTAAAATTACATCAGAAGAAAACTGAAAGATAACTATCTGCTATAAACTGTTAAGGTTTTGTAATTATACCTTCTTGATGAGAGGAACTGCTTTTATCTTCGGTAAGCCTTGATTCCATCGGTAATAATGAGTTGCATGAGCATCAGAGGATTCGGCAGGATCATCATGTGGATGTGAGCTGACACTGCCGGCATTGAGCAACTCAAATGGCATGACCTTGGAGCTTGCGGACCTTGGGGAAATGATGATGGAAATCCTGTTGCTCTCACTTGTCACCATAGGAGGGACTGTCACTGCAGCCGCATCCATGCCGCGCTTTTGCTCTTCCATGCTTTCCCCTAAAGGCAATCAGCTACTCCCACTATGTAATCGATGAAACAGGATGGTGATACTTAACTCTGTTGTTTTGGTCCTTTTAGGGCAAAGGAATTCTGTTTTTGATGCTTGGATGTGATATAGAGCATGGCAGTGAAGGCTATATATAGGCATCTGCTTCTGCGTGGTTTTCATATGCGCAACGTGCCTTGTAGTAGCTTCTGTTGTTAAAACCAACAGCCTCCAAATTTGCAGCGGCAGAGGTGCCGAATTCATGGGTTTTGGAAAAGCGGGAAATGAATGCCGCGGCGAAAGAAGTTGCTAGAGCAATGTAAGTATAATAACAATGTCAACGCCCCCCTTCTGGAGTAGCACTCAGTTATCAAATGAGAACTCTTAACAGCTGTGCTTATAATCAATTATACTTGTCATCATCATCTCTGACCTCTGGTTCAGAATGCAATATTCTGACCGTACCTGATCAGTTGACCTCTTCATAGCTGTTCATATTGGCAAGCATGATGATTCTCTTCTGAGATTTATTTTATCAAAAAAAAAGTTATGTTGGGCTATGATGTTGCCTAGATGCTTCTGCATGTGAAAACAGGAGTGGAGACATGACGCTGACAAAATCGTTACTAAAACCTTGCAGTTGGAAGGACAGGAACTACTACTGTAGTTGGGTGCAACGTCTAAGGCATTCTTGCCTTCCTTGAAAACCAGGGGCTGCCTTCCAGCTCTGCCGCTTCAAATCTGGAGTTGTCGGTTTCAGGCTTTCAGCAACACCATGTGCTAAGCTAAGCATGTGTGCACAGCTAGGGTAAGTCAAATGATAATCAATTCGTGGATCATCCGAGTAAGCCTTTGAGATAAACTTATGACATTCTCGAGGAATATGCTGCTGCAGGCCAATAGCAACGATGGTCCAATGGGCACTCATACTGGTTGCTATCTAACAATTTACTAATTGGGCATTAATCCTCACAAAACGAGCTAGAAAAATAGCAAATGCTTGTCATTTTCGTAAAAATCAAACGGGCTAGAAAAATAGAAAAGTGCTAGACATTTTCATAAAATTTTGAGACATTAGGCCATCAATCCGGTAACTCTAAAAATTACACATCTGCTAAAAATAATCTAAAATAACCCCTAATTTTGCATCTTAAATTCCATACATGTGTTATTATTAAATATAATCTAAAGTGATCCCTAAATCTGCATCTGAATTAAATATTGTTGTAAAATATTATTCCAAAGTACATCGCTTATGATGTTAAATCATTTAACTCTGTAATTGTTAATATAAAAAAAATACTAACTTAAGATATACATGCATGATATGTAAACATACACCATGTATACATGTATAAAGAAGCGAGGGGATTTCCATGTTAAAGGGGTTGTGTCAAACTTAGGGTTCAATTAAACACATGGCGAACACATATTGAGGTGCGTGCGATGCAAAGTCGAAAAAAATTATGAATATAGATGGAAATTGTATAGAGTAACTGCTAACTAAAGTCTATAACAAATGAATAAACATAAGTACATATCTATGTAATATTGTGCTACAATATTTAACTATGAAAGAGCAAGATAAGCAATTTCGATTATTATTTATGGGCAACTTTTTTTTTTACAAATTTCTGATACTTGTCTCTCAAAATTACTAGCCCGTGGAGAGAGCATGGGTTGATGGACTACTTATCATAATTTATGGCATAAAAAATTCCCAAATATGGCAGTGATGCAACCTCATCAGGAAGTGGCATATTGTGTTAGCATCTGTAACTGTCTCGAATAAATCGAAGGATGGTAAACTCACTCCCCTCATGTGTATTACCATAGAAATGCTTCTCAGTTCACTGTCAAGTGACAAGTTTGCGAGCATATTTCTGGACTTGCCACTAATACTATGCTAATTTCTTAGTGATTGTTCCGCTAGTTCCTCGACCGGTATATAAATTTCTTCTATGTTTATGCTTCTCCCAAAATTTACATGTATTAAACTTGTTTCATCACTAATTTATTTATTCCCAAAAGATCTTTTATTAATCAGATATTTCATCAGCTGATATTTAACTGCCAGGGTAAACACGGACAACAACGCTCACTATATCTGCATTCCTTCTGCAGTCACTCGGATCTGTCTTGGTTTTCATCTGAGTTTCCCCTCGGCCAAAATCTACCACTTGTATCTTTTTCCCTTGAACGACATCTGTAACTTCTTCAGACAGAGCATTGACCCCTTCAATGCTGATCATAGAAGCGAGAAAGAAGATGCTTGGGAAAGGACTCTAAGCATCCACTATCCAACTACATCCTGACCGGCGTGTTGGATGTCATTGGCAAATTGACCTACCAGACAAACATGTCCACGTGAACAACATGCTATCAGTCAGCATCAGCTGATCCAAGCAGGCACCAGCTTATGAACATGCTAGACACATAGAATCCATCAAGAGGCTTAATTCCATTGTGCTCATGAGCTGTGACGAGCAAAACAGGCAGAGGCGTCGGTACAAATGCATGCTTAGCAAAGTTTGAACAAGTAAAATGGGGCTAACTAGGTGACAGGAACAGTAGTAGTAGAATAATCTGTTTTTGCATTGGACAGTGAAACCAACAAGGATGGGTTTTCACCACATCTCATACTGTCATTGAGCAATCATTCAATCAACACCAATGATTTTGGAGCTAATTTTTTTTCAGTTGTTTGAACAGGTACATCAGATCCATGCCGTGCCCGCCAAAATCCATCCAGGCCAGTGCCCAGATAAATCTCAGCCACTGCACTGGCATTCTCCTCCAGTCCTCCAGGCACAAGAACACCACAAGCATCGATCACTTGATCGGCTATAGATCAGCTTCGTCACAGGAAATTAAACATCTCTTCTTCTAGCTCGAGAAATCATCAATGGAGCATTTGAGGAGTATCTCCATGGATCTGACACTGAGCATCTCTGGGGCAGCTTCCATGGACAGCATGAGCGACGACAAGATCGCAATCATCGTCCCGCATTCGTCTCCTATCCTCTCGAAGTCTCCCTCCAACCACAACCTGCCCCAATGGGTGCACAGCGAGGCTTCCCATCCAGCTCCGAGTTCGGAGAAGAGGGCGGCGCCTGCTCTCGTCGCCAAGAAGGTGGCGGCGGAGTTCCTGGGGACCTTCCTGCTCATCTTCATCCTGCTCTCGACGCTCATCGTGGACGAGGCGCACGGCGGCGCGCTGGGCCCGCTCGGCGTCGCCGCGGCGGCGGGGTCCGCCGTGGCGGTGGTCGTGGCGTCGCTGGCCCACGTCTCCGGCGCCCACCTGAACCCGGCGGTCAGCGCCGCCATGGCCGCGTTCGGCTACCTCCCCAGGGCCCAGCTCGCGCCGTACGTCGCCGCCCAGCTCCTCGGCTCCACGGTCGCCTCGTTCGCGGCCAAGGCGGTTTACAACGATCCGGCGGACCTCGGAGCTACCGTCGCTACCGTGCCGGCGCTCGGCACCGCGGGGGCGCTCGTCGTGGAGTTCGTCACCACGTTCGTCCTCCTCTTCGTCATCACCGCCCTCGCCACCGATCCAAAAGCAGTAAGCCGGGCATCCTTGAAATGCTTGATCACTGTCTGAGAAGATGCTAATGGCGATCATGCCCAACTAAAAATCGATGCAGGTGAAGGAGCTGGTTGCAGTGGGAACTGGGGCGGCAGTGATGATGAACGCGCTCATCTCCGCGTACGTGCAATAATAATGCTTCGTCATTTCAGTTTCTGATTGAGAAAATGAGGTTAAATTTACGCATATAATTTTGGTGGTCGATCGAGCAGGGAGTCGACGGGAGCGTCGATGAACCCGGCGAGGACGCTAGGGCCGGCTATCGCCTCCGGGACGTACACCAAGATCTGGATTTACATGGTCGCTCCTCCCCTCGGCGCCATAGCCGGAACTGGAGCCTACGTTGCGCTCAAGTGATTGTGCAGGCAGGCATGGCTACATTATTAGGGGAAGTTGTGTCTAGAACCAGATCGATCAAATGAACCTTGTATTGACATTAATGAATCACTTGGTCAACAAGCGCTAATTCAACGTGGTTATGCACGAAATCATGCGCAATTGTTGATGATATATGCACAAAGCATATGGGAGAACTAAACTTATGTAATTTCAGAAAAAAAACAACTAGACCTATTTCAGCATTACATTATTTTTTAAAAAAACGGACGGCAAGAGATTTGCCAATTTTTATTAGAAGAAGAGCAATTCATGATTACATAAGCGAAGTGGTTTTTCCCTAAGAAAAGAAGGCAAAATAGCCAATTTTATCCTTCAACTTTTGCCTCGGGCTCAAATTTATCCCTCAACTATAAAATTGACCAATCTAGTTCTCAAACTTTCTATTTGACACTACCGGAGAGACCAGATTTGCCGAGGGTGAAAAGGTTTGCCGAGTGCTATATTTCGGGCACTCGGCAAACATATTATTTGCCGAGTGTCGCTCTCGGCAAAAAAAAACACTTGGCATAAAATATTTTGCCGAGAGTCTGACACTCGGCAAACAGATACACTCGGCAAATGACCCGTCAGCAGTGAACGGGAACTAACGCCGTTAGCTTTGTCGAGTGCTTGATTTATGACACTCGGCAAAGGGTGTATTTGCCGAGTGTCAGCTGACCGACACTCCTGGCTGAGGCAAATCAAATATATTTTTTTTCCTGGCTGCAAGGAAGGTTTTTTAGCTGGCAGAGAGGTCCTGGCGGACAGTCCGCCAGGACCTCTCGGGGTCAGCCAACAGAACTGATCATTTTTCTTCCATCCAACTATCTCTTCGTGGGCCCATCGTCTTATGTCCGTGGGAGGCTATCCAAAACCCTCTATACCTCTTGGATGAAGCTCCTCTATCTCTCTTCATCCACATAACACAACTCCATCCTCTCACTCTCTCTTCCTTCCCCACGGACAACACCCCCCCATTGTCCGTGGAGATGGAGGCCGAGCGGGAGGCTGACCGACAGAGGATGGCGAGCATGTTCGCGTACATTCAGAGTCTTGGCGCCGCGACGGGTCTACCTCCGCCACCTCCCTTCGTCACCCCACCTAGACCACCCACCGATCCGTTTTCTACTTCAGTGAGTACGCAATGTTCAATATGTCGTTTATTTTGTCGTTTCACTCATACATTTCATGTATATGTTGCAGAATCAGTCGGCGGCCTCCAATGATCCGTATATTTCTCCAAATCAGACCAACCGGAACAACTGTCCACCTTCGGCATAGATGATGGAGTTATTTGCATTTGAGACTTAGCTAGATTGAATGTACTTTGATTGTCCATTGTGTACTTTGTGACATACTTGGCTACAGCGAATGTGCCTACAAAGTTTGAGCCCCATTGGATTAATTCTTGACATCACATGTTTTCGCGGGAACAATCAGAAGGCCTGGCGGACAGTCCGCCAGGAGGCCTCAGTTCTGATTGTTACTGCATAATCCTGTGTTTGTCTCCACCCGTTCTTTCGTTACTCCTAATCAAGCAAAGAAAAAAAGGGAGGTTATTAAAAAAAACAAGATTTGCCGAGTGCTGCCTTCAGTGGCACTCGGCAAAGAGGCAGAAGGGCGCAGCTCTGGATGCCCTCTTTGCCGAGTGCTCTTGACTGGGCTCTCGGCAAAGAAGGCGACCCTAGGGTGGAAGTTGACTCGGTCCTTTGCCGAGAGCCTGACGGTGACACTCGGCAAAGGATCCGTCCACGGTGGCGCGCCGTGACGGCCACTTTTCTTTGCCGAGGGCCGCTTTTGGCTCTCGGCAAATTGTTTGCCGAGAGCCCGAAAAAAAGCTCTCGGCAAAGGATCCTTTGCCGACCCCAGCTTCCCCAGGAGCCCTTTGCCGAGTGGGGCTCTCGGCAAAAACTTTGCCGAGTGCCTTTATGTCTTTGCCAAGTGCTCGGGGCACTCGGCAAATCAGCCGCGTCCGGTAGTGTGAGCTAAATTTCATCCTTGGTCCTACATGGTATGCCATGTTAGCATGCCTAGTCAACAATGGTGGATGTATAAGTGAGTCAGTAGCTATGAATAGACTCTTTTACCTTTGATTTTTCCTCATGTTCGATGTATCATAAAAAATATGGTTCAATAGTAAATGAGAATGCACAAATAAATAAAAAGTGTAAACCTTTTATTCATAAACACATGATCATTAATAACTTATTTTTTGCTATCTTAGTGAATTATTGGTTGGTATTTCACTTGATTTGATCTTGGTGTTGGACTTGGTAGCATGTCCAGAACATTTCATGCACTCCTGGATGACTTGGCATGCTATGTAGGCGTGCCACATCACACTAGAGATGAAATTGAGCCTAAATGAAAAGTTTGAGGACTAAATTGGCTTACTTGATAATTGTAGGACGAATTTGAGCTTTGGAAGAAAGTCGAGGGATGAAATTGGCTATTTCGCCAGAAAAGTAGTAGCTAGCTAGGATGGAAATGGAATCAAGGACAATTCTGCGGATCCTGTTCAATTTCTCCATGGGAACTTCTCCAATTCGTATATGGAAGATGAAGTTTGCTTTCCGCTGCAAGCGCAAAAGTGAACGCCAGTAGTTTTGTGTGAAGTTCATGCGTTTCAAATGGTTCCTGGTGTTCACTTGATCATGCAGCAACCCTACACATGATGCTGCTTCACTTGCGTTTTGATGTGCAAGCATATACATGTGTTCTTCCATCATTCCATGCGCCACTATGCCAGTGGCTCGACCAACATTCCCCTGTTTGTTCCATGCGTGGTGCACGGTGCATGAGACGATCGATCCATCACCGATCAGGGCTTGATGAGGGTGTAGGTGCCAGCTCCTGCAATGGCCCCCAGCGGCGGCGCCACCAGGTAGACCCAGATGTCCTTGTACTTGCCCGTCGCCAGCGCCGCCCCGATCGTCCGCGCCGGGTTCATCGACGGCCCCGTCGACGGCCTGCATCCATCAGTCGCTCTTGAATGTTGATCACCTTTCGCCATTTGCATCAATCGCTTTTGAATTTTATTTGATGGGTGCAGGCGTGCAGCAGCAAGCAGAGCACTACTTACCCTCCGACGAGAGCGTTCATCGTTATCGCCGCCGCGATCGAGATGGCGACGAGCTCCTTGCTCGAGGCCGGGTCGGTGGCGACGGCGGCGATGACGAACATGAGGACGAAGGTGAGCACCAGCTCGAGGAAGAAGGCCTCGGCGGCGCCGACGCGCGGCACCGTCGCCATCACGCCGGGGTCCGCGGGCCGGTACAAGCCCTTGGCCAGGAACGTGGCGGCGGCGGACCCCAGCGTCTGCGCGGCGGCGTAGGGGAGCACGTGGGCGCGCGGGAGGTGCCCGAACACGCCCATCGCCAGGCTCACCGCCGGGTTCAGGTGGCTCCCGGAGACGTGCACGACGGCGAGCACCACGGCCACCACGGCGAGCCCCGCCGACGCCGCCACGCCCAGGAGGCCCTCCGCGCCGCCGCGCTGCGTGTCGGCCACGATGGTGGACACCACCGTGAACATTAGGATGAACGTGCCGATGAACTCCGCCGCCACCTTCTTCACCAGCGGCACCTCTGCTGGGGTAGTACGCTCGTGCTCGTCGTGGACTGGAGAAAGCGGCGACTTGAGCATCAGTTTCTGCAGGGAGTCGAGAGGCACCAGCTTGGACGATCTTGGAGTGGAGGCGCTGCCGGCGCCGGCGAGGCTCCGGTCGCTCGGCGTCGAGCACATGCTGATCGCCACCTGCTGCCTCTGATCTTCACCACTCGTCGTGGTGTGATCAGCCATTACCTCAATTTTAGTTCTAGATATCTCTCCCTGACATACTACTAATGTCCTTCTGTTTCCACCTATGCATATAGTTTTTTTTTCCTCTCAATGACCTTGTAACATATAGTTCCTAGTGATTTATGTACAATGCACACAGATCTCCGAGTGATCTTGCAACAAGTTATCATATATATATATAGGAGTAGATGCGGCATGGCGAGTCGAAATCAGAGAATATGAATGAGTTTGTATTTGCATAGGAGCTACTGTGTGTTTAGGAGAATATGAGGAGGAATATGTGATGAGAGCTGGAGGAAAATGGACTATCAGGAGCTAATCAACAAGAGGCCACTGCTGAGTCAGCGGCTGTTCTGCTTGTCCTTTGGCCTTGGGCCAGTGAGTTCTCCGTCGGGTGTGACAAGGCCAAGAGAATTTTGTGCATATTCCCAGGAATTTTCGGCAAGGCAAGTGCTGAAATGCCAAGACGACAAGAACTTAGCCTATGCTCTGTGGGCACCAAGAGGCGTCCTCACTTGAACTTCCAAAGATCAATGGATAATATGACAGGCCTTGTTCTTGATTTACTATCACACGAACTGTGTATATCAAGTAATAGCCACATGAGAGATCAGAAGATGAATCCAAGAAAAGTGGCATGAAGGTTTCATTCTATCATCCTCATCAACCCCTCAAAGGGTGATCAAGTTTATTTCAAGATGGAAATGGCAATTACAGGTACAGTAAGAATATCACAATCCTGTGGAAACGCTGCGGAATTGTTATTGATGATGTGGTCTTGACGATTCAGAATACGCAACAGCAGTACAGCACCCAGACTTAGGCCAAGAAGTTCCTAGATGTCAAGAACTAAAACAAAGGGGCAGACTGAAGAGAGCTTCTTGCAATCTCTAATGCATCTTCAACAGAAGCCGCAGCCTGGAGCTTAGATTTGTCAACAATGGGCTGAGACTTAGCGAGTTGTGGAAGAAGTGAGAATTCCTGAAAGATTGCAGAAAGTTAATTCACGCTGGTTCACATCGAAAATCACATATTCCCGTACTTCAATGGCTTATAGCTTGGTCCTAGGTTCAACAGAAACAGAACTGTCCCTAGGTTAGAAATCTATTGTTCATGTCAAAGGTGATGTCCATATATTTACCTCTGAGTTTCCACTCTCAAGGAAAATACCCTTCAGTCGACTATCTGCAGTGATGAAGGCAGGAAGGTCATGACATCATGCTATGATGATGCGCAACTGAGAAGAATTAAATTGTATTCCAAACAACCGATTACCTGAGTCAATCCAGAAAGTAGCAATCTTTGGATCGAAGTTCCCTACTTCAACTGTTTCACCAACTGTTCAGAACACAATGGACGATATTAATATCATGATTATTCAGGTTCAACAACTGGGACCGATACTGTGTGGTTGAAAATGGCTATCATAGTAATTATATTGTTTGTACCGTTATCGCCATAAAACTGCCACCAAACTTTCCTTGAACTTCCTTCATACTCAAAAACTCTTGAGTAGAAATACGGAAGGTAATCATACCTGCATCCAACATGGCGAATCAAAAGAAGCACTGAGTGCTAAAGTAATGCAGTACACTTGATAGCCATTAACTTACGCTTTTGTCTGGGATGTTAGAAGCGTTTCAACACAGTGGTGTGCAGATTTCCGAGCATGATCCACATGCTCCACTCGAGCAATTCTATTGTACATCTGCAATGAATTTGCCCAAAATATCATATTCTGGGATCCAGTTTTGCCTCAAAAGATGAAAAACTTACTGAGTACCAACCTTCAGGGGAAAAGCTGCTACATCTCCAATAGCAAAGATGCCAGGTACACTAGTTCTGAACAAGGAATCAACCTAAAAAAAAGATATTCAATTAGCTCTATTGACCAAGAATACACAGCAATTGATTTACAGAGTGTCAAACATTGAGCAAGTAACTAATGTCATTAACATCTACCATACAACGCAGAACTACACATCCAACTAGAAGGAACAAAATGACATGCAGAACTACACATCCAACTAGAAGGAACACAATGACAATGAGACAGCTAAAATCGATAAATGGTAAGGATAAGATGTAAGTGGAAAAATGATCCAGGTTGAGTGGATCTATGTGTGTTTGTTGCTAATCTAAATTAATTCCAACAGTATCTCAGGTAGAGAAAAAAAAATAGTTCCACAGAAACTTTGAACAATTATCATGATGCAGAGCAGTAAACATTAAATAATTGTCATCAATTTTGGCATGGAAACAAACCTCTATTCCACCAACTTCAGGGTTGACTCCAACAGCTTCAAAGGGCCCCACAACTGGTTTTGCTCCTATACCAACAATTACCTGCACTAACAATATCTTGTTAAAACAACAAAAAATATAACGTTAAAATTTTTTTGTCTACTTTTTTACTTTACAGGCTTTATGTTCAATGAAACGCAGTGCATACTAAATATATGTCAAACCAAGAGATTGAGTAGATCTATCAACTACCCTTTTTATAGAGTGAGCAGACCTATCAAATTGAGTTTGCATGAAGTAATTATATATTTTTAAAAATTTAGAGTCAAATAATTTTGGCTCTCCCTGTTTGGTGACAGTGAGGTGGGCCAAAATGATGAATATGATACTGAAATTTATCTGGTAGCAAAAGTAATAATTTTGATTGTACAGCACTGCAGCATGAAACTGTTAGAAGGAAATAAAGAGCGTAACTGTATCAGCTTCAACTACAGATCCATCCTTAAGTACAGCAGAAGACACCCTTCCATCAGAGCCAGCTTCAAGTTTGTCGATTAGAGCTCCCTGGTCACCAATAAGTTCACACTCAAATTGATTGAAACAATACTAACAAATGAACTTGAATACTTGATGCAACAATCACCTTTATGAATTTGACGCCATTTTGCTGATAGAGATCCTCATACTTCTTAGCAAGGGAAGGTGTAAATAATCTTGGCATAATGTGGTCCTCTGGGAATACAATCTATTCATGTAGAAATATTGATTAGAGAAGTGGCATTTTTCAGCACAAAGAGAGATGTACAAGCTTCACCGTATCAAACAGAGGAAGGTAGGTCCTTACAGTTGTGTCAAGATTCCAGCCACAAGCTGCTGCAGCTACCTCCATGCCAATATAACCACCGCCAATGACAAGAACCTTTTTTGCACTTCCCTAAAAAAACAAAAAGATAACCAGTAAATATCAAAGAGTGAGATTACAGAAACCGTAGTTTATCATTGTCACTGTCAAATGAGATAACATTAAATCTGGAGGACGAGGAATGATGACAAGTATTAATCTACTGAACATACCAGAGAGGATACTAGAGAATCAGCATCAGCAACATCACGTATGTAGTGAACTCCTGGTAATTTGCCTCCAATTTTCTCAGGTAATCTGGAAAGAAAAAAGGATTTTGGTATTAGAAGCAACAAACATAAGGTTGAGATTTACCATAATCAGTGGAACAAACAAAGTTTGTGCATCTCATTCGTGCGCACAAGCAACGGGATATGTCACTGGATTAGCATAAAAGTATGTCTGACATCTGAGTAGAAAATTTGATAAAAATGGACATCATGAAAAGAATAGAAGAAATCTGGTTTTCCAAACATTTACAAGAACATCATTCACATAAGCATTGTTGTATACCTTGAAGCTTCGCAGCCAGTAGAAATAATAAGTGAGCCATACTTCAGAATTTTCCCTGACGAAGTTTTCAAGGTCTGTGTTTTGCCATCAAATGCTACAACTGGATCCTCATACAACACCTTTCATGAAAGGACAAATAGCTTCAGATAAAGTGTCACAGTATTTTTTCCCCAAAAATAGCTCGTATGAAAATGTTAAATCATCACTACCTCTATACCATTCTCCTTGTACCATTCAGCAGTCTGTCGCTCTCCACCGGATCCAACACATGTATGAAAACCCTGCCGCAAAAAAAGCATAAGATTTTGGGCTTGTTTGTGAAGCTCAAGTTGATGGTTAAGCATGCAATTAGGGGGGGGGGGGGAGGATTCAGGAGGCAAAGATCGGGGAGGCTTTGAAGAGGATGAAGGGAGGTAAAGCGATGGGTCCTGATGGCATCCCCATTGAGGTTTGGAGATGCCTGGGCAAGAGGGCGGTAGTATGGTTAACTAAGCTTTTTAACCTAATTTTCCGGTCAAACAAGATGCCGGAGGAGTGGAGGAGAAGTATATTAGTACCAATCTTCAAGAACAAGGGAGATGTTCAAAGTTGTACTAACTACCTGGGGATTAAGCTGATGAGCCATACGATGAAGCTTTGGGAGAGGGTTATCGAGCATCGCCTAAGAAGATTGACAAGGTGACCCAAAACCAGTTTGGGTTCATGCCTGGGAGGTCGACCATGGAGGTGATTTTCTTAGTACGACAGTTGATGGGGAGATATAGAGAGGAGAAGGACTTACACATGGTCTTTATTGACCTAGAGAAGGCGTATGACAAAGTACCGAGAGACGTCATGTGGTGGGCCTTGGAAAAATACAAAGTCCCAACTAAGTATATTACCCTCATCAAGGATATGTACAAGGATGCGATGACCTGTGTTCGAACATGTGATGGCGATACCAGTGACTTTCCAATTAAAATAGGACTACATCAAGAGTCAACATTGAGCCCTTATCTATTTGCTTTGGTGATGGATGAGGTCACAAGGGACATACAGGGTGATATCCCTTGGTGTATGCTCTTTGCTGATGATGTGGTGCTAGTTGACGAGAGTAGGGCAGGGGTTAATATGAAGTTAGAGCTGTGGAGACACGTTAGAGTCGAGGGGGTTCAGACTGAGTAGGACCAAGACCGAGTATATGATGTGCGACTTTAGCCTGACTAGGCATGAGGATGGGTACGTTAGCCTCGAAGGTCAAGTGGTGGCCAAGAAGGATACTTTTCGGTATCTAGGATCAATGCTTCAGAAAGATGGAGACATTGATGAAGATGTTAGGCATAGAATTTCAGCCGGTTGGTTGAAGTGGCGGCAGCCTTCTGGCGTCCTCTGTGACAAGAAGGTGCCACAGAGGCTAAAAGGTAAGTTCTATAGGACAGCGATTCGCCCGGCGATGCTATACGGTGTTGAATGTTGGCCTACAAAAAGACGACATGTCCAGCAACTGAGTGTAGCAGAGATGCGTATGCTGCGTTGGTTCTGCGGGCATACAAGAAGGGATAGAGTCCGGAACGAAGAGATTCGAGATAGGGTCGGGGTGGCACCTATCGAGGAGAAGTTGATTCAACATCGGTTGAGATGGTTTGGACATACAACGGAGGCCTCCCGAGGCGCCGGTGCGTAGTGGAGTTTTAAAGCGGGGCGACAATATAAAGAGAGGTAGAGGTAGGCCTAGACTAACTTGGGACGAGACGGTTAAGAGAGACCTTAAGGAGTGGAATATCGCTAAGGAATTAGCTATGGATAGGAGCGCTTGGAGATTAGCAATTAATGTACCTGAACCGTGACCTTTGTTACTTTTTGTTTAACCCCTAACTCTTCCTTTTGGCTTGTGCCCTTTTTGTGTTTCTTATTCTTGTTTTCTGTGGGTTTCATTTCTAGCCTACCCCAACTTGCTTGTGACAAAAGGCTAACTTGTTGTTGTTGTTGGGGGTAAAAGGCCTTAAAATTTTAGCTTAGATAATTTAAGGGCCAAGCCCTAAAAGGGCAGGGCTCTAATCTTATACAATTTTGAGCTAAAAATATATAAGGGCCAAGTTGGATTGTGAAGAGAGCACTAGGGCCATGATCCGTTACCACCCCTAGGTAATCAAATGCTTCCTTAAAGATGCGAATAAATGGCAGAAGTGTTATGCAACATAATGACACCAATCCTACTAGTCAAATTAAACTACCATGCACGTAGCTCATTTCTTGCTCACTATATGAAGAATGTCTAATGCTAGAATTAATTAAAACCAGCCAATTCAATGGGTGATCCCAAATTTTCATATCATCAGTTACTCCACAACACACTCCACATATCATCAGTTACTGCTGCCTGTCATTGTAAATTTGTCAATGCACTTACAGGTAGGCGTGCTGGCTTCTTCTCCGGAGGAAAGAGATAGCCTTTTGTCAATGCTGGCCGCTCATATGGTGGAACTGGCTGCATGGAAGCACTTGAACTATCACAGATCAGCAGATAGCCTTACAAATACAAATGGAAAAGGAACTTGGGCACTTGGCAGTAAATCACACGGCACAATCGAGGAAGCAACAGCATCATGAACAAATTAACTCCAATCTATCTGTGCAAGTGCAACGAACAAACAAAGTGCGCCTACGGCAACAGATCAACCATACAGCAATACCTCCTTGGAGACGATGCAGAGGCGGCCATCAGCCATGCCATGCTGGACGAACGTCCTGGCCGCGTACCCCGCCGCGTTCCCTCCGCCGACGATCACATATCTGCAGTCCGGCGATCCATCAGCCAACTCGTAAGCATTTCCATTTACCGTACAAAGCTCGCCCACTTCACGGTTTCGGACCCAAAGCGGCAAGCTTTGCGCAGAACAAGAACAATACAGAGTGGATTCGAGAGAAACAGGGGACACCCACTCGCGGTTCTGGTTGTCGAATCCGTCGGCCGCCGCGGAGACGCAGAAGCTCCGCCGGGAAGAGAGCTGAAGCACCCGGGCGCCACCACGCTGGCGCAGAGCCCACGTACCCGGGAAGGAGGAGTAGGAGCTGAAGCACTGCGCCGCCGCCGCCGCGGACGCCATCTCTGCCGCCTTCCGCCGGAGAGCTGCGGCCACCTCCAAGAAACGGGACCGAGGAGTGTCAGAGGGGCCTAACTACAATTACAGGAAGTAGCGGGGGGCGGATGCGGAGAACCTGAAGTCATCGCTGCTCTCTCTTCCCGACGGCGCCCTTATAGAGGAGGCGGCGTTGTCAGGCGAGGAGCTGGAGGGGATAGGGGTTGGATTAGGGAATAGTTTAAACGCGAGGGGTCTGGGTGTGATTTGGAGGGGGCGGAGGGCCGCTGGCCGCTGCGGGAGGCCAAGGGACGGAAGATAGACCACGGCGGCGGCGGAGTGGGGAAGAAGAGGGAAGGAGCGAGCCCCGAGGCCGTCTACTTGTAATCTCTGCTCCTTTTTCATTTTTGTCCCCCTAGAAAGTAGAACTTCTCATCCATGCCTCTCTGTTCTTTTTAGTCGAGGTCCTGCTTGTAACATGAACTTTCTTGTTTTTTTCCGGAAATGACATTAATAACCTTTTTTTGAGTTATGCAAAAGAGTCTGAACGTATTATAAGAAAACAAATTGGTCAAAATCATATTTTTCCTACTCGAACGCTTCATGGACTACAAGCGAGGTTTTTTAATCTTAAGAAATTGGTGCTAAGATGAAAGACTCAAATTGTACAAATAGCCTTCCAGCTCAGAGGGTTACAAGGTTTTGAAGCCACTGGCTCAATGCAATTTTGTGAAACCAGAAAGCACAAAGAGAGTGCTATCCCAGTGATCAACTTCCAGAAGAGGATTTTGTTGTGTTGTGTGCCCACCTTTGAAGAAAAGGACAGCAGCTGGTGTAGCTGTCCACTAAACATCCTTTTCAGTGGCTCCAGAAGCTCAACACTGGGTACATAAAATAAACTAGAAGGTGCCATCCTGATTGGACTCTGCAAAGCTGCTGTGTAGCTTCTCCAGAGATCCCAAGTCCACACCACCTTCTAGTACCTACCATCAAACTCTTCTTCTAACCCTCAGTACCCAACACTGTTTTAGTGTTTTTTCCCCTTCACTCATTCCAGCTGTCATGTGATGAAATGAAACCAGACAAAGTTGAGGCTAACCAAAGGTGAAGCTCTCTATGAATTTACATTTAGATCAGCTGAAGCACCAAATGAACTGCTACATTTTCAAAACGAGAGGTAAACAATACATGCCTGGATGGTACACCTAAGGTGTAAATTCAGATTTCTGGCGTGGGATAGATTGTGTACAGGTTCTGTAACATTAGGCCCCGATACTTTACCATTGCAAAATTTGGATTCAGTTATTCAGGGCAACTGTAGCGGATCCTTTAGAAGTACAGATGGATGTCAATAGATGCACTTCACATAATCTGATGAAAGCATCACAGGCAATGATCAGTAGGATCATCTCTTGCCAAAGAAGTGATCTATCTGAGATTGGCCACCTTTGCTTCCAACCTTCGGCGCCTTTGGCCACAGTGCTTGAGACTTGCTATCCTGTGGAGAACCAAAAAAAAATGCAGGGGAACAATTAATTGTAAGAGATCGAGTTGTTTTTGTTGTCTGACAAACATGAAAAGAACTTGTTCAACTGACTTGGAATCGGCCAAGGTCCCTCAGAATTTTGACATTCCCTCCACGACCGTCTGGTCCCACAGCAATCAGACTACCTCTGTTCGGGTTTGCAGCTGCAGATCCAGGAGCTGTTGAGCTCTTGCACCATTTGCCGATGCTTTTTCTTGCTCCATCCATGCCAGGAACTCCAGGTGATTGGAAATCATCTGATAGTAGATGAAGCAAAGTTGCTTTGTAAGTATGCTAAGTACGCAGGATCAGGTGGGCATGGATTGATAAACAAGTTATTCAGTAGAACGAAGGACTGACCAGAGAGAGAATTAAAGTTGTGAACCTGCTGAGGTCCAGTGCCAGAAGTCAACCTTGTTGCTTGTTTGGAGATGCCATCAATTGTTAGTGTTTCTTTCTCCCATGTTGAAGTTGTCATGTTAGTCCTCTCAAAAAGAGTGTCCTGAGGAATATGCAGTTTAGCCCTAAGGTTCTCCAGAGAGGTTGATTTTCCAGTTGCTTCTCTGTTTTTGAGGAAGGATGCTTCTTTTGCTACATGTGTGATTGTGCATTCAAATGCCATGGTCTGTCTGTTATCATTTTGACAAAGACTAGACTTGTTTTGGGAATCCAAAGTGTTATCATCAGTCCCAAATGGTCTGGCAGATAATTGTGTCTTGTGTTCATTTCCAAAAGCAGAATCATCAGCATCTAGTTCTATCACATCTGCATTCTTGTTCTCAAAGTTGCCATTAGAATTCAGATCACTCTTAGCTTCAGGTTTTAACCGGTTCAAGTCAAGCTTGTCGTTGCACGAATCCTGCATCACTTCATCAAGCTTGGTTGTTTGATTTCTGTTCCCAGCACTTGGACAAGGGAAGCCATCATTAGCTGTGATATTCCCTGATTTTGTTTGGTCTGCTTTCAATTTCTTTGAAGGCCTCAAGTCCCTTATCAAACTATTTTCTTTTTCCTCTAATTCCTTCTCAAGTTCCTGTACTCTTGCCTGTTCTTGTTCACACTCATAAAGGTCATTCACAAGAATTATGTCAATTAAAAGCATTAAATTTATATGAGGCTGAGCTTACCTTCAACTTTTTTACAAGCTCTTTGGCCTTCTCAACCTTCTGCTGCATGCGAGACTCTGATCTCCCAAGAACATTGCATTGGATCATCAATTCTTTGTAGCTCCTAAAGGAAGAATGATTACTCAAGGTGCTCCAAACAAGCAAATTGTGACCAAAAGAAAAGGGGAAAGCTAATATTCAACAGCACATCTTGTCTTTTTCCTAGCAACATCTAGTACGGTGAAACCATCAGCATTCTAACGACAAAAGAATCTATTTCATGTTGGAAACAATGTCATTCATCCACAAGCAATGAAATTTGTTCCTACAGTGATTTGACAATAATATGGCTGGTCCATTCTCCAATGGCTATGAAATTTATCCAGAACAGAACTTTTTTGGAGTGGGTGGCAAACTGAAACATTACTGTCTGTCGTCTAGATACTGGTAAGTGATAATTAGTGATTTGACTGGTCAATTTAAACTATTTGAAGCAGAAACCTGGACAGCCACTCCAAAAAATGCAACTCCAGTTTGACTGTTCAAACAACCATATTTAGGTTGATAACCTAATGCTTCCAGAAGATGGTGGCTACAGTTGGCAATACAGAACACATCAGCTGAGGAAAAAAAAGAGTAAAGAGCCTACAACTAGACATTGGCAGATAAAATCTATGGTGCATTGGTGGATCGAATGGCCGTATATGATCCTAATTCTAGCTTGGCCTACTGTAACTAGTATAGTAAAGGAATGGTCCCCATGATTCAGTTCACTGATGCAAACTTGTCAACTAAACATGAACAAACTGTTTCCAAATAAGGAAATCAAGAATATAAGTATACTTGTTCCGAATAGCAAGCGATCTCTTTAACACATCAACAGCATTCTCTAGGTTCCCATGGTTACCAAGTGACGCCAACTTAAGGATCTCCTCCTCCTGAAGGTTCATGTCAGACGACCTAACAAACAAGACATAAAAACAAAGTCATTTTCAATATAAAAAAAGCAATGACAAAGCTGATTTTCATGCAAGTGATTGCATTTTTTAGGTACAAAAAACATACAGCTTCAGCGCCGCAAGCTCTTTGGCTAATGCAAGGCTCTTCTCCTGCAATCTACCACATTCTGATGTCTTCCTCAACAACTCCTGCAATGAAGCGAGACTGTAATTCACTAATCCACGGCTGGATGAATAATCAGAGGCATCAAATCTCGCCAGCAGAAGAATCAATTACCTCTGTTCTCGCATTGAGCAGCATCTGGACACACTCTTTCTCCTTCCTCGCGGCTTCCTGCATCGCCTCCGCCGTGGCTGCCTTCGCCATCAACCTGGCAACCTGGCCCAAAAAACAGCAAGAACCCATCAGCAATTGACGCGAAACACAACCGAGGACACAGATCTGGAGAAGACATTAGTAGCGCTCGCCTCGGCGTTGAGGTTCTTGATGCCGTCGCGCTGCTCCTCAACCACCCTGCCGAGGGACGACGCCTTCTGCTCCAGCCGGGCGAGCTCGGTGGCGAGCGCCTCCGGGTCGGGGCCCCCGGGGGCGTCCTGCGAGGTGGGGTCGGCCTGAGTCGGGCACGCGCCGGTGGACTGGAAGTAAAGGCGGGTCGGCGGGTGCGCGGCGCCGCAGGGCTGCTTGCAGACGGGGCAGGTGCGCTTCTTCTTGCCGCCCGGGCAGTACTCCAGCCATTGCTCCAGGCTGCGCGCGTCGGGGATCAAGAAGAGACCTGGGTGAGCCAGCCATCGCTGGATCGAAAAGGAACGGAGGAGGGGGAGGAGAGGAGACGGACCAGAGGGCGTGGAAGACGTGGCCGCAGGCGGGCAGGCAGTGGAGGTGCTGGTCGGAGAGCGGGCGGAGGTCCTCGTAGCAGATGGTGCAGACCGGCCACGCGGCGGCGGTCATGGCGGCGGCGGCATCCGACGGGGAGCGGCTGGCCAGGCCCCTCCCTCTCGTGGTTGGTTTTTGGGGGAGGGGGAAAACAAGGCCTTCCCGCTCTCGTTTCGCGCGGTTTCAAAATGCAGGGGGGGATGATTTCGCGGCGGGACGGACTCCTTTTACATTTCTCTCTCTCTTCCCCTTTTCCCCATTTCGTTTTAGCTATATTGTATTTCCAGAAATGCTAACTACTAATCTAAAATTTAATCCTGCAGCCGATGGAACTCAAGCTCCCGGTCCTTTGTATGCATGAATTTCGTCAAAAATCTAAAATTTTCACAGTACGGCCAATCGGCCAAGATTTCAGTCTTGAAACTTTGACCCAAACAAGGCCCAAGTGCCCGTTGCCATCCATTTCAGTCTTGAAACTTTGACCCTTAAACAGGATTTTTGCGCATGAGAAAAGCCAGCAAATGTTTTAAAATGCGAGAGAAGATATTTAATAAAGTGTATAATTCCTACATACCTCCAATAGGCATAGGCCTTTCAGGGAAAGAGGAAAAAACGAAAGAAATCCTGCCTTCAACAAGTTTTGATTAAAGTCCACATTTCTTTGTATGTACATGGAGGAATTTAACAAATTCTCAGCTGCGAAGAAGGTTGCGAGTCGCAACCCGCGCAGCTGCCCTCTGCTCGAAGTTGAAACCCATTTTCTTCACAAGTCCAACGAGCACCTTCACAGTTTATAAACTCGGCAGTGAGGGCGATGTACAGGACTCCAAAACTTCACAACCACAGAAACACATTTCTTCCTACACAGACAACACATGAACGAACTATACAGCGGCGTTCTTTCTCCGTGGGACGCAAAGGTCTGCTGGCCATATGAGGCCGTGGTATCAGTTGCGAAACTGTCAGAAGAACCGCCTCTTCAAGCTTCTGGTCGTTGCTTGGTACGAGCGCATGAGGAGCCCGACGCCGATGCCAACACCAACACAGACCCCCAGCCCAATCCCCACGCCGACTCGAACACCAGCGTTGAACCATGAGAGCTGCCCATCATCGTCATCGGAGTACCAACCTTCGGGGTATTGCATGCTGCTAGTGTTCATATCATTGTCACCTTCATTGCCTGCAGCCTGCCAAAGCAGCTCATATTGATCAAGAGAAATTTTAGGAGGTTGATTGTCAAAAACTCACAATGTGTATAGTTGTGATAAAGAGCATGAGTTTTGACAAGCATGTTGTTTCAGCTGAAGGCGGAGGCACAAAAACAAACCAAAAACATTGGGGAATATTCAGGACAAAAAGTGTCAGAATTTTAATTTAGTCATATTTTTTTGAGTCTTTTCACCTTATATCTAAAATCATAATGCATAGCAAGATAGAACCAAATATCTGTAATACCCAATGCCTATGACTAAAAGGTAATGTCCATTCCCTAGCGTTTTTTATTGGTACATTGGAAGGGGAATGGTAGATTGGCAATAGAGATTGGGTTCGTGAAGAGACAACAACCAGACAAAAACTATTGGATCTCCCTAGGCACTAAATCTACAACAACCAGTTTCCCCTTATACAGCAATAGTGAAGGGGTAACATTGAGAATTGTGATATGATATTTTGTTTGAAAACCAGCATATATCACTAGTTAAGTAATTAAAAACAGTGCTTCTTGATACTTTCAACACTAAGGTAACACTGCTTGACATATTTTGGACTCAGCAAAAGCATACACATATTGAAGCTTTTAGAGGATAGCTGTAGCAGCTAGCCAGCCACATGCCACCAGGCTAACAATGTTTCAAGTCAACTGATATCATAGCGCAACTTGAAATAGATTTTTAAGGTTGACAGGTCTAAAGGATGACATGGAATAGCAAGATAGATGGTAACTTTCTGCTGACACTTCCAGGTTCACCACGTCTGAGAAAAACAAGCCAATGCAGGAATTAATGATAGAGCAGATGCCCTACAATGTTTCTAGCAAGACAAACTATTTTGCGAAGGGCAATCTAACTAGATGCATGTGAGATTTAGTTTGAAATTGAAAGGAATGCAGAAGTAATGTTCTTTTCTTGAGTATGTACAAGTGTTTCAGCACTCTACTAACTTTTCTTTTGCAATGGTATTCTTAACAAACTTGAAAATAATAAAATTTCAATACTTGTAAAATACGTACTTCACTTTTTCCAAACAAAAGACTGGAGGTGCATTCACTTCAGTACAAAAAACATTTTCCAACAAACAAACATATCAGTCCAATACTGGGGATGAAGACACTAATACCCACCAGGCCACCAATCAATTACACTCACAAAATGACAATGAGATTGTGACATCTGTGTTTTGTTTACGGGATTACACCCACAGAAAAATGTTTCTACCTCAGTGGTAGTACAATTGACAACAACGTGCACTACCAGTTGCACCTCAAACGAAATGCGTGAACAAAGCAATCACAATCAGAATCCTACTACATGAGTAGTACCATTGTACCACGACATGAATAAAATGTTTATCCATTTCCACATCACCAATATATTCACTTGACACTAATCTATAGACAGGTACACAATGGCAACCTACAGATTTGGAACTTCTGGGTGACAGCGAAGTCATTGCATGCCATCTTTCGCCATCTATAGTCAGCGCAAGCAAACAACAGTATTCAACAGCTATGCAAAATAAAATTGTTAGACGGCCACTTTGTTGCTACGTATATGCTTGGTTTTAATAACAAAGCTATTTCCCTTTAAAACCATATCACTCAGTAAAATCGAGCAACTAATAATGATCTTTGAGCAAAACTCACCGTCAATGCCCCCGGCCGGCGGCGAACCAACCCACCGGCAGCTTCCTCAGGTGTGGCGAGCCGCAGGGCGCGCGTGAGCACCGCGGGCTCGCCGGCGCAGCACCCGGCAACATATACCTCGAAGGCCGAGGCCGAGGCGGCCGCCCCAGCGGCGGGGACGCAATTGATTTCCCAGGCGGGGGAATCGGCGGCCTTGGCGTCGGGGCAGCACCGCCGGAGGGAGCCGCGGAGGAGCGCGGCGCCGCGGTGGTCGGCGACCTCGAAGGCCGCGGCGGGCGGGGCCAGCCGCGCGGCCGCGGTGGAGACGTAGGTGGCCTCCCCGGAGGCGGCGTCGTGGCGGTCGAGGCGGAGCGCGAGGTGGATGGCCTCGCCGCCCGCGGCCGGGCGGAGCTCGAGCGCGAGGCGAGGGGGAGGGGCCGCGCCGCCGTGCGGCGAGAGGCGCACGTAGAAGAGGCGGACCTCAAGGCAGCTGCCGGGGTCCGGCGGCGGCGGCGCGTGGTCCATGCGCGCGGCGAGGTGGCGGCCTGGCGGGGGAGGCGCTAGGGTTGCGCGGCCATGGATGGCTATCAGGTGGAGTCGGGTGGTTAACCAAAGTGGAAGAAGCGACCACTAAAAAGTTGGTTAACTATTTAATAATAAATGATTAAGACAAGGTTAATTAATTTGTTAATTACTGGGCTTGGGCTTGGGCCTGGATCTATGGGCCTTAACTGGGCCGTCTAATGGGATGATTAGCCTTGGAGCGCAGGCGGAAATGACTCGATGAGAGAGCAAAGCGAGTAGCACGGAATCCGATCCACCAGGATGAGCGGCGGCGGCCGGAAGGCGGCGGGGCCCAGCGGCGAGGAGGCGGAGGTGGAGGCGCTGCTCCGGGCGGCGCAGGACGCCGTGCTGCTGAAGCTCCAGGCCAACTCCCACCTCGTCTCCTCCGCATCCGCCTCAGCCCCGAGCGTTCCGCTCGACGGCGCCGCGGCGGCGTTGCCCGATCCCCTGGAGGACGACCTCGCCCGCCGCTTCGACGCGCTCAAGTCCCGCGCGGCGGCGCCGAAGCCGAAGCCAGCCGGAGCTGGAGCTGCTGCTCCTGCAGCTGCTAGCGGGATGGACGAGCTGGAGGCGCGGTTCGCGGCGCTGAAGGGGGCGGCGGGGCCGGAGAAGGAGGCGAGGGTGAGGCTGGAGGACCTGGGAGGGGAATCGTCGGAGGACGAGGAGGATGAGGTGGACAAGGTGATGCGGTGGGCCATGGACGCCGCGCGGCTCGACGTCGCCACGGCGGGCGCCGGCGCCGGCGACAAGGCCAAGCGCGCCGAGGCGGAGGAAGAGAAGGATGATAAGAGCAGCGTGAGTAGCGAGGATGACGACGACGAGAGGTTGCAGCTGGAGATGGCGAGGAAGAGGAAGGAGATGGCCAAGAGCAAGACCAAGAGCAAGTGGTTCTTCCTCTGACACCCTAATGTAAATCACACATTCCAATCCCAAAATCAGACTAGCAGAAAGATCATGTATTTCTATCTGAGATTCCTCTCCATGATTTGTAATGCTACAAGATTCCATTTTGATATTTGAATCCCGATGAACATGACCACAAGACACTTTCAAAAAAAAAATGCAAATGAACAATCAATTCAAAGTTTCAGACCATTCAACAACCAATAAACTTGCAAAGACTATCGTAAACTGCGTGTGCATATCTTTCGGCACATTAAGCTGAACAACATAAATTTAGGTAAATCTGACGATGAGAACCATAAAGCGCACACACGTCATGTTGATCTTCAGAGCACTAGTGAGCAGCTCATTATCACATCTAGCAGTAGCTCACAGAAGAGTTAACCTCAGGTAGTCATAACGACATGCTACATTCTCAGTCTGGATGGAGTACATATCTCGCGCACAATGACATTCTACATTTCAATCTGGATGGATTACAGATGCCTCACGGAAATACTAGGCGTCAAACATCATCCACCTTCACTTGCCACTGCAAAATTTGTAAACAGAATAGTTTAGGAGGCTTGTCGCCCGAAATTACAGCCGTCAGAACAGAAAACTAACACTGGCTTTGTTCACTTACGTGTTCATCATCAAAGTTATGTTGTCACCTTTCAGAAGTATCCGACCTGCAAATCATTTCAAGCCAAACATATTAGACCATAACAATGAAATACTGGCATCCATTCATGTGGCAGAAGAGAAAAACTTTTCAACTGATAATTTACTAACCCAATGATTTCCTAGTGTTCTTCTTAACATTGATTTCCTCAGCATCATCAAGGACCAAGTTCATGTACTCATCGAATCCCTGCATGTGTACAAAAACAAGTGTAAGAAACGTCAGGTTATTACTAAGTAGAAATGCACACAAACGTCATATATTTATGGCGTTTAGGACAAGTCATTCAGTTAAAAAATGAACTAATTTGCTTGTACGGATGGCCATAGGGAGCACAAGAATAACATGACAGTATGGATGGCCAGCTCCTAAATTATAATACCACATGGCCTTTAGCGGTCAATAATTCCTTGGGGAAACATACAGACACAATATTAACTCCTAAACATTATGCCACAACCAAGAACTGGCCCATGTTTTTTAAATGAAATAAACATTTTTAAAGGCCTAGAGCTCCAATTAGTTAAAAACACCACTGGTAAGATAAACACATCTGAGTTAGCAATAGGTAACTAGGATGTGATTATCAAAATCATGCATTCATCAGATCATAGAGCAACGCAGAAGAAGTGCTGAACAAAAATTAAGAAACAAAAGCTGTTACTTGAAAAGGAAAGGTCATGTGCCTGGAGAAAATTCTTGACAGCATAATTTTACGAGTATATTACATCGTTTACATATATAGGACAACATTAATGATTGTTGAAATCACGATAAACTAAAAAAGCATGCTACCTAAGGTGATTGACCCATCACCCATTGCTATGGAAATTTTCTCTACGAACTCCAAAAGATTAACCAAAAGTATGTAAGTGATTTTTTATTGTCACTCGTCACCCATCCTTTATTTTCCAGTCTCATGAGTCAACACAAGCAAATCAAAAACAAATGTATACTCAATCACTCACAGTGTTCCATACTAAGAAAGTGAATCCAGCAATTCCTAAATGAAGGCATTCTGTAAATCATGTTTCAGAAATACTCTTAAAGAAAATGAAGCCAGCAATGCCTCATTGAGCACATTCTTCATCTACCTGATCCTTGCCATTTTATACGTCTTCTGGGTGCCTAAGCCCACTGTCAGGCCACTGTATGTGTACGCATCTTCCGTATCGACCAAAACACCCCTGCTGCTTCTCTCTTCCTCCACTCGCTGACATGTGGGCCCCACAAGTCAGCTTCTCCTTCAACCTCCAGCCATCCTCCACCACGCAGCAGCCGGTCTCGACCATGCCTCGACTGCTCGACGGAGCCCTGCCCTGCTGTCGCTGGTGGCCAGCCCCCAGCTCACCTCCTATCCCACCGCCGCTGCCGTGCTCGTGTAGCTCCAGCGGGCAACGCCGCGTTCGTCCCCCTCTCCGGCCCGGAGCTCGTCGTGCGCGGCTCCCATCAGCGGCGGGGCCGGGCAGACCCATGACCTTCGCACCAGGGGGAGGCCAAGGCACAGGGCCACGCAGCGGCGGCCAGCGACGAGCACGCCTCGACGGCGGCCCGGCTGGCGCGGCGGCGCCTCGTTCCCGGCGGTGCGGTGAGCAATCGAGTAGGGAAAAGGGCGGACGGGTTGAGGAGCTCACTGGGGATCCGTTTTGGGGGTCAAAAGGCGACGAGGGACGGCCGAAGGTGCTCGTCAGCATTGGGCGGAGCTCGAGCGGCTCCAATGGCGGCTGGTGGTACCTGCAGCATCCCGCCGTGCCAGCAGCGCTGCGAGGTCCCCCGCCAGGTCCTGCCTCCCTAGTTCCTCCAAATCCGATCCACCAAGCAAACAACCTATGGAGGCCAAGCCTTCCTCTCTACTCCAATCGAGAAGCAAGCAGCAGCTCCCCCATCTCCAAATCAGAGCAGGCAGCCACTCATCCTTGATCTACTTCCAAACCACCACGCACTAGCGGGTGGCTGGCCGTTGCACGGTGCCGAGCTCCTCTGGCATGAGTAGCACGCGGCCGCGGAGAGGCTGAGGGCGGCCGGCCGTGGTGAGCTCAGGCGCGTGCAGACATGCAAGAAGGCGGCGAACGCGTGCGGAAGCAGCGGTGAGCAGACTTGCGGCCGCGGGGAGGCGGCCCCCTCGCGGCGGTGTTGCGGTGGCCGTCGACACCCTGCTGTTCGAGCTCGTGCTGGGGTTGGCAGCCAAGGCTTTCGGGGAAGAAAGGATGGCTGGAGGTTGAAGGAGAAGCTGACTTGTGGGGTCCACATGTCAGCGAGTGGAGAGAGAAGCAGCAGGGGTCCATACGGAAGATGCGTACGCGTATAGTGGCCTGACAGTGGGCCTAGGCACCCAGAAGGCGTATAAAATGGCAAGGATCAGGTAGACGAAGAATTATAATAGCAAATTTCAGAATAGGTGAATTGTAATGGTAGATCTCAGAACTTCGAAAATTGTAATGGTATGTATCCAATTAACCCTTTCATATAGTATTGTCATCGGTCCCCTGGTGCCCATAACCAAGATCTGGATTGATTCCAGTTATGACTGAACAAAAAAGGATAAATATATGAATCAGAGTGTAACTGCCATTATAGTAGGGAAGGCCTAAATTCTCAGCATAATATTGGGGCAAAACAATCACATGTACACAAACCAAGGTTGTTGTTCCATGTTCTTACTGGTATAATTCACTTATTAAAACCTAATCATTCTACCTAGAAGTTGAAACCAACCATTAACTTGACTGTGTATGCCCAATTAGCTCCAGAGTTGAGACCCTTCAAAAGTCCGCATCATGCTCAGAGGCTAGAGCACATCTCTATGAGTATATGGGCGGAAGAGATTTGACTAAGGTTACACGAATTTTTTTTTAAAAAAAAAAAGCTCTACCACTTGCTCTATGCCAACTTCATCGGGATAAAAGCAAATAGCTGATTGTTCTAATTGCATTATTTAAGGGCCACAGGAACAACTCTCCCCGCTACAACTACAGAATATAATCCATAATCACCGGTGCAACTATACCACCGCTACCAGATATCTATGCAAGCAAAGGGCCATTAGTGCTTAATTTAGCAATTGCGAAAAGAAGGAACCGGTCAAGGAACTCACAATGATGCGACCCTCAATCCGAAGATCCTTCTGCTCGAACAGCCAGATCTGGATGCGCGCTTTCTGCAAGGAATTCACAAACCAAATCAACTTAAATTCTCAGAACACCCAAACACAAATACGGTCGGAAACAAAAGAGAAAATTTCCAATCCACTTACACTTTGGAGGAACCGGAAGATGAGGTTCTGCCAAGAACGAGGGATCCACCAGCCACCACAGCCAAGAGAAAGCAAAACCATAAGGAACGGCAAGATACCAGAAGAGCAAGCAGGAGCAGAGGGTAGAGGGAGGCGGCTTACGATGGGCTGAGTCATGATACGCTGGACCTTGGTGGACGCCATGGCTGATGCTGCGGCGGGAGCTTCCCTTCCCCTCCTCGGAGCGTCTGGAGGCGAGGCGCGCGCACGGCGGGGCGGGGAGACCAAACCCTAGCTGGACCTGCGACTGCGAGCGGGCGAGGCGGCGAGGAAGGGAGGAGGCTTTTGTCTCTCTATCCTGTTCGACGCGATGGCGGCGGGCGGGGCGGCGGGGGTGGGACGCTTGCCTCAAGATTCGTGTCACTGGATCGAACGGTGCCGATTTCGCGCCTGATTTGGGCTGTACCGATGGGCCTGGACAGGCTGGGAAACTGGAAGGGCCTTTAGGTGGGCTCCGATACGGAAACTAATGGGAGCGGATTGAGCTTTTTCTTTTGCGAAACATGGGCCGAGGTTGAGTTGAGATATCCTTGACATTTTCTATTCTGTTTCTTCCCCCTCTCTAAAAGAAAGTAAATTGGTTTCTTAGCCCTAATAAAAGTTTGGCTTAGTTTCTTAGCCTCTTTTAAATTCTTAGCTCTTCCGTTAGTTTGACAAGCTAACATGAAAGGACTCTTTTAGACATGTTAGCTTGTCAAACTAACGGAAGAGCCAAGAACCAGAACAAAATTATTTTTAGGCCAAATAAGCAAGTTCAATCGAAAAAAAGAGGCCAAGAAACTAAACCAAACTTTTGTTAGGACCAAGAAACTAATTTACTAAAAAAATATGCACATAGTAAGTGAGCTAAGCAAGCCAATAAAATAATTTGATTGGTTTTGTTACTGTTCCTCCTCCTTCTCTCCAAATATGCAAAAACCTTTGCACTTTCAACAAGTACTTAGTTATTACTAGTATCTCCCATAGCACAGTACTCCTCGTCCTAAAATATAAGGCATTGAACGGTTCAAAATTTATACTATTCTAGGATTTTTGGATAAGAATTAAAAGAAACCATTTAGTTTTTCTTATCTCTTAGCCGCATTACCTTTTCTATTCCTTCCTCCCTAGCTTAATCTTAGGAACAACTTTAATTATAGCTGGTAAATAACTAGCTCTCGGAGAGTACATGTGCCTTTTATTCTCTCTTAATATATCTTAGAATTGTTAGAATGGCTTAAAGGATGGAGGGAGTATGTTCTAAAATCATGATTCATTAAGTGTCTTCTTTTGTATGCGTTTCTTTTCACTGGACTAATAAATTCATATGGGATAACAATATGGCTTTTCCCAGCACATTCTTTTGCATTTTGTTTCAATGTAGACCAAACATTTATTTACGTAACCATATATATATATTGGCAGCCTTGCAAGATATTGCCATTGTAGTTATTATTTATGCTTTTTGTGGTAGTTTCTTTTACAATTAGTGTGCATTAGAGGCATCAACGACAAACAAAATTCTATGTGAGCATGTTGTTGATTCCGTAAAGAGAGTTTAAAAATAACTAGGCAAATATATCCGTGTGTTGCTAGGGGCAAAGATCGTATAAGTATCGGATACGTATAGATCCGTGCGTTAATTTGCAGGGATCTACGTGATTGAGTCGTGGATAAAGGGCTGGTCCGACTCGCATATGAGAGTGACCAAGGCTCACATGATGATGATAGAAGTTGGACCAAATAAAAAATTAAGATGAAAACGTTATATGCTTTAGAAATAGATAAAGATTTGTAAAACAAAAACAACAAGAGTTCAAAAAGGTACTCCTTAGAAAAAGGAGAGATAAGTAGTCAATCCATCATATAATACATGACACTGAGGTCCACATGTCAGCGACTAGATGATTTAGTCTACTGCATGGGCCCCTTGAACAGGTTTCAGTGGTTGCTGCCGGAAAATGGCATGTCGACGATGGATTTTTTTTTTCTGAAATGATGTCGACGATGGATAGAGGTTGAGAGTGAAACCTCTCAAACGAATGAATCAGACCGTGAAATGCGTAGGTGGTGATGGTGCAGACCAAGGAGCTAGCAAAGTGTACGCAGGAGACGTCCCCTTCACACATCTCGGCAACCATAAGCTTCGCATCATCTCATTAGTACGATCGAAGGATTGGGATTTGAGCAGGATCGCAGTGACCTTCTGATCGATGTCGCAGCTAGACAAAAGCAAGATTCTCTGATGACCTCACTGAATGCAAAGTCGCAGTGATCTTACAGGGTCATCCAATCCGTGTCCATGAATCTTCTTTTTCTGCTAGGTGTGAGAGTTCCAATACAGCAACTGTTGGTACTATCCAGGCTTCAGAGCATGTACTAGCTCAGTTCATGCATCATGCTTACTGTGGATGGTAATCCTGTAGCTAATAGACAACAGAATGTGAGACTGAACATGCGGACATTCCTGTGCGATTATTGATACATAGTATTAGCATGCATAGTTCATTTTAAAAAAAATAAAGAAAAAAAAGGAGAGCACCAATTGGTTGCAAGGCTGCTTCTGCCAGAATTTGGCGGGGGAAACAGCTTTGTTCAAATCGGAAATCTATCCACGAGCTAACTAAAAAGAAAAAACTGCACCCAGTTCTAAGCAACTCCGATTAACCTGTCTATCTCTGTCCGACAAGAAGCACAAGACATCTCCTAATTGCCATTGCTCAAAGCAAAACAACCATGACATGTTCTCTGAACAAACTCAAACGCACAAACAGATTCCAATAACTTTCAAGCTAGACAACACTGGTCACCTTCCAATATGCTCTAATATCTTAATCTTTCATGCACAATTACCCAATAAATAATGATCCAGGCATTTCCAGCATTTTTTTGCAAGCTTGGCATGATCATTAGGGGATCTTGATCTTGATCTTAACAGAGTGCAATGGTCACCAACCACAACATGATATGTAGGGGGCCAGCAAAAGCAACATCTATCGGTCCCCTTCGCTCGCTCGCCCTTTCCCCCTCAATCATGTACTACTAGCACCTCCCCTCCAACGTCGCCACCGTCGGCCTGACGCAGATGCGCCGCGCCTCCGGCCGGTCGCCGTCTCGCCGTCGGCGCCGGTCGATCGGTTAGCGCACGCGCCACGCCTCTTCGCACGCGATCCATCGACCGACCGACCCGGCCGGCCGGTTCCTTGATGGTCACTGTGCATGTTAGTTCAGCAGTGACGCTGATGGGTTGGAGCTCAGTTGTTTGTACGCACGTTACATACTGAATTGTCAGTCTTCTTGCTGTATGTCTGCGACTTGCTGCATTGCAGAACACACTTGGGAGAAAGAGATGGTAGTATTAATTTGCATGCTTGGTTATTCCTCTGCTGGGAGATTCATGATGCTGAACGTAGAGACTGATGCAGATATCCATAACTAATCAGGAGCTAATGAGAGGAAGAGAGAGACAGAGAGTACTTGAGCAAATTAATTGCACTGAAGAAAAAAAAATGCAGGTAGTAGAGACATCATACGTGCATCTATAGGCCTTTTCACTAACTGAACGATAAGTACAGGAGCCTTACATGTTCTTGACTTGCTGCGCCCATGGTGTGCCTTTGAATCCATGTAAGTCTGTACTGTTGTCTTGTTGGAAGGCTTGGCTCTGTTTTTCCTGTAAAAATGAAGAGATGAAAGGGACAAGTGTTTAAAAAGGTTCTGTTTACTTACTCTTGTCTCTTGGATGGACTCTCGACCTGATTGCTTTTGGTGATCATTGGAAGTTTCTGTAATTTCGAGCGAAACAAAAATGTTGATTTCTTGATCGTTATTTCTCCAATTAAATTACTTAACCTATGATGGAGTTGAATAATTTTATAAATACTTTGCCAATAACCGACAGGTTTGCATGCGCGGTTGGGTGAAGCATCATTGCCAAGAAATGTGTTGGTTTACTAGGATGTTCCCTAACAAATTGAAGAGTGAGTGCTGAAGTAGAAATAGAAAAAAAAAGCAATTTTGCGGTGCAAAACAAAAGTGTTACTTTCTACACTGTTATTTATTAGTTAATCTTGGGTGGATTTGAAAAAAAAGGACCATCTTTCTGAAATTTTGTCCAGTAACTGACAAAGAGTTTCCTCGGTTTGGTGAAGCATCGGTGCCAAGAATCGTGTTAGTTTTACTAGGTTGTTCGCTAACAAATTGAAAAAACAAAAAAAAATTGAGCGAGATAGATGAAGTACACACAAAGCGATTCTTCATGTCCATATGTAAACCATGGACTCCAACGGCAATTAAAAGGGATGGCATGGGCAATTTGGGATGCCAGAAATGTGTGAGAAGGGCCCTCTAACAGCTGAAGCAAAGCATGTGGTCAAAAACAACTAACTTGAAACTGCATGTGTGTTTGCAGTTTGCACGCATGACAGGTAGGCTACACAGCAAGTTGCTGCTTATTGAGGTTGTCTAGAGTCTGGACCTTGAGGCCGGGCAACCTAAAAAAAGCTGGCAATGCAAGCATGCAGCCCTGTTGATTTCAGTTTAGCTTAGGGTGCTCTTGCATTAGTAATTTAAGAAACTGTTCTTCTTTGGCTGGATACTCTAAGTTAAAATTTAGATTATTGTTCCCAATGTATTTCTTCAGATACTTGGAATGCCATTTGTCTGCCTATAGTTATTAGTGGTTCAGTGACTCTATATTAGTATAAAGCAAGGAAAAGATGCAATGGCATTAGGGGCACAAACGCTCATGGAGATGTGTGTTCATGGGTCACTGTCACGAAGTACTGGCGTACGTTTAATTATTATTGCTTAGTGTTAGTTATGGTTGTGGTGTGGCAATAACGTTTTTCTACGGCACAGCAGCAGAGTGATTTGTGACTGATTGATTGAGGCATATGACTCACCATCTGTGATGTGAGCATCTCAGGCTAGCTTCCATATCCCTTTCCTCTTCTATTTTTGCTTAGATGTGTAGCAAGCAATCCACGCCGTCCATGGGTGAATAACAAACAAATCAAGATCAGGAATGACAATATGGAGAGACTTCTTTGAATTTTTATAGGCTGTTTTCCTAACTGTAGTATACTGTAACAAAGAGCATTTCTCAATTTTAGTTCCTACTATATATGATCTGCAGCACAATGCATTGCTGTATCAAAAGTTAATATTTATCCACAATGCATTGCATGAGGAATGCTCATAGCAATGGTCTTTATTAACAGTCGGTTAGATTCCTTATGGTGGAACATACTCGCTCCGATTCTCCAGATCCACTGCTGCCGGCCTTCTTGACCCTAGGCACGTCTTTAAGTTCTTAGAAATCCACAGCACCGCTGGTCAAGGAGCCACGCTACTACTGGCATCCTCCAAATCCACTACTGAGTTTGTCATCGAGCGCCTCGCCGCCGACGGCACACATCATCATCAAGCTACTGTGTTTTCTTTCCTTTTTTGCGTTAATTTTTCTTTTTTTCCCCTATCTACAAGTGGCAGTGCTTGACTATCACTACTGATCGAGTGTGCACCACCGGATCCAAATGATCCTTGGTTCTCTGTGGTAGTGTGATACGTTTCCAAATGAGAACAATGGAAGTGAACCTTACTGGTCATCTAGCAGCTACTACCTTGACCTCAAAGGAAAAACAAATCAAGCAACGCGCGGATGCAGCGTGACACAGTTACTAGTGGAGAAAATCTAAATAAAGGGGCCGGGGGTTATGTATGGTTAATGAGGACCATCAGCAGTAGCTTAATTGTTTGAGCTAGCTAGGGGCCACTGTAGCAATCAGGGAGCGAGGGGGCCTTTTTGTCAAAGCAGGGATGGCGACCTGCATGATGAGCTCAGAGAGAGATTGCATGGATAGCTTGAGGAAGGAGCATCTCGTCAGGCGGCGCAAGGCCCTACACTGGTCTCCCTAACACTGTAGCGAATCAATTTATGTAGAGCCTTTGTGTTCCTGAATCTGAGTGCAACACGTGCTTGCCCTCACTCTCTTTCTTACTCTCTCTCTCTCTCTCTCTCTCTCTCTCTCTAGATCGATCGATCGACAGAGTTGGTTAAGCTAAGCCAGTCCGAGATGGTTAAGACGTCGCCCTTTCTTGCAGTGCAGTCCTCAAATTAGCTTGTTGATCCTCTCTCTCTCTCTCTCTCTCTCTCTCTCTCTCTCTCTCTCTCTCGCTCGCTCGCCCCCCCCCCCCCCTCTCTGGTGTGTAGCAGGGGCTGTCCTACGAGCATCCCCTTAGGAGTTAAGTCAATTCATGGTGTCCCTTAGCTAGCTAGGTCCAGAAACAGATACCCCGAATAATTCAGTTTCAGTTCATCATTAGTTTTTTTCTTCTTGGCGAGGACATCGTTAAATTATTCAATGAACAAGCAGGTAGTAGTAGCCATGGTGATCCATCGATCTATGGACCAATCTGTGCTCCTCCGATCCAATTCTAGCTCGTGTCTGATGAGGGGCGCTGCATTATTCACTGTTGATCCTGGGCTTGCATGGGTGCCCCACGCTGCACTGTTGTTGCTAGCTGCGCTGCTATGGCGACGAGCTGAGCGAGAGTGATCAGGGCACTCGTACAGGGAGCCCTGTAGAGGAACAGCTTGCTGATAATAACACCCTACATTCTTGCTTGCAAAACAGGGGAACCTTCTAGGCTTCTACATTGATTCAGCCACCATGGACCCTAGCTAGAATCTAATAATCTAGGTCATACATGGATTATATTGATTATTATTGTTGTCATCTAGAAAAGCATATACGACACTGCTGCATGTCAATCTCCATCTGGGTTCAGTGTGGATGAAAAACACAAGTCATAGAGGGTAGCATCGACATATATTCTCTCAATCTCTCCCTGGTACGTCGACTCGACTCCATTGTAAGAATCGACTTCGATACTAGCAATAGCTAACTGCTAGTTGAAAATGCAAAGGTTTTGCATATTTGGAAAAAAAAGGGATCAAACTTACTGTGTGCCTTCACCTAAACCTTTGCCTCAAATCTACAAAGCATTACTATACAAAGTTCAAAAACAAGACGAGACCGAACAATACATCTGATTCCAAATATCGACGACATAGTCTCCAATACAAGGGCAGCCTCCTGATTCACCGATGTCAGACCCTTTTTTTACTGGTGTCGTTAACCTTGGATATAGTATTTGAACAGTATTTTACACTAAGTTTTCTAAAATCCGTTGTTGTCAGCTGACAACGATACCCTGCTCCAATATGGTACTTTGACTTCATTTTTCATTAAAGAATATATATAGTACTGTATAAAATAATGAAAATATTATAAGTCTTGGAAATATACGTACCTTGGAAAAGAATCTTTTAACATCATCTTTTATATGTATGAACAATATATTTATGCAGCGAAACTGGCAATATCTTGCAAGGCTGCCAATATATGCATATCCAAATAAATGTTGAGCCTACATTCAAATGCAATGCAAAATAATTTTTGGAAATCCATCATCATATTTTTATCCTCGTATGTTTGGAATTGATTGGTCCAATGAAAAGAAATCCATACAAAAGAGGTCACTTAATGAATCATGATTCTAGAACATACTATAAAACGACTATATATAGCAAATCATAGCACAATCTAGATCGAACTCGACTTTTCTCATCGACATCACATTCTCAACAACCCTCATGAACTAGCTATTTCTGCATTTATTTGTAACAAAAGTTCTTTCAAAATTGCAGAAACAACCTAGAATATATATGCTCCTTGGGCTCATAATAGAAATCTCAAAACTGAGTTAGGGTATGTACTATGAGGACGTCGTTTCTCATAGACTCTTTCTTATCGTTTAAATACATTTGCAGTGTTAGTTAAAATTATTCAGGCTGGGTACTTTTCCTTTTTGCGGGAACTATAGCACAAAATGCATTCCCTTTTTTAGTAAATTAGTTTTAAGCTCACACAATTGGATATTTTGTTATATAATTATAAATGATTATATCAGTGAGATATATAACGTGTTCATATGGTATTTATGTACCATTAAAAATGGATCACAATCTCTTCCTTTTTTGCAGGGGAACTCAGTTTTCTATATTGCTTCATTTGGTTAGAATGGACGAAGGTGCATATCCCACTTAAATTGAGAAATAACCAAGCAAAATTATTAGCAATGATGGCTGTTGAGATCATGCGAACATATATGTACAAATTCGAATCCCAATCAAGATGTACCTCAAGGTTCATTTCTGAGGACATCAAAAGGTAGGTTGACATCAAGATCACGCACAATATTGCGTCGATTACATACCAAACTCCAGATTTGCTTGCTAACTAACTATCAACAGGAGCACCCAAAGGCACATAGAGCTATGCACTTTTCTCTTGACAACAACAACGGCTTTCATGCCACACATGCTGTATAATACACATACAATACTCCACAACAGTATCTGTCATGTAGATATCTTCTGGTTAGTTATGGTTCCATCATGCTTCATACTGATGCCATGTATAGCACAAGTAAGTGCCCATGCAAGTGTTTGTGTAGCTAGTTGGAGGTTGTTACGTATAAAAGTGAAGCAACCATTCTTCCTAGCTAGCTATATGTTTGATGCCATGTCGCTGTAGTGTTAGATAGAAAGCACCAATTAAAGTGGAACCAGTGTAGGGCCCTCACCATGGAAATGCAATATGAAAGGGAAGAGTCATGGTGAGGCCTTGCATGCTTGCTTAATCAGGAGGATCCCTCAGGAAGCAATTAGAGAAAAATAATCGATGATCCGATTAAATATTAATAATCGGCGAAGAAGAGTGAAGGAGGCAGAAGCTAGAGCTAGAAGAGGAAGGGGCCAAGCCAAGAGAGCTCATGTTAAAAGGGCTGCTAAACACCAACCAACCATTTGCACCCATGATATGTCATATGCATATACTGCTAGCTTGATAGTTATAACACAACTTGCATCAGCATTTAACTTCTGTGTTCGTGTGCATAGCCAGCAGCTTTAGTAGTGTTAAGCTAGATATAGCTATAACTAGTGAATTTTCAAGCTTGTGTTGTGTGCATGGGGCATCACTCCTGCTGCAACCAGCAGAAGGTGAAGAGGGGGCTCTGGTCTCCTGAGGAGGATGAGAAGCTCATCAGATACATCACCACCCATGGCTACGGGTGCTGGAGCGAGGTCCCGGAGAAAGCCGGTATGTAGGTTCTCTCTTGACTACTCTCCATGACTTGATTGATGATGATGAACATTTGGATCCTTGTTCTTGGATGGTTGAGCATTGGGTGATTTTTGGTTGATTAAATTTCTGCAATGTGATGGCTCTGTAGGTCTTCAGCGGTGCGGGAAGAGCTGCCGGTTGCGATGGATCAACTACCTCAGACCGGACATCAGGCGAGGGCGGTTCACGGCGGAGGAGGAGAAGCTGATCATCAGCCTCCACGCCATTGTCGGCAACAGGTAGGCCGCAAGTGTGTTAGTGCTTTCTGTTAGTACCAAATGGAGCTTTCTTCATTCTTTGCTTCTTAATTAAGTTCTCCCCAAACCACCCAGTTACCAAGTCCTGCAAATTAAGTACTTGCATGCCAATTGCTAGCAAAATGATTTGGCTGTCAATTGCTAGCAAGAATTTCCATTGTCCACCCCCAACATTGGTGTTTTTCGTTGTGACTCGATGAGTTTCCATGCTCGATTATTGTGTTCTTAATTTGGCAATGCTGACTTGGCTTCAAGTTACTACTAGATGCTTCGTCATTGCCTACGGCAAAATTTTCTCCTTGATTCATCCGCGTCTCTTCCGACATTGACGTGGCAGTCTTGCAGGCAGCATCAGACAACAAAATCTGATATGAAATTTCTACAAAATTTATTGTGATTTGAAGTGTCTTAGGATGGTATTTGTCTTTATCTAGCTATCACACATTTTTCCAAGGTTTTCATTTGTCCTTCCAAACAAACTAATATTATTTATGATATGTACATACATCAGCTTGACATCATACATGTATGGCAACTACTCGTGCCATTTTTTCGCAAGTCGTTTTCAACTAGTTTAACTTGAACACGACTAGAACAAATCGAGGTGTATATATATAATAAAGATATTAAGATTGCATTACTTGAAAACGAAGGCCTAATCCGAAGGAATGCAACACCTAGACACCTAGTTGATGTGTACATGACCTTCTCCTTTGTGCAGGTGGGCTCACATTGCCAGCCACTTGCCTGGCCGGACGGACAACGAGATCAAGAACTACTGGAATTCATGGATCAAGAAGAAGATCCGCAAGCCAGTAGTGAGCACGACGAGCTCGTCGGTGACGACGTCGAGCCCTCCATGCAGCACGGCGGCGTCGGATGCGGCGGCTCTTGGCCACCTGCAGACACCGTTCAGCGCGGCGGAGCACCAGCTCGACGCCATCATCAGCCAGAGCCTAGCGCTGCCGCCGAAGCTGGGCGCCGGCCAAGACTCCCCGCCGGCGCCGCTTCTGCCTCCGCACTGCCCCTTCTTCATGTTCGACACCAGCGTCAGCCCGCCGTCGTCGCTGACGTCGCCGGGTACGGTGGCCCAGCTGCAGCACCCCTTCCTCACCTTCACGGCGGCGGCGATGGACGCGCCGAGCTTCCAGCTGCCTCCCCTGGTGGACGGCATCGGCATGGGCATGGCAACCATGGACTGCGGCTTAGGTGAGGAAAGAGGTCATGATCATGGAGGAGGCAACAATGGCCACGCGGCCGGCATGGCGAACGGCGGCAGCTGCTGCTACGGGCAGCAGCAGAAGCAGCAGGAGGAGGAGCAGCTAGGGCAGGATCAGTGGGACGATGAGTCGGCGCAGCACCTGCTGATGTGGGACGATGACCAAGAACTAACATCGTCCAACCTGGAAGCCATGGAAAGCGGTGCTCACTCCCTACTTTTTATGGGACCAAATGACCATGCATGATACTAAGCTGGTGTGCGTCCATATGCATCTCCCTCCTTGATATCTTTCTTGATCTGATCTATCTCTGATCCCTTTCTAGCTCTCACCTGATCTGATCTGTCTATACATGAAATAATGAGGTTTTCCAAGGCGCATAATTTATTTTGTTTGATTTTTATTTTTTCTTTTTCCATTTTGATTTAACATGTGTTTTTTTTTGTTTGGAGTGAATACTAAAGAGAGAGTGTGTGTTAATTGGGTTTTTTGTAAAGAAATATTGCATGGATGCATGCATGCATATGTTCATGCATGGCATTGCGCTTGGAGTGTAATTTGATTGATGTATCCAAATGAATTTAAAATAATAAGCAAGATGACACAAAAGAGAAGCAAAAAGGAAAGAAAGGGAGCCATGCTCTTTTCCCCTTTGGATTCTTGTGTTTGTCTGTGCTATAGATTGCGCACGCATGTGGATGATGTCGATGTGGATGGATGTATCTAGTTATCAACTACTTTTTTGTTAGTTTCTGTTGCTCGTAATTTGTTTGTTTTTGTTTTCTTCATGTAAGAACAGATAATAAACTGGTGATGCTTGACTTTATTGTCGTCTATGTGTACACACACATAGATACTTGTAGTACTTGATCATCTAAAAGCCATAGAGGAGAGAGAAATAGGCATAGATAATGCGAAATTAGATTCTTGTAGTGCTTGATCTAATTGTCAGTCAGCCATAATGGTGGATGCAGCACACAGTTGGAGGGAGGGCTGAGCTCTCCTTACCCTCTATTTTTCTTTCTCTCCTCTCCGTTCTTCTTTTCTCCTATCCTCCCTATTGTCTCCATTGACGCACCGGATGTGGGGGGAGGGGAGAGCCCCCCGCAACCCCCGCCCCGCTATCCGCCATGACATCACTTTCTGTTACGAAAATAACAGGCGAATAACAAAAACGATCAACCAATAATGCAGAACACAACACGCAAATTTACATGGAAAACCCTTCAAAGCGAAGGGAAAAACCACGGGCACCAGCCAGTCACAACTTCACTATTTCTGGAGTGTTTTACAGGAACGTCGCACTGATGGCGGCGGCTTACAAGATAATGATGTATCCAAAACCCTAATCACGGTATTTATATCATATACCGTACCGCAGGGGGCTCCGCCCCCCCCCCCCACCCCCCCACCCAAGCCTCCGGCGATGGGCCTCCGCTGCACTCCCAACCTGGCCACCTCAAACGGGATTTGGATCACAATTCAACAATCTCCACCTTGAGACAAATCCATCTTGTAGCAGTAATATGTAATTATTCTCCTGAAAAATAAACACCTTCATATATATCAACCCTCATGTGATTCTAAAAAATAGATTAATAGATTCATTACTTGAAAAGAATTAACACTCGTACAAATAAACACTCATGATAACTTCAAAAATTAAAGCATCTATTATCACACAACCCTCCAATAGTATGATGCATGCATATTGACAACTTATTGGAGAATCGGAGATATATAATATACACTTTGATTAATACCAAGGGAGATGGCTTAACAAAAAGGCAACCTATATAGTAGTAGAGTATAGCTTGCTTAGTGCCGTTAACTCTTGCTTAAACTCTAATCAAGAGTACTACGATATTAATCAATGCAATTTTTTGATGCATGGTGCCCCCAGAACCGAACCTCCAACTGTTACACATGAGCTGGTACAAGTACAACATGCATATAAGCATCTATCTGTCCATGCATATTGCATGGTTCCTTAGAACCCAAGCATGAAATTAATTTGTCAATGGATCCTGGAGATCAAGTGGCGAGACTTGTTGCATCATGGCCACCCAAGAATGTTCCCTGAATGTGTCACATCATCGCCAACACACCCGCACACTGATGACCAGTGTGTGTGCGCGGGCGCGCGCAAGAGATGGATGGCATTGTTCTCCATGAACAATAATAACACTACTGTTATTAATTTTCCAACACATTATTGTTCATTCTTCGGTGAATTAATATTGTTAGGTGCAACGTTAGCCAGCAGGGGCACAATGAGGTCCAATTCTACAATATTGCTAGCTAGTTGCTAGCTCGATCAGTGCAAATCCTAGCTAAACACTGAGAGCAACAAGTCTGAATAAGAATAATGGACAGCAGCTTCCTGCTGAAACAAAGCTTAGGCAGCAGGCATAGGCCCATGTTGACAACTATGTTCGTCCAAGAGAGATAACGACATGAAAGAAACCCATGCAGTGGTGCTTATATACATATAGGCATCTTCTCGTTCTATGTCGCATTCAGGATTAGTTTACATGCTCCGTACGTATGCCTTTAGTGTGAGTTTTTTCGGTAGCCTAAAAATAATCAAAACATAATTTGTCATCCGTAGTTCCCGTGACAGATACTATTGTATTCCTGTCATAGTTGTTGCATGAGAAAAGAAAATCATTCAAGATTCCAAGCAGCTAGTGGTGGTGCACTACTGCTGCAAATAAAGTAATTCATAAAGTGTTCTTTCATCACTTTTTTCATAACTGCTGTCTGGTTAATTTCGCCGAAGAAAATACGCAAGTGAGCAATAATGTTTTATTTATTAGTCTGACGACCCAACATTTATATATGCGTCCATGATCTAGTGAATAAACATAACTGAATTCCGTCGGTGAAACAAGCAAGAACCTTTTGCATCACTTGTATGGGTCATTAGGTGGGGTTGGACTTCTGCAAAGCAAGGAATTAGCTGGAGCGTCACAGGCAGCTGATCGATACGATCCATCGCATGTCCCTGTGGACCGACGGATTAAAGCACCCTTTTCTCGTTGATTTTATATGTTAGTTTCCTCTTCACATGTGTATTATTCAATTCCTTATTGCCAATTGCTTCCATGGAAAGCGCGCGCGTGTATTTTTTTAAAAAAATAGCATGAATAAAAATTTTGAAGTGGGGAGGTCAGATGAGCCTTGCATTGTGATCTTGCTATCCTAGAGCATGTAGTAGTAGGGTCATGATTTTGTCGTCTATGTGGACTGTGGTGTGTGTGGTTTCCTTAAGGATGCAGCTAAGCACAAAATTGGATGAGGCATCACTCCAGCTCCTCCATCACTTTGCTCACTTTGACATGTATGAAAGATCGACCGATTCGTCGCTGGATACTTCCTTTTCGGTCCTTCCAACATCAGGGTTTGTTAGGGTTTGAAATGCAGTAGTGGCCATGGCACTGCAGGCCGACAATTTACTGTTATCCTACTCCCTTTGGCTTTTCTTTAGTTTTCCTTCAATTTAACTGTCCAGACTATTTGCTCTCTGTTTTTTGTTCTAGTTCTTGATTGGCGACAACCAGCAGTCTTGATGCATGCCCAGACTATATATAGTAGTGTGAGTGACGCTCCTCGGTTTTGTTTCACTTTTGATTTATTTACTTTTGCTCGCGCGTTTAATTTGGATGAGTTGTCAATTAAGGAAGTTACGTGATCGCTGCAAGCATTAATTTTTTCATATGATTTTCAGAACTTGTGAACACCAAATATGAAACAGAATAAGGACCAGCAGTACATGGAACAATACCAACTTTCTGTAAATTTGTGTAGCAAGAGTATAATAGGGTAAATTCAATTCCTGCAGGTATTGGTAACTTCAATTCCAATGTTCCAAGGGGAGACTGGAGTGTTGGGGTACATGCGAGATTGCAGAGCGTCAGAGTATTGCACTACACTAGAGACTAGTTTCTAACTTTCTATGCTGAATTACTAACATCCATCCAGGCCTCAGGCTTTCCTTTAAACCGGTGATGCTGAGACTTACATTTAATTTGTTCAAGGATTTCCCTTGTTCATAGCTTTCAGTTCTGCAATCTGCACCGCACCAAGTATTACTTCTCCAGAAACTTAAGGAGACAAGCATTCAGGTGCCTAAACCAACACTTTCAGATACACTAGAGTACCAAACATCAGGGTCAGGTGGACAGCCAATAATGGTGCTTGTGCCAGACAGCATTCTGTTTTCCTCACTTTTTTCAGTCACTTTCTCCATTGAATAATATAATATACCTTCTGTCTGAACCTAATGTGGAGAACCATGCATGCACATGAACTGCATTCAATTCCAACCGGCATACATACGCAGCGAAAATGATCAGTTAAGCTTGCGCCAATTCCTAAAACATATATAGAAGTAACATAAGTAAAAAGGGGAACAAAAAACAGGTCCAGCATTAACACAGCATCAACGCCCACAACAACTTCAGTGGCTAAAGAGAGGCAGGCAGCAGGTATGAAATGATGGGAGCATAGCAAAATTACAGACAATCTTATAACCCATGCTTTTTATTGATGTATTGCTAATAGAATGTTAATGATTATTTGATCAACAGTCAATAAACATAATAACTTCCAAAAAAATATTAGTTTAGATGACTTGAATCACGCCTACCGCATTCTGGGAAGACATATTGGTCATGTTTTGCTGGGAGGGTGGGGCAACAGTCAGTTCCAAATCCTTTGTCTCTGCTGGAGGATCTGCCTTCGGAGGCAATGACGAAGTATCACTTCGCGGGCTCAAGAATGTGCTAGTACATGCAGTCGGGTTAGCTTTGGAAACCGGAGAAGCTATATTGGCAGCAACAGGAGTTGACGGAGATGTCCCGTCAGGGGACCTTGGAATTGGTCTGAATGGATAGGGTGTTCTCCAGAAGGGCTCCTGACAAAGGATAAAAAATCATGAGTTGATCAATAAGCAATGCAAATTTTAAATCTAGCTCATAAAAAGATAAACATTTGAACACTGCATAATAGTAAAGAAGAAATGCTACGTGTTTTTTAATAATAAAAGTTTCTGAAACCGTGTAGTCCCCCTGTAGAGGCTAAGGTGCCAAATAAACTTGGTTTAAAAGGTACATGTTTAAAGATTTTTCATATTTCGCAAGTTGCGTATTTCAATATGAAAAGCAACAGCTGTTAACTACAAATATCTTAGGACAAGGGGGAAGGGGGCTTTCAAGTTGCTAGTTGTTGGAACATAAGGCTAATAGGTCACACTAAAGTGCAATGGCCAATGGGTATGCAACACCTATGGAAGATATCCATTGTGCAACCCGCCTATTCCATGCTCAACAATATCTCTGACAAGAAACCATCCACATCATCACAATAGGTTCTAAAAAGTTTAAAGTTAAGGATTAGGGTGGTCTACTGTCTGACAAAGGTACATGCCAGAACAGCGGTACTCAATTTGATGGAAGAATCCCAGGTCGGTTTACACATGAGAAACAAAGACAAAGCTCACTAAACAGTAATAGCTTTTCTTTACTTTTCTTTACTTTTTATTTGCAACCGAATGCTTTTTTTCTTGTCTACTGAACATGAATTTTGAATGATGATGGGCATTTTTGTATCTGCATTTCCAGTTCAATTTTTTAGTGACCATTTGGGTGGTCCTCAAATGGGGAGAAACTGTGCACACCTAGGCAACTTCACTTTCCCCGTAACCTGTCTTCTTGGTAAATATACATAGGCTTTTGGTTTTCCTTTTTGCTACTTTAAGGGAAAACTAGTGTACTACTGTCCTTCTGTACTACACCTAAGGTTCATATCATGACTGATACTGTGGCCTGTGGCACTGTGGTGAGCTAATTATGCCCCATGCTATAGATGAAAGATGAAAAAAAAAGTTGCTAACCATAAGTAATCAAAGGAAACAAATAATATAATCTATCCTAGAAATCTTTTAGGAACTCTGTTGTGGAGTGGATTAAAACAAAATACATCAGTGATAGAAATGGTATCATATCAGCTTTACCATGCCGTTCAGTTTGCTGAAACTTGAGTCCATATTTGTTGCCCTAAAAGATGGAACTGGGGGAAGATCTCTTCCAACTTGAGGTGCTATATTAGCTGTGTTTGAAGATGAGCCTCCTTCCTGAAAGTGAGAGTGGCAATTCCGGTTCAGTTATGAAAGAATCGTGTCAATATTAAACTATGAGGATCATGAGCATACCAAGTTGCTATTTTGGAGTTGTCTCGTCATAGCTACGACATCATGTACTTTTGCCATTGATGGTGGTAAGATGGGGCAATTTGGTGCTGGTGACTGCAGCTCACAAGTTTTAAGCATGGGTTAGAAATATGTTCGGGGTGTCAGTGTAGTACTCCATTGGTTGGTAGGAAGTACCAGCTCGCCTGGCATCATGTCAAAAAGACTAGATCTGCGCTTCTTCTTGTTTGGATTAGTCTGTCTAAGAAAATATTTCTGAGCATGACTTGCTACTTGAGTTGGTGTTCTGGTAGTAACGAAATTTTTCGCTATACCCCTCCAGTCTCCCTTCCCTAGCTTTTCAAGACCAGCAAGAAATGTCCTATGCTCTTCTTCAGTCCAAGGAACAGCTGCAAAGTGGCAATAATACTTTTAATGAATTGAACTAGATATAGAAAGATGTTATGCATTTACAAATTCTAGCTGGAAAATGGAGATGAATACATATCTCATCTTTAACTGGCTAAGGTAAAACTTCTTCCTGAATTGGCTCTCCCTATAGAATTGTCAAAATGATTTACAAAATGTTATCTAATTTAGGATTATGCATAGGTGGGAGATAGATACCTCCATTATCTAAAAAAATTTAATTCTGGTGCTTTTGATATAAGTTGGTGTTTTTTCTAAATAAGAGGATAATTTGCAGAAGAAACCAAACAAGCATAAAAATGCAGTAAATAATTTTATAAATAACAAACTAAATAGGGAGAAATTTCATCACTGTAGGCTTCAAAATATTTCAATTTTCAAAAGTTTACCATCACCATCAGTTTGTGAAATCAGGTTCACTGCAGGGTGCCTCAGTTCTCAAATGTGCATTATCTACTCATTCTACATAGGGATCATCAAAACAACTATTACTTAATAGCTCTGATAAAAGCTCCAGACCAATTTAAAATGTAATACAGGCAGTAAATAAAGATCTATATTATTCATCATTTAGTCAAGTGTATTTAGTGTAAGTCCATATGAGAGAGACTTCATCATCACTCCAAAGCACCAAGCATGGTCACTTGCTTTGCCAAGCAAAACAACTGGATACACTTCCAGAGTCGAAACTGGTGATAACCAACAACAACAAAGCCTAAACAAGAACTGGTGCATTTTCAATTTTATATTCATTTAAAAAGGTACTAGATACCTCACTGGAAACTTTGGGCATGATTGCAAAATGATAGCCCCATATATATCTAATAAAATAAGAGAATCAGACTAACAAACTAATATAGTAACTCATCAAATAGAACAATAACTGCAGCCAGTCAACAACTTTCAGCTTGGATTTCACCATATAGCTTCAGTCACTAGAAAAATGGATTCCTAAAAGACTACCTACAAGACTACAACCACATAAGTCATGAACTATCGGAAAGGACAGATGATGGACAGATGATGGCATCAAACAGGGCTGCATACGTCAGGGTAACGCACGAACAGAGTTTTCAATTAATAGAACCATTCAGTTAGCTGACAGTATATGAGCCAACTAGACACTGTAAATAGCAGCATTCAGCATCACATGTCAGTACTTCCCCAATAAAAGACTAGCTTAATTTTCTAACCCCAATATAGCTAGAATCAATCCAATCTCCAATTCCACAAATCACCAGAATAAAAGTATCAAAGTTTTCTTCCTTATGCCTATGATGATGCAAGCAGAAGTATATAAGCATCATACAGTCCAGCATAGCCACACATCATGCCACAAATCAAGAACATGTCTGGTGACCGAAAAAAGTCCAAGGCAAGCTCATAACTGATCCTTACGTTATTGAATAAGTCTACATCACCCAATGTCACTAGAAGCTATGATGCATGGACACGTCACTGAGGTCGCGTCTCAGTGTTTGACACCGTGTCTGACATCATCACGTCTCCGTTTCCTAGTCTAGAAGACAAAGTACAAACTTGTATTTCCTGATCACTTCTGTATTTCTCAATCATCCACCAGAATGAATATGAACAAAACAAACTCGCTAGTCTACAACATTTGGATCAAATATGCATGAACAACTACACAAATAACTGTGACATGGAAGGTACATACCAAGATATACTCATAACCTAACACAAAATAAAGGATGTTTTATACATTAAATGAATCCATATGCCAAACGCAATAAATGGATGCCACATACAGGCTAAGGTACAATACTAGGAAAGGAAAAAAGATTGACGCTTTTAATAAATCTAGAGCTCCATCCAGATAAACCAATCACTTGTACAATGAAAAATAAAGCAATACTCGGAAACACTACCTCTAAAGCATGCACAGAATAGCATTTCTGCGTATAAAAAACTCAGAAGTGCGGCACCTCCCTACTTCCAAACACGCTAGGACCAAAATAAACATTCCTACCGCGGAAATGGGACTATTACTCATCAGATCTTTGCGTATTTGTGCACATTTCAGCATCAAAACAAAGATTTCATAGACAAAAGAAAAGAGCAAAAGGCGGCACCTTTCTTCCTCTCCTGCGCCCTCCGCCTCTTCCCGGACGACTGCATCAGCCCGCCATCGGAGAGATACCCGTCGCCGGCACCTCCACCGTCAGCGCCAGCTCCTCCGCCGTCCGCGGCAGCGCCAAGGGCGGCGAGATTGCCCATGCTCTTGCACTTGCGCATCACGTCCTCCCTGACCGCCACGGGCGGGTTGGGGCTCGGATCCCGGTCCGGCGGATCCGCCTCGGGCGCCGGCGGTGGCACCGGCGCGATGGTGACGCCGAAGAGGCGCATCCCGGCTGGGCGCGAATCTTGAGGCATCCCGGCGGCCGGGCTCCGGCGAGTGGGGCGGTGGCGTTTTTATTGGGAGGCGTCGGAGGGGGTGAATAGAGACAGCGCTAGTTATTTATCGGACACGGTTTTTCTTCTGTCTGTCCTCTCTCTCCTCCTCCTTAATTTTAGCATAATGGTCCTTCAAGTAGCGGGTTTTAATTTCCTGTTCCAAATTTCAATCTCTGCATGTTTATTTTATAAATCTATTTTGCAAATATGTTCTTCGAAATATGTTGTCACTCTACCAAAAATAGTAAGGATCAAGATTACCATAATTTTTATTGTTTGAGTTGTTACATTACACAGATACGAGACAACTAACAAGGATCAAGATTACCACCAATTTAATTCTCGAGCAGTTACATCGGACGGATACGAGATGATTTAACATTTAAGTTCAAATGAAAATATTTTTTAGATAAGACACAACTTTTATGTTCTTGATGGTCTTACGAAAGGTAATAACATTTTGACAAATCTTGACAGCGTAATTTTAATTTTTCTTTTACAACTAGAATGGACTTATGCAAAGAAATCCTTACTTTTGTATTCTTTTATGCATTACATTCAGATCAAGGCATTGTTCTAACTTTGGTTAACAATTACATACCGCATAAGAGTCTAATTTGGTATGAATATCTCATTTTAGCTAAAAATTACGCACTACTAAGAATCAACGCAAGTTTTCTTCGGGATAGGTCACCAGTCAACTAGAATCAACAAGGATATAGGCTAGCATGAATTTAATTTAGAGCTGTTACAATAAATTAATGTGCTTGCTTGCCTTTTCACTTCAAATGAAAATATGATTTTTAATGTATAAACAATATAGCTTTGTGTTTTTATGGTCTGTTTTATAAAGAATGCACTTGACGGTCTTAGTAATGATAACAATTTGACAAATCCTGACACATAACTTTGATTTTTTACAACTAGGTTGGACTTCTACAAAGAAATCCTTGTGCATTCTTTTTACGCATTACACTCTATACAAGGTATCGCTCTAACTTAGGTTAAGAATTACATAGTGTAAAGAGACTAATTTGGTATGAGTATCTCAGTTTAGCTAAAATTTGACGCGGGTTTTCCTCATCATATGTTATCAGTCAATTAGAACAACCAAGAACATAGACTAGCATGATTTAATTTAGAGCCATTTCAACGAGTTAATGTGCTTGATTATCTTTTCACTTCAAATGAAAAATTGACACTTTGCAATGAAAAATGATTTTTAATGTATAGATAATATAGCTTAGCATTTTTACTGTCTGTTTTCTAAATAATGTTCTTGACGGTCCCAAGAAGAGTGCAATTCTAAGATTCAAAAAAAGTCCTAGAAAAGAGTGCAATTCTAGCAATAACTACCTGCCCTATCCTTTGAAATATATCTATTAGGAACTAATTATCTGCATACTGTAACTAACTCTATGGAAATCAGACACCTTCTATTCCTAAACCAAGGGGATTAAGATAATTACTAAGGGTAGTATGATCATTTTTCAATAACACTAATCTGTCTAAACATAGGATTGTGATTTTCATGAGATGGCGACGGTACTAAAGAATCCACATAAGTTTTTCATAAGATATGTCATCACTTGTCCCTCAACCGGAAATACCAAGGATTAAGATTAGCACCAATTTAATTTTATAGTTGTCACGACTCCCTGACCTGAGATTGTTTTTGTTTGTCTTCAAATGAGCAATAGACGGCTACTCCGCGGAAACGTGTTTCTTTTTAAACTTGTTTTTTGCGACACGCCTTCTTAAATTTTTTCATTAAGAGGACAAAAACATGTGTTTTTTTAGTATGCATAGCTAGTATTGTACTGTCTATTTTCCATTAAGATGTTCTTGACTAACGACGAAAATATATTGAGAAACGTCTGTGGCAAGATCTTAGTTTTTGGACCATTAGAATAAACTTTTGCAAGGCTGCCCAACAGCATATTATCAAGGAGTTGCTAGTTTACATGCCAATTTTGGCTAAAGATTACATCGCTAAGGAGCTGGCTAGCCCTTTTTGACAAAAAAAAAAGAGTCAACCAATTACTAAAGAATCAATGTATGCTATCTATCTATCCCTTTTTGAACCATTGCCACTGACTAATGCGAGGTTGCTTAGCATAAGATGCTATTCCTATGTGTATAATGTATCTTAGAGTTGCTCCATCCATTTGCCTATAGGTTGTTCACTCCCGTAGACACGATTTTAGTTTTAGACAGTTAAGATGAACTTTTAGTAGTGTGCAAAATTGGACCAATTAGCACAAGGGGCTATTTTTTTTTTCATTGGCAGGCACATATGCTCATTGACATCAAGACACCCGTAATAACTTCACCAATAGTAAGATTGATTTCTGTATGGATTGGGCCTCGTGATGCACATCAAGTCAAGTCGTCAACAAGTAAACTTTCCTGTAGGGATGGCAATCGGGTCCGCGGGTTCGGGCGCCCGTCGGGTTTCAGACCCGACGGGGGTGGGTTTGGGTGCTGTTTTGCACCCATGGGTCCGCCCGAACCCGACCCGTCTAATTTCGGGCGTGGGTTCGGGTTTTAAATTGGACCCGCGGATGCCCATCGGGCGCCCGAAAAGAAGCCTTTTAGCAATTTTAGCCCAGCCCAACAAGAAACCCTACCCCCTTCGACCCTTCCCCCAATTTCCCCATCCCAGCAGGCAGCAGCCGCCAGCCAGCATCCCTCTCCCGGCCTCAGTCCCTCACGCAGTCACGCGGTCACGCCCCACTGCAGTCTGCACTCTGCAGACCAGCAGCCGCCGGCCGCCGCCGGCCACTCCGCCAGGCGCCAGCCCCCAGCTACCACCGCCCAGGCGCGCCGCGCGCACCAGCTCCGGCGCCCGGCGTCCGGCGCCCGGCGTCCGGCGCCCTGCTCCGGCCCCCTGCGCGGCTGCGCCCCCTGCGTCCGGCCGGCCGGCCCCCTGCGTCCGCCCCCGGCTCCGGCCCCCTCCGTCCGGCTCCCCGCGTCAGGCCCCTGCTCCGGCGGCCGGCGCCCGGCGTCCGGCCCCCTGCTCCGGCCCCCTGCGTCCGGCCTCCTGCTCCGGCGCCCGGCGTCCGGCCCCCTGCTCCGGCCCCCTGCGTCCGGCCCCCTGCGTCATGCCTTGTTGGTTCTGAATTCTGATGGAGTGCTAGACCACGTTTTGTAACTAGCACTTATGTTTGTTTGTTCCTGTAATCGTGTTATTTCTAATCGTTACAACATTTATGTTATGGATTTAATGATTTATGGTCAAGTGCTTGTTGGAATAGTCATTTATGTTATGGATTTATGTGGCTGTATGGATTTATGTTATGGATTTATGTTGGAATAGTGCTTGTTGTGGATCTATGTTATGGAATAGTCTTTGATTTTTGCTTCATCACATATTTAATTGCAAAACCCGACGGGCACCCGCACCCGACCCGAAACCCGACGGGTTCGGGCGTGGGTGCAAAATTCCACCCATGGGTGCGGGTGTGGGTTTAGTTTTCGACCCGATATCATTTTCTCATGGGTCGGGTTTTGGCTCCACCCGATCCGAACCCGACCCATTGCCATCCCTACTTTCCTGTGCACCTATCGCTTGTACTTTCAACATGAGTCATGTGAAAGGATAACAAAACTCAGTTCTCGAAGGGTAAACTTCAGTATCATATGCCCAATATAAAATTAAATATCTCTACAATGTCGCGGCCAACCAAAGACAAGGCCACCGCGACCATACAGTGCCTGAATCTGAGATTGTACACTGAGCAACGCCAAGAGTCCGGTGGCTTTCAGTAAATAGATCAGCATTCGAAAATTGCAAAGGGCAAAATTCACCCTGGGAAGAGTACGCCGCTCAATTGGTGACTCTGTACTTCTGCAGAAATAAATGTTCCGATCGATTTTGTCAGTCAAATAATGTTGAAGATATAAAATACAACAGACCAATCTTATGGGGAGCTGTTATGAAATTGCAAGTCAAGGTAGACCGATCTTATGGGGAGCTGTTATGAAATTGCAAGTCAAGGTGAGTAAGCTTATCTCCGTCTTAGAAGAGATTTGCATAGTATACCTAACGAGTCAAATGTGTAATAGCACATGTAAACAAATCAGCGATAGATTTGAGTCAATCACTGATAATGCACGCTGCTCTCTTAGAAGTGTCTGGCAAAGGTTTGTAAGCAGATAACGGCTAGAGGTCTACTATTTGGAAGTGTCGGAAAATGTACCTTAACAGTGTTAAGCAGAACTTTGGCTTCACTGTTGTTGTTGAAGTGATCACGAACAGGCTGGAAAAAGGAAACTAGTCAATTTTCGCTACTCAGAGAAAACCAATGTGTGAATCAACACTGAGGGAAATGCATGATACTTCCTCCTAGACAAAGGTGCCCCATGGGTTCATGATGGAAAAGTTCATACAAAATTGCATTGGCAAGAAACATGACCAACGATGCAGCAACAAAAAATGGTCCATCAATTCATTTTGTCAGGATAGCAGCTACTGCAATTTCACGGCAACACAGTACAAAGACTAGAAATCGGTGAAGCATATATAAGTTTATGACCAGGGAATGATTGCACCATATTTATTGAAAAAGGTGAAGGCTGAATGAAGAGAGAATTTTACCTGCAATATTTCATTTATTGCTTTTGCCAGTGCAGGTTTAACATCGGCAGGATGCAAAGCACCACTCTCATATTCAGAAATGAGTTCATCCATGGTTAAAAACGTCCTGTTTGAAGCAAACACTTTATAAGCCACATCTCATGCTAGAAGTTCAAATAACCTAATTGATACAGAATTAATTGCATGTGCTCATGTGGCAGCTGAATATAGACAGTGGTGTCACAGAATTATATAAATTCTCTGATTCTCTCACATTATTGGAAGAAAATGGAATCTTGGCACATCAGAAATATGAAACTTACTTGTTACCACCATTGCTTTCCTTGCGGATGACCTCAAACTTTCCAAACCAGGGGAAGACGATGTATTTAATGTACTCCAAACAAGGATTTCCCTCAACAATTTTGGGAGGACAGAAAGCTTGCTTTATCTTCACATTAACCTGGGCCTGCAACAATGAAGTTAGTTATGAAACTATATTAGCTTGGAAAGAACAAAGGGTCTCCATGGATGAATGATGCTACTGTACATTGCTAACTAAAATAAATATGACACCAGGTACGAATTAGAGACACAACAGAAAATAAATGCAGAAGAGCGCATTTTGTCCGAGCCATTTTTGACTGATGACTGTACTGCGCCTATAATGAGCGCAAAGAAACAATCCAGGCAAATGACAGACACATAAATACAAATAAGAATTTAATCCATTCACTGGAATATGTAAATTGAATACACGAGAAATCAGCACTTAAGGCTACAAGGAGTCAGTGACGACAGCTTTTCCAGATTAAACCTGGCCAAGACCAAACTTTTGCAGTGCATAGCAAATATATAACATATCCTATACATCCTAGCCATCCTTCACCAAGCTACCATCTCCACTCACCAATGCAAACAAAAGGGCTGCACTTGCACCCTGCCTTCAGCAACCATTGATGCATAAATGCATTTTGCGTTGGTCTCAATTTAATATGCTAAGAAGTCTATAACATGGTAAAGCTGGTATTTCTGCATCATTAGGTGTCACAAGCATTGCAGGCAACGAAACAATGTTTGGAAAAACATATCATGAGAAAATATACCTCATCATCTTCCATAAAGATAGCGGAGGATGGATCACTCTTTGACATCTTCTCCTGGCCTTCTTTAAAACCAGGGAGCATATCTGCATTTAAGGTTAAGGGAAAATACATATTTACACAAACCCAGGAATGAATAATCACTTGTTCCAAGTTCCATTACTAGGCACATATGTCCAAGGAATGTAAAGGAAAAAAAATGAAGATCAGGATACGATGTGACAGAATAATAGGTTTGTTCTTCCTTTTGATGTCATCGCAGTACTCCCTAGCTAGCATATTCACTTTCCTTTGGTCCATCCCCAACTGGCATATGTCAGCCTACAAATGGAAAAGGATAAGAAAAATGAATTGTCACCATCGAATTCGGTAAAGTAAATACAGTCAGAATGGAATACTTGCCTTCAAGAAAAATATATCAGCACATTGCATGCAAGGGTAGAAAATCTGGGCAGCAGTCAATTCTTCCTGGTCACTTCTGCCCATAATTTGGCCGCATCTGCAAGTAAGGAAAAGAATAGAATCACTTAAACTTTATAAGCATATAAAAATGGGGAACCATACCATGTCCAAGCTGAAGTTTTTTAGGTGAAAACCAACTTTTAATGCAAAATGCAATCTAACAAGTGATTACCTGGTAATTCTTTTGACATTGTTTCTCCGAGCAATGTCCATCACAAGTGGCCAGTACTCGTGCGCACGCTTGTTAATCTCTTCTGAAGACCAAAGGAACTCCACACCATCAAGGTTCATCCCAGCCGCTTTCCAGATCTCGATCATGTAGCGCCCGACTGTCTGGATTTTCTTCAGGTCACCTCCCATCTTGTTGTTGAGCTGTGCGAACCAGTCCGCAATCCAGATTTTCACCTTGCATCCAGCCCTGACCATCTTGTTGACGTTGATGGTTTTGACAACACCCTGGGGGGTACATGATAACATATATTACAACCAACTCTTTGTTGAAACCTGCAGGCTTAATTTTTTTTTTCAACCACACTGCTCCTAGTTTTTCTGCTCATTGGAAATCTATTGGGGCAATAGAGCACATGTGTAGTGCAAACAACAACTAGGTCTAAGTGCTACCATCCTGAATATTGACTTGGGTGTCTAACTAGGTTCACCTGGTAATGCAAGTTACTACTCCCTCCGTCCTAATATATAAGGCGTAACCACTTTTTACTCGAGTCCCATAATATAAGGCGCACTCTCTCTATACGCACGTATATCGATGCAGTAATACTAGTGTTGATAGAGAGAATTAAATACATTCCTTGGTCTTTGAACCAGAGGTGATTACGTCTTATATACTGGGACGGAGGGAGTAGACGATAAAATACCACCCAAGTTAATCACTTGCTCGTTATCTCAGAAAATTGTGGATATTGACTTGGGTGTCTACCTGGGAACGCAAACTACTACTCCCTCCGTTCCAAGTTACTACTACCCAAGCCAAAACGACCATAATTTGGAACGGGGGGAGTAGATGGTAAAAATACCACCCAAGTCAATCACATGCTCATTACCTCAGAAATTCTGGGAGCAAAACTAGTCTAAGTTCCGGTTACTCCACAACCCGTGAAATCATCGCAAGCAAAGCGCTCTCGAAGCAATTAGTACTTCAGAGAGGTCGCAGCTAGAGACGCTAACATATGCCCGAACCTGAGCAATGTGCATACGTCCGGAGGGCTCGAAGCCGTCGTAGCAGATGGGGACGGGCTTGTTCTGCAGCAGGCGCATGAGCTCGTCCTCCTGGATGCACTCCTCCCCGATCCCCCGCAGCGTCGCGAACCGCTCCTCGAGCGTCAGCGCCGCCACGCCCCCCGCCAGATCCTCGGCGGCCGCGGCCGCGGCCGAGGAGGAGGAGGCGCCGGGCGCCGCCTCGGGTGCCGGCGTGGCGTCCATGGCCGTGTCAGCGGTGGAAGGGTGGGTTCGTTGGGAGCCGGCGAGGGCGAGGGCGGCGGCGGCTGCTTGGTAGGCTTCGGCTTCGGGGGTGTGGGAGGCGGCCACCGGCCAGGGTTTTGCTCAGGATGGAGCCGTGCTCCTTACAGGTGGGGTCCGGGACTCGGGAGCCGTTGGATCCGTGTGTCGGTGGCCCAATCTCGTTAGGCCGGGCCGTCCGTGTCTCTGGGCTAGGTAGGCCGAAATGCGTGGACGCGACCAGGCCCGTTCGTTCTGTGTCTGTGGCCTGTCGGCAACGACCCGGCCCAAACAACTTTTCCTTCACTGGCGAGCGTGGGCGTCTGCGTCTCCCATTTCCTCAAAAAAAAAAAAAACTGCATTTCCCATCCCCCCTACCGCTGTTTCATCAGTAGGGAAAGAATACTCTGACATACGGTTGCAATAAAAAAGGTTGCATTTTTCACCCCAGAGTAGTTCTAGCACTGTTGCAAATATCTCCTCAAGCTTCTCTTTTTATGCTATTTTGAAATAAGGGGGCAGGAAATTAAATTAACAAGGAGATGTGAAAAAACAATTAATCAATTAATAAATCTATGTGTAAGATCCACTGTCAGTGTAAAAACTTATTAGACCGGATGAGGTTTTAAGAGAGGGATCTTTAATTTAGTTCTACGATGAGGTGGATTGGAGGCCACTATGCACCGCAGCTGGTTAGAGATGCTCATGGCTCATCGAGCACGAGATCATCAGACAACACAACTGTTACAAGATGAACCGACATATGTCCAATGTGCCTGCGTGGTTTTCAAGAAAGCACGCAACCTGCTTCGATACATCGATCGAACATCCGCTTAATTAAACAGTTAAACTCCCCACCGTGTACATGTAGTTTGATCCATGGACGATTGATCACTTGAGCGCATGGTAAGCCCCTGATCCAGCAATGGCGCCCAGCGGCGGAGCCACCATGTAGACCCAGATCTTGGTGTACGTCCCCGTGGCGATCGCCGGCCCCAGCGTCCTCGCCGGATTCATCGACGCCCCTGTCAACTTCCTGCATGCGTGTTCAACCAACAGAGACGTTTGAAGCTTAATTAAGTTACTGGATCGTTCAAAAAAAATAACAATTCGATCGATATTATTTTTTCCCCCCCACGTACCCGAAGACGAGAGCGTTCATCATCACCGCCGCCGCAGCTCCCACTGCCACCAGCTCTTTCACCTGCATGCATCGTCAGAGATCACACCGTGTCATGTGCTCATGTCAGCTGGACGAACGCCGCAGGATCTTACAATCGAGCACCTACTGCGTTGGGATCGGTGGCGAGGGCGGTGACGACGAAGAGGAAGACGAACGTGGCGGCGAACTCGACGAGGAACGCCTCCGCGGCGCCGACCGCCGGCACGGTGGCGACGGCGGCGCCGAGGTCCGCGGGGCCGCCGCCGTAGAGCGCCTTGGCGGCGAACGAGGCCGCGGTGGAGCCGAGGAGCTGGGCGGCGACGTAGGGCGCGAGGTGGGGCCGCGGCAGGTGGCCGAGCGCGGCCATAGCGACGCTGACGGCCGGGTTCATGTGGCCTCCCGACACGTGGGCGAGGGACGAGACGAGGACCACCATGGCCAGCCCCGCGGCCGCCGCCATGCCGAGCGGGCCCAGCGCGCCGCCGTGCGCCGCGTCCGTGATCAGCGCCGACAGCACGATGAAGACCAGCAGGAACGTCCCCAGCAGCTCCGCCACCACCTTCTTGATGAGAGGGAGCGCCACCCTCTCGGCGGAGCCGCCGGGAGGCGGATGGGATGGCTCGGTGTGTTGGAACCCTAGTGGCAGGATCTTGTTGGAAGGAGACCTCGGGGGGATGAAGATTGCTATCTTGTCATCGCTCATGGTCTCCATGGAAGCTGCTGCTGCCGGTGGTGGGATGCTCATGGAGACGTCCATGGAGACACTCCTCCTACGGTCCATTTCTGCCTGTCAAACAGCTACCTACTCTGTAAGACTCTATCTGACCAAATGATGAGCTCTGTTGTGACGCGAGCTAATTCTGCAACGATGGGAATGACAGTGTAGATTTGAGGGTGTGTATACATATATATATATATATATATATATATATAGAGAGAGAGAGAGAGAGAGAGAGAGATAGATGGGTTCTTATGGAAGAGACATGCTTTTTGGCTGTCATGGAACTATGGAAGCGAGTAGATGTCATGCACCTGTCCAAAAACAAAACAAAAAAAAATCATTTCATCAGAATGAATGAACTCACGGGCGATGATTCAGAAATCGCCAAATGGAAGTATGAGATGGTGCAAATCTCTTGCATGTTTTACCTGTTCAAACCACTGCACAACGATGGGAACTGCAGAGATACTTTATTTCTTTCCATGGGCATCTCTTGGTGCTCGCTACTGCCTCATGCCGTCCCCTCTAAATTTTGCCTCTTTGCTGAACGCACATCATATCCTATTCCTGACATGTCGAGAGCACATACAGTATCTGGAAGCTGCTTGATTCTTGATGGACGATAGATTACTGGACCATATCATCAGTACCATGTCAGTCAGCTGGTGTCTTGGAGCTGACACTGACTGGCTGAAATGGTTACAAGTGCATGCCAGGTACCTCAGATCACTCCAGGTAGAGAATGGCATCAAGCAGCCGGCCGGGATCGATGGAGCTTAGTTAGATCGAATCAGATCGCTTCAATCATCACATCCAAGAGCCTTTCGCCCTCATAAGAGATGCTTGCATTGCTATTCATAATCATTGCCTTTCTCTGAAGAAAGTCTCCCAGATGTTGAGACTTTTTTCTATAGAAAAAAGCAGGCTTGGTCTGGCAGAAAATCAGATAACCTAGACCAAGTCAAATTCAGGTGCGCGCGGGACACCAACTACTCAAGAATTGCAGCGGCAGCCGTGGCCCGTGGAGGCGTGGACACCGGATCAGCGCCATGGTCTTCAGGGGATGGCAGAAACGCCAAAGTCAACTCCTCTATCTTGGTCTTGGCGCAGAAGTTGTTTGTGCATGTGCCCTCCAACTGCAAAGTTGAGCTGACGCTTTTGCTTGCATCATCTCTCTAGTCCAGCCCAGGGATGAGAGACGATGACAAGTATTATATACTGAATAAATACAGGTGTTTAAGTTCTCATTTGACCAATGAATTGAAAACTGAACTCAACTATTTCAGAAGAGGGCGTTGACATTTTTTTATCATGCTGACATTATTGCTCGTAGCAACTTCCTTCTCCGTGCCGTTTGGCGTTCTGCCCCGCCCTTTCAGGAACTCCTTGGAAGGCCCCAGCTTTTATTCAGTAGCATCGCCCTACCAAAAAATTAGCATTTCCAACATCCAAACTCCAAAGCCCCGCAGATAAGATCCAAAGATCATTAATTCTACTATATTAAGTTGTAAACTTGTAACAGGTGCCATATTGACCTGTTTTGCACAAACACAATGTTGCATAGTGGATTTATTATTCCTGAATTAATATAATTCAGAAGGGAATCAAAGTAGGCATGTCCGTGTCCACCAGTTCCCCACTGCATGGTATGTCAGAAGGAGCTCCTCAATGTTCACGGACGGGCGAGGTAGGTCGATGAATACAGAAATTGTTCATTGAGACGATGATTGAACTTCAAAATGGAGCGCACAAAACTTTTTGATTAACTAATACTGCAACTGTGCACCAAGAGTGAAGAGTAAAACAGCACAAAAAAGGTACAAGACTGCATTACATGCTGATAATTTTTTTCATTTCTTGTAAGAAGAAGTGTCCTGAGTATGTGGGATTTTATTTTGTTAAAAATAGTGAATGCAGCTATGAACTGCCTGTTGCACTAGGCAGGAGCCGATCAGAAGAAAATTTCGAATATCGGGGTACTACTATATTATATAGTGAGTTGAGAAAGTTCTTATAATATTTTCCACAACAAGGTATGAGTTGGATCAATGGACTGTCTGTCATTTGATTTACCTTGACTCTCACACGCCCCTGTGGCATGTGCTGCTGCTGATACCAGCGGCTTCAGATTTGCTGCGGCAGGGGTGTGCGCCGGGATCAGCACCCTGTTTTTCAAGCAACGCAGGAATGCCAAGGTCAATCCTTCATCTAGATTCTTCCAACAAGCTTCCTGTCCTCAACCGCCAGGTTTTGTCTGCGTCATCTCTCTACTCCCGTTTCTCTATGCGGAAGTATCTAACTAACATCGTGGTCGTTCAACAGATTTTTCTTTTTGAAAAAAAAAATCCCTGAAGAGAATCAGCACGTTTTGCCGATATGAACAGCTGAACAAGAGGTGAACTGAGCTAGGTCAGAATATTCCATTCTGAGCCAGAGATCAGAGATGATGGCAACAAGTATTATTGAATAAACACAGCTGTTGAGAGCTCTCATTTGATAACTGAACACTGGCCCAGAAGGGGCGCGTTGACGTTGTTATTATACTTACATTGCTGTAGCATTCTAGCACGATCCTTTCTCCGCAGCATTCTGTTTCCGCCTTTCGAAACCCATGAACTCAGCACCCGTGCCGCTGCAAATTTGGAGGCAGCTGGTTTCCACAACAGCAGCTGCGGCGCATGTTGTGCACACGATAACCAAGCAAAATCAGATGCCTATATATACCCCTCCACTCCACTGCCATGCTCCATATCACATCCAAGCATCGGCAACAGAAATTCCTTTGGTCTTCAGAGATCAAAACAGCAGAGTAAAGCATCATCATCCAGTTTAAGTACCCATTATTAGTGAGGTTCAGTAGCTTGCCTTTGAGAGGAAGAGCGAAAGCGCGGCATGGATGCGGCTGCAGTTACAGTCCCACCATTGCAGACAAGTGAGAGCAACAAGATCTCCATCATCATTTCCCCAAGGGCTGCAAGCTCCAAGGTCATGCCATTTGAGCTGATCGGTGCTGGCAGTATCAGCTCACATCCTCATGCTACTCCTGCCGAATCCTCTGATGCTCATGCAACTCGTTATCATCAATGGAATCACGGCTTACCAAAGATGAAAGCAGTTCCTCTTATCAAGAAGGTAAATTACAAACCGTAACAGTTTAACAGACATTTATCTTTCAGTTTTCTTCAGATGTATAATCTTGCAGGTCTCGGCTACTGTTGTTGCAGGTGATTGCGGAGTTCCTTGGCACATTCATATTGATCTTCACCGTGCTTTCCACCATAATCATGAATGAGCAGCATGACGGAGTTGAGAGCCTACTTGGCATTGCAACATCTGCAGGTTTAGCCGTCACTGTTCTCGTGTTGTCCCTCATCCACATATCTGGCTGCCACCTGAACCCAGCAGTTAGCATCGCCATGACCGTGTTTGGCCACCTCCCACTTGCTCACCTTCTGCCTTACATGACTGCACAAGTTCTTGGCTCTATCGCCGCTTCTTTCACCGTCAAGGGCATCTACCATCCAGTGAACCCTGGGATCACCACCGTGCCCAAGGTTGGGACTGTCGAAGCGTTCTTCCTTGAGCTCATCATGACATTTGTACTTTTGTTCATCATCACCGCTCTTGCAACTGATCCCCATGCAGTAAGTTTTCTATTGGTTCCACCATCCATTTGCATTTTCCCTTCAATTGCATGCAATATACTAATGATATTCTCACCACTATTTTCAGGTGAAAGAGTTGATAGCAGTGGCAGTTGGGGCAACAATAATGATGAATGCTCTTGTCGCAGGGTATGTAAATATGGAATTTTCAGAAACACTTTTCATAAGGAGCTGTCTTGTGGACTTAAACTTTCAGATTTTTTTTTCTAAAAGAATATTTCCATTTTTTATCTTATGAGCAGGCCATCAACAGGAGCATCAATGAATCCTGCACGCACAATTGGTCCAGCAATTGCCACTGGGAGATACACTCAGATTTGGATCTATATGGTGGCAACCCCTCTGGGTGCTATAGCTGGAACTGGGGCTTATGTTGCAATTAAGCTGTAATTAAAAACAGGTAAGAAGTTTTAAGGAATGTAGTAAATATTAACAATAAGAAATCCTGTTTGTCTGTGTAGGTCTGACTAATCATGCTTTTGCAGGGAGCAAGTGTTTCTAGGAGCATTCTGAATATCTGATACTACCTGAATGTAAATACACTACAATTCTTCTGACTCATGGTCAAGTAGCAAGTTGGATTATGACTTTTTCAGCTTCGAAGGAGTGGCTAAAGTGTAGATGCATTGCAGAATGCTAATTTCATCATTTGCACAGTTCATTTCTCCCCTTCTCTTATTGGTTTCTTCCAGATGTACATAATGTAACATCCTTCAGCTCTATGTTGATGCTCATTTATTCTCCTAATCCTCAAGAATCGGTTGGGGATCCTAAAAAGGGGAAAAATATTGTATTTCTGACATACAATTGTCCTAATTCAGACATTTTTATTCAACAAGAACCTCTTGGTAAAGCCCAGAATTTTAGCAGTAACTTTACTACATGTTAGACTTAGACAGATCAAAGTTATATTCAAGTTAAAACCGCAAAATTTTACAAGAGCACTTTCAGTACTACTGCCAAATGGAGCAAATTAACAAACTGAATTTGGGAGGAAGGGGGTGCAGAAGAGAGCACTGCTCCTAGGAGATTCAGAGCAAAAAGGGATCTCATGGCCATGGTGACATACTGAATAGTAGACTTCTGTTAACCAGTTCAGTGTACTAATAAATGCTAATTGGTACCCCCAAAAGAGAAGCCTAATTAACCTAATCGTCGCCTGATCTATGTTATATAAGAAAGTGGTTAGCATCGGAAGTAATGCGAAATAGGCATGTGCACCGGCTCCCTGCTGCTCTTCGGTCTGATCCCGAGAAATGCTTGACGGCCGGAGGCGCCAGGAGCGAGCGACTGAGCTGCTCAACGTCCACGGCGGGCTGACGAAAGGTCGACCCACTGCAGCGGGTAGACCATGGGACTAGAGCTCCGGCCACCGTGGCCGGGGACTCGGGTACCGGAACACACATGACGGCGCCGGAGGCGACGACCCAGCACAAGAGGGAGAGGTTTTGGCGCTGCCTGCCTAGGCAAAATGGCAAGCCAATGGCCTGGGCCCATAAATGAGCCTGCTGCAGCACGAGCTTGTTGGCAAAACGGTGGTAAGCCTAATATAGGCTTGTTTCTGTTGTGGGCCACCATTTTGCAGCCCGAACTATAGTTAGCCAAATGGGCCGTCCGGCACGACCCGGCCCTAGCACAGCTTGGTCCAGGCATGTTTCGGCCTGACCCTATCTGGCCTCATCAGTTAATCAGGCCGGGCTGAGCCGCCCGGCGTGCCGACTCAGCGGTCCAGGCACGACCCTAAACCCTCATAGGGTGTGTTTGGTTGGACTTTTACATCTGCTTTTGCTTTTGCAAAAGCCAAAAGCCAACCAAAGGGCTTAAACGCCCTAGTTGCTTTTGCCCAAAAACAGCTTTCACCCTAATACAAATGCAAAAGCACATTCTCCCTGCTTTCAGTAACTTTTGAGGTAAAAAATTACCCACCTGCCACTGGTTATGGAGAAAAACGTTTCGTTCTATTGACCTTGCCCGCAGCCCCCCTCCCCCCCCCCCCGCGCCGCTAGCGCCCGGCCGCCTCCCGCCTCGCCCCCACCCCCCGCCGTCGCCCCCCCCCCCCCCCGGCGGCAACCTGCCCCCACCCCTGCGCGCGCGCCGGTAGAAGAATTTCTGGCTGAGGTTCGGTTTGTTTTGGAGCTAGCACGCCCCGACGCCGCGTCCATAATAGGGCCGGGCCCTACGTGCCCGTGCCGGCCCAGGCACTGTACCACAAATTACCACTCATTCAACTCATTCTCTATGTACCAAGTTGAAAACATGAATCTTTCAAGCAATTTCACAGTACTAGATCAAGAAAACTTATAATTCAGAAGGAAAAGAAATAAAGACAGGCATAGAAATAAGAGATGATCCAAAATATTGAATATTATTGAGCTTTAGTGCAATAGCTACCTCATTAAAAACCTATCTAGGTAAAAACTCACACCTCATGCGAAAACTATAGATAGGAAAAAAGTACAGCCCAGCTCAAGTTAAATAGTTCAAGTTCAACCACGTTACAGTACAGTTACACCCCAATATTATAATTATAAATTTGAACCATCAAGAAAAAGTTCTTCAAGATTTTTATCCTCCACTGAGTGTTGGGCCACCAGCTTCCCAATCCTTGATGCAGGTGAGCATCTCTACCATCTCCGGGTTCAGTCGGCACCGCCTTTCTTCAATGATCCTGCTAGTAAGACTAAATGCAGATTCTGAAGAGATGGTAGAAACAAGAACAGTTAAACATCCTTAGCTAAGATTAAAAGCACTGGATAGGTTAGTTTGTGCTTATGCCACCAGGTTAAGATGTTGAGGTCATCATCATCATTATATTGATCCATAGTGTCACTATCTAAATATGACGACGATTCATATCCAATACCAAGACCAGTAGTGCTTGCTGCATGCAGCAAGGCACTTGCTGAGGTCCTTCTAGATAGAGAGGGTGGGGGGGGGGGGTGAAGGAAATACAAGAAGCCATACCAGATGAACTTGACCTTAAAGAACCAGCACCTTTTGATACAAAAATCTTATCCCAGGCTATTTTCTTCCTACCAGTAGAGGGTTGTTGTGCAGGCTTCTGTTATCTCACTGCACCAAATTTACTATCATACTTGTTAAACATAGTTGCAAGCTCAGCTCTTACCTTAGTGAAGTAAGCAGAATAATCAGTACCGGTAAGTTTAGCTAACAGCAGTAATACATTGTTGAAACCTCTTAACTTAGCTTTAGGATCCAAGATGGATGCAACAGAATAAAATATGGGAATGTCTCTCTAATACTTCAAGTATTTATCTTTCATAGGGACTACAACATTTCTAAGCAAACTATTATTCTCATAAGAATTTAGGTAGCCAACAATCTCAATTAGATGATGCCGTATTAGTGGAGATGTAGGATAATAAACACCAGAGAGTGCAACAATTGAATTATAAAAAAATCAAGAAATTCTAAAATCTTCTCACCAACATACCATTATGCTTCAGTCAAGAGTATATGATCACCTTGTCCCCAGGGATAGTGAGCTGGAGGAACACACTGAATGTGCTCTTATAAGGGATGACATGTTTAAGCATGAGGTAGGTAGAGTTTCACCTCACCTCCATGTCCAAGCCAAACTTTCTAGGTCATGTACCAGTAGCAATGCAATAGCTTTTGTATGTAGCAATGCGCTGGTTAGAAGAGTTCAAGAATAAAATTGCAGTTGTGAATGCCTCCAGGTAAGGCTTAAGCCTCTTCAAGCCACACTTAAGAATTAGATTAATTATGTGATAGGCACAATATTGATGCAAAAAAGAGTTCACCAACATAAGCAGACAATCTAGAGGCCAGTCTTTCCACTGCATTAGAATTAGCAGAGGTATTATCCAAAGTAATAGGAAACACCTTATCAGCCAAAGCATACTCCTCAAACACATGAAGCAAAGGCTCAGCAATGTTCTCACCAGAGTGAGACACCTCAATGAGCCTAAGACCAATTATCTTTTCTCTAATTGCCAATCAGAGTTAACAAAATAGGCAACCACACTAAGATAGTCCTCCTTAGCATTTCCAGACCACATATCAGATGTAAGAGCAACAGAAGAAACCCCATCACCCAAAGTCACAATAAGCTTAGCACGACAATCAGCATAATACTTCACAATATTTCTAGTCGTGGTCTGCCTAGACACAAAAGCAAACCTAGGGTTGTGGGCAATTTTAATGTACTCCTCAAAAGCATCGGGTCTCACCCAAACAGATAGGAAGATCAAGTCTAACAATCAAACAACAGAGCTGGGTTGACGCACACTACCATCAGGGTTAAACTGAATCATGGTTTGAGACATACGAGACTCACGAGACTTAGCATTTCGAACTTCACATCTCTCTCTATGCCGTTGCAGATGACCAGTACCATTGGAAGACAGACCAGAGTAGACAGTTTTGCAATGCTTACACATAGCTTGGAAGCGAATGTTCTTACCGTCCATAATTTTGTAGACCTTGTTGAAATCATTCAGACATCAGAGGTGCACGGGCACCTCCTCTTGGTGCTGGTGGTCACGGTGTCGGGCTCGGCACCAGCACCAGCTGCATCACCCGTGCCATCGCCGTCACTGTCATCAGCAGCAAGATTGATTAGCGAGGTGGCGCTACGACCGAACAGGGCTTCCTGGTCCGCCACAAGGTCATCTTCGTCATCTCCAGGGAGCCCCATCATATGAAGATCATCATTGATGGAGTGCCTTTCATCGTCATCGGCCATCGCGGCTGCTCTGATCCCTCAACGGCCTGCAAAAGAATAAGAACATAAGAACAAGAACAGAGGCACAAGAACAGAAGAACAAGACCAAAGAAATGGGGTTTACCTGCTGCGAGATCGGAGCACTAGAGTAGTCGATGAGTCAACGACCAAACGGCCCACTGGTTCCTCACGACTTCACATATCTACAACCAATCTGCGAAGCCGGAGCACCATAGCGGCCGATAGATGGAGCACTAGGACCAGGGCACTAGGATCTACAAGACCACGAGAAGGAGCGCCAGAGCAAGAACACAAGAACAAGACCAAGGATCTGCGAGACCGGATCACCGGAGCACCATGGTTCAACACGGCTTCACAGATCGGCAACAGATCTGTGAGACCAGATCACCGGAGCACCATGGCGGCCGCCGAGTCGACGAGAGGATGAGAGCTCTAGATCTAGAACACGAGCTCGCTCGAAATCCAGTGGCAGGAGTGGAACGGAGAGAGCGGGGTGAGAGCTGGAGGCGAGGAGTCGGTTAGGGTGTGGAGGAGAGGCCGGCGGTGGCCGCTGCCAGCCGCCGGAGAGCTAGGGTTTTGGGAGGGGAGCGGAGAGCGGAGAGAGAGATACGAGAAGGCGAGGCGTCGGGGAGGCGAGTGGAGGGAGCTGGAGGCTAGGGTTTGGGGCGCTGAGGGAGGGCGAGCCGGCGGGGCATATATGCCCCCTCCCAACGGCTAGTGGGTTGGGCCAACGACTCGCTGGTGGTGGTGGGGGGGGGGGGGGCAACGGGCCAACGGCTATAGTAGGCCGGGAAACCGGACCGCCATCGGACCTGGCCATTAGTTGAGCCATACCTGGGCCGGTACTACGGGCTAAGGTAACGGCCTACGCACGGCCTGCTCCATCGTGCCAGGCCAGCCCGGGCATGATTGGCATCGTGCTAGGCCAGGCTCGTGCCGGGCTTTTTTGGGTCGGATTTCGTGCCACCCGTTTGGCCTGACCCAGATGGCCAACTATAGCCCAAACGGGGGCTTCTAGCTCTCACATTTTTTTGCTTATTTTTATAGTAAAAAATATAAATTCCGGAACAAAAGGAATTGACAAATGATGACATCAGCCACCAAACACAGGTGTCCAAATCCTCGTTGCCTTTTATTTTCTTTTCTAAAAAAATCCTCCTTGCCAGTGCACGCAAAAACTGCCAGTCTTGGGGCAGATCATAATGCATCACGACAAATGTAATCCAAAAGAAATGATAAGATTTTTTAGTATAATCCAAAGCTATGATGCAGCTAGTGATATGGAGTTGGTGGCATGATAAGATTGTTTGAGGATTCTTCCTGTGATCCCTGCTGCAAGCGCAAGAACAGTTCAACCATCGGTCTCTCTCTCTCTCTCTGAAAGAAAATCACAGACACAGGACCACAAATCGCCAGTGAAAATTCAGCGGACTTTGAACTTAACAGTGATGACACAGCCTGTGGAAAAATGCGGTGATTGACAAGCACGGGGCTCTTGGAGATTGGGTAGCACCACGTCCCTTTGTCCTAGTGGTACGTGCTTTCCAACTCTTTTGGGGTGTAATTGGAGACAACGGAAAAAAAAAGATACCGGGCTGGTGATGCAACCGGTGAGCTTACCAGTTCGCTGGATCTCGTACTGGTCAGAAAACCGGTTCTTCACCAATTGACGAGTTCAACCACCGGTTCATAAAGAAAGATAAAAACATAATGATGTTAAGTAATTTTTTATTATCATCACAAAAGGAACTTTGTAGTCTAGCCGCTTTTTCTGCTGGCTTTGGTGGGCTTAGCACATTAATTTTTCTTTTTCACATTCTGTAGCACATCGAGTCGAATCGACAGCGGTTCAATGCAGAAGCCGTCGGTTTAACTCGGTTCTTTCATTTCTAAGAAAAGTTAAACCCGATTCTAATATGGTTGGCACTGACTAACTGCTTGCCTGACCTTATAGTTGAACTAAGCAGTACGTAGCAATAATATGTGGTGCTATATATGATATACCTATAGCTCGGATATGGACGTGTTAAGATGGAACATCAAGAAGAAGAGTTGGCAGCTGACTATGTGTTGCAATTTGATATTGCCAACCTCTACATGCACTTTTCATCTTTACTTGTGCAGGAGCAATAGCTACGACCTCTGGCCATGTCGCGATGTATCGATATAGCTCCAAGGGGTAGGAGGGCTTGAGCTACCACTGCCGCTAGATTCGCCACTGAGCATGTTCAAACCAGATGGTGAGTTTCAGAAACTCGCGGACCAACTTTTGGGGCTCTATAGCATCAAAAGAACGATATGCATCAAGTGATAGATACACATGGGCACAACTTGTACGCCATAAGTTTCCAAAGGTGATTTCTTCCTAGTGGTTAGTGGCACTTTTCCGGTAGTACGATCGCTTCTCTCTATGCGATAATATGCACCGTCGGTTGCTGCGCTCCGCGCGGGTAATAGCAAGAGAGTGAAGAACGAACGATCCTCAGTTAGCAGTGAAGGAATCCGACTCGAGTTTGTGAGTCAAAGGCATGGCAAGAAAACGAGTGTGACTTATTTTTCTATTCAATTGTTGCTTTCACAATCAATCACTAACCCTAGGTGATATTTTGATCGATGACAAAAATGTCAAGTTCACGGAGCCTAAAGAAAAAAATAAAAGAAAATAACATGGACGCATGGGTGTTGGCATACATGCAATGCATCAATACTGAGTGAACTGAATAAGTAGCAAGTTGCCCACTTTTCTTAACTAACTCTTCTAATTTGCTAATCAAGCAATGCAAAAGCTCACACGTTCAAGTCATAGAGTGGTACGATTTATTAGTCATACAACAAATCTTAACGGACTAGATGAGATAACTTAGCCTCAAAACTCATTTTTTTTAAAGTTCAGTAGCTGTCCAGAAGCACTGCTCCTGTCCTCCTTTAATTTCTCTATGGAGCTCAGGGGTAGTGGGTTTGAGCCCCTGCCCATCTAGATCCATCCTTAAGCAGTTTCAAGGTAGGTGACAAGACTAACCTCTGCATGTAGATCATCAATTGTTAGAAAAATAATATGGATACATACACATCTGCATCTATGCAATGCATCGACACTGAGAGAACTGAATAAGAAGGTAGCAAGTTGCAGGGCAGGAAAATGCAAGTTACCCTTTAACTAAATCTTTTAATTTGTTGATCAAGCAATGCTACAGCCCACTCTTCAACTCATCAAAAATAGTGGCATGGTTTTATGATACAATAAATCTTTAATACTATGGATGAGAGAATTCAGCCCCAACACTCAATATACAGTTTAATAGCTATCTAGAAGCACTCTTCATTCTCTCATTTCTCATGAGCCCCCTCCCCCTCTAGATATGTTCCTAAGCAATTTTAAGGTAGGTCACAAGCTTCAAAAGTTTATGAATCAATTTTGTTGGAATCTACACTAGAACAATAGCAAGCGACGCAACTTGTAAATTATTTTTTGAAAAACACAACTTGTAGATTATCAGTTGGCAAGCGCGTGTTTATTCTCATTCAGGTAAGTTGTTGGGATGTGATCGAATCAACTTTGGTCTATCCTCCTGATTTGCTTGAGATTTAAACACTATTATTCTATTAGATTTATTTGCCATCATATAGTATATTTATTATTCTCACATGACCAATGTAATAAGCCATGGCCATGGTCTCCACATTTTTCATCGCCCTAACTAACCAAAGTGACATCTCCTTTATAAGAACCTATCGCTATGTTATCATCATTGATAATGGCAGCCCTCCTTTCATGCATAGTGAACACAAATTCCAGAAGGTGGCTTGAACTCGGTGTCCAAATTCTTGCTGCCCATACGTCCATGCACAAAGAACAGCGAAGCCTTTGGACCCTGAAGAACGATAGAACTATACAGCACTGCAGCTAGTGAACTGGCCTGAACTCGAACTCGATGCCATGGAAGACGAGGCCGCTCTTGGGGTACCATCCCAACGCCTTGAAGCTGGCCACCACCTCCTCCTCCCGGCTGCCGGCCATGCGCAGCCGCCCCATCTCCATCTCCCACCACCCGTCCTCCCTCCGCCTCGGCTGCTGCACCACCGCCTGCTTGCCTCCTCTGCCACGCCTCGGGCTGGCGCCCGCTGTCGAGCAGCCGCGCGGTGCCGCCGCCGGTCACGTCCTTCGTTGGCATCATCGAAAATCAGATGGTGGCATTCTGGACATCGAGCATGACAAGGCGGCCGTCGGACCTCAGCCAAAGAACGTGGGGAGGGAGTTGAGGAGGGGGCTCCGGCGATTGGCCACCCACACGGTACCACATGGCGAGGTACGTGCCGGAGCGGCCGTCGGCGCTGTCGCCCGACCGAGGTGAAGAACCCGAGCTCGAACATGAGTGCTTATGATACAATAAATCTTTAATACATTGGATGAGAGAATTCAGCCCCAACACCCAATATGCAGTTTAATAGCTATCTAGAAGCACTCTTCATTCTCTCATTTCTCCATTAAGCTCAGGGGTAGGGGCCTTGAGTCCCCTCCGCGTATAGATCTGTTCCTAAGCAATCTCAAGGTAAGTGGCAAACTCCAAAAGTTTATGAATCGATTTTGTACGAATCTACACTAGAACAATAGCAAGCGATACATATACCTAGAGGCAACTTGTAGTTTATTTTTTTTTTTGAAAAACACAACTTGTAGATTATCAGTTGGCAAACACGTGTTTATTCTCATTCAGGTAAGTTATTCTATTAGATTTATCTACCATCATAAAATATTTATTATTCTCACATGACCAATGTAACGAGCCTTGGCCATGGCCTCATCGCCCTAGCTGACTAAAGTGACATATCAAACCTATCACTATATTATTATCATTGACAATGGCCGCCCTCCTACAAATTCCAGAAGGTGGCGAACTCGGTGTCCAAATTCTCGCTGCCCGTACGTCCATGCAAAAGAACTTTCTTTTTTGACTCGCCATGCAAAAGAACTGGAAAGCCTTTGGATCATTAAAACCGATAGAACTATACAGCATTGCAGCTAGTGGAGTGGCCTGAACTCGATGCCATGAAGGACGAGCCCGCTCTTGGGGTACCATCCCAGCGCCTCGAAGCTGGCCACCACCTCCTCCTGCTCCTCCTCCCGGCCGCCGGCCGTGCGCAGCCGCCCCATCTCCATTTCCCACCACCCGTCCTCCCTCCTCCTCGGCTGCCGCACCAGCACCTGCTGGCCTCCGCCGCCGCGCCTCGGGCCGCTGGTGCCCCCGAACTTGCGCGCCTCGGCGTCGTCGGGCCGCAGGCACACGGCGTGGCGCGCCGCGGGCCGGCCGCCCAGGGACACCGCCGTCTCCTGGTCCGGGAAGCTGAGGCCGCGGTGGCGGCCCCCCGCCGCGGTGTCGTAGACCAGGTACGCCGCGTAGGGCGCCGCCGGCGTGAGCGCCGCCGCCGGGAGCCGCCCGTAGATGTCCAGGCACGTGCACTCCACCAGCTCCGCCACCTCCCCGAACCTGCCATGGATGGATGCTGATTAATTTGCGGATCCAATTCGTCGTCAGGAAAATAATCCGATCCAAATCGGACCCCAAACGCAAAAGGATACGCGACAAGTATTTTATATTGCAGTTGGTTGGTGCCAGGATAAGGTTGTTCAATTAGCGATTCGTGTGACCCATGGCGCCGCCGCCCGCGGGCGCGAGAACAAGTCGTCCGTCGCGTCGCCGTCGATGCCGACGCGGCATGTTGCTCGCGACGGCGACGTGGTGGGGCTCTCGAAGCCAAACAAACAGTGACAGCCTGAAGAAAAATCAGCTGCCAACCGTATGGGGGCGCCATGGCAGGGAAGAATCGATCGTCCGGGGAGTTGATTGACTGAGACTAGTGGGCAGGTGGTGCCACGTAGTTTTCTCCGGTGTGGTTGAACAGGCTTAAGGTTGAGCTTTTCTAAAAGCTTCCGAGTAGTTAAATCGTGACAGTAACAACTAACAAGCTCATTAGCTCAAACACTTGATCTTTGTTCAGTGTTTTTGGATCTTTATAAAGTGAAAAATAGTGTCTTTTTATTTTTATTTTTTTTGCCAAATTACCTAGTAGTATATATGATATGCACCTAGCTAATTTTGCTGAGTATTTCTTACTGTATCATAGTGGATGCATGCTGGAAACTGAAGTGTGAGAGATTTGATCAAGAATATACGACAAGAGGAGGAATACCTGGAGAGCGGGTGCGGCGTGAACCTCCAGCTGAACTCGCCGTCGTCCCAGGGGAGGCTGAGCCTGCGCGCCGAGAGCGCGTAGCACTTGGCGCCGGTGGCCCTGTCGAGCCACACCCGGCAGCCGCCGTCCCCGCCGACGGCGGCGGCGCTGGCGGCGTCGCAGAGGCCCAGGTAGGCGTCCTTCTTGTTCCTGCCGCCGCCGCCGCCGCCGCCGCCGCCCTTGGCCGGCAGCGCGGCCAGGAGGAGTTGCGCGTCGTCGCTGGGGATGAAGCGCTGCCAGACGTGGTCCGAGTCCGCGGCGGCGCGGAAGGTCGGCGACACGGCGGCGCAGCGGGAGGCGTCGCGCGGGGAGGTGAGCGCGATGGCCTGCGCCAGGCAGTCCGCCGGCAGGTCCCCCAGCTGCGTCTCCCGCCCCCTCGCCCCCTCCGCGGCCGCCGCCATCGCCGATGGGTGGATGCGGTAGCTGGTGCTGTAACTACGAATGAGGTCGGGGCGGACGGGGACAGGATAGCTGCTGACGGACGACGTGCGTCGCGAGTTGGTGGCGGTGGTGGTGGCTCTGGTCCGGCCTGCACCGACGACGGGCATCCTAGACGCCGGCGAGCTTTATATAGTGGGAGCACATGCTGTCGTGGGATTTGATTTGATCTGGTGCGCGCGGGCGCGGGGCCGGCGACAGCGACGGCCGGCGACTGTTCTTGTGCGTGCGGCTGCGTGCACTGTGCGCCACTACTATACTATACAACTAGTAGGAGTACCATTGACCGTGCCCGATCGGAAAACGAGACGTGTGTCCAAGCGGGCCCGGGAGGAAGAAGGTCGGAGCGCGATCCCGGTATGCTCCGCGCACCGCCGGGAGGAGGCGGAGGCCGGAGGGAGGGGGCGACGGGTGGCCCGCCGCTTCGATTCGCTTGCAGGCAACCGGATCTCCTTTCCTGCCGCTCCCATCTCTGCATGCATCCATCCTCTGTCGGCCTGTCACACATACCGACAAATCGCCCACGCTCGCTAGCTAGCTACATCATCGTCTACATGCAGGCAAACGATCGAGCATCGACCGAGACAAGATCCGTTTCAGACATGCAACAACAAGACGCATTGCTCCGAAGTCCAGGCTTGTCGGCCATACCATCCAAGGTGCTTATTAGTCACTACTACAGGTTAGTACTAGTGAGGTCCGGTTTGGATCCTCCATCTAATGATTAGCTAGCTAAAATTAGCTATTAAGGATCCAAACAAATCAGCTAATGAAATAGTTAATTATCTCAGCTAATTTTTACTATAATATTTTATTAGTTGATTGAACCGAGCTAATAAGTAGCTAATGGTGTTTAAAGTCCTTTTACCCTGATCCACTCGCCTCTTTCCTCTGAATTCGGCGCCAAAAAATATAGAAGTAGCATGATCCATTCGTGTTAAAAATTAGTAATTAGCCGATGGATTCAAACACGCCCAGCTAATGGTTAGTGAGCTAATCTTTAGTTAGCTAATAAAAATTATTATCAATTTGCTAGCCAATCATTAGTTGTGAAGGATCCAAATAGAATATAAGTAGAGGCTTTGATTTTTTTTAAATTCTGTTTTTCACTTTTAGCAAAAAAAAACACCACCATGGTGGCCGGGTCGCCTCCTGCCGGTTCAGCGTGATATATTTCTACGTGTGCGTTGTTTGCATCGCAAAGGGCCACATCTATGCATCCATGTCAAGGTCAGCGCAGCGTGCAAGTTGATCGAGCTGTTCCCGGCCCGGCCGGAGCATTAGTCACCACGGGCGATCAATCAAGTCCCACGCAGTCAGCAATCGTGATCGTGTCGAAATAGTCGGTCTCGCTAGCTAGCTACTCTGCTTAACGTCCCGTTTGGGTCTATAAAAATTTAGTCCATTAGATAATGCAAATATATGAATTAAAATGTAGACTAAAGTTCAGTTCCGTCCCAACTAAAATTTAGTTTATTAGTCCTCAAAATTTATCTAATTTAGACTAAACTAACTATCAAACTGCGAAAAGATCAAACTACCCCTCGCCGTAAGCATGCAGGCCCAGCAGCAGCATAATCCAAGAGAAAAAAATATTTCTATTTTATATAGGTATTCGACCTAAAATTTAGTCCATAAATCCAAATAGATTAGACTAATTAAAATTTAATCAGATCATATTTAGTCATCTAATATTTAGTCTAAACTAAAATTTAGTCAAAAGATGATCCAAACGGGATCTAATATAGTCAATAATCACGTACTACGTGCAAAAGATCCACGGCTGTACCTTCTTTCAGGACCAAGGAAACCGCCGAGGAAGACATATAGTCCTGTTCTAGAGGAATCGGATTATCCTAAATGAGCTGGTCCATCACCAGTTAGTCAGTTGGTTTTGTACGAGAAATTTTAACGGGGTGAGCAAATTGTCAAATCCCATGCTTATATTAGTTATTTTTATATGTGTCATATATCACTAGTACTAGTACAGGACGGACCTTTCATCTACTCCTTTAGTCCTGGCCGGGGTTGGACCCGGGACTAAAAAACATCAGTCCCAGTTCCAACGGCTGGGGGGGGGGGCAGGGACCTTTAGTCTCAGTTGGAGCCACCGATCGGGACTAAAAGTCCATCTTTAGTCCCGGAAGATGACACCAATCGGAACTAAATTCCTATGGACCGGAGGGGTTGATTGTGCTTGCTAATTATTTTTTCTGATTTCTACAACTGGAACTAAAGGCTGGAACTTTTAGTTCCGTATTGGCTATCCCGGTTGGAAAATCGGGACTATAAGGGAATTTCCCGACCGGGACTAATGTCGTGTTCTGTACTTAGTGTATGCTTGCATATTTTCCCATATAAAATACATGACACACTTATATTGGTTAGTGCACGGCTCATATTCGTTTTCTTAAAGAAAGAATCAACTATTCAACTTATTCCGTTCCCCGAATCAAATAAAAGTGGGCGGTAGTACATTTCTCAAAGAAACACCCGAGCACCTGCACCCGAGTTACCAAGTGACGCGAAAATCTGGTAGCAGGTTCCTTATTTTGTTGCCAACCTTGCGTTGGACCGACCACGCCTGTCGCCTAATGGTTTTCTGACACAAGTAATTAACGAACGCATCAACGGTTATAAGATGCATGCGGATGCAGGTTGGACTATGTAATAAAGAGAGCTAGGAAGAATCGGGAAGCATAGCAGAGGTCTTAGGTGACAGCAGCTAGGGTTGAAAATGCCCGTAACGTTCGCCGGCCACGGTTGGGCATCGCTGTTGGCCGCAGGCAGTCACGGAACAGGTCCTCTGATCATGCCGTGAGGGCACCGCCGATGAGTAACGATCGAGGAAACTGGAACAGGATCTCGGCTCGTTCACAATGATCACCGATGCGTGTGCCTCGAGTTTCTTTCCTTGTTTTTTGTTTGATTTTTTTATTGAAAAAGATGAGCGTTTGGGAAGGATGGAGCTGAGGAGAGAGTTCGATGAAGACAACAAGTTCCTCCCCTCTCAGTCAACGTTGATCCATTGGGCACTTGAATTCAGATGCACCGCAGCCTGAATGCATATCTATTAATAAGTGGATGGACTCTATATATAAACCTCTTGAACATTATTCATTCATGGTATGCGAGTGGTTTAGGCACCTGGAGTTGAAGTTGGCTGATCAATTAGCCTTTTGGCCTTGTCCACTAGGTCGCGCATAGGTAAGCTCTCCGCAACTACTCCTTCGCCATCGAGGAAGACCCTGTACTTTTCCAATCTGGATGGGGTTCCTTTGACCATGTCCAGGGCATCCTTTGCCCCCTTTGCTCTGAAGATCTTTATGTACCCAGGACACAATACCACGGTTGATATTACCACCTCAACAAGGACCCTTCTTATCCTGGGGTACTTAAGACATGGTTCCATGTTGGATTTGAGAGTAACCACAAGCTTTTCAACAAGTTTTTCTGCTGATGCTGCATCGATATCTGGTTCAAGCACCTGGGCAAAGTATTCAGGGATTACATAACCAATTTGTGAAGCAATACAGAGTGCGGCCTCCAATTGTTCGCCCTCTTTGGTCCGTATAAGTTCCATCACCTGCAAGGTGTTTGTTAAATAATGAAGGATCAATTCATTGCAAGCTAACATAATGAACCCTCTATATAGGTCTTGTGTGTCAATAAGCTCCACACATACATGTGTGTTTATACTAAAAAGGGCAGATGTGCGAGCCAGCGTAATGAAGGACATACGAGGAAGGAAAAATGATGCTTGTTTATCTAATAATAATAGATGGTGATCGAGAGATTTTACCTTTGGCAGCGCAGATTCCAGGTGCACCTTTGCATCAAGGTCTATCAGCTTGTCTCTGGAGTTTGCACAGAGATTATGCAGTAGATTTGCTGCAACACATATGTAGTACTCATCTTTAAGCATGTTGATGAGCTTCTCGATAAGATTATGATCTTTGCCTGCAAACAAGATAGCCAAGCAATTGTCTGTGCTCATTATTGTAAGATTTCCCAGTGCTTCCCCTGCAGCTAGTTGCAGTGAACGATCATTGTTATCTGACCTGAGAAACGAATCCATCAACTTGCGCATAATGGAGTGGGTGCCCCCAATCTCCTGCCTTGCAGCCTCATCCAAGGCCAGCTTTGCTACGATATCCATCACGGGCTCACAGTCCAACATACGTTTGAGTCTGTTCAGTAAGAAGGGGTTCTCTAACAGCTGTTGGCGAAACCGTGCACCTGTTTTGCCACCTATGATAGCAAGCCTCCTCAAAAACTTGAAAGCAGAATAATATACCCCTATTACCCGCTGATGGCCATAACTGTTTTCCTCATCCTCGACGTAGCTGATAAACCCTCTGATCTTGGTGATGATGTTTGTAGCGTCTTTGGCAATTTCTGCACAGTTATCAGGATTGCAAACAAGCTTCTGAAGAATCGACAAGCCCACCAACGCGTAAGGTTGGCGTTCAAGTAGAGAAGGTATCAGCTTCACCATGCTAGGAAACTCAGAAATTTTGAGGCGATCACTGAGCTTTTCGATGATTTTGGCAGCTAACAGCCTGATATCTTTGGATGTGGAGCTGGAGCCGAGCATGTCAATCAAGGTGGGCACTGCATAAGTGATCTCTGCGATGAGCACCTCTTTGGATGTGTGGTCAAATCGTTCCAGGAAGTTGTCAAGAACATGAAGGCCAGCAATTTGCATTTCAGTTGAGGTGCTGTCAAGGGACTCGATGGCGAGGCTGGTGAGGCTGGGCATGGAGTTATTCGATGGAAAAAGACCCTTTTCCTTGCGTGCCTCGTAGGCTTTGTGGCAGTACAGGTCGACTGCATTTTCAGCCCACTCGTTTTCGAATCCTCCCCAGAACTGTCTTACTCTTTTGAATCCCAAGTCACGGGCAAGCGATCTGCGACGGAAAAGGGAGATGAGCCCGAGGATGGTTGCCAGGATATAGGATGACCCTTGGCATAGCTCCAGCATGAAGAAGACTACTATAGATGGCACCAAGTTTGGGCTAGCGTCCTTCGGCAGGGGGCGATAGTCATGGTTGTGATGACCTAGCAGGCTGCGAAGGCGCATAATTGATAGCAGAATCTGCAGGAATGCCACTGGGATCTGCAGGTTGGCAAGCAGCAACGCTGCTATCACCGAGAACAACATATAGAATGATATTTTAAGGGAGATGCCTAGCACTGGGAAGACTACGCTCCAAAGGAAGAGTATGGGCAGGATTGTTTTATCAAGGACCTTCAAGAGGAGGCCACAGGGGCTATTGTATTGTCCGGAGTGGGACCTCGATAAGGAGCTATCATCTTCTTCTCCCCGAAGGTTTTCGCTGCTAAGCACTAGTAGAGCTAAAGTGACTGATGTGCTGAAAAATCTGTAAAAAGAACCAAATACTGCTTGGAGGAAGGGCAAACATGACAACCCTGAGGCTATAATGATATCTAAACAAAGTAGTGGTACGGTTTTGCGCATAGATGGCACAAAGGCCATGAAGGCCATGATTAAAATGGCCAGCAGTGCCAGAAGCCCCGTTGCCCCTAGCCAAGCAGCGAGAATACCAATAACTTTTAGGACAGAAACTACGCGATTAGCCTTGGATCTCTTTGTATAGTGCAGTCCTAGTTTCAAAACACCAGCTGCGCCTCCGATAGAAGAAAGACCAAGCACCGAAAGACAGTAGACAGTGCAAGCATCCGACCACTTGGAACCCATCCATCGCTTCATAAATATCAACAGGCTCAAACTAATAACCAGAACGACTACCTTTAATATGCCTGCAACCATTTCCGGCCGAGTCTCTACTGGAGTGAGGCTAATGTTCACACCCACCATCATCGCAAATACTTTCTCCTTATCTGACATACCGAACATGCGATCTCCCGAGAAATTTTCCCATCTAAATGCACTTGTGGAGCCGAATAACCACTGGTTGACCGAGGCATCATCGCGGATGAAAACCCTGTTGTGTGCATAGTCAGAGTCAGATGAAACAGAATGACCTGACGAAAGATGCCACGAGGTAGAGAATTAACTAGATGATGTAAATAATGGCGTAAGAGCCTTTTTAAGTGTTAACCATTCTTAAAGAGATGAAGCTACGCACCTGGAGCCTTCTATGAAGACCATGATTGCTGAAAACCAGAAATCCAATCGACTGAGAAGAGAGCAGAACCCGCCAAGCATGACGACAGTAGCCCAAAGGAAGCCCAGAGTGCCGACAGCGTTGCCCGCCCACTCCAAGGCGGCAACACAAAACATGATGACATCCAGCTTTTTCAGCTTCTTCCTCACCATATCGGCACTGATGGTCTCGCTCTGCAGCACCTCACTCACACTGCTCTCGCTCTGCTGCGCATCGTCGCCACCACCAGCGTCCACAAGCGCAGTGATGGGATCTACTGCGATGACAATCCGGCCGTCGTCGGAAGGTGTCGTCGGCATTGTTGGTGTTTCCGGCACGGCTGCCTGACAACAACTCCGATCCTAAGTACTATATTTAGCAGCACTAGCTATCTTGCCTCTCCCGGGGATAGCGACAACTGGTGCTGGTGCTTAATGGATCGGAGTAGTACTACGACTGCTGCTTAAACTAAATATAACAAAAGTATAATCACATCCCATAATATAAAAAGTATAGCCACATGATAATAATAAGTATAATAAATGCTATCTGGGGCCGACGATTGCATAAACACACTGTATACATACATGTCAGCCATGTTTTGGCCTTCCCCTCTATAAGTCATTTGGGGCAAAAACACACGCCTCTATTCCGAGGTGATTTGATTTTCCCCCTAATTGTTCGTGATGTCTCAGTGGTCTTAATATAATTTTTCACTATGCTAGCTAGCATAGTTGAGTAGATGGTGATAATGCATGTAGTAACATACTACTTCAAGATAACTGTCCTATATATGTTAGTTTGCTATAGTTACAAGTCTAAAGATGCAGTTTATTTTTAAGATGCATGCAGGTTAAGGAGGCCGAGAACTAGCTAGCTAGCTAGCCAAATACTGTATGAAGCGATGACTACCCATAGCTAGCTAGCAAAAAGAATGAGTCGTATAAACGCACTAGATCGACCGGCTTAAAAGGTGCAGGCTATATGTGAGCCCATGTTCATCGTCATCGTTTTCAGAGGCCGGGCGGCTCTCGTCAATCGAGCCGTGACCTTGGGAGTCTCGATCGATCCCAAGTCAATGCAATGGATTGCTCCTGGATTACTGTGCTAAGTCAAGTCATAATCAAAGAGTTTGCCTGCATTAGTGAGACAGAAAATTGCAAAACCCCGCTAAAATTTGCCTTCGTCTGACTTCCCACCTTTACCTATGTGACATAACGATGCAGACTCTTTGTTTTTACTCGACTTGGTAAGTACAGCTCACTGTACCACAGCCCCACAGTACGGACTATGTTGGAGTCGGTATAAGCCCCTGTACCGACTAACCATCGGTCGACATAGAGTTATACTGAGCCCTCGACGGTGCTCACACACCGTGGGTCTGATTGGTTGAGTGCCAAAATGTATCCCACCAAAATATGGGCAATTCCATAAATTTTGGTATTCGTTTAGTTGATTTCCAAAAAATTAGCATGACTTATATTGGTGATGCTCAGCTCGCCCACATTTTGGTGGTTCGTGCCAATTCCCTCTTCTAGTACTTGTATTTTGGCATCAAACCAATCAATGGTCAAAATTTTGGCAATCACATTTTGATGCCCAACCAATTCCTATTCTTGCCCATGTTTTGGCAAGTAAATTTGGCATGCCCATATTTTATATTTTGGCATGCCCATGATCAACCAATCAGGCTCTAAATCTTCGACTATTGGTATAAAACGCATCAACTTTTACATATGGATATACTGTCATACGGCAGTATGAATAGATTATTAACTGGAAATTGAAAATTTAATTTTTTTTCAGTTACTGTTTTGGGCAAATTTTACTAATCTGCAATTAAGAAAGGTTATGATAGAAGTTCTGCCTGCAGATAGAACGTTACCCCACTGCATAATGGACCATGGTTTCCTCCAGTACTTTCTTCTATAAAGTTCTAGCGTTTCATTTTATGGGTGGCAAGCCGCGAGGCAGGTCAAGGACCTAGAACATTGGATTTATGCCAGTTGGTACAGAAAGGCTGAAAGGGGTACATGTCAGAATATTCAACTATTTTGTTTACTAAAACCCCCCAAACAAGAACAATATCACATTTAAGTCCCAAGCAAACTACTCCCACAGTTCCACCCACAAACAGATTCACGCTGTTCGGCTGGCCAGTGAATGGCTGGGCTGCAGCTCCTGCTGCTGCAGGGCAGTCAGCAGCCGATCGGCAGCCGCATCCTGCGTGTATCAGCCGCAACAGCTGCCTAGGGCAGAATCTACCTGCTCTGCACCAGATTTATTTCAACTTCCAACAAGCTTCTGGCTTGGCATTGGCAATATTTATTATCTAGATAACATAGTTGAAAAGCAAACCAATAAATACCCAACGCATCATAAATCGTAAAAACTACAGTTACATTTCCATGCTACAGCTTACAAACACCAGGAATGGTGCAGCATTTCTGCAAGAAACATTAAGCTTATGCCTGTTCCCACCATCAGAGATTTAGCCTAAGACTTTCAAGAATGCAAAAGCCGTATAATAAAAAATGGCTAATAAACTTGCCTAGAGCTATTGCAAAACATCCAGTTCATTTGGTGTTTTGCTTGCAGTGACTCAAAACTTTCAATAGCTTAAAGATGAGGTTACATATATGGCATGACACATTTTGCTCCAGTGCACCCCATGCTGTATGTAGTTTGCAGAAGTGTTTACCACTACCAACTCAATTTTCATCACTGCAGTTTGCATCAAAATTGCCTATCGCACAAGCAGGGTGTCCTACCAAGCCTTGTGAAATAATCATCTCCTGCTATTGGCTGTTTGAGCTTTGTTTAGGTCTGCAAGCTCCTCAATCAGCTTCCTCTCATCACTGCTCAGACGTTTCGGAATCTCAACCTGGACTCGCACCAGCTGGTCTCCACGAGCATTTGACTTCCCAAGAAGGGGAACACCTTTCTTGGACATCACCAGAGTTGTGCCCGGCTGAGTCCCTGAGGGTATCTTAAGGTCAACCATTCCATCAACAGTGGGGACTTTGACGGTTGTCCCAAGGATTGCATCAATGTAAGAAACCTTGCATGTGTAGAGAATGTTTGTCCCATCTCTCTTAAGAACAGGATCTGAGAGGACATCAATGAAGACATAAAGGTCCCCAGGAGGGCCTCCTCTCCGGCCAGAATTACCCTCAGACCGGACCCTCAGCCTGCTTCCAGAATCCACTCCAGCAGGAACCTTCAGACTGATCCTCTTCGTCCTTCGCACTCGGCCATCACCCCCACAGGTGTTGCAAGGAGTGGAGAATTCGCCAGTGCCACCACAAGTATTGCAGGTGGAGACTTGCTGGAAAATTCCAAGTGGTGTTCTTGTGGAGGAGACCACCTGCCCCTGACCTCCACAAGTTTTACACGTCGTTGGCTTTGTACCTGGCTTGGCACCAGTTCCATCACAGGTAGTACATCCTTCCAGTCTGGTTATCTCAATCTCTTTCTCTACACCAAACACTGCTTCCTTGAAATTGAGTACCAGATTGTAGGTCTCATCATCACCTTGCATTGGTCTGTTCCGAGCAGCACGACCGCCGCCCATTCCACCCATTCCACCAAACCCTTCAAACAGTGACTCAAAGAGATCGAACGGGTTTGAGTAATCCTGCAGGAAACAAAATTGATATGTCAAAACAATTCAATGATCCTGCTGGTCAAACATTTGATATAGAAACCATGTAGGAACACTTACTCCTGTTCCCATGCCAGCGCCCTTCAGACCTGCTTCTCCATATTTATCATAGATTGCTCGCTTCTCATCATCAGACAAAACCTACAACAGCCATCTTTGCTATGTAAGCTTAGAGAACTGTGTAACCTACTACCAAAAACAGAAATTTGGGAGTTGAGTATGGCCAGTGGGCCTGACCTCATAAGCATTGCTGATATCCTTGAACTTTTGTTCAGCACCAGGATCTCTAAAACAAAACAAGAAATTAGTGCTTTTATTATTTGACTAACTAGAAGAGAAAGAGATCTAATGTACAAAACAGATAGGTATCATGAGTCATGTACAGGTGGCTAAAAGCAACTGAAATCCAGAAAATGATTATTGTAGCTGAAAAGTGATTCTTGCATTGCGATAGCCAACTTACTTGTTCACATCAGGATGATAGCTCCTAGCAAGCTTCCGGTAGGCTGGAAAACAAAAGGACCAAAACAGAACGTAAACAATACAACATCATGTATATCTATTAGTATCAGGTACTACTGACCACGATGCTTTCAAATTACAAAAACTTCTTAATGGTCAGCCACATAGTAGATATTTTCATATAAAAAAGGTAATAAAAGGCTAACAATACCAGCTAATCAGATGCAGTGAATGACACCAAGGACATCACATTTTGTAGATTCAAATGATCAAAGGGATGTTGCATGCTACGATAATCTTAAATTAGATGAAATGGTAACAATTCAGAGATTTTGCATGGTTGCCCCCACTTGGGGCCTATTACGAGTTTCCCCTCCTTTTCTCATTTTGCACCATTACCCCTACTGTTTCCAAAATGTTTGCACCAGTGCCACTATTTTTTTTTTACAAATCAGGGGCAATGGTGCAAACCGAAAATAGAGGAGGTAAACTCATAGTTAGGCCTCAAGTGGGGTTCATGCAATTGCATCTAACAATTCAGCCTTTTGAAGAACTGCATTATACTTCTGAGTGCTAGGAAAACAACCCTACAGTTCAATTACGCCTAGATTACACATAGGCATACTTATTTACTTACATGAAAGTGCCTTTGAAGACAAATCCACACATGCCATTTTATGTTCTCAATAAACATTTTAAGATTGATTGGCAGTCCAAGCTTCAAAAGTTCGACTGAGTCTTTTCCAAAATGTCATATATTTATGAACAGAGTAAGTAGTTTACAAGTGATACATATATTAAGTGTTGGGTTTTTTTATAAGTGCACTATATTATTGAAGCCACATTAAAATGGAAGTTACAAGCGCCAATTGGAAGGATTTGTATGACATATTACAGGATAACTAAAACCAAATAAAAAACAGGTAATAAATTCCTCTAATACATAACTAACAAACAAAAGAAGAATTAAGTGAAAACATTCAGAGCATGAGCAACCAAATACAAGATACTAACCACTCTTGATTTCAGATTTACTAGCATTTCTTGAGACACCAAGTACGGAATAGAAATCCTGTCATTTGGATATTTAAACCCATATCAGTACGGAAGACAGTTTTAAGCAATAACATAAGCAAAGAAGAAAGACAAAAGGATAGCCACTCACAGCTTCAGCTCTGACAATGAAACGTGAACCCCTTTTCTGGCGAAATCTTGATGATGGGACATGGTTTAGTCGTTCGGACGAGGTCTGTGAATGCAAACTATAACTAGATGACACCAGGTGTTTACCTCTGCCTCTTGTACTGCACAAACAGAGACAGTAAAAACAAACTCAGTTTGCTGGGAAAATTTATGTGCATGGTTAGTAGAATATATTTTTTAACATTCTTATAAAATTTTGTTGTTACATGCTGCAGGATTTTTGAGAAAATATCTAAGTGCATCTTGCTTAATTCCCTCCACCTTATTAGGTGTATGTTACATTTTACTAATTAGCTAGCTCTATTTCTTTTGTTCATTGTTGACAGAAATTAAAGTGGCGGTTTAGAGATAAACAGATTTATCAAGGCAGCAAGGGGAAAACATTGAACAGAGGATGACAGTGATTTTGTATCCTTTTCCCATTGTGAGTGTGCTCAGGCCTTGGGCACCAAAACGCAGTACATACTACATGGCACATAAGGTTGTTTGGTCTACTTCGAGTCCATGTGAAAAATTGATTAGATGACAAGCACTGATAATAAATGTGGAAGCTTAGAAACCAACCGCAGTGGCAACAATGTTTGAAACCGGCTACCGGTTCCACCAAGGACCTCCTAAAGCGAATCACATACTACCTAGAAACAAATAATATCCCAATCGTGCACAGACATACCCATTTTTTGGTGCCAGGAATCTTGCATCAGCAGCATAGGCAGCCCTTGCGACCGCAGGCGACGCGGGTGGCAGCCGAGGCTTTTCACCGAGCTGGGGAACCAAGGCGCCGCTGAACTGTACCAGTGCCATTCAATGTTTCCTGGGTTAACTGCAGGGCTTCAGTCTACCAGCTGCAACATCACAGAAGGCAGAGTTAAGGGTTTTGCTGCATTAGGCATTCCAAGAACACAGGTACCAACTAAACCGATGACTGCCGCACAACAAACTATCTCCAACAACTTCACTAATAATCAATACAATTCAGAACCCAGGAACTAACGGGAGCTCAATAGAGCCCACAAATTAAACCAATACCGGCATGCCACCACGCAGGTGCGGACCACCCGACGATGGCTTTTGCAAGGAGAATCGGAGGTGGTAGGTGCGATACGTTTACGTACTCGTAACGGGGTCAGATCCGAATGAGCAGAGGAAATAGCTTGGTTTAGGGTTCGGCGCGGCGGGGAGGGAAGGGAAGGGGGCGGGGCGGGGCGTACCTGGTGGGCGGCCGTCGCCGGGTAAGGGGTGCCGAAGAGCGCCGCGGGTCGCCCAGTCGGCGCCGCCAGGAGAGGAAGGCCACGGGAGAGGCAGAGGCGGGCGGAGAGATAAGACGCAGAGCCGCAGAGGCAGAGAGAGAGAGAGAGAGAGAGAGAGAGAGAGCTGAACAGAAGAGGAGGGAGGAAAAAAAAAAAAGAGGACTGGTGGGGGCCATCGTCGTTCTCGAAAAGTACAGACGGTTCTGCTCACACTTCCTGCGATGGTGCTACGCTTCTGCTCTCTGGTGGGCTGTTTGGCACCGCCTCTCCAAGACCATTGAGCCTTTCTCCTTCTGGGCCTCCATTCCACCGCACATTCTGGCCCAAGGTGGAGCTGCTGGCCCAAGATGGGACTTTACGGCTGCTGGCGAATTGAAGAACACAGCATCGGGCTGCCCAAGACGATTGCAGTACACTTGAGATGAGAGTCCACTTAAGCTGAAGTCTCCAGCTGATTGATTTGATTATACACAAAACTGGAACCTACTACTTAGAACAGCAGTGCTGGCTGCTCACTCAAAGAAAAAATTACTACTGAGATCTGAAACAAAATGACCAGACACGGAGCGTCACATGCATGCACACTGCAGCCAGCGTGCGTGAGGTGAACTTCTGTTGAGCACAGGACAGACATTACTACATAGCTGCTATTGGGGCAGCAGCATGCAGAGAAGGGTGCGCAGTCTTTGCTCTCAGGGTGAGCCAACGATCTCGACGGCAGGGGCAACACATTCACCGTGCTGTGAAGCCGATGTAGTAGGGGCGCGCTCTTCTTGCTCTGCTAGCCCACTGCAGGCTTCGGAAGCTGATGGTGGAGTGGCAGCATTCTCTTCTTCCTTGATGCCCTGGGGAGTCGATGGGTCCGTACCACCTTGGTTACTGCTTGCTGCTCCCTGTATTCTTTCCTTTGCAATTCTCACTCTCTCCTGTTTTGCAAGCCGAAGCTGCACCCTCTGCTGCCTCTCTGCAAACGTCTCCAGTCCTGCGTGCGACATCAGGAGCGTGACAAAGGAGAGGTACTCCCCGCCGTAGCCAAGGCTCTTGGCGTGCAGATAACCCCTGCATCTACCAGCAGAAAAGCAGAGCATCTCGATCCATACGTCTTTGACCACTTGCCACATCTTCTCATCCACTATCTGCACCAGCTCCTGAGCGAGCTCCCAGGCTTTGCGAACAAAACCTTTTCTAGACTCCATCATACTAAATATTTTTTGCGTCAGCTGATGCTCGTCTAACAGTGATGTAGTAGCATCATCGCCTTGGAGGATGGCCTCGAGTTCACGGTAGGCAATTACGGACAAATTCCTTCTGCTGCCAGGCAACAACATCTCAGGATTAGTAAACAGTAGATGCATCATGTAGTTGGAGATTTGTCTGCACAGCCTTGCACATTCAGAACCAGGACATGTGCCCTTACTATAGAAGCACAAATCCGTGGCCACATGCCAGAGAATGATGCTCTCATCGAAGGGCGTCTCTGCACTCCAAAGGATCCCTTCACATCCATGGCGCTCGAGTGCCCAGTGGCCTCTGCTGTCGCTGAACCTCCAGTAACTCTCGACATCTACTATACGACTCAACCATCCACTTTTGACATGGCTACGAACTAACATTGTGATGTGTTTGGACGAGTAGCAAGGCTCCAAGCAAAGATATGTGTCAAGCAACCCTTTGCATTGTAAGAATTCTGCGATGCCCAGTAGCCTTGAGTGCCTTCTGTTACAAGCTAAGAATGCTATAAGGTTGTGCTGGGCAACCCTGTCTGACCATTCCGTGTAAAAGGATGCCGTTCTAAGTGTGGCTGAAATCTCCAACAAGTATGTGATGTACAGTAATAAAAGTGTAATCTTGATGTCACTTCCCTTATAAGCTTCTTTGTGGCTGCCGTGGAAGAGGCCAATGGGCACGATCGGCAATAGTAGGTTAAGCAAATGTACAAGGGAAGAGCAGTGATTGCGACAACCGGGTGCGGCTCTATTTCCATCATCCACTTTGAACAACCTGCTGTAAATAAGATTGAAAGTTTTGGAGAGCCCTACACGTAGAGCGTCGTAAGTGTTCTCCTTGTCGAGCAACCATAAGGATTTCAGCTTAGTTACACGGTCATGGTAGGCATATGCATAGTCCACAAATAGCTTGTCAGATTTAGAGAGCAGCTCCCTGTGTTCGTAAGTGGTTATTTTCTCGGAGAGAGAGAGAGACTGTTGGAGTTAGATGTTTGGGGATCTTGCTCGTTGAGTTGCCGCACAAAATCCCTTGCTTCTTGGATGTACTTTTCAATCTCAACTTCTCCCTTTTCAGTTGTGGTCTGTGGGGTAGAATGGAAAGAGGTGACTATGCTATTAAAGCTAGCCCTCCTAAGAGCCAAGGGCTTCTTGAAGCATTTGAAAACACCAAGGATGAAAAGCAGAATTGCTGCAAGTAATAACCTCTCGTCGGCTGAGGATGACCATGATTTGCAAAACACGTAGAGGGCCACCGTGACCTGAGACAACAGTGGAGGAATCCATTCAAACACGTTACAGCTAAAGGTGCCTGTGGCATTGGTTTCTTATTATTGTTACTAATGACTACTTTTATAGCATCTTTTAAGGCCCACGAGATTCGTTAGAAAAATAGACAAATCCTAAAAATTCTTGTAACAAAGCAAAACATACCATTGATTTTTATAAACTCAATAATTATTGCTTATAGCATACTTCAAAATTACTCACCCATGTGCATGTCATTAGGAAAAAATAACCTAAATAGCCCCTAAAATGTTAGCTAAACTAGCACCACTGCCATTTTATAAAGAATAATTTAAAGCAATCCCCTAATATTCACCAAATTACTCACCATGTCATTATGAAAAAAAAAATCTAAATCAATCATATAAATTTGCATATAAATTAGTCTATCAACCCGTGCTCCTGTGTGAGCTAGTAATTCTAAGAGGCATAAATGTTAGTAATTCATCGCTAAATGTGAGGTCCTTGGCAAAATTTCTTATCTTTGCTCTCTCTCTCTCTCTCATCTGTTCATGTTGATACTTTCTTGTGTTTATCTGTTGTACACTTTACTTACCAATTATATATTTTTTCGTCCTGATTCATAGTTTTTCTCCTTTGCATCACATGTATGTGTGTTTGACATATATTTAGCTGAATAGGTTGACCTATGTATGTTTGATAATAACAAAATTGATATGCTGGTTACTTTTTTCGAGCAAGTACATGTTGTCTGCACCGTGACATCAGAGATATATAGCCTGAGTTAGTTTCTCTAAATTTATAATGGTAGGACTAAGTAATTGGATTTGTTTAAATAATATTATTTTAATAATTAATTGCAGAAATTGTGTAAAAAAGAAAAAAATGTAAATCTAGTAGCATGTCGGCAACTGAGCCGCCGACAATAAGTTTGTCAGGTCTACCATGGTCGAATCAACCCTATCAGTGCCGTGTCGTTGTCGGCTACGAGGCGGGCTTGTCAGCTAGGCAATAGACCACAAGATTGTCGGCACGATAGGGCAACCTGTTGCCTTTTTAGGGAGCTGTGGCCTTTTAGGGAGCCGACAGGTCTGTCGGTTGTCCATTGGGCGACATGTCGCTTTTTATCAAGCAGGCGGCTTCTTTCCCGCGGTTCTACCGCGGCTGATTTTACTGGCCGTGGCCTGCGCCCCCGCCGGCATCTGCCCTCCTTCCCCCGCCATCCCACCGCCCGCCGTCCTTCCTACGTCGTCCCTATCGCTGCCGGCCGTCACGCCTGCGCCTAGGTGCTCGGCGAGCGCGCCTCCACCATCCGCCTATCGCGCCCTCACGCGGCTCCACACACGCCCCCCAATTTGTAGGTATTTATTTATTTAGGTTCGACGTAATTTTAGATTAGAATAATATTTGTTGGTGTATTATTTAGTCTTAGTTAGGAATTCTTAAGTTAGTTAGTTCGATGTGCAGACATAGTTAGTTAATGTAGGTTATTATTTAGTTAGTGTAGCCGGTTAGTCTTAGGTTAATGTAGTCTTAGTTAGTATTGGTAAATTGAATTAATATTATTTAGTCAATGTAGGTTATTAGTTAGTTAGTGTAGTAGGTAAATTTTGTATTAGTCTGTGTATTAGTTTGTAGATGCGATATATAGCAGTGTAAATTTTATTAGGTACTGTGTATTAATTGTGTATTAGGTACGTAAGAAAATAGGGTTGAGATAGGTAGTGTTTAACTCTATAGGCTATAAATTTAGGTAGCTATAATCTTAGATTTTTAGGTTACAGCTAGATTACGTGTGTCTAACTTCAGATCCTATGATGTTGAAAGCAGGGATAGATTCAGGACTAGTCAGTAGCATAATTCATCATGGCAATGGATTTAGAACTAGTCAACTAGGAAACGTGTGACTCCGAGGTAACTTAAACCACTATCAGTATATGGATACATTTGTGAGAAATCCGTTATAGATGCGACATGCGGATGTCTTGGGTTGGTTGCATAACTTCTTGCAAGTGAACTCGTTGCAACATATGTTGAAAGTTAGTAGTGTTGTTCTAAGGAAACATAAGATCATAGCTGACGGTGGGAACTATAATGAGATGAGGAATTCGAAGTGTTGACGTGCCATTTGTGAACATGAGTTGTACAAATGTACATTCCTTCTTGTGGTGCTTGTTGAGTAAAATATGGCTAATAGCACTCAAGGTGGAACGAGCAGGATCCATGGAGGTGATGGAACAGAGGAAGTTGCTGATTGTTTCTGACCTGAGCCACTGCAGTTAGAATATGACGCCTCCATAGCTCGTTGTCTTCGATGTTGTAGGCGGATATGCTGATCTGTCCACCAAGGTGCATGAGCAAGATAGGGACCCATAGCACCTCAAGGACGTTGCTGCCGTTTGCAGAATGGTACTGTCGCTTCTTCTCACGATTGAAGAGTGTGGCGAGGGCGTAGATCGTTACAGCGTCTCCGCCTACGTACGACAACCAGATGAAGAACCTGTACACGGGCCGGATGTCGGTCTTACGGGAGCCAGCAAAGAAAGCGAGGTGGCACTGGACGTACGCTGAGGCTGCCCAAGACAAGGACGCGCAGCTGCCACTCCTCCCACCATTGCAGAGCTCTTGAGAGGTCCATCCGCTTTCTCCGTGCCTGGCAGTGGTGTGTGTCTGTGCATAGCTTAGGTTGATATGCAACAGCTACGCTGATCAATTTACCACTACTAACCACATCTCTGCCTTCTAGTGTGTTAGTAATAAGAAAAGCGCATGCATGATGACTGGTATTTTTCTTATTGTACGCAGCCTAGGGTTCTCATTTTGACAGGCTCCTCTGCACGCACCTCGGCCTCATCGATCGATCGAGTGCCTGTATGACCTCTAGTGCAAGCAATTGCGTGTTGAAGCCTCAGCCTAGGGTTCTCAGTTTGACAGGCTCCTCTGCACGCACCTCGGCCTCATCGATCGATCGAGTGCCTGTATGACCTCTAGTGCAAGCAATTGCCTGTTGAAGCCTCAGCTGATCTACTTGTTTGTTTCTCCAGCTTCTCTAAGCACCTGCTGTTCAGGCTTTCATTGATTTCTACGGCCCGACCTGAGCTGCCTAGCTGATTCGTTGGTCCTGGTCTCCTGACCAGTTTCTGTAGCTAATCCATCCATTTTAGCCCAGTGGTTCTCAAGTAAAATCCAAAGCTGTGCTTGGGAACTTCCCTAGGGTTTCAGATCGTCACTCGAGTAATTTATGCTAGCCTTTTTGTTTTCTAGAACTCAGTAACTGCATCGTGCTACTAAATTAGAACCGGAGAGAAGATTAGAGCAAGAACACAGATATACTCCACTCCAGAGCCTTTAAACTCAAGAAATACTTTCCAGGAATAGTTGATTGGCTAGACTTTCTGCTATAACTCTTTTCTCATTCTTTTTTGTTCCTTGTAACTTAGCTTCTTTTAATCAGTAGGGGATTTATCCCCTCCTGTTCCATAAAAAAAAACAAATAGTTCAACATGTCATTGTGGTATAAAATACTAAAACAGAATGCAGTTTTTCCACCTAGTTCTGTCAATAACCGGTGTCTGATGCTGAACGCTCTTCTGCCTCTCGGGGAACCTCTCCAATCCTGCGTGCAACATCAGGAGTGAGACAAAAGAGAGGTACTTCCCGCCGTAGCCGAGGCTTTTAGCGTGCAGGTAACCCCTGCATCTACTGGCAGAAAAATAGAGCATCTCTATCCACACACCTTCGATTACTCTGCACATTAGCAAGAACGCACACGTCAAGGTGTTAGCTTGATGGCACATCAGAGATTGTTGACTGTCACAGAAACATGCAGATCCCTTTTACTAGCGACGATTTGGAATTGGGAGTCAGTGTGTCAGTCAATCAGACATCCAAAAGAACACCTAAAACTCGTCATGTCCTCATATTCAATGTTGACTGCTGACTCGACTAAAGAAAAGGCTGAAACTTTTGATTCCTGAAACTGTAAACTGAACCATTGAGATCTGTAGCAAAATGGCCAGACATAGAATGTTACATGCACACCGCACATGGTGTGCGTGATGCAGATGAACTTCAGTACAGAACAGACATTACAAGACTTCTATTAGGTCACCATCATGCAGAGTAGATAAAAAAGGGTGCAGACTTTAATTTGCTCTCACGGTGAGACCACAATCTCGACGGCAGGGGCAGAGGTAGGGGCAACGCATTCACCTTGTGAAGCCGATGTAGTAGCTGTATAGTTCCCTTCTTGTTTTAGTGGCCCGTCGGCTTCGGAAGCTGCTGGAGTGGCAGCATTCTCTTGTTCCTTCACAGGAACCGTGCCTTTGGCAGTCGATGGGTCAGTAGCTTGGTTACTTGCAGCTTCTTGTATTCTTTGCATTGCAATTTTCACTCTCTCCTCTTTCGGAAGCCGAAGCTGCACCCTCTGCTGCCTCTCTGCAAATGTCTCCAATCCTGCGTGCGACATCAGGAGCCAGATGAAGGAGAGGTACTCCCCGCCTGAGCCAAGGCTTTTGGCGTGCAGGAAACCCCTGCACCTTCCAGCAGAAAAGCAAATCATCTCCACCCACACGCCTTCGATCACCTCCCACATCCTCTGCTCATCTCCTAATCGCATCAGCTCCTGAGAAAGAACCCAGGCGTCATGAACAAAACCTTCTCTGGAACTGGAACTGGAACTGGAAGCCACCTTATCAGCTATCTTCTGCGCAAGTTCCTTCTCGTCCGCTAGAGTCAGATCTTCACCATGCAGGAAGCCCTCTATTTCTTTGTAGGCAGCTGTGAACAGGTTCGTTCTGCTGCCAGGCATTAGCATATCTGGGTTAGCAAACAGTAGATGCATCATGTAGTTGGAGATTTCTCTGCACCGCCTAGCGCATTCTTGATCAGGAGATGCGCCCTTACTATGAAAGCGAAAATCGGTTGCCACGTGCCACAGAAGGATGCTTTCATCAAATGGCTTCTCTATGCTCTCACTGACGAGTTGCCCACATCCCTTCCCCTCAAGTGTCCAATGGCCCCTGCTGTCGCTGAATGCCCTGTAACTCTCAGCATCCAATATGTAATCCAGCCATCCATCCTTGACATGACCACGGACTAAGTTTGTAATGGCTCTAGCTGAGCTGCAGGTACACCAGTATTTGTCAAAAAAGTCTTTCAGCTGTAAGCATCCCATGATGCTCATCAACCAGGTCTGCCTCTTGTTGCGGGCAAAGAATCCTATGAGGCTATGTTGGGGGATCGTCTCAGGCCACTCGAAGTAAAATTTGAGAAGCGCGAAGAATGAAAAGATCTCCAACAAAAATGTGATGTACAACAGTAGATATGTGACACTCACATCGCTTCCCCTATAATCCTTTTTATGGCTACTATGGAAGAGACCAATGGCCACAATTGGCAGTGCTATAGTAGATATCCGTGTATACACAGCACAACAGAAATAAGACAAGTGCCAACGAACTTGGACAAGCATGTCCTTAGTGTAAAGAAGATCGAAGAGATTGGAGAGCCCATCATTTAGCGCTTCATAAGCTCGTTTGTCATCGAGCGACCAGAAGGAATTCAAGCTACTGAAACGGTCAGAGTAGGCGTGCATGACATCTGTGAAAAGCTTATCAGGTCTGCTGAGATGGCTCAAGTGGGGCCGAGCTCCATCATTGTCTAATTCTGGAGGATACTTGTTGCGTTTAACAGAATCCCTGGCCTTTTGTATGTATTCTTCAAGCTCTACTTCCCTGTTCGTGGTTGTAGTCCTGCTAATATCATCGCCAGCAAACAAAGAGCTAACCAGACTATTATAGCTAGCGCTCTTGAGAGCCAAGGGCTTCTCAAAGCACTTGAAAACCCCAGGGATGAAAAGCAGAATTGCTGCAGCAAGTAACCTCTTATCAGCTGATGGAGGCCATGACTTACAAAACACGTAGAGAGCCACTGTGACCTGCGGCAGTCAAGTGGAGCAAAAAAAAAAAAAGACATCAGAGCTATATATGCTGGGTTTTGCTACGGTATTCCGAAGTGACTGTGGACCGTCCATTTAGATAGATCTAGATGATTACTATCGCATATTACCTCCTAGGCGGTAATAGGAAATATATATTTTTATTTTCAAAAGTAGAAAAAATAGGCAAAATGGATCTATGAACCGTGACATAGTAACATGATTAGTTGTGCACCATAAGAGCCAAAGGATGATAGATTTGCTAATTGTGTCACTGATGCTATATTGGTGCCTGACCTGGGATATTGCGGTTACAATGTGCCGCCTCCAGAGCTCGTTGTCTTCGATGTTGTACGCCGAAATTGTAACCAGTCCTCCAAGGTGCATTAGCAGGATAGGTGTCCATAGCACCTCTAGGTCACGACTAGGATACTTGGAACTCTGCTGCACCTTGCTTTGGCGGTTGAAAAGCGTCGCGAGGGCGTAAATCGCCAAAGCATCACTGCCTAGGTACGACAGCCAGATCAAAAACCTGTACAAGGGCCGTACAGGCGACTTACGAGCGCCGGCAAATACTGCGAGGAAGCACTGGATGGCGAGGCTGCCCAAGACAAGGATGCGCAGCTGCCACTCCTCCCACAACTGCACCACACTTGAGAAGCCCATTCACTCTTTCACTCTCTCCGTTCCTCGCAGGGTGTGTCTAAGTGCGCTGGTTGATGTACACCAGGTCATGACCAATTTATAGCTAACCACATCTCGTATGTTAAGAAAAGCACGTGGTTAGCTTTCTGAAAACAAAGTGGTACTGAACCAAATGGCTCAAGCTAGCATCGATCCAAAGTTAAGGTCACTAGGACAGGGCAGGAATCCTCTGATCCATGGACTAGGTGAGGGATATAAGAACCTGGAATATCATCACTGTCACGCAAAGAGCTTGCTGGTCGCCCAAGGGACTTCAAAGTTGTGGTAGTTCATGTTGTCCAAAGAGAATTGCTGCGCTTTGTATTTGAAACCCCTTCCTTTTTCCTCTCTTAAATGAAAGGCAAAGCTCCTGCCATTACGTTAAAAAAAAACTGCAGCTTGTCTAAAAATCCAATGTAGACAATAATTATGTTAGATTCATTATATTTTCTGAGAAAAGTACCCACCTCAACGTTTACGAAACGGCCCTAAATTTATATGTAAAACACCCACACCTACCTCGGTTAGAAAGATAAGCTAAACTAACCCCTAAATCTGCATAACTGAACACCTATCAAACAAACATGGAGGTTTGATACAAAGAGGAAAAACTATGAATAGCTAGGGATGGAAAAGCATATCCGGTAAGTGGTAGATTAATTCCATCAAATGTAGATGAAGTTTACAAATTACCAATATGTATTGTTCCATAAGAGAGCATAAATAGGTTTCGATTAGTTTTGGACCAAATTTTCTAACACCTTTGCTTCTTGCCAAAATTACTAGCACATAAATATATAAATCCAGAAATTGTCAAAACATCAAAAATATTTGGCCATCAATTTGGTAGACTCCAATCATCATTAATAATAATAGCCGTTGGTTCTATTGTATTTCATAAAAAATTACTCACATCCACCATTACGAAGATAGTCTTACGTAACCCCGTAAATCGGCTCGAAATTACCCGCCTTTGTCATTATGAAAATTAAAGGAGTTAAAGAAAGTCCCTAAATATATATTAAAATTTCCCACATGCATCAATATAAAAATTATCTAAAGTAATAACCACTAATCTTCATCTAAAACACCTATCTTTAATTTTCATTTAAATATAACCTAAATTGGTGTCTAATCAACCTCTATTGTCATTAAAAATAATCTAAAGTAATCCCCAAATAATTATCTAAATTTACCTGTATCACTATAAAATATATGCTTCTATACCCACTTCTGCCATTATTAGTATAAAAGAGCTAACCCAAGATATAGATGCATGATGTGTAGCACCATATAGAATATGTATACAATATACATATATGTAGGACGCGATTCACATATCTATTTCTGCTTTAAATACATAACTCAATTAAGATTTGAACTAAACACATTTTAAAAACACATGGAGGCTGCGGCACTAAAATAAAAGAATATGAATAGGATGAAAAATATATAGTGTAATTGGTAACCGATACATATCACAAGCAGATAAAGATTTATTAATATCTTGCTAGCACTGAATGCTGAGGCTACCTAAGACAAGGATGCGCAGTTGCGACTCGTTCCACCATTCCACCGCTCTTGAGATCACCATCGCCCTCTCCCGGGTGGCCTTGTCCCTCCTCCCCTCTCGCGCTCTCCCTCCCCGTGTGGGCACTTGTATTAATTGTGGTTAATTTGTGCATAGTGATGACCGATGAAACAATGTGTGTGCTGTATATATAGCTAGCTAGCTCGCTCTGCTGGGGAATGGACACAAGATAATATTTTAATAATTAAAGGTGCTCCAGCAGATTACCAATCCAATCTCTAATACCTAAACGTTTTTAGCAATTACCAAAACACGCCTCCCTCCACCCTAAATGAAGGGAATTTACCCGTCCACCTTATTCCTGGTGATTGGATTTCGGTAGTCTGCTGCAGCAACTATTACAAAAATATAAAAATAGTTATTGGTAAAGGAGAGAGAGTGTGTTTTTAGTGTGAGGTACGAGTAATTTGATGGAGATGCTCTGTATATTACTTGGTATTGCCACGTAGGCTAGTTTGCGCTCCGGCATCACTAATTTAGTGGCCCAAAAGCGCATGCTGCTGGTTTCTGAGGGACCAACGTCGCAGTCCCTGCGCCTAGCTGATTGCGGAGAAAGATCCTCTGTAGTACTGCATGCTCTCTCTCGCCCACTAATTGCATGCATGTCCTGGACATCTTTCCCATCGGATCGTCAGGTTTCAAGCCTAACAACAGTTAAACTTAGCTTTAACAGGCGAGAGGAGTTTATTAGCTTTATTTGTTACTGAGCGCAGCCACAGAAAAGACATGAATGCCGTGGGGAATCGAAAACTTCATATCATGCCCGAGTAGACGGCCATTAGCTAGTGAGCTGGGCTACCAATAATCCGAAAATCTCTAGGCAAATTCGTGGCTTCGCATCTAATGGCTTGGCCTGTTGCTATGCAAAGCTGAGTATTCTTCAGAACATGTGCCGCATGTTACTACGCTCTTACTGCTACTACTATACATGAGGTCGAACATGACGAGATTAGCTGAGATCAATCAACTTTAACCCCAAAATTAATTACTGCGCATGGATTAGAAATCATCCAAGCCAAACTCCAAATTCCCCACCAAGAACTATCAGCTCCGGTTCCTGCCCCGCGGCAGGCAAGCCTAACTTCCGATGACTCATCCATCAAGCCGGCGGAGGCAAGTTTCAGAGAGGGAGGTTGTTTCGGGCGTACTGTAGAAGTAGGATGGACTGTGGTTGAAGATGAAGACGTCGTGGACGGTGAAGGACTACAACGGCGGCGGCGGCAGGCCCAGCCGCCGCCGGGCGAGGGCTTCCACGAGCTCCGCGTCCGTCACCGGCTGCTGCTGCATGGCGCGCGTGCGAAACCACCGTACCCGCGACCGGCCGTCAGCGAGATCGATCGATCTTCTGTTTGATCGATGAAGATTGATTGACCGGCCGGCCACGCTCACGGTGAAAAACACCGTGCCTTCTGACTTGATCGATCTTCTGTTTTGAGGACCATGTCGGTGGGATCGAGTGTGTTTTCTGCACGAGCTCTTCGGAGATCGAGCACGCCTCGTACAGAACAGAAGATTGGTCAGCCCAGCCAGCCCACTTAGACGGTCACTGGTTGGCCCACAACCCAATCTGGCCCGCCAGCCGACTCTGCCTTGCTTCCTGTTGCAGTAACGCCTCTTCTCCATCTCCGGTGATCCCGGGCGCTTTTGGTGGTAACGCACATTACTGCCAGGGCAGCCGTCGCAGAAGGTATCGTGGGCCGGCCCAATGCACACTTCCCAAGCAGAAAAATGTACATATAAGAAGGATGTGAAGTAAAATAAATTCATAACTTTTAAATGAAATGTTCAAATCAAATGCAGATTGTACCATTAAGATCTTTTTTTAAAGGTGGAATACTTTTTTGAAGAGGAACAATTGTTCCAGCTTCGCAATGAAATTGTTCTATCTTAAATTTTTTTAAAAAACCGTTTAAATATTGTCAAATGTAGTCTTGTTTTGACAATGACACTATCAGAATTTAATTTGGATAGATGAATTGAAAACTACGGATTTTTTTTTCACTTTGATCTTCCTTTGCACGGAACTCCATGGACCATACACTGCTGCAGCAGCGGCAGCCCGTAAAACAATTGATTAACAAGTCATGGGCTGGAAGCACCAAAGAAAGAAAATGAAAAACGAAGCCCGAAAAGGAAAGTGAGCAAGCTTCTGTGATGCTCCGCCTCCAGGTCGCGCGTGCGATCTGGATTATTTTCGGTGATCCCGGCCCTCCATATCATCCATGCCAGGGATGAAGCTAGACCTGAATCCACACAGCCTCATTCGTCCATGATGGTCTGACCACCGTTCACTAGCTAACAAATGACAAATGTAATGGGCGAGAGAGAGAGAGAGAGAGAGAGGAGAGAGCCGAGAGCAGAGCACTGAGACCAAAGTGAGGGCAAGGGTCTCATAACGAGCGCCTGCTATTGGACGCTTCTTCAAGGGCATGGATACAAATGTTCTATGAGGGAGAATCAAACCTTCAATGTTCCTCCTCCGGAATGCAACAGCCCCAAGGTTATCGAGACACTATTGAACCACTTCGAACTTTATCATTTATACTATGCTGTTATTAGAGTAAGAACGCGGCTACCTAATGGTATTATCATTTTAGTTCTTATATGGCAAGAGTTAGATTGTACTTAACCACTTCATATATCATAACTATACTTCAAATAAAATATTAATCTTTCAGTATGATACATAGCCTGTTATGATTTTTCTAAACAATTGTCTTATTTTTGTTGACTTCAAAAATTACTTTTGGACAAAACTATTAATTGTGAAAATATTATCTTTCAGAGTTTAGAAACCGTCTAAGATATATGTTTGAACTATGGGGATAATTTACATGATATTTCTCTTTTTTTTTTCTTATTTTAGAACCGTCAAAGATAATGCAACTATCCCCACGGTTCTTAATCGGATCCATCTCATGAATCTTTTTTGGAACCCTGGGCATAAGATCTATCTCCCATGATTCCAACCTTTAAGCTTGTCTTAGATAGTTTTCAATTTGATTTGAACTATGAAAAACAACACAATCTTTAACGGTGGTTGCAACGGATCCGTGAGACGTGACAGTTCTCGTAGTAGTGAATTATTGAAATCTCAAACAAGGTTACAAAAACATTTACATTACATACATATACGCCACCATCGGCCCACACAGACATCACATAATAAGCCTTTATTGAATAGTACAACAAGACGAAAAAAGGCTAAGCAAAGATCTGTTCAAATTTGGCGGCAACAGACACAACCACTCGAGACCTTGATACTAGTTCATGAGAATAGACGGAACAATTCACTTATACGTCAACAATAACAATCTCATGGGAAGCTGATGGCTGAGTGGCAGCAGCATTTTCTTCTCCAAACACACGAACCATGGCAGCAGGTTGGTTACCTGCAGCTTCTTCAATCATCTGCTTTGCGATGCACACCCTCAGCTCTTTCGGAAGTCGAAGCTTAACCCTCTGCTGCTTGTCCGGGAAGATCTCCAATCCCGCGTGCGACATCAGGAGAGAGACAAAGGAAAGGTACTCCCCGCCGTCGCAGAGGCTCTTGGCGTGCAGGTAACCCCTGCATCTACCTGCAGAAAAGCGGAGCATCTCAACCCATACACCTCTGATTACTTTCCACATCTTGTCATCATCACCTAATTGCATCAGAGCTTGAGCAAGCAGCCAAGCGTCACGAAGAAAACCCTCTTCATCTAAATTATCTGCCTTACTTATTATCTTTTCCACAAGTTGTTTCTCGTTGGAGGTTGATGCACCACCGTCACCTTGAAGGATTTCATTGAGTTCGTTGTAGGCAGTTTTGAACAGAGTGGCTCTACTTCCAGGCAACAACATCTCAGGTTTAGTAGACAACAGATACATCATGTAGTTGGAGATCTCTCTAGGCAACACGGAAGCATTTATAGAATCAATAGACCTGCCCTTGGCCCTACGATAGAAGTAAAAATCTGTGGCCACATGCCAGAGCAAGATGCTCTCATCAAATGGCTTCTCTATACTCCATCCAAGGTTCTCTTCACATCCATTATGCTCAAGCGTCTGGTGGCCCCTGGAATCATTGAACTCCCAATAACTCTCAACATCCCTTATATGAAACATCCATCCATCTTTGATATGACAATGAACCAAGCTTGTAATGCTCTCGCCAGCGGGTGAGTGCCACCCGAAGATATAGTGGTGAAGAAAATCCTGGAAGCTTGGGAAGCGTTTTCCAATGCACAATAGAATTGAGAACACTTTCTTATTACCAGCCAAGACTCCTTCTATAAGGCTATGTTGGGCAACCATAGCTCCCGAGGAACCAAATAACCAGGCATAAAGACCGCCTGTCAACCTACGATAAAATAATCTTCCAGGCGAGGAGAGAATCTCTGAAAAGTATGTGATGTACAACAACAAATATGTAACCTTGACGTCGCTTCCCTTGTAACCTTCTTTATGGCTGATGTGGAAGAGGACTATGGGCGCAATTGGAAATATCAAGGTACTAATCCACAAAAGGATCGAAAAGAAGTTAGCCCAATCATCTATTTCTCTGTTTTCATCATGAAATTGCCAAAGCTTTGTATAAATAAGATTGAATGTGCGGGAGAGCCCTAGGCGTAGCGCGTCAAAAGCTGTTTCGAAATCCAGCGACCACAAGAATTCCAGCTTCTCAAGACGGGAATCATAGGCATTCGCAAAGTCCACAAACATCATGTCAGGCATAGAGATCCCGTTCAAGTGTTTCTGTTTTCTAGCCTTGTCCAATGTTGGAGGATCTTGGTTGCGCTGGACAAAATCAGCTGCTTGTTGTATGTACTTTTCAAGGACAACTTCTCTTTTGGTACTCTTAGTCATCGGGACCGCATGGAAAGAGGTGACTAAACTATTAAAGCTAGCCCTCCTAAGAGCAAAGGGCTTCTCAAAGCATCTGAAAACCCCAAGGATGAAAAGCAGAATTGCTGCAGCTAATAACCTCTTGTCAGCTGCGGGCGACCACGACTTGCTAAACACGTAGAGAGTTACCGCGACCTGAGAAATAAAGTGCCCAAAAATATTAGCATTGGTACCTAACATCATGCCAAACATGCAAAGGTACGAGGCACAACAATATTACCCCCCTCTATTTCTAATGCACCTCGATATACCTAGTATGTAAAAATCATATGTCCACATACTCTATGTATGGTCACATACCTAACGTATATAGCATCATAGATGGTCTAGTAAGATCACATACTCCATGTACATGCTCTTTGTTGGATCAGATACCTTGTACTTTATGAAATACACATGTGGGAATAGCTATACGCATATGTAGAATGGATTTTCCATATATATATAATAATTTGGAATGGAAAAGGTATATATAATATATAATAAAGTCTATGTGCGGGTGCATCTACACACATATTAAGTTAGATATAGATTTTTTCGAGGACACTAAAATTATATCTGCCTCCAACTAACTGCAATATAAAAAAATTTATGTTCCAAGCTGATTTAATTTTTGTTCATCTAACTTACCATGCTATTTGTCATAGAAAAAAACGACCGTTGTAGGCTATAATGAAACCATATAGCTAACCTCAAAGTCTGGTAGGTTGCAGATTGAGGTGGTGAACCTAACGGTTTGGGGATAACCAGAATCAAAGCTAAAATTACTCCCTCATTTTTACTTCCGGTGCAACAGGAGAAAAGATAGCCAACTAGCAAAGTTTAGAAAATTGTATATGTGACACAATCACAGTTCACGCATAAATTTAGTCTTTAAGAATATTCTGCGTAAGCTTTAGTGAAATTTGTTTAGCTGTTTTCTTACCATTTGATTTTATGCAATGGAACTAAATTTTGAATGATTACTCAAAAACAGTTTGAAAAATCTAGACATATAATATTAGAATTCCGAGGAAAAACAACCCAATTCACCGGCAAAAGCAAACTTTGCCAGTAAGTTAAATTTCCCTAACTAATTATAAGTAAACATAGCACAAAGTTTACATTTTCTGGCACAAATTTTGGATTTTCTTGTATATAAGAGAAAACCACATGAATGTTACTATCCTCTTTGAAATTCCAACCATACAATGGCCGCTATAGAATCTACACATGTCAAAATATGTCGTAAACGGTTATATAGATTGGCAGTCGATTCTTAATATTTTTGTTTTGGATTGATTTTTATAAATTCAAAATATTTTAAAATACATTAATGCTGGAACTCAAAATTTGCATTAAAATGTCATTAATGTAGTGATGAAAACCATTTTCAAATCAGAAATCGGAGTGAGAAAATACCAGGGAAAATAAAATAAATCATTTAGATTATATACGTGCATGAATGAATGCTAGGTGCATGCGTCATATGTCAGTAAAACTCAGACATGGAGAGTGAAGGAAGGAGAAGGGTAGTGACAACTGTATATTTTTTTGCCAATCGCTGCAGGTGCCCTTGGGCAACCACGGCTCATGGTCCCGATATTGTATGTGGTCCCACATGGGGTGCACCTACTGCCGGGCTTGGTAGGATTAGATTGGACGGAGGGAAAGTTCTGTAAGTGGTTGATCATGAGATTTTCTTCCTCTTGCTGCCCCATCTTGTCCCCTCTAATCGACTGCCCTAGCTCCACCTAGTGTGCTGCAACCCGCTTCCACTATCTCGGCAGCGTCTCACCGAGTCACTCCTTGCTCACCCATTGATGCCTCATCCTAGCCATCCGCGAACTTCACTGTCGTGATGCCCCCTCCCTCGGCTACCACAGATGGCATACAACGCTCCGCTGTGATGGACTTCCCCTTTCACCATTAGATTTTAGATTCAGGGGAAAACCACCCTAGGAATCCAAACCCCCGAATCCCTAACCAGGTGTTATCACCATCACTGACAGCAACGGCCCACAAGTACAAATCTTCCCCTTTTTCTCTCTCTTTGCCTTTTCATTTTTGGTATAAATTTGCTGTGCAAGTGAATTGACCACTAGATCTAGTGGTTTACCATTTTATAGCGATTCGGGCATAGAGTAGGGCTAGTCCCACAATGCATGGCCAGCTCGCAAGTGCGGCCTAAAGAGATATGGGACAACAGAAAGCCAACTCTATTTTTAGTATTATGGAAAAAATAGATAGAAACTAGCAAATATGCTTGGGCATTACAAGGGGAGAAAAAATAAGAAGATATCAAATTTGCGGCGCAATTAACATTCATGCAAAGTTTGTCCATACCAACAATATGTGGAAACATGAGGGAAATGTTTTTAGCTGTCTTACTATCATTTGATGATTTTGAGCAACCATACTACATTTTGAACGAATACCCTAAAATACGTTGAAAAATCTAGACATATAATTTTAGAACTCTGGGGAAAAGCAATTCGAATCATTAGCAATAGAGGTGCAAACTTCACAAGTAACTTAGTTCTTCCCTGATAAACTATAAGTAAACATAGAACAAGTACAAGTATATTTGCTAGCACAAAGTTTGGATTTGCTTAAATAAGAGAAAGAACATCAAATAGTTATGAGCTGAGACAACTTCAACTCAGCCCGCAATGCTCCATTGGCCTAATTCCAATAAAACAAGAAAAACTTTATACAATAGCGGGCTCAAACAACCTTAGCTCACCGCGATCCACCGATAAAGGTGATATAACTCGAAATAGTAAAAGGAAGAAACACTTGTCTTTTTAATATAACCCGATTCGCTTCTCTTACGGCTATTTGTACTAGCAATGTGTGTGTGTGTGTGTGTGGTGTTAGGGACTGTTGGAGTAATAGATAGTAGTGGAGAAGCAGAAAAAGATGTATAATAGTAACTACAACTAGGTATGTACCTGAGAGATTGCGACCCCAAGGTGCCGCAGCCAGAGCTCATTATCTTCAATGTTGTAGGCCGATATGGACAGCCGTCCACCCAAATGTATCAGCAATATAGGGGCCCATAACACCTCGAGATCGTGGCTACCAGCGTCCGCAGAAGAAGAATAGCATTGTAGCTCTTTCTGACGGTTGAAGAGTGTGGCTAGGGCGTATATCGCAAGAGCATCGCCACCAAGATACGCCAGCCAGATAAGAAATCTGAACAAGGAACGGAGGTCTGGCCACTTGCGAGCGGGGGCAAGTACTGCGAGGTACAACTGGATGGCGAGGCTGCCTAAGACAAGGACGCGCAGCTGCCACTCTTCCCACCATTGCACCGCGCTAGAGAGGCTCATGTATTAATAATGGTCGAATGGTTTGATCAGTGACATTGCTAGCAAGAGCTGCGAACACATGCGGCATATATATAGCTCCGCATGCGTGCTGGGAATTAACAAGCAAGATAGCATCAGTCCAAAGTTACAGTGGTCTGGAGCTGGCATGGTCCCTTTCGTGTAACTAAAGAACCAAGCAAGGAATTAGTGTATAGGACCAGGGAATACTATCGCCTATCACGCAAAGAGCATGGGGGACAATAAAAGGCTAGAGCTTCTCCTGCATCTTTCTTTCTTCCCCAAGCTTCTGGCGTGCCTCTAATACGTACATGCATGCAGCTCCAACATCGCTTACAATACAAGTCTACAAGGAACTATAGGTTTAGAAATCCAAAATAAATGTCTCTTAGACAAATGGCTTTTTGAGATCATTAACGAGTAAGGAACTTGGCAACAGTCATTAAAAATAAGTACCTACTAGGCTCCGAATCCCTTAATCAAGTGAAGAAGTCCGTCACCTATAATTAGGTGTTATATGTAGGCTTCAACCCATTGTTAATTTGCCCGTCACCCGTAAGGTGACGGGTGAACGCTAGCTGCCCGAAAGTCCAGGGTATGCAATGAGCGCACGAGTAGGCTAGACCACTATTCCTGCCAAATTCAAGTCAGGAATAATATGTACCATGTCACAAATACAATGTAACATAATGTTTCGGGCTCTTCTAATTGGCGCGTGCGGTAGGGTGATTATGAGCGCTCGATCTCGGACAACATGCGATTTTGCTTTTCAGGAAAATATCTTTCTCCACGGCTTTGTATTTTAGAAAGTTATAACTTATGTACATGTATAAATTCTTCCAAATAATTATTAGAGATGATATTTTTTTTCAGAATAAACTACCAGATGATAATTTTTTAGCACATCATTTACAATACATATAACTTTTATTTATAAACTTTTCCAATCAACTTTTTATAGGGTAATTTTTTAGTACAACTTTCATGACATGTACAACTTTTACGCATAACATTACTTCCACAAGAATATTATCAGGAAAAATTCTCACACAACTTTAATGCATAAGTTCGCCATATAGCTTGTAAAAAATACAACTTCTCGAGATAACATTTTAGCATACTCTGTACGGAGTATTTGTCAAAAGAACATCTTGGAAACACAACATAAAGAAGGTAAAGGAAAAAAGTTTAGAAAGGAAAAGAAAACAGAGAAAGTAATTGATACCTGGGCACATCAACCGTATATTCGTTAATGATAGAGTAAGACACCAGATAAGAAAGACCCCGGTATGAGCTGGGTGGCAGCTAGTGCGTGCCAAAGAATGAAAGGATGCCCAAGACAACGAATTGAAATGGAGCTGCCGCACTTAATTCCCACCACTGGACCACTTCTGATCGGACCAAGTTAAGGTTGTCAGGACACAAGGACTATCTCGTAAGCAAGGAATAATAGGACATGGAATATTATTAATTATCATCATCATGCAAAGAACATGGATCGGACGACAAAGCTTGCCATGTGCTTTCTCTCGATGTTTTCTTGTCTGAAACCCTTCAAATGTATCTAATATGCATGGATATATACTTTCTCAAGAGTGTTGTTCTTCTAAGGTTAGAATCCAGATCTTAGTGGGTGTAGCTACCTACTTTATGTCTGGCTATTTGGTTGACTAGATCATCGCAGTCATGGAGGTTTTCAGTAAGATGAGGAGAATCAAGAGCTAGTGTTTTTGTTTTCAGTCTTGTAGTCATCTCAAGTTTCTTTCAGTTTCGTGTCTGGTACCTGTTTTATCAGTTTAAATGCTGCAGGGTCGTTTTGTTTGATCGGTTGTAAGCTCTCATTCCACGTTGCTGAGACCGGATTCATTTCCTTAAACTAAAAGAAAAAAGAAATGATGTGATTTTCAGGTTACCATTCAGGAGGACTTACTAGATCAGAGTTTAATTTGTTCACTACTATTTAAAAAGGAAGAGGGAGATGCTTTGACATTGAGAGCAGGAAGTTGGAGATCATTACCGTCATGGAACTCTTCAACAAATTTGGTTGGAAGTTTAGTAATAGCATTAAGGCTTAGCTTTCTCTCGATGTTTTCTTGTTTTGAGCCCTTGTAGTCTAAGTGCAACTTTGTCCGTAACAGTGGCCGTATGCGCTCATGCTGGTGTAGATGACGAAAGGTTTGTCCTTTATGAAAAAAGAAATTTACACATCCTATAAGTCTCTTGCTACCACTCATATATATACTCCAGGTGGACATGTTCATATCATTCTGCAAAAGTTCAAGAAATGTGATATAATTTAGACTCTAATGAATTTGAAATATGACATGTGAAACTTAAAAAACCTTGTGAACTCAAAGAAGGGTTGTTACTCGTCATACAGTGGAGACATTTTACATGACATGACTACATGTCTACATGACAAAGTAGGTAGTTTACTGAGTATACATTACACACGCGTCTTCGTCGCCAGCGGCTAAATGATCTTTGTTTGCGCCGGCTTCTTCGCCGCGAGCTTCCGGCCGCGCTTGGCCTCCTGCAGCATGGACACCACCTCCCTCATCGACGGCCGCTCCTGCGGGCTCCGGCTCGTGCACAGCAGCGCCACCCGCAGCGCCAGCGCCATCTCCTCCCGGGCCTCGCCGCTCTGCCGGTCTGCCCACGCCGCCGCGTCCATCACGTCGCGCGCCCCGCCCTCGCCGCCGCCGGCGACCTTGTGCCGCACCCAGTCCACGATGCTGCTCCCCTCGCCGTAATCCGCCTCCACCGGCCGCCGCCCGGTCAGGATCTCCAGGAGCACCACGCCGAAGCTGTACACGTCGCTCTTCTCGTCCACTCGGAGAGTGTATGTGTACTCTGAATTCATGATGACCAAATGTTCAGTTAGCAAGCTCTGCGTCGAAAATGTCCATGTCATGAGTCATGGCACGACCAGAGACGCGCCTCACCCACCTGGCGCGATGTAGCCGCAGGAGCCGGCGACGGCGGACATGGGCGCGGCGCCGCGGAGGGCCTTGGCGACGCCGAAGTCGGCGACGCGCGCCTCCATGTCGGCGTCGAGCAGGATGTTGCTGGGCTTGAGATCGCGGTGCGCGACGGCGGGGCGGCAGTCGTGGTGCAGGTAGCTCACGCCCTGGGCCACGCCGACGGCGATCCTGTGCCGCGCGTCCCAGCCCAGCCGCGCCTTCGGCTTGGCCCGTGCCGCGGCGGCGCCAGCGCCGTGCAGGAGGTCCTCGAGGCTGCCGTTCGGCATGTACTCGTAGACAAGCAGCGTCGCCTCGCCGTTCGTGCACCAACCCAGCAGCCGGACGATGTTGCGGTGGCGGAGGTGGCCCAGCACCTCCACCTCGGCGAGCACCCTCTTGTTGGCGTCGGCGTCGTCTTGGTCCTTCCGCGGCGGCGGCGGCTCTGGACCTGCAGCCTCCTTCTGCGCCGCTGCTTGCCACAGCTTCTTCACCGCGATGACCTCGCCGTTGGGCATCTTTGCCCGGTACACCGTGCCCGACGACCCGGCGCCGACGATGCCCTCGCTCCCCTCGACGCACCGCGCCACGTCGTCCGCGGTGAAGCTGAGCTTCTGGAACGCGGTCATGCGCCACGGTCCAACAACGACGTTGGCCCGCGCACCGCCCACACCACCGCTGCCGTCCGGCGCGGCGGTGCCGTCGTCCCGCCACTGGAGCCAGCGAGCCGTGACGGCGAGCACCGCCATCCCCGCGAACGCCACCGCCGCGGCGGAAACCCACATTGCCGCGTTGTGCCGAGCGGAACTGCCCTCGGCGTCGCCTGGTGGCGCCGACGTCGAGTCGGCCGGCGCAAGATGGTTGAAGGACACGTCGAAGGTCTCCAGCGTGGTGCAGTTGGCGAACCCCGGCGGGACTGCGCCGGTGAGTGCGTTCCAGGACAGGTCGACCTCGGTGATCGACGGCAGGCCGGCGAGCTCTGCCGGGATCTCGCCGGTGAGCTGGTTGTGCTGCAGCCTCAAGCTCACCAGCCGCTTGCAGCTGCCAATGTCATGGGGGATTGCACCGGTCAGATCATTGCCTGCCAGCTCCAGCCGGTACAAGTTTGAACACCCGGTGGCGCCAAACGCCGGGACCTCGCCGTCCAGGGCGCACTTGCTCGCCGCGAAGACTTGCAGCTTCGGCGCCTGCCACGACACGTTCGGGAGCGCGCCGCCGACCGGGTTGCCGGAGATGTTCAGGTACTCGAGGCTCGGAGAAGTCACGAGATCAGCAGGAATGCCGCCGGTGAGCGAGTTGGAGCTCAGGTCCAGGTACGTCAGGTTGCGGATGGCGCCGAACCCGGCCGGAATCGTGCCGGAGAGGCGGTTCGACTCGAGCCGGACTCGCCAGAGCGACGAGCAGTTGGCGAGGCTCGCCGGGATCACGGTGTCGAAACGGTTGTCGAAGAGGATGAGGCGGGCGAGACGGTTGCCGGAGCACATCCCGGACGGAATCGGGCCAGAGAGGGAGTTGGTCGACACGTCGACCCGGACAAGCCGCCCGCTCGCGCCGAGCGACTCCGGCAGCCGGCCGGTGAGCGAGTTGTTCCAGAGCTGTAGCACCTCGAGGCTCGGCAGCGCGCCGATCGACGGTGGGATCGTGCCGGAGAGGAAGTTGCTCATGAGGTTCAGCGTGGTGAGGTTTGCCAGATCGCCGAGCCCGGCCGGGATGGCGCCGGCGAGCAGGTTGTCCGACAGGTCAAGAACCTGCAGCGCGCGGAGGCGAGACCACTGCGGTGGTATCGCGCCGGCGAGCCGGTTCTTGAACAGGAACAGCGATTCAAGCCGCGTGAGCTCGCCAAGCTCCGGTGGCAGCGGGCCGGTGACGTTGGCCACGGCAATGTCGAGGTACCGGAGCTGCGTCAGGTTGCCGAGCTCCGGCGGAATGCGGCCGTCGTAGGCATTGTACCCTATCTCCAGGTGCTCGAGGGATGCGAGAACGCCGAGCTCCGGTAGCAGCCGGCCGGTGAGCGCGTTCCCGGAGAGGTGTAGGAACCGTAGGCGCCGGAGCTGCCCGACCTCAGCAGGGATGCTGCCGTTGAAGTAGCTGCCGCCGAGGTTGAGCCGCTCCAGCCGCCGGAGCGCGCCGAGGCCACGGGGGAGCGCGCCAATGAAGCAGTTGCTGAAGGCGTCGAACGCGGTGAGCGCGCCGAGCTCGGCAATGCCGTCGGGGAACGTCCCGTTGAAGAAGTTGTGGCTGACGTCGAGCACCTCGAGCCGCCGGAGCTGGAACAGGGCCGGCGGGAACTCCCCGGCGAACGCGTTCGCGCTGAGGTTGAGCGCCGTGAGCGTCGGTGCCAGCAGCCGCGCCGCCGTGGCCGAGACGGTTCCCGAGAGGTTTCGCCGGGAGAGGTCGATCCCGACGATGTCCCCCGTGGCGGCGTCGCAGGACACGCCCGGCCACGCGCACCACGGCGGGGCCAGCGACCGCGTGGCCCCCGCGGATGCCGCGGCGGCGTACGTCCACGGCCGGAGCGCGCCGGCCGGGTCACGCAGCGACGACTTCAGGGACAGCAGCGCGAGGAGGGGCAGCGGCGCCGACGACGCCGCGGTCGTGATGGTCAGCAGAGGTAGGAGGAGCAGGAGGCCGCCGTGGAGCGGGAGCGGCGACGAGGAGGAGGTGCCCGTGGCGGCGGCCATGGCGGGGGAGTGGCCGAGTGGGAGATGGTGCCGGTGGTGGTGCCAGGGGGAGGGGGCGGTAAAATGGAGGCGGGAAAGGTGGCGGTGGCGCACTGGTGAAGGTCATGATGAGAGGCTTGGAGATGGAGGCGGAGGAGGTGGTGGTGGTGGACGACATGAGGAGTGGGCTGTGGAAGCGCGGAGTGGAGACTGGAGCTCCAGGAGGGAGAGGAAGGGATGGTGGTGGTGGTGGAGGCGGTGATGATGGCGGTGGTCTGGTCGGGCCGGGCTCTGCAACTGCAAGCGGCGACTTTGCATTTGCATAGCTCTGCTTTCTCACCATTGCGGCAATGGAAGCTTAGGCTTTTTCATTGTACCGTGCATGAACATGCCTATTGCCTCTCATCACAACCGAGATTTTAAATTTCCGGCTATAGCTTCCGCTATCTCCGGCTATAGCTGTTTGAGAGAAATTTTAGCTAAATTTTTTCATATACAACTTAGCTCTTATCTGCCGCTATAGCCCGCTATAGGCGGCATAGTCTCTTTTTAACATAGATAGCTAAATATCTTAGCCGATTATTTGAAAAATTGATCACAACTAGCACTAGTGCGCTCTCTCTCTCGTCCTGCATGAGACAGTTTTCTAACACTATCTTTTAAAAAAAAGAAATAAGAGAACATTTTAAAGTTTGAATCTTCAAATTAAATGATGGTTCTATTCAAAAAATTAAGCTTCAAAATTCACGAAAATTTAAATTGCTAGTAAGATTCCATTGGAAAATGAACTGTTTGAAGCAGCAAGAGACCAAGAGTGAGGATCATGGCCTTTAGCCGGCTTTGATGTTGAATGAACAGTTCATGCTGCTGTACGCGACAATAAGGCAACATCCGCAACCTCTTTTTGCCCGGCATTGTCTCTTTCGCTTTTCCAATTCATCGATCTACCTCGCTAGGCTAGGGTTTGCTGCCCTTTTCCCCCTTTCCCTTTCTCAAAGGGCTCCTACACCTCGAGGGTTGCTGGTGAACGGTGTGGCATATGCGCACGGGCCCGCGGCGTCAGTGAGGGAGATGATGCCGCTCCGGTTGCTTTTGGGCGAGGCACGGGGGAGTGCACTCGAGTAGCTTGCTGCTGCTGCCAAGGTGCTGATCCTTCGTTCCTCCTTTCCTCCTCCAGGATGCTCATGCTGCCGTGCTCTTTTTGTAACTTTGAGGTATGGAGGAGGCTGACTGATAGTGCACCAACTCGGTTGAGTGAGCGTGTCAGCTCATGCTCAATTGTTGGTGCAGATTCCCATCCAGGTGGGGCAACCTGTGTTCCTTCAAAGATCTTTCTGCTGCTGGCCCCTCTGAATTCTGCACAGTTTGTTTGTTGTCTTGTAATAATGTTTGCATTGAGTTCTCTGATAGCAGCTAAGTACTTGTTCTGTAATTAAGTATAAGATCATTTGGTGATGCTAATCTACATTATACCAGCACAAGTACGTACATCATACCTTAATCATGCCACATATATCCTGATTTCTTATCATGTTCAAGCACTGAACTGCATGTGGAAAGATGTACCATACAACGTTAAGAATGATCATGTCCTAGGTTTAAGTAAAAGTTACTCATCTCACCAGATACCAGTAGTACCAGATGGAGCACTCGAGTGTACCAAACTGTCATGTGCCCCTGCCTCTCGATGCATTTCGGGTGAAGAAATCAAGGCAAATCATGTCTTGAAACAGATCTGATCGGCCACTGCTGTTCCCCAAATTTTACCAAGATCGATCATCATCATCTTTCTGCTGTACAAACATCCATCTTGTTTTCTTGAACCGAGTAATAAACTAAGCACTAGGAACTACAGATTTGAGCTTATTTTCATGCTCATTGTCTGCATGGTGCACGGCAGCAAGCAGAGGCAAACCATGCAAACAAGTCTGCTCTGAAAGAAGAAGAGCAAAGCTTTTGTGGCAAATTAACACTAAGAATGATCACAGACAAAGTTTTACGTGCATGAAAAGATGCATACAACACTAAGAATGATCGCATATCAAGGGTGTTTGAGACAAAGTTACTTACATTACAGATAGTGACTAACTGTCAACTGTCCTTGGCTCTCGATGGAGTTTGGGTGAAGAAAACAGGACAAATCATGTCTTGAAATAGATCTTATGGGCCATTTCTAGGTGATGATCCAAGGAAATACCAAGAACATCGTGTACGAACACTCAATCTTGTTTTTCTTGAACTACGTAAACTAAGCATTGCCATTTGCCAACTGCAGGTTTTGAGCTTATTTTGATGCCCGATGTCTGCACCGTGCCCGGCAAAATGGATGCGGCAGGAGCAGCAGAGAGACAAAGCCGAGCAAGTCAGAGTCTCAGAGAGCACCGAAGGAAGAAGAAAGTCTTCATGGCGACATGACATGGCAAGCCGAAGCTTTGGTGACCTGAAGCCACAACTGCTAGCAGAGTTCCCACCCTTTGAACTGAATAGTAGTAGGTCAAAGCAGAGTAGAAAATTTTTTTATTTGGAAGTTTTGGATCCAAAGCATATATAATGAATTATGCAATGATTGACCTTAAAATAGTTAGTCAGTTAGTGGTCATAATCAAGATGATATTTTAATCCAGTTTGTCTTATTTGTGCGGATGACGATGAGTGCTAGTAAATTAAAGTATGTACAGATTTGTATTAACAATGAACTGAGAACTTCAGTTTTTCACAGTATTTTTCACTGAAGGCAGAGATATAAAGACAGAACCCTATTGAAGCACGCAGTACTTGATGCTAGCTCTACCTCAAGTCTCATCATTCTCATAGCAACACCTGTAAGCATCATAAATTACATGGAGCATGCCTGAAATAACATGAACTAACGTTTAGTTAGGGACGCACATGGATTTCAGAGACCAAAGCTTTCACTGAACCACTGGCACTGTGGACCAAAGACAGATCGAGGAGCTTCAACGCACATGCATGTTGCACAAGATTTTTCTTCAGGGTTCAGACTCATCGGTCCCCTGCCAGGCCTCCTCCTCCTCTCTTTGGGATGCAACGTGAACCCATTTTCTTATTCCCTTGACCTTTGTTGCAACTCTTTTGCCTTTTTACTGTGTTGCATGTGCGCTGCATTAGGGCATTAGTAGTAGTAGTAGTAGTGCCATCATGTGCCGCTTTGCAGAGCTAAAGCAGTATAGTTATCTCTGAAGAAGGGATTAAAATTGCTGGAACAAGCAGGGAGGCCTAGCTCCTAATTAAGACAACGGGATGATTAGCAGGTCATGCCGTATGCAACAGCCTTTTTGCCGACCCCTTTCCGTTAGCGTCAAGAGTAAACAAATGCTGAAAAGGCGGTGCTAAATGCGCATCAGTAAGCAGCATAGTAGCAGTCCTCATTCCCAAGGCGTGCAAAGATCTGCCATCATCAGCGAGTAAGCATGATGTAATGTAACACGGTTACAACGGCATGCAGTAGGGGCAGCTGATGGAGATCCGGGACTAGGGTTAATCGAGAGTGTGCCATCATCGCCGTGCTGATGGAAGGCGATTACAGGAGCATCAGCATGGAGAACGGAGCTAGCCGATCGTCATCCCGAATCTCGATCACTAGTGCCGGACTGTTCATGTTCCCCCTGTTTGCGTGTGTTTCAGAGCCTAACTGCAACTGCAAGACTGCATGATAGGTGCCGCAACTTTTCAACGGGGCCTGCCGATCTTCAGAGGAGGGGAGGGGCATGGAATGATGAGACTTTGGCAGCCTTTGGACGCGGTGGGAGCCCGACGAATTGAGTAGGGAGCCCGGCGTGGCTAAAGCGGCCGGGGAGGAGGAAGAAGAGGAGGATGGGCGCGTGCGTCGAGCCGATCGATGGGGCTCCTCCGCCGCACCTGCATGAGACACGTCGCACGATTGGGTTGGGGTTGCCGGCCGGCGGCAGCGGTGGTGGTGGTGAGTGCTTTTGGCAGGCGATCCGTCGATGCCGGCCGGCCGGCCGCTCTGGTGCTGTGTGCTTTAGTTAGCTCGGAAATTTAGGCGGAAAGCGAGCGAAAGAGAAGCTTCCTTTTGTACCCCGGCCTGCGGCCTGGCTGTGTTTACGGATGAAAAGGGACGGAAGAAATTCTGTTTGCGTCGGTCCGTATTTCTATATTTATTTTATATTTATAGCTAAACGGAGATAGGACGGAAAGTTCCGAAAACAGGACGGGAAATGGAACGAAGGTGACCGGGAACGGGACGGTATATTCCGCCCGTATTTCCAGGATCCCGTATTCGACCGGGATGAACCCGTATTCGTCCCTTTTTTTTATGTATACGGGATAGCCCAAATACTACCATGTACCAGCCTAGCCCAATGCAATACCCGAACAAAGCCCAAAAGGCCCATCATCCACGTTACACCCTACCCCCCACCAGACCCCTCAGGGACTCTCACTCCCTGCCCTACCCCTGGCGCCTGGTGGCCGCCGGCCGCCCGCGCCCGACTCCTGCGCCACGCGCTTGCCGGTGGCCGGCCGCCGCGTCCAAATCGCTACGTGACGGCGTGCGCCACCCCTTCTGCCTGCCTCCCGGTGCCCACGAGGCCACGACCCCAAGCTGCTGATCCGGACGCCGCCATCCTCGACGTGCTGAAGCCTGAAGATGCCACGTTCCTAGAATGGAGATGGAGGTGGCCATCGGCCTTCTGCTTCCACACCGCCGGCGCCGTAGAAGCATTTGCCTTAGGATGGATGCTGCCTGCACGGCTAGTGCCGAAGGCAGCCTCTTCTGTTTCCGTCAAGGGCAGCAGCAGAGGATCAATAGGTATGCACGCTCTGTACTGTTGCACATGTAGTTAAATAGGCAGTAGCACTAGTAATTAGTCAATTACATTAACTAGTATGTAGCATTAGGTGAATTAGGCAGTAGGATTAGTAGTGTTAGTAGCAGATTAGCATCATGGATTGTCTGATTGGATCTCTCTGAATTTTTTTTACTTGGTATCTCATTAGTGGTGATGTGATGCTCTGTTAGACTCATGGTTGCTCTCTGTTGATTCTTTTACAGAATTAAAGAGAGAGACATGTGAAGGTGCTGGTGCCAGTGCTATTCTGTTTATCTGGTGTGCTGCCTCGCCTATGCTCTATGCAGCAGCACGTCTGCTGGTTGCTTCAAATGTGTACTATGCACTCATGTCCTGCAAGTTGTAATGTGTCATCCCGATGTAAGTTTCCAGTTCCCGTCCATTCCCATTGTATTCTCGTCTGTATTTGTTCATTTTCGTATACCCGCCGATTCCGTTTTCCGTCCCGTTTCCGGCTGTCTGGCAACGGAAATGATGGGTAAAGGGTTTCCTGCATGTTCCGATCCGTTTTCATCCTTAGCTGTCCGGTGGGAGTGGAGTGTGCTCTCGTCGTCGTCGAGTTCAGCAGTTCAGACGCTCCAGCACGGGTGCGGCTAGCGCCTAGCTGCAGATTCGTGGCCGTCTCAGGCCGTTTTGTTGAATGGAGGCGGCACGCCCAGTTAGCCATTGTGGACAGTGACGGAGCGTGACAGAGACAAGGGGGCAGTTGGCAAGGCATTTCACAGATTCCATTAGCTGAGTTAATTTCCACATCTCTAGCAGACCTAATAGAAGAGAGATGTGTGTCAGCGTGTGAGATGTGCATGCAACCATGCAAAATTAGCTTGCATACAACACATACGTGCTAAATTTTTTAGAAATTTGCGATTGTCAAGCGATGCCGGAGCCCAGCATAGCCCTGACTAGGCTCCGCCTCTGATTGTGGACGGAAATTTCGCATGAGACTCTTTTTTAAAAAATATGGATGAAACTCAAAATCCAAAATGAGCACACGTTACTTTGAAGAAGGATGTAAGTTGATCGCACATGTGTACGTGTTAGAGCAACTCCAGCAGATTCTCTAAACAGCCCTCTATCTTAAGTTTAGAGGGTGAAATAAAAAAATGCACTCCAACAGATCCTCTACTCGGTCCTCTATTTTGGGGAGGCCTCCAAATCCCCTCCTCCACCCTCTAATTTCTAGAGGGTCTCTAGGGAGCCCTCTATTAAAACTTAGAATTGAGGACTATTGCAAGAGTTGAAGTAAATTTAGAAGCCCCTAACAAAGGTAGCCCCCATTTAATATTTAGAGGGTATGATTTAGGGGCTATTGCTGGAGTTGCTCTTACCCCTATGAATACCTGCACATACATCTTATTATCGAGGAACACATCGCTTACTGATAAAAGAATAATTAAATTATAAATACAAGCACTCATGCTAAGTTTCATTAGCGTCAATCAGTGCGAACAAAGCATGTGCAATTATCTTTTGTCTTTAATTATCTATCTTTAAATCTTCTCTCTCTCTCTCTCTCTCCCCTTTGATTGGGAGCAATTTTCATTTAAGAGAAATTATATCTTCCACAACAAAGACAAGTTTTGGCTAAAAAAATCCAACAAAGCATGAAGAAATCCACTTAATTTGCTTATATGCAATCGTTAAGGCCCTTTGAATGAATCTTAAGCTTCACCTAGAAATTAGACTCTAATCCAATGAAATCTTGATAACTGTAACCTAATATTTTTCTGTTACCTTGAAAATTTAGACTGGCCAACTCATGTATTTCGAATTGAGAGTAGCGGTTCCAGCTTTCAAAAACTAAAAAAAGTCCAATTTCTCCACCACAATTTTACAAATGTATCCACAAAATTTAGAACTTTTCTCTTGGACCATAACATCTTTGTATGGTGGATGTCAAATGGGTCTTTGATTTACATTCGCTAAGCGTGTTACGGGTTGAGTTGTGCTACTTGGTTAATGGATGAATAAATACATTTCCGCTCAAACCATAAACACGGTCATCCTTGTGGCCCGAATGTATTATATTTGAATGATTTCTTATCTGCCACCGATAGGACAAGTACAATGAAGCCGTCTAATAAGTGGTCTGATGCAATGATACGTTATTTTAAGATGACTTAACAGACAAACTCTACAATAAGTTGTCTTTTTGTTGTATTACTAGTAGAATAATATCTTTTAATTTTGTGGAATGAAAAATAGTAATATTATGAGTAGTATAACAACAACAACTTGTACAATTGTGAGAAAACGGTTTTATAGTTCTTAATTTTAGCTCATAAGACGGTTGTTTCATAAAATAATAGCCTTGTTCTCTCTCCTCCCCTCTCTCCTCCACATCATCAAAAATTGTACATGAAATGTATAAGATAACCTACGAGATCACTAACGTGTACCAATATACTTGCCTATATACTTTTTACTTTTATGTTACTGGAATTTTTTTATTTCCATCCCTAGACACTAGCACGGAGATTGGTTTCTTTTTCAGGCGTCGTGAAATACAATAACATTGAGCATTTGGTGGAGTCTGAAAATGGGGATTCCATTTCTTAGCTAACTATGCCTTGAATGTTGTTTTACGCGAACAACATTAACGGCACCGCAGTTGATGAAAAGTACACAAGGAAAGAAAAAGAAAGGTCTGGGAGGGTTGAAAACCATTCATGTTGCAGTTTCATGTAAAAAAAATCAGAAGATTTTTAACGTCAGCCCATTTTAAGATAAGGCCCATCTTTAAGACACGGCCGAACAGGCCCATGACACGGAGGATAAACCGAGCCTGATTCGGTCTGATTCGCGTGTGGCGACGCAGCAACCACCAGTCACCAGTCACCAGTCACCACTCACTCCAGTCAAATCATCCGCCACTGCTCCAAACCCGTCTGGATTCAACGAACCAAGACCCGGCGGCCGGCGGCGACGAGGGAGATGGAGGCAGCAGCGGCGGAGGTGAGGTACGGGATAGTCGGGGTCGGGATGATGGGGCGGGAGCACCTCCACAACCTGGCCCACCTCGCCGCCGAGGTCGGGCGGGAGCAGTCCGTCAAGGTGCGGGTCACCGGCCTCGCCGACCCCCACCAGGAGTCCCTCCGCCTCGGCCTCCAGCTCGCCGACGAGCTTGGTCTCCCCGCTCCACAGGTGAAACCTCTAGTGCCTGATGCTCTTGATAAACCTGTCTTATTGTCCTCCATTAATTCGATTCATCGCATTGCGATTACACTTAGCAACACTAGGCTGCTTATGGAAATTATACCCAAATTTCTCTCCGTGGAGTGCGATTACTGAGAGACTGCTGAATCCTTAACAACCAGAAGGTTTCAATGCAAGACCTTTTCAGGCCACCGCGAGCTGCTGGACAGCGGGCTCTGCGACGCCGTCATCGTGTCGTCCCCGAACATGACCCACTACGAGATACTCATGGACATCATCAGCCACCACCAGCCGCACCACATCCTCGTCGAGAAGCCCCTGTGCACCACGGTGCAGCACTGCAAGAAGGTGAGGAGGCCATGGTCTGGTCTGTTTGTCTGATGTGATCTTCGTATGCGCTGCTACATACTAGTGTCTGCTACTCTGTTTTGTTTGTCGGTATCGCCTCAATGCAGTCTGCCTCTTGCATAAGCTCTGACATTTCGTCTTCCTGGAGGGATCAGCAGCCATACTCTCTAATAGTACAATGTATATACAAAAGTACTGTATTGTCTTTGGTAGCTTAGCTCAGGCTGTAATGACATTTGTATTGGCTATCCATACAGGTAATTGAAGCGGCCAAACAGCGACCAGACATAATTGTGCAAGTTGGATTGGAGTACAGGTACATGCCACCAGTGGCAAAGCTGATAGATATCGTTAAGAGCGGTACACTGGGGCAAGTCAGAATGGTGGCCATACGTGAACACCGTTTTCCTTTCCTTGTTAAGGTACATAAAAGGTTTCATTACTTGTAATACGTTACAGATTCATTTCTTACTGTTTCTAACTGCTACAACTCCTGCAGGTAAATAACTGGAACAGGTTCAATTGCAACAGTGGGGGAACTCTGGTAGAAAAGTGCTGCCACTTCTTTGATTTGATGAGATTGTTTGCAGCTGCCAACCCAGTTCGTGTGATGGCTTCTGGAGCCATCGATGTTAACCATAAGGATGAAAAGTATGATGGAAAGGTCAGGATGTCTCACTGTTTGATCCAAATATTTCATTGGATGCATAATTTGCACCTGTGTGGCTTAGTTGTCATGTCCATGCCATTTTGAATAGTAATGTTCGGTTTGTCTTCCTACACAAGGACATGCATTCTATATTAATGTAAAAGCCTGAGTTCTTATTATATGCCCTTCTCTGGCATTTGTGCAATGTTGCAGCTGGAACTCCTACGCCGTAACAGTAAACAAACAACAATCTGAACGCAGTGTTTAAAATTTCCTAGTAGTGGCTAAAAGTTGATTATATTCTTGCAGGTCCCAGATATAATTGATAATGCATATGTGATTGTAGAATTTGATAATGGCTCTCGTGGCATGCTTGATCTCTGCATGTTTGCTGAAGGAAGTAGAAATGAGCAAGAAATTTCTGTGGTTGGTGACACTGGGAAGGTACAAATACAGCTACATGATTCTTCTGGATTTTATATTTTCCATGTAGTGCTGTGACAAACTGTAACCTTTTGTGGATATGAATATAGGGCACTTCAGTTATACCTAGTTGACTCAGTTTACAGTTTTGGTGTCTGTTTTAGTGTTGTGTAGGTACAGATTACAAGTATGTTATCGTCAGAAGAATGGCCTAAAACATCTAGGAAAAAGATCACCATTTTACAGAAGCACATGTTCCCCTGACTGACATGTTTTTTCTTCGAAATAGTGTTTACGAAAATATTTGGTTTCCCAATCTAAAGGAAAGCTTGTCTAACATCAGTTGAGATGCTTTGGACATATCAAAGAATGAAATATGTATACCCAAAATAATTATCCTTAGATAGGAGCGCGGGGGAATCAGCAATATATGTGTCTGAATCATGACCTAGGCTAGTTCTCCGTTTACTATTATCACTATTGCTAATATCTTTCTTTACTTTTTACATCCTTGTTGTTGGAGGTAAATATTGAAATACACAATAGGTTGTTCAAGTGGGTAAAGCTAAAGCTACACTGGGCTCTAGAATTAGCTTTTGGCACATAACTATGTAAGATTAGAAGGTACAGTAACTATGCATTGTTCTATAGTGTGTGGATATGCCTAAAACAGAAGCACAAACCGTGTAGGCTCATAATAGCTATACAAATCGTGAACTCGTAAATCCAACAAATTGCTGTGTTTTTCTGTACCAACTACAATGATTAATGATGAGATAATCACCTCCTTGTAGTACCAGGAGGTCTAGGAAAATCTAGCGAAAATATTTCTTCTTCTTTTTTTGTCACCTTTTTCGGTAACATGCCATCCTCTAGAGTCTAGTTGAGATATCATGATCAAATGCCACCTGTATAGTATTCCAAATGCTGAATTTGGATGGTGAATCATTTATGACTGTGTCAGTTGACAAAAGGCTTGGTGATAAAAGGCACACGCTTGCATTTTGTTGTTGTATGAAAATTGAAATCATTGTTCAGGATGAAGATCAAAACTGGAGGTTCTGATATAGATAGATACATGGTCGAATCAATTAGGAAACAGAAGCATCTGGACTGCATTGTTTTGGAAGATCCTTAAAATCTGCACATCTATTATCTCTAGAAGAGGCCTAAGAGATTTAGTCCTTCTATGATATTCTTCATCAGTTACCTTTTCCTGTTATGTGGGAGAGGGAGAGCTAGATTTTCATTTAAAATGTGAGCTGTGAGGGAGCCTTTGCAAATACCCCTGCACTTCGTTGAGCCTTACGGCCAATTTTTTGTACCATATGATCACTGGTAGCTCACCATGCGCGGTTCTTTCCCTCTTCTTGAGGTTTCTTTTATGTGAAAGAAATTGGCGTATTCTTCTCCTCTGTTTATTGCTTGAATCTGATTACCTGGATTTTGATTATATGCTATCCTGTCTCTGTTTAGTTTGCAATTCTAGGGTGCGTGATACATTATTTGTTTTCAAACAGGGTGAAGCTTTCGTTCCAGAGAGCATTGTCAGGTTTGGAAAGAGAACAGAAGGCAGAGATGGAGTTGTAACAATAATGGCCGAAGATGAACGGATCAAGTATGTTCTATTTTGCTGTACCATATCATCAGCATTTTGCTCTCCTTTGTACTTACAGTTTAAGGAACACTTATAATTTAAATGGCAGTTTCTAAAGTAATATTATTTTGTTTCTCTGTGACAAACTGAAATGAAAAATGAGAAGATTGATTTAATTTTGGTTTAACAATTGAAGTTAAGATGCAGAATGCATAGCTTAGCAGTTTGGAAGTTTTGGTTTGTATCTTAGCAGACTTTGTTTTATAGGTATCAAGGTCTTCATCATGGATCCAGCTACTTGGAGCACCTCAACTTCTTGTCTGCTATAAGGGCTCAAGGTGCCTGCGGACCTTCTGTCAACTTAAGCGACGGTCTACTATCTGTTGCCATCGGCGTGGCTGGTCAGTTATCAATTGAGCAAGGCCGGTTTGTGACCATGGAAGAGGTCTTAGGTTCTTAGGCTGATAATTCAGGTGAAACACAGTTGGACATGCCAATGAATTGTAAATCCTTCTTCTGTAGATTAGGTACAGTACACGGACTCGAGAATGCTCCCAACTCCTGAGCTTACCAATGTTATAATAACAGGCATTTGAAATCGTCATGGAAAGCTGTATCTTCAACCCATTTGATGTGATCAGCGGACCATACGATTTTTTTTTAATCTGCACTGTATCTCTTAGTTTACCTCCAAATCTTTGAAGTTCAATGCGTTATGCCCTTGCATTCTCCAATGAAGCATCTTGTACGCATGGATTCCCTATTGTATGCAGATTCTTCATGAAGGAGAAAAAAAATGTTTCCATATCAATAGATCTGTCAAAGTCGAGGTGAGTGCATTTAAATCCTTGGCTGTATTTTGGCGAGTTGGTATAGCCGTGCGATCTATTTTGAAAGTACACGGTTTGGTCTGGCATACGATGGCTGCCCAACTTTCATCAGACTAATCTTGATAAAACCTACTTACATTGAGGACTTCCAATTTTCAGATAAATCCAAGGGATTAAATATCCTAAAAGCTTGCTTTATTTGTCACATCACCTGGACTGCGTCAATTTGTGAGTACAATGCAATCAAGTTATATATTTTGTCTTTTTTTTTCTGGACTTTTTCCACTTCTGTACTTTGGTCCATCAGGCTCTCCCGGCTTTTTAATATAACAGGCAGATCTCCTGCAGGTTCGTTTCAAAAAAAATTATATACGCGCCTACCTCCCCCTAGGTTGTATGAATACATATTTAGCATCTCACAGCTCCAAAGACATAAAGAAAGCTGCACACTGATGAGTTATGAACATTGGTTGATATCGAGAGGAATGAAGCTGCTTTCATGAGACGCAACTATGGACACGGGAGACACCAGGATGTTAAGCTCAAGGCTAGCCATTGGTTGATGCTCTGCTTGAATGCTCGAAGAGGGTCTTGAAATGACAAGGCACAGGATGTCAGGAACAACAAGGCTGAGTCATGTCGTCCGTTTTGGGCGTTCCAATGAAACCTCTGCATGATCCGAAGCTTTAGCTTTGGCGAGGGCTGCCGGTGGCCTTTTGGGAGCGCCCAATTTTACCATATTGTTTCTTTCAGCACAAAAGCATCTACTAGCTTACTTCAGGGCCTCTTGTCTTCTACTTACTTTGTCCTTTGTACTGATGAATACTTGATCTATAATATCATAATACTTGATATAACTACCTTTTTTTTTAAAAAAATCTAGGTGGCCACTGTAACTACTAAGGAAACTAGTTTCTGAAGTCGATTGGCAGATGATCCTGTTAAACCGAACATGTTTCCCAAACCAAATGAAGCACCGAAAAGTAACAAATAGACTTTTCCACTCTAAAGAGTGTCAAATAATGAAGAAGGAACCTGTAGTTATGCAAGTGTACCCTTTGTTGGTTGGTGAAATATTTGTTGTTTTCTTAGTCAGGATTGGTGTTCCTATATATTCCCTGCTTCCACAATCCACACTGACACATATTGTAAAGATCACCACTCCCCACTGCCTTGTAGACACCAGTACATGTATGCACGAAAGCGAGTCTTGATTTTTAGATGTAGAGACCAAACAAGTTCTTGTCATAGAAATGGGATGCAACGGGAATCCTAGCTGCAGTTGCATGAAAATCGCACGCCCAGAGATTCCAAGATGAGCTGAAATGAAACGGCAGCTTCACAATCATATATATAGAGGCTCCTGATGTACACGGACTGCACGCTGGAGTTTGTTCCTACTCCCTGGTTTCTCCGTCCCGATGAAACCTCTCCGCTCGCGAAAACAACTGGTTGCATCATGGGTGGGACTCAATGTGGGCATGGGTAGAGTCGGATCCAAATATGACGCAAGACGAAATTAATTAAGTCCGAATTATCTGCTTGCTTTATAAATGTGTGCAGTTTCATGGAAGAGACCACCGGAGCAAAACTCATTACATAATGAATGGATACTTTAGTTTGCATCATATAGATGAGTTCTTTAAAATTGTCATCATTATGAAGGTGGGCTGTGACAATATGCGTCTATTCTACTCTGTTTTCAGTTTTGTTTTTGCTTGTTCGGATCTGATCGCTTAATGGGCCACACCGTTTTTCTACCCATTCGAGCGGTTCAGTTTCCTACCGACGACCAAAAGGGCTTATATATAGTACGTGCATCTCAGCATCTGGAGCATACTTCAACTCAAAATGATGGTCGCCATCGGTGTGGCTACTCCATTATCTGCTGAGAGTCCGTTATGGTAACATTTTAGAAGTCGCAACCTCTTAGCTGTTGGCTGATAATCCTTGGTAAAAATTAAATGTGGTTCAATTCGCTACCACTGCTGTTGTCAATATATTCTGAACAATAGCTCGTGTGCAGAAGCTCTGTAGTGCATTTGGAAATGAAGTTCAATGGTCATTTGGGTTTTGTGACAAATCAGAATCGTCATAATTCAACTGCCACGTGGCACCTTGCATAGTAATCCATGCTAAGTTTTTATGACGATTTCGAGGTTTGATAATGACGAAAACTAGGTGTCATTAACTAGTGGCGGAAGAAAGATCATCACAATATTTAATGATAAAAAAATACTCTTGGTTTCTTCATATGCTGTATTTTTCTAGTATTGTGACGTGTGCTTTTATTAGCAGCAGAAGTGTAAAAAAGGGCGAACATACTCTTTTGCATTTTTAAAAATCGAAGAAGGAAAGGAGGGAGTACTAGTTAATAATGGAATGTGTACTATTTCTTGGTTGGTACAAAATACTTAATGATAGTATGGCTTGTACATCTTTCTTCCACATTTGTGTATATAAACAAATTTGTATATATAACGCATGTTCAACTTCTGTGAGAATCATATTCAGCAAGTACGAATGCATGCATGCATGCTGTACTTTTAATTTCTGTGATTTCTATAGACGAGTGCTACGGAATTAATGCTTGTCATGGAGTCATCATCAGTCATGGCAATGGGATGCACAGGGAATCTGGTCTACCTGCAGGTGTACAGACTGCTGCACTCTCTCGGGTGCCATGCTGACCTCAAGAGTCAAGAGACAAGGAAGCTTCATCATGCACAATTGTCCACTCAATTTGCTGAGACCGCCGTGGCATTTCGCAGCAATCAGCCTCAACCATTGAGGGTGAGCTTTGCCATGGCAGAAGGCAGACTACATTATGACGCCACATTACACTTTACTGCACAGACACTGTAGCTAGAGCTGCAGTAGCATTGGCCTTCAGCTTTATAGAAGTCCAGGAAAAAATATTTCCTGATGTTTGTGCTGGCAGGACCCCATCTATTTGCAAAGGCTCTATTGGAGCAGGATGGACCCTGAATGTTTCAATGTAGCTAGCTACATGCATGCATGGTGGAATGTACTGGGACATGATAGGTTCTCCTGCAATAATCCCAGCTAAATCTAGGGCATGAAAGGTGCTAAATGTGAGCATATTCTTGGTCCGAAAATTTTGCACTTCTCTTGACAAGGTGAGTCAACAGAAGGGGCTCCCAAACGAAAATGAATAGAGAAAACTTGCTCCACAAATTTTTATGAGGCACACAGGGTGGCTCAAGAAAACAATTATGACCGATATACTCATCCTAATAACATGCGCTAGAGATTGATCGATTAACCAAAGTTCATAAAAACTATGAGGATTAATAAGTCGCATTAGTTTTCTTCGCGGTTGCAGTGCATATTATATTTATGCTTGTTATCACTGTATTTGCATTAACTACGCATCGGTTTTGCTTCGTAATTGCCTGCAGCTCTTGTACAATTGTAACCTGTGATACCAATTATATATTGAAGCTTACCTCATGCTCCTTCCCCCATATCCATCAAGCACATCACGCAGCGCATCGGAGTTCCCTGGTGCTGGAGACGGGGTTCCCACTAGGGCATCGCTGCGGAGGGGCTCGTAGGCCAGGGCTTCGTTGCGTCGGGGCTCGCCGGCCAGCGCTCTACGGCGATTGGTTGCCGGGACGAAGTCAGCCCTCTCCGCCTGTGGAATCCCCCTCCGCTCCGCTCAGTACAGGACGCACCCTATCTCGGATTGTCGTCGACTACCATCAGGAGGGCAAGACAAACAGCCCGGTAAGTCGTGGATTAATTCCGATTTGGTGCGATGCAGGTAGGTATCTTCAGTTTGTTGGGCTAGATCATGTGCTGTCCTAATGATTGATATGGTTAATTTGTCTACCTGGTCTTGTTCTTGTCCGATGTGCTAGATGAATGTTTACAGCACTTATCGAATATGGGAATGAATGGAATCTAGGAAAGCGTAGGAACTGGGCAAAGCTTTTTGGCAAAGCAAAGATTAAGTTTCAGAGTGCGGCCTATGCCACAAATAACTGCAATAATGATGGGTTCATGGCTGGCCTCTGAAACTTCAAATGCTAATTGGATTATTTAATAAAAATGTCACCAGATGAGATGCTGTTGTAAGCTGTTTGCTAGTTTATGTTTTGACTTGCGGCTAGTGACCGTACTGGAAGATTTATGCTAACAATTGGTTGACATCTTAGCCATAAGAATAACTTCAGTTTAGGTAAGACCAATATTTTGAATCAAGGAGACTGTACATCCCATAAACCATTATTGATGGTTCAGGGAATAATCACACATCAGAGTTGGAGACTTGGAGTGCATGCCTTAAATACTGAACCGAGTTGCTATTGAATTTCTCTGAATAATAATCAGATATGATCCCCTTTGGCTAGATTTATTATCTTTATTTGGCAATTTTCTTTTACTGATTGAATGATATGGTGCAGGAAGATATGGTTGATCCAAGTATAGAGGCTCTATTAGGCTGACTCCAATGGGGAAGGCAGCCGGCGAGGCAAACCCAGAATGGATGGCGCGATGGTACTGTAGCAGGAGGCATCTTCTCCAATCGGACATGCAAACAAGAGATGCAAAATGAATCTGAGGCAAGAGAGCGTGCAAAATGGAGCTCCCCTGGTCGCGATGCAAAGCGCCTCCGTACGACCGTGGACCCACGCTGCAGAGCACGGCAAGGGAGAACACAACCCTTCGTGGTGGGCCAGCTGATGCTTTTTTGCTGCGTGCGTTGGAGAAGCAGGGATGCAAACCGGGCCGGTAAAATGGACAAGCTATGTAAACGGCGATATGGCTCTCGGAAATGGGGAGTCAGCCTTAGAGTATCGAGAAATTGTCAGCAAGGCATTCGGCAGCGAGAAAGAAGGTTATAAATTCTACAACAACTATGCTATTGGGTGGGATTTTCTGTAAGGAACTGCTACTTGGAAAGAGATGAAACCACTAAAGAAATTTGCTTAAGGAGGTTTGTTTGTAGTCGTCAAGGGTTCCGGGCAGCTAAGCATACGAAGAAAACAAATAAGAAGAGGAAGCCACGTGACATTAGTCGTTGTGGGTGTGCAGCCAAAATGGTAATTGCACGCAATAAGGAGATAGGACAGTGGTATGTCAAGGACTTTATTGATGAGCACACCTAGAAAACAACAAATGTCGAAAAGCATCATACAAGGAGCCTCTCACGGTTTGTGCAATTTTCTACCTACCTAAGATTTCTTTTATTAAATTAATTTTTTTACAGAAACATGTTTGATCCCTTTTGTTTCAATTCTCTTCAGAGGGAACTTTACTTGGCTGCAAATCCAAAAGATGGTGGATCAGATGGCAAAGTCTGCATAATCAGCACAACAACTGGTAACAAAAACCACAAGACTGGGGAAAAGTCAGATAATAAGGCCAATTTCTCCTTAGATAACATAAAAGATCAAGTAAAACCGTCACAAGGCCAGAAGAAACGGGTACGGTCAAGGAAAGACGGGCAGAATACCAAGGCTGTCACAAAAACTGTAACCAAGAAAAGTGAGATGACAACTGTTGCACGTGATCCTGGTGCTAATAAAATCATCTCCAATCCAAGCCAGTACAAAAAGGGTCCTTAGAACAAACCCTATAGAGTGTCATCACTAGTTCAAACATAGCTTGGTGAGTATGTTTACAAATAACTGGGTATTAACCTACTTATTTAAGCTTGGTGTCATCACTAGTTCAAACCCTAACTAATTTAAACTAATCCTTCCCTTTTTTTTCCTTTCAGTTCTACAAGCATGGAGTTTGTAGAATATTTTTGGGGAAATCAACTCAGGAGATTTTTTCACTCCCGTTGTCTTTTCTTATCCCTTTGCTTTTTTACATTTTAACCCTCCACATATAACTATATTACATATACACACACCAACACTCCCCCTCAAGATGGGATGTAGATATCTATCATGCCCATCTTGTCACATAAAGACACACACCTTTTAACACTCAACCCTTTTGTTAGACAGTCAGCGATTTGTTCCTCAGAAGTTATAAACCCTAGACTTAAAGTCCCATCATCAATCCTTTCTCTAATAAAGAAGCGGTCGATCTCCACATGCTTGGTTCGATCATGTTGAACTGGGTTGTTGGCAATGTTAATAGCTGATTTGTTATCGCACCAAAGCTTCATAGAACTGGCCTCATGAAGTTTTAACTCAGTTAGAAGATTATTAATCCACAATAATTCGCTCAAACTCTGTGACATAGCTCTATACTCAGCTTCTGCAGTAGAGCGCGATACCACAGGCTGTTTCTTACTTCTCCAAATCACCAAGTTGCCACCAACAAATACACAATAGCCCGAAGTTGATCTTCTATCATCAGGACAACTCGCCCAATATGCATCACAATAACCCTCCACATTCAGATGTCCATTTTTCTTGAACAGCAAACCTTTGCCTGGATTCTTCTTTAAGTATCTCAAGATTCTATATACTGCATCCATGTGATCACTTCTTAGGTCATGCATGTATCTGCTTACTACACTCACAGCATATGTTATATCTGGTCTTGTATGGCATAGATAAATGAGGCGCCTCACAAGTCTTTGATATCTCTCCTTATCTACAGGATGTCCAGATTCAGCACCCAATTTGTGGTTTTGCTCTATTGGTGTAGTGGTTGAACGACACCCAAGCATACCCGTCTCATCTAGTAGATCCAGAACATACTTTCGCTGTGAGAGCACAATCCCTCTAGGAGATCTCACTATTTCAATCCCCAGAAAATATCGAAGTTGTCCCAGATCTTTAATTTCAAATTCCCTTCTCAAATTCTCCTTCAATCGTACCACCTCTAAAGTATCATCTCCAGTGATAATAATATCATCAACATAGACCGCTAGAATAGTTATACGATTTTTGGAACATAGATAGAACAGAGTATGATCTCCATTACACTGCTTATATTCCATAGCAAGCATTGCACATTTAAACCTATCAAACCACGCTCTTGGCGATTGTTTTAGTCCATACAAAGATTTCCTCAATCTTAGTACCTTACCTTCTGTTTCAGCAGTAGTGAATCCAGGTGGAATCTCCATATAAACCTCCTCTTTAAGATCACCATGAAGGAATGCATTTTTAACATCTAATTGATATAATGGCCAATCAAAGTTAGCAGCACATGAAATCAAGGTCCTCACGGTACTCATCTTTGCAACTGGTGCAAACGTCTCATCATAGTCAATCCCATATGTCTGGCTATACCCTTTTGCTACCAGTCTTGCCTTATATCTCTCCACTTTTCCTTCAGGGTTTTGTTTCACAGTATATACCCATTTACAACCAACCACCTTCTTCCCAGGAGGAGAAGGTACGAGCTCCCATGTGTCATTCTTCTCAAGTGCTGCCAACTCTTCAAGCATTGCCTCTTTCCATCTTGGATCTTGCTTTGCTTCTTTCCAGTTTTTTGGAATTTGTACAGATTGCAGGGTCGTCACAAATGCCCGGAACTCAGATGGTAAGGACTCATATGACACATAATTACTTTCCTCATTACTATGGTCATCTTCACAATTATCTTCAAAGCCATATCTCACTGGAGGTTTACCTGCAGTGCTCCTTGTTTCTCTTCTAAGAGCAATAGGCAAATCATTCAAGTGATCCATTATCTCCCCCCCTGACTCAGATAGCTGGTCATTCTCATTTTCACTCGAACGAGCTTGGTCACTCTCAACTTTATCAACAATAGTGGTGGGCTGTATGGGATTTTCTCTCCTTCTTCTCGTATATACTCGTAGATTCCTTTCTGTAGGAAACGGTTGTACTCTCCTTTCCTGTATAGTGTCATTCACTTTAACTGAATCCGGGATTAAAGCAACCATAACACTCTTCTCATTTGCTTTAGTCTCAACATTAGACTCCATTTGCTCACCTTCTTCTGATCCATTTGAAGGATCTAAATCAATGAACAGAGAACCTAAATCAGTCTTCTCACGATAGAAAGGAACTGATTCTCTAAAGGTTACATCCATACTCACAAATATACGGCGCTCAGACGGGCTCCAACACTTATATCCTTTTTGTCCAGATGAATACCCCACAAAAATACACTTGATAGCTTGAGAATCTAGCTTTCCAACCCCTGGTCTATGATCTCTAACAAAGCACGTGCATCCAAAGACTTTGGGTGGAACTAAGAACTTATTTTTTCCAAATAACATCTCACAAGGAGATTTCATACCAAGTACCCTTGATGGCATACGGTTTATCAAGTGAATGGCAGTCAAAACTGCCTCATTCCAAAGGAACTTAGGCACATTCATTGTATGCATAAGTGAACGAGTTACCTCCAGAAGATGCCTATTCTTTCTTTTAGCAACTTCATTTTGTGGTGGGGTATCGGGGCATGGAGTCTGGTGTAAAATTCCTTCTCTTGAAAGAAAACCCTGAAATTCCTTATTCACATATTCAGTTCCATTATCACTCCGGATAATTTGAATAGAGGTGCCAAATTGATTTTTCACATAAGCATAGAAAGCCTTAAAACATTCAATTCAAGTACCTCACTTTTATGCTTCATTAAATATACCCATGTCATACGAGAATAACAATCAATGTAGATAACAAAATATTTTGCCCCACTTATAGCTGTGACTGGGGAAGTCCACACATCTGAATGGATTAATATAAAAGGTGATAAACTCCTTAAACCCCTACTCACATATGAGCTTCTAGTGTGCTTCCCGTACTCACATGCATCACATATTAAATTACTCTTATTCACCTTAGACATTTCATGAGGAAACATTTTGCTCATGATATCAAAAGATATATGTCCCAGACGACAATGCAACAACATCACCTTAGCTTCATCTTCACTAGCTGATAGAGCAAAATAGACTTCTTCTCTTGTCTTGCTTTTATCAAGATACCAGAGCCCATCATGCCAAGTTCCAACTCCAAGATTTCTTCCCGTCCTCCTTTTCTGAATTAAACAATTTTCACGATCAAGAAGCACCCGGCAATCCATTTGATCAATTAACGAGCTTATTGAAATAAGATTCAAAGGGAAGGATGGAACATGTAATACTGATGATAAGGTAATATTTGGTGTGCATTGAACTGTCCCAATGCCTCTAATAGAACGTGGGGTTCCATCCGCAGTTTTAATTGTCCCCTTATAAGAATGTGAGTATGGCGTATATGATGTAAATTCATTTAGTTTACCCGTGACGTGCCTTGATGCACCTGAGTCTAATATCCAATTAGATATATGAATTTTGTTGAATATACCTGAGTCTGTGTGAACCGCATCAGCAACAGTATTACTCGAGGATGTTGTTTCTTGATTGTTCAATTGAGAACCCATTGCAATTTCCTTCCACCTTCTGAACTCATCTAGCTCATTTGGCGAAATTGTAACTGATTCTGTAGCACACCCATCTAACACTGCATGATTAGCTCTAAAGCTTACTCTTCCACCACGACTAGCACCACCTCGGCTAGTACCACCTCTCAGCATACCTCTGCCTCGACCCCTACCACGATTTGGTTTGAGTGGCTGACAGCAATCACGAATCAAATGCCCTTTTTCACCACAATTATAACAGATTCTGGTCTCTTGGAACCCCGCTACCACATAAGCTGGACTTGGTGAATTTAAGGAGTTATCCTTTATCATCTTCAGCCTTGTCTCTTCCTATGCCATAGCAGCAATAGCTTCTTCAAGACTAGGGAGATTAGCTTGATGAAATAATGCAGCACGTCTTCCTTCAAATTCTAGATTTAGACCCCTCAAAAACTGAAGGACACTTTTTTTTCTCTACCCACTTTTTCACCCAAGCCACACATTCAGGGTGAGGTAACTCAATAGGATCATAATGATCTAAATCAGCCCACAGTCGCTTCAATTCTGCGCAATAATCCATCAAAGTCCGCTCCCCCTGTTTCAGATAATATATCTTATCATCTGTATCTGCTAAAAGCATCACATTCCCAACACCTGAATACATGCTTGCAAGAGCCTTCCATATCTCCGAAGCAGAAGTAATAGTGTCAACAGAACCTGCAATTGTTGGAGTCATAGAATTGAATAACCAAGTAACCACTAACGCATTAGTGGCATTCCAATTCTTCCACTCACTGCTCAACTTGTCTTTGGGTTCAGTTATGTCCCCATTGATGAAGCCCTCAAGTTTCTTTGATTGCAGCTGTAACAATGCTCTCCTGGACCAAGCCAAATAATTTTTCATGCCTTCCAGCTTAATATCAACAGGCATCAACTCCAATTTCTGTACCATGTCAATCTCTTTACTTGAGGACGAGATATCATCCTTCTTTGCAGTAAGTAATTCCACCAATTTCCTAAGAACCTGTTCAATTCCTTGATTCTCTGCCATAATTTAGTGGCTTTAGACTCCAAATCGCCTCTTGCAGTGACCAATTTAGCTTGCTTAGCCTGTTACCCCACCAGGTCGCTGCCTCTTCTTCCCTCACAGAGCTCAGCCTGGCTCCAGCCTTTGGCCACACACACCGCTGCCGAGTAGCTGCTGCCTCGCGCGCGCTCGCCCCTGCCGGCCGCGACGCTGCTTGCTCCTCCCGGGCCGGCCGCGCCCGCCGGCCGCTGCTTGCTCCGCCCGAGCTCCGCGCCACGCCGCCGCTCGCTTCCTCAAGATTCACACGGCCCCGCCTCTGGCTCGACTGCGCTCCGCTCTCCGCCCGGATCCGCTCCGAGCTGCCTGCTCCTAGCCTGCGCCGCTAGCTCCGCCTGCTGCGCACCGGCTCTGCTCTCCGCTGCGGACCTCCGCCACCACAAGACGCGCGTCGGGCCACTCCTGCTCTGATACCATGTAGAATATTTTTGGGGAAATCAACTCAGGAGATTTTTTTCACTCCCGTTGTCTTTTCTTATCCCTTTGCTTTTTTACATTTTAACCCTCCATATATAACTATATTACATATACACACACCAACAAAGTTCAAGCTTGTGCTTCCATTGGCTAGGAGCATCATGTGCTTTAGTTTATACTTGTAGAGATGAAGTCAAATTAGTGATTACATTGTTACTTTTTAATGTTTTTACATAAAAGATTCTTGCAGTTATATTGGGACTTCAATTTTCATCCTTCAAGAGCTCATTTTTCCAACACGAATGTCAGAATATCTTTTAATCTTTTCTGAAGAATGATTGATTACCATCTTAGCACATTGGTATCGTGACTGATGGAGAAACAACAAAGATGTATTTCCTGTGTCAGAGGTACTTTGATCAGACATATGGATCTAGCGATTTCGCAAGCCTTTAAAGCTTTGATGTTGTTATTGCTAGCACAATTATCAGGATCACCACCTCCTAAAATTTGTACAAAGGTGGCATCACTGTCCACTGAGGTGTTCTTGGGATAGACCAATAAATTCAGATTTTGTTTTTTCAGAACAACTTATCAGTGTCTCCTGATGAGCGTTGGTAACCTATTGCTAGTATCATTATCTGCGTTTGTCATATTCAGGTCAAGCAGGTAGTCTGTATATCGGGGACACCCCCGGCCCTCTGTTGAGAATCGCTTCCATTGCAGGACGATACTCTCACATTTAGATTGCAGTTTCAGAAGTCACGTTGCAATTTGCGCTCTGGCTTTCATCCTAATTCGATAAGTCGCTGATCGATTCGAGTCAACTCATGACACCTGACAAGTGCCAAATGAAAAACATAGCCTGGCCCTTCTTCCTAGACCTTTGCTTTCATCAGCACCACTCAAATCGAGTCTTAAATTGCAACAAATCATCGTTACATCGAACAGCGCCATGCAGCACAATTGCCGAACAGATCACCTCGTCATGTAAGCGACGAGCTCCTCCAGGTCCTGTCTGGACAACCACGGGGCCATCACCCTCTCGATCGCCTGGCGGATCGACGCCGCCGCGTTGACGTCGTGGCGCTGCTCCCACGGCCACACGAGGACGACGGCCCTGAGGTACTTGCACACTAGCTCAGCGTCCCAGGGCTGGTCGCTGTGATGGGCCGATGGGCTTCCAGTGGTTTAGGCTCTCCACCGTCGAATTCCACACGCAGTGGCTCATGAACGCCGCCGCAACGGACAGGCAACGTAGAGCACCGAGGACGGCGGCTGCTTGCCGAGGACGGTGGTTGTTCCCCAGCGTCAGCAGCGAGCGCTGGTGGTCGAGGAAGGCAACGCGCGGGGATAAGGCCGACACCTCCGTCTGCAACACAATCCACGCACGGTCGAAATTCAATTGTAAATGCATAATTCAACACGGTTCTTGGCAGAGCTCAGCTGAAAATGCATAATTCGACACGCATCTGAAGCGCCGTGACGCTGCGCTCTAGCTCCGAGATGTACTGCAGCTTGTGCACGCTCGACCCCTGCGCGGACTGCCCGGTTCGCCAGGATCCTGCGTTCTCGCCCCTGTCCGTCTTCTCGTCATTGATGCTGTTGTGGTTGGACAGCGACGACGAGCTCGCCACGGGCGCGGGCGCGGCCTGCTGCTGTGGCGGCGGCAGGTCGTCGGAGAACATGGACAGGAGCTGATCGTCGTAGAGGCGTCAGGGGCCTGTGGACGTCGGCTGCGGCGGCAGCGATGAAGATGAACATAGGGGACTTCAATCGATCCTTTTTTATTCTCCAAACCGATACATTGTTTATCGACTGAAAGGATAGGAAAAGTACTAAAATACCCTTATGCTTATTCCCATAAGTGGTTCCTAGCCCACAGAATAATAGGTACTGGTCCACGTCTTTAATTCTTCATAACTGGTTCCTCCCTCTTTTTAACCAATGGATCTGGACCCCTCAACGGCTCGTTAAACCTCCGAGCACTGTAAAATTTCTCGATTAGATGAGGTGATGACAAATGACCAGGAATTCAGATATATAAAGTCGAATCGAATCTAATAAAACATGTTTCTATGCAAATATATAATTCTTGGTTGGTGAAATGTTTTTAATATCTCCAGAGTCAGAATCGGTACAGTGTGGTCCTACCTTGCTTCCACACCAATATATAATGCTAATCTCTATTCTTTATGTGAGCGTCGATGCAACTATGCAAGCCTGCACGTTTTGGTTTTCAGATTATTGGCCTGCAACATTAGCTCTGTACATGAAGAAAGGCTTGCCAGTTCCCGTGATACAAGCTTTACCATCTTATCGGTAAACACTTACTGAGAAGTCGTAGGCACTCCAGTTTGTCATGAGACAGAAGTTAGAATCATTCAGTAGCTGTGAGATTAGCAGGCACCAGGATCGAGCATCATGCTTTTTGACCATGAAGAGAATGAGGCAAAAATCTGGCGTCAAAAAATTCATCTTGTCTCACCTTCGGAGACATGCACTCTGTTATGCTCAACAAGGCACACGAACAATCAACAAGTAATTGAAGTACTGTAGGAGAGGTGTTCTAATTTTAAGCAGTGGGAGCGATAGGCATTAGGAATCCCTGGTCCACTAAACATGATTAGCATGGGTAAGTTGAGAGCTAGCTACCAGCTAGGAAAACTCAGTTCAGAGGCTAAGTGGTACGGTCAAACAGAGGAATGCATGGAAGTTGTGGTGCTCCTAAAGTCCTAAGTAACAAGATAACACCCAACATTCTGATGACCACTTGATAGAAGCGTGACCTGGAACAGGTGTGCCTAGTTTTTGTTCAATTAAGTATGAGGTTATAGTACAAGTATATAAGCCCTGCAGCAGCCAACGCTGGCTTGGAGGCAGCACAGACAGGACAGTACTGTTTTAGTTAATTTGAGTTCTGTTGTTGATTTTTTTTTATGAAACTCTCTTGTTGATTTTGACTGAATATCATTATCTGGTAGAGGAGTTCCAAACTCGACGGATATTGCTAACATAGGCATGGTCCAGTTTATTTCCAGATTCTTGATTTCCATCTTGCTCTGGCCGCCAAGAGTGCTCTCCCATCTGGGCTCATTCATGCCTGCAGTGAGCTGGATCTGTCGTGTGACTTGGTTGCTAAATGGTTCACAACGGTAGTTGGACTTCTGCTGTTCAGTTGGTCAGGCACTTTAAGAACATTGATGAATGAAGAATGTTGTCTCTAAGAGGTAGAACTATATATCCATTGGCTGCCTTCTTGGCTTATTGGCAAACACTTATCGACAGATTCTATCCATGCATGCATGCAGTCTGGTTGAATTTTTATGCTACATAGCTTTGTATGGTAGGTAGATAACACAAATTAGTATGGAAAGTACGCACAAATATTTGGTCGGGTGCGCTAATTGGTCTAACCTGGTGCGCCCGCTGACCTGTGGGTGCATTCTCTGTGCAGAATGCACCTAGGTGCATTATAGACATACAGTATGCGTCTCTCTCTCTATATATCCATTCGCTTCCTTATTGGCTTATTGGCAAACATTTATGGACAGATTAGGAGTATTATTCCAGCCCCAGTGATCCAAGCTTTCCCTACTCCGTGCTCCATTATGGGACAGAAGTTAAAATTACTCGGTAGCTGTGGGACTTGGAGGCGTTGGGATCAAGCGTCGTGCTGCATGAAATAGGCTGGTTACATCAAGAACATTGGGGCTAAGGGTGCTATCGTGAGATCACCTCCAGGCCTCTGCATTCGTCCCGACCCTTCACAGAACATGAAGTCAGATATTGGCCCAATGCTGACATAGATGGCGATATGTACAGCACGACCAGTATTCCTCTGAGTCTTGGAGCAGGTTTATTCGCTCGGCGAGTGCTTGGCATTTTACGGAGACTACAGTCAAAGACGAAGCCACTGACATTATTTGGCAAGCTGTACTAGAGTTTAAGCCGCTGACATTATTTGGCAAGCTGTACTCATTTATCAATCTCTAGTTATCTCAGATTAAACACAACGGTGGTGATTTTCTCCTTGTATCGTACACTGGCACTAGTAGACACTGCAGCAGTTACATTAAGTCCCAATTGGTTATAGCTCACAGGATAACAATGCTGCAGCAGTAAAAGCAGAGCTCGCCTTCAGATTCTTGTTTTTTACTTTGCGCCCAGTTCGATTCCCTCAAACCCGACGTAATTTTGCAAAGTGGATGAGGAATATAAAATATCACATGAAGGATGAGGCTAACTCGTGCTGCAAACTCGATGTACTCACATGCACTCTGTTATTATTAACGGATCACACGACAATCAACAATCACTTGGAGCTTCCCAGTGATGTATTTGCTTGTTTGAATTTGAAACTGTCTGCTAATACGGAAAATGAAGCTCTGTACGTGCAATCTACCTGAGCACGTTGTTTCATGACCACTCGTGTACTCTGTTTATCTTTGTAGCGAATCATTGCTGGGTCTTGGTCTGGGGGGTCTTCTTCCCGGCCTGATAAACTTTTTTCCCCCGTAGATTAGGTGAATTGTTCTTGTTTTCCAGTGCTGTGTTGCCTTCTTTGAAACTGTCTGTTAATGGGGATACTGAGACACTGTTCTTGCAATCTACCTGAGCACCTCCATATCTTGCATGCTACAAGTTGGCATCATGGTACAAACCCAACTTTTTAAGATGGGATAATGAGCTACTCACCTACTCTAGTCAATCTTTTTAGTAACAAATTAGGTTTGGTAGAGAGAGAAACTTCGTATCTAAAAAGTAAAATATTAATAGAAAAAAGGAGCAAGTAGTTAGATCCTGTGCACCGCTGCTCCGTCCATGCTTGGTGGAACAGTTATATATATATATATATACATACATACATACATATATATATATATATATGCGACTTGGATTGGAGTGGTATATATGTAAACATGAGCTCTGTTGAAATATCAGTTTCACATATATAGAAAAGAGTGCTGATGCCTGAGTCTCACTGACATGCATGATTGTTAGTTTTGATTGATACCTAGAAAACGCTGAATTAATGTTACAGGAATTAATAAAAAAAGGAGCTTGGGGATTGCAGGATGAGCATAAATAAAAGAAGAGGCCTGGATGCCATGCATGCCTCTCGTTGTTGCTACTGATAGACAACATGGCCCTCCATGCCTTGTGTCTGGCTAGGGATCCTATTAGTAGTTAGATTACGATCCTTTCATGCAAGGGCAAGGCATAGTATACATTTATAGGCCATTCGAAACGCATCGTATGATGCTTGCATATTGGGTTGGGTATAGGAGGTTTCAGGAATTGCACATCGAGCTGATATTGTGTATACATTTATCATGCATAGTTGGGATGCATGGGTCCAAGCATAACACAGGAACACTACTGACCCCTGCTTTCTAACATAGAAAGGGCATGCTCCTCGGCGGAATGCTTGGCTGGCTGGCTGGCTGGCTTCAGTATTGGAACGGGAACGAAAATGCTGCAGAAAGCATTGGCTCTGAGGCAGCATGGACAACTCTGTCTACAATAAAGTCAAATTACAGTTTGATCACCTTTTCTCTTGTTGATCTGGTAGAGGAGTTGCAAACTCAACACTCAACAGTGCTCGTAAACATAGGCATTGCCAAGTTACTTCCAGATTCTTGCTTCCCATCCTGCGTGTTGTTGGCCTTGAGTGGCCGCCATCTGCATGCGCTCTCCCATTTGGGCTCATCTATACAGTGGGCTGGGAGCTGTCATGGTACTTGGTTGCTGGCAAATTGCTTGCTATATTGGTTGGAATCTGCTATGCGACTTCCAGACATCGTTGTTGCTAAATTGTTTGCAACAGTAGTTGCACTTTTAAAGAGAACCATGAGCTCCTATTATTGATAAATGGCGACTGGTAGACGCTTCAATGTTGTCGCTGAGAGTCAGAAGTGTATAAGCATTGGCTGCCTTGGCTTATTGGCAAACACTTACATATAGAGAAGCTAACATGACTCCACTTCTAGTGATCCAAGCTCTCCCAACTCTGTGCTTCGCTATTAGACAGAAGTTAAAATCACTCGATATATAGCTGTGGGACTAGGAGGCACCGGGATCAGTGGCGTGCTATGACGTGGCAAATCGCTCCCTCATCAGGAACATTGCTGCTGAAGGTGCTGTAGTGAGAACACCTCTAGGCCCTCTGCATTCGTCTCGACACCTTCCAAATGGCCTTTTCTGTATTGCAAAGGAACTAGACACCTCTAGGCCCTCTGAAAGTGCTCAAGGAAGAAACCTCAGTTTCAAGGTTCATGTTAGGCCTGAAGGATGAAATCAGGCTTTGAATTTTGGCAGGAGCTAGACACCTTGATTCTTCAGTTGGTCATAGATTTAGCGGAGACAACAACCTGGCGATGCTTGATTCTAGAGAGCTATTCCAATTGGATAACGAACCTATATGGGGTGGGAAGCATCAGGAATTCCATTTGCGGGACTATAGCACTGATTATCGCTGGCAGCTTCTTGTACCTTGCAACTGCTGGCCCTAGTCTTAAGGCTCCACCCTCTGTGTCCTCTCTCAGTGCAAAAGCTGGTAGCATTTCCGAATTGATATTGTTGTGCTCATTTAACCGTATATGAATCACATGAGAATAAATACAAAACAACTGTTGCGTGCATCTCGATGTCTCTCACTAACATCCTACGATTCGGTAAACATAGAGATGGAAGAAGCTCAACATAAGTTTTGAGACTCTGCTTCTGTATCGATAGAACACAAGTAAAAGTGTTATCCTCCATGTATAGCAGGACTCTGAGATAATGCAAAATTATATGCACGCATGCTAGTTTTATTATGTGAAATGTGTCCTAAGAATGGCGCCCAACTTGTAGTTGCAGCACCAAGGAATTATGGCACCCAGCTTCGGTTGAATGCTGAGCGATTCGGAGAGCACCACAGGAGCAGACCACTCAGTTCCTCCTTACAAACAGATCTTGAATTAACTAGGAGCAAGACAATCTATGATATTTTGATGCAAACATATTCTGAGGCTTAGAGCCTATAAGAGAAAATTGGTCGGTTGAAGCATGATAGATAAACGTTATCACTCAACATAATGCACTTTTATTCATGTTCTAATCCATCCTTTATAATTTCTTTTCTTCTCGATTTTCAAACAGTCACTTAAAAAGTATTGCAAAAATTAGGGCATCTATTATCTGTGCCTGTTTGGTTGGCATTAGAACGTACGTTTGTGTACCATCAAACATTAACATTCCTTGCCGGTGAAACATTTATGTGAGGCAGAGTGTGCCTATGTCCATTCTGCTTCCATACTGACATATAGAGAGTCCGCCTCATCTGTTGCATCCATCAACCGATAACACACAAGCAGTGCGTTGCGAGAGGAGGCATGGCATTTGCAGTAGCGAAATTTCATACCTATAGTCCAATAAGTTCTTGGGTCATGGGAATGGGATGCACCTGGAGTTCCAACTGCAGCAAGACAGGACAGTTGAGAGCTGATATTTACTGGGACAGCTTAATACTAAGCTCAGTGGTGTGGTCAAACAAAGTGGCTAGGTTCTGGCATCTTTAGAAGATTCAGATTATGAAACTTCCCTGCGATGGTATACTCGGTGTATATCCACAAGATATCCCGTGGGATGAAATATTAATGAAAAATAATCATAAGATGAGCAGGCAAATTCTTTGTGTATGCACCATATATCATTCAAAATCGCTTGTATTTGTGTTTTATCTCCATATTGTTGCTTTTGTGTTTTATCTCACAGGAAGATAAACCCATTCATCGACAAACACTAAATAGGTTTAGTCAAAAACAAATTGAAAGAGAAACAATACAGGTGATAAACATTCATTAATTCAGGTTGCATGTGAGGACCAAGTTATGGACAACTTTTGTGTTACTCCCGTACGTATGAATATTTTTTGGATACACCAATGTACAATGAAGGTTTTGATGCGAAGACCAGAATATTTGTGTACGCAATTCATTGTGAAAAATCTTCACGTTCAATTGGGTACATTTGCAGTGGCAATGAACAGTCATGCAAATTTTTTTTCACTAGGTAAGGACCACCATATATATAGCACCAACTGTTAGGTGCGACTACAACATGCTATCTCAATTAAGGGCTGTTTGGAAGCGCTCCGTGCGACAGCGGAGCCGGAGCTGAAGCAGGCGGAGCCACTTTTTTGGCTCCGCTTGTCCACCTCATAAAACGGCTCCTGCTCTCCCACGAGCTCCTGCAGAAGCGCTTCACGGAGCGGCGCGTTTGGTGCGGCTCCCGCAAGAGCTGCCGGCGGAGGCGCACTAAACGGGCCCTTGGTGTGATGCAAATCTAAATGCTCTCAATATTCAGTGCTCCTTATATATGGCCTGTCTTGGTATTCTGAAAATGGAGATAACACCTCTTAATGCGCTATTGGAAAGCAAGAAAAGTAATCCAGCCCTCTCTTATATTAAAGGAAAACCTGATGTGTTCAAGTCGGCATGGGCGGCATCAAGAATTCAGTTTCAAGAATGGCCGGTGCCTCAAACTCGCTGACGCCTATGCCTTTACTTTAGCATCCCATCTCCTTGGTAGCTGCCGACAGTGCGTACTTTCTACCGTTCAGCTAGTTAGGCACATGAAGAGAGTTATGCATCGTTAGCTCCCTTCCTCAATGCTTTCCTGGGAGACGCATCTCCATGCTGCACCATTGGCTGATGGATTTCACCACTCTGCTTCCTCACCATGGGATTGGGAGGCAGCAGTTTCAGTATCCTGTACCAGGAACAAGCAGGACTTCATGTGGAAAAATATGAGACCTCCCAATCCGCTGTATTCTTCTCGAATCTTTCAGAATCATGCACTTCAGGGTGAGTCGCACTGCACTTGGAGCAGTCTTGTTCCCTCGGCAAAACTTCACTGTTCTTGCTTGTTCCCCCCAGGGCTATCCATCACAGTATACTGAAGGGTGGTAACAGCGAGTGAATGATGTCATCAAAGAAGGAACCCTTACAAATTTCTACTTTGAGGGGCTGTCGTAGCAATGTTTGAATTCAAAAAATATACTAGTGATTTTCATCCATAGTGTTAGGAAGCTTATGTGGGTGCTTATGCAATAATTAACACTGGAAACACGGTACATATATACTTCAAAGTGCTCTGTTATGGTGTTGTTGGATAAAAACAACACACATTTCCTTGTTTCTGCTAGATATTTCAGAAGGTTCATGTCCGGCTTCTTTGGTTATACCTTTTTACTAACTCAAGTAATTTGGAAATAAAATGCTAAACTTGTGTGTAGTCTTCTGGAAGTGATTAAATAAAGTCAAATCAAGCAATCTTGTACCGTCCGGCGATCCATCTTTTTTTCCCCTCAGAATCATCCCAACGCTGTTTAATGCTAAAACATTTCAGTGCAAATCTGATTGTAACCTGGTCGGTAAATTCACAGTACCAGTAAATGTGAAACATATCCATCGTTGTCGTTGATAAGGAACGTGCCATGGACGGCCGCTCATTGCTGTCATTGATGTGCAGCACAACTCGATGCACAGAGGTTACACAAGTGCTCCAGTGCAATGAGCAAAGTGAAGCTTGCTCATGCTCACACATGGGTATGGGAGGAACCAGGAGTCAGAGGCTTAGGCTACCGGCCATCTGACCATCACTACAAGCGTTTGCACGTCTTGGTGTTCAGCGTTATCAGATGCATGTTTACATGGAATGAGTTGCGTGCCTGAAAGAACACTCGACTATTGTAAGGGCCTCTTGTGCATTCGAGCCATTGTGACATAGACTGAATGACGCAGACAACAGCAGCCACTCTTGCTATCTAGTCTGCTTCTACATTGAGTACAGATGTACAACAGGGATCTGTGGTCAATTGCCGAGAGACACCCTAAGGCTCTTCTTGTTTAACAGTGATTAATCAGCAACTTCGTTATTTCAGTTGTAACATGATTTTCGGTTCTGCTACCCTAATTGAGAAAGGCAGAGCAACCTATACAACTCGGAGGATAACAATATATATGCTGGAGGATTTGGTGACAATTTATATTTTTGGTGCTTATTGAGTTACCATTGTACATATCCGTACCGGTTTTAGATTGACCCGTCATAGAAAATTTGACATCAGCAATGAATCATTATAGTTTTCATACTTCTGAACTTGTTACGGGACCTATTTCTGTATTTATACCAAGAGCATGTGTCTTTACCAGGATGTAATGGAATGGTCAAACTCAGTTTTGGTTTACTTTTTGTATGTTGACCGTGTCATTAGTTTGACAAAAGTTTTATCTGCTAACTAATGCTGATGGAACATTTCCATGTAAATACTCCCTCCGTTTTATCGTTTTGGCTTTTCTGAATATAGAGTTTTTTCTACGTACCTAGATATAGCGTATATCTAGGTGTATAGCAAAAGCTATGTATCTAGAAAAAAATTAAAATAATCTATATTATAGAATGAAGTGAGTATATGTTTACCTTAGCAATAAATCTCTTAACAAATTTGTCTGTGAAAATTGATTTTTATCCGGCTTGGTGAAATCATTTGATGCCAATCATTATGGGTTTGTTCTGTGCCAAAAGAAAAATACCATGGATTTGTGAAGTACACAGAAATAGTTCACTGCCTCCTTTGATAAATAGAAGACGACATGCTGCCTCTCAGCTCATAACTTCATCGCATATAAGCAAAGCCCAGGGCAAATACAATACCTTAAGCTCATGGTAAAAATAAACAGAAACAACGAAAATGCTAAACTTAGGTGAAGGAGATTTATTTCCCATGAGAACTGAGGCTGAGAGGCGTCAGGAAGCCAAACTAAAGTCAACATGGACACAGACGAGGAGGGAACGGAACACCCAACTGGTGAAGCTTGAGAAATTGCTGAGGAGATAGCGTTCAACAGAAGATCTGAGGATCCCTTTGACACCCCCGCGACAGATGAGAAGGCCTGCCCACCGCTCAGAGTACGTTGCGCCGACACACAGACACGGACGTCTAGCATTTTTCTGCCTCTCCCGGCCGTCACGGCGTTTTCGCTGCTCGGACATCCTTGCCATCGTTCATATGTTTTCTCGTGACGCCGTGCTCCAGATGCCATGTTTTTTCTAATTAAGTAAATTGGCAAATGCTAACCTTGTAAAAAAAATATTTGGAAGTGAACAAATCGAGAGCAAGCAAAGGATCGTGCCAGCAATCGAGAGTAAGAACTTACCAACACACATGGCCACATGGGCATGGGAGGAACCAGGAGTGTGTGACATGCGTCTTAAGTAAATCACACCTGGCTAGCAATCTTTGGTCTGAAGGATACCATGCCTTTACGTTGGCCTTATTTGTTGAGCATGCCCTTGGGCAGTTGGGTTGAAACAACCTGCTGAGCTAATCAAAGCCAAGGAGCTTCCTTTCGCTCTGCGTGCCTTGAGCTTACCGAACCCAAGTAGAGCTTAAGCTTACCAGCCTTCCAACCATCAGTACAAAGGAGATTATCCGTGTCTCTACGTTCCGCGTTACAAGATTCATGTTTGCATGGGATGAGTTATGTGGTCCGTGACACGAATGCTTGGCTATTGTATGTATGGGCGGGCCTCTTGTGCATTTGAGCCATTTGTGACATAGATTGAATGATGCAGACAACAACGGCTGCTCTAGTGTGCTTTTACATAGAGTACAACTGAGGTCTGTGGTCAATTGTCAAGACACCCACTACTGTAGAAAGTGTTTCTAGGGGCGGTTGAAACGCCATTTGTAGGGCTATTTTTCGCAGCTTAAAATGGGGCATTTGCAGGATGGGCATATACTGCAAATTAGCAACATTTATTCTGAATTATCTGAGTAAATTGTCCTGCGGACACAGCCATACGGTGCCCAAGTCGCTGCTAGATATTTCAATCGATTTATACCTTCAAGTAAATTACCTTGTAAATACTTTTCTGAACGTGGCTAAATCCAGATAAAAGCAAAGGATCTTTCCAGCCAAATAAAAAACTCGTAAGCTTGTTTCCCTCCGTGTTTCTTGTACTTGACTGGTAGAGACAGTAAATAATATATGTTTTTTTGCTTAAATAGTGTCATTGCTGCGAGCTCAACATGCCAAGACCAGGTAGGTGACCAGATTATTACTTTTCATTTGATGCAAAATCACTGCTGTGAGCATCCAACCCGAGCATAAATGGTTGGTAAAATCATACTCGCAGTTAATTAAATATAAGTCATGATTGCACTCATATATAGTTATTATATATCGTCCATAAATATATGAGCCATGGACACCTTATCGTTTGTCACTATTTACAGCCTGCCCCTACGCATGGAAAGTCATCAACTCATCATCCACCCTCGACAAAACCTAAGCTTTCTCTTGACGGACCATGAAAAAGGGAGACCGAGCTTGCTACACATGGGCCTGGGAGGCACCAGGAATGTGTGCCTGGCTGCTTGGGGCGATCAGGCTTGCTGGTTGGAAGTCTTGGCTCGCTAGGATTCTAAGGTTTGGAGTGACTCCTCTGTTCAGAGCATACACTTTGGGTTCACAACATGTGCTAGTCTCTTCGAGAGGAACCTACCAGCATGGAAGAAATGTGAGAGCAGCGGTTCAGACTGTATTGGGTATAACTCCTCTCCAAAGAAACTACACCAAAGTTGGCCGTCGCTAGTGCTCTCTGCGCATATCTGAGTCACCGTTTTTCCGAAACATTGGTTTTCCTGAAATCTGCACCCTCTCCTCTTTTGGCAGTGCAGCATCATACTGGTGTACAGCATTACCATTAGTAATTCGTACAGATTTTTAACTAGATAAAAAATAGCTATGCACTACATACAAGCATAAAATAATTAAGGATCTTATGTTTATGCAAAAGTGACATCAGTTGGATTCAATTCAATGTTATACATAGCATATATAGTGGGGTTCAGCTTCTCAAATTTAGTCCGGGCAGACACCTTTCTTAACAAAATTAAGTCCAGTAACTTATTAGTTGTGCCTCCTTAGTAGAGTTTGCTGCATGAAAATTTTATCACTTCTTATGCTTTCGTGCTGTTAATAGGTCAATATTCAAGCAATCAATTAATGCACATCTTCCTTAATGCACATCACCTCCAGTCGTCTGAACATTTTCTCAACATCGGTTACTATTTTCTTCCTGGCACGGAACTACCATTCTTATTATTCATCTGACATTGAATCATCGCACAGTTCCATGCTTTTCGCACGCATCTGTTGCAGCAGTACTCTTAATAAGACTTGAGAGAATCCCAACAGGCGTGCGATGATAACACGCCGTCCTGCATGGCTCCCCAGCCGTTGCATTCAGCTCTACTCTTTTGGCACCACAGCCGTCTGAATGTGCTTAGTGCTGTTTCCATCAACTTGATGTACATCCTACTCCACGATAAAAATGGGCAGCCCATTCGCCAATCTACGCCTGCATTGGAAATTGAAATGCCTCTTCTCTGTCCCATCTTCAGCGAGGTCCACATTTTTGGAATGTATAAGACTATATAGAAGTGTTAGTTTGTTCAGATAGGTTAATCACGTGCTACACGTTAGGAAAGAGAGGCGTCATGAAGCTCGATTTAGCCATTTAGGAAGGGTGGCGCAAATTACTGTCAGCATAATTCCGATCCCGTTCATCTGTTTCGTTATGGGCATGCCGAGTCTTCAGGTCATGCGCAGTTGGGCTGTGACAGCTGCTAGTTCGCAGTTACATAGCTTGATACCAAAACATGGAAACTGAAACAAGCTATCTGTTGGGTGGGATATTTATGCCCTAATTAAGCAGAGCGTTCCATTATATATGTACGCAACTGGAGTACCAGAAGCAGTAATCAGAACGTTAGGCAAATGTTGGTGGCCAATAAAAGTAGCACAGATGCGAATATGCGATAGCTCGCACCCAAGAAGCATAATTTGTAGTTGGTGACTAATTCACGCTTGCGTTGATTTACCAACAAATACATGTCTGCACTGTGTCACCCATATAAAAAGCACCTGATTCTTCTCCTCATTTCTTCTCGCGTGTATAGGACAAAGCGGAGAAGAGACTGTATTTCTTGGCAAGTAAGCAATGGGCAAAAACTGCATTTTGACCTCAGTTGTCACCTCGGAAAGGGAGGCTTTGGGAATCCAAACTGTCTTGTTTATTACAAGCAGAGTGTAGGAGGTAGCCATGTCACTGAAACTGCCGCGCCGCTTGATACATGGAAAAATGCCCTGTAGCCAGTGCCCTCTACGTGAGGTAGACCCTTCCAGCGATTCTGTGAGACTAGGTCGGAGAATGAAGCTCTATACAGGAATCCAAAATTAAGATTATCCAGACATAGTTTTGATTATACATTGGACCAACAATTATTGTAGTAAATTATTTCCAAACTTCATTTTCTGATAATATCTTACATTGCAAAGGTGAACACACAGTTTATTTTCTACATGGGACCAATTATTGTACATTTCTTTCCTCAAAAATTATTGTACATTTCCAATGATGAATAAATTATTTTAGTGGTTATATGTGTCTAGACAACAATGCATGCAACAAAATGTCCGCCAGGGACAATAGCCAAGAACTACTCCTATCAGCACTTGTGCCACTTTATGACCCCTGGCTTGTTAACATAGCCTTTATTTTTTTTCCTGGTGCAAAACTACAAGATTACTCAATATGTAGCTGCAGCAATGTGATTGGGAAGCCATTCATGGGTTACCTATAAATTTCTGTGTAACTGTGCATTGACTAGACCACCTTACTTTATAAATAGTTCACTGCTTCTTCAGCTATTTACCTCTGCATATGTGAAGCTCATATCTTAGTAAGTGGCTGCAGGTGACACCGGGTGATGACATGAGCTGCTACTTACCTCTGCGAATGAGACATTCTCGACATGGAATGGGATACACTGGGAACATACACCAAATATTCAGGCACGCAGAGAGCGCTCTCTTGAGACGCTGTAGCTAAGAGGCATCTGATTGAAGATTTGACCATTCAGATCGGGGCACTAATATTCACAGAAAGTTGCAGTGCCAGCTTAATCTGATGCCTAGTTCGTTGTGTGGAGATATGAGGGCTTGCTATGCCTGGCCAGGACTAGCATCTGCGTGAATGGAAGCTTCCAAACGATCCTCCTTATCCGTGCATGGATGGATATCAGCGATCAGCCACTTCGTATGATCTCTGTGGACACTGCCTTGGTTCATTCCAAGCCTGAGATCGAAGCGAGCATTATCATTTATTTTGCATACATTTCCTGGAGGTGGCTATGTTTTTAAAGCTAACTGTACCAACAACCTAGCGACCAACTAAAGCAAAATGTGCCTGAGTATGTCTTTGCTAATAAAGTACTGGCACCACCAAACACTGTGATGAAAGAAACTGATAGCTGGTGGTCAGAGCTTCTGCCCTGTCAGGTCTTTGATTGATCAACCTACTTCAATATTTGATAAAAGAAACTGCATGTGTCATTCTCGACCGCGTGTACGATTTCTCTGCCGTGTAAGTGCTTCATCATGCACGGTTGTTGGCACATCTGTTTGTTGTAGACGCTCCTCTGTTTCTGGATGAGGAGCAGTTCTGTCAGCCACATCTACAAAAGGCAGAGGCCACCGCAGTATCTCTGTTGCTGGAGTCCTCGACCAAACCACCATGATCTTGTTTTTCACATTACTGGCCAATAAATGCATCGTAATCTGCAGTTGGTGACTAGCTCAAGCTTAAAATTAACCAACAGAGACATGCATGTCTGCACTGCATCAGCTATAAAAAAGCAGCCTCTTCATTTCTTCTCCTGTATATTTAGAACAAAGATGAGAAGAGAAACTGCACAAGTAAACAATGGGCTCAAAAAAAAATGAGCCGACTTACGGTTGATCTCAATTGTCACCTCGGAAAGGGAGGCGTCGGGAATCGAAACTGCTCTGTCCGCAAACAGAGTGAGGGAAGTTGCCACGTCAATGGAACCTCATTTGCCATAGCATCATGGTGAATTCTCTTATAGCCAGTGCCGTTTGTGCAAGATAGACGCTACGCACGGTTCTAGGAGACCAAGTCTAAATCTATGTTGATAAATTTGGCACAGTAGATCACGGAATGTTACAATGGCACTGTAGTTATTAAACTGTGTTCAGGTTCAGGACAGCCAGTGAGCTCGCTCATGTGGTATAGAAAGTGTAAACTGTACAAGGAAAAGAGCTGTTGATTGGTGAGATTCCACTTTGCTAGTGCACAGTAACTGATTTAACAGATTTACTCGATCCCAACCTGACCCATATTTTGCATATCCATGAGTCGGATATATGAATGTTGTGCTTGAGACAAAATGTTCGGCTCGTCAAATGAGTTTGTGAATTTTCTACTCGAGAGTAAATTGTTCTCCCAGCTGAATTTGTGAATGTTGCGCTCAAGAGAGAGGGGAAAATCCCTCTAGAAAAGAAATGTTCTGCCAATTGGATATATTTGTGTATGTTTTGCTCCAGAAAAAAGTTCTTAAAACTATTTCAGGTTGAATAAAATTGTTTTGTTTCTATCAGTTGATCAGTATTGTTCGATCCAATGGTCAAGAAAAATGACTGATAGATAAGCAAAATACCAGTCACCATATAAGAAGAATCATAATATAAAGGATGCTTTCATGATTCCTTTGATTTTAGACAAGATCACCACAATATGTCTTCCATAATAAGTGTTGATAAAGATAATGACAGGCATGGAGATGATTTTTTTTCTTAAACACGCAGGAGAGCTGCGTATCTTTGTATTAAGAGGGAAAAATGATCCAATTACAAAGTAACAACCCCCACCTTAGACTAGAGTGGAGGATGCCGGTGTCTAGGTGAAACTAATTACATAGAAACACACATAGGACCGGACCAGCAATACCATCCACACTAAGTTGGCACCCTAACGAGACCTAGGGTAACAAGTCCCTTAGCCCCAGCAAACTGGTGATGATTTAATTAGTGCAATGTGGTACTTAGACAAGTAAGATTGTTCCACAGAAGAAGATACCGGGAAACCAATTTAATGGAATAATTGTATAAGAGTGGACCGAGCGGCTCGGTTTGATCTTGTGAGAAAAAAATATTGTTAGTTCTTTCGTGACATCCACATCACATTCACATGTTGGAGAACTATGCTCACATTTTTTTTATCAGTTGTCATTTTGTTTTGTCTGACACAGCAGTACAAGATTTGATGATACAGTCACACCTGCAGCCACAATGAATGTTGTCCCTGCGTATGTAGCTCGTCAATGTGGTTGTCGTATCATTCATGCCTGAGTTACAGATTTCTATGTCGCAGTCACTTCACCAGGTACCCAAGGATAGGTAGCATGCTTCCTCGGCTCATTCATTCATGTAACCTGTTGTTAGTATTTGTAGCAAAGCTCCTAGCTGGTGAAGAATGCGAGGTGTTGCTGGACTAGAAATGGGAGGCGTTGGTAATCCAAACTGAAGGTTCAAACTCCAATGTCAAGGCAATTTACTGAAGCCAAGATGTTAGATAGATCATATTCCTTTCTTTCGCCTGCTTGGTATTGCCTGGACACTGCAACGCGGCAACGGAGTCAGCTCTCACCTGTTCGGGATCCAGAAATCAACTCGGATTAACAGTTCGTGAAAATGTATACATGAACCGATTGCAGGAACTCAGTATACTAGGAAGAGGGGGCACCTGAAATTCAATCTACTCAAGAAAAGAAGCAGCAACAACACTGTAGCCACATCCATCGGAGTTTTGAGAAATTTTTCTGCGAACCATGAATCTCCACAGATATCTGAAATAAATATCCAATCAAATCTTGGCATCTGACATAGAGAATAGATTGTTTGCTGCATGCATACAATTTGTCTTTTCATAATACTAGTCAGCTGCGAGTCGACTGTAGATCTGTAGTTAGACAATACTCATCTTTGAATTCTACTACTAATTCACAGATATGCCAAATTGTTACAAGCACGAAAACAGGGTTAACAATGTTGTTCAGGTTGGAACTGGAAGACGACCTAGGCAAAAAAAAAAAGAAGACAACTAGTATCATTTACGCATGCACCTACTGTACGTACGCAGGAAATTGAATACTGTTTCGATGGGCACATACAGGCCTTTGAGAGAGGTTCCGAGTGCTTATTGAAAGCTCTTGGTTGTAGCAACAGTCGATCCAGAAAATAAATGGAGTGCTCCTAGTTGATTTATGGCATACAGTATATATTTCCTCGTGTGGTAACGGAAAGCAATGTGCTTTCTTTAGCAACTGTTGAGCAGGACTGAAAATGGTGCCTAACAAAAAAAAAGGGTACCATGAGTTGCTGGACAAGATCAACTTGGAGCGAGAGGCGCTGGGAATCAATGGTAAAGTTTCAAAATCACACCAAGATGGCATGAAAAGGATGGCCGTGGTCTTGATAACAGAAGTGGTTGACCAATTGCAGAGAATAGAATCATATTGACATGCTAGGATGATTTGGACAAGTTTCAGCATGATTACATACGTCGGTTGACGCCGACGTATGAACTAATGGATCGGTGCTTCTGTGAGTTGATATGGCGATCAAGTGAAGAAAATATTGTAGCACCGGTTAAACCGACTCTATAAGCATGAAGGCGTCGGTGCAATGAGAAGATGATATAGCAATCAAGTTGTGCAGGATCTGAACCCAACACTACACTAGGCACTCGTGCACATCATCCAAACAATTTTTGATGCATATATGATGGAACATGTGCAGAAACTTACCACAGAGAAAGCAAAGTTATTGACCCATTTGTTGCCTTCAATTTCAGCATTCCTACTATTGCAAAGAAATGTGTTCACCTAACAGCCGGTAAATACTTCCCTCTCTTTATTTTCTCCCCTTCTGAATCTCTATATACGAATCTGGCACCAAAAGAGATGAATCTCGCGTGGCCACGCAGCCGGCAATTCCCGACCGTCGGATCAGCCGACCGGACGGTCCAGATCGTGCGAGTCCCGGTTATTTTGCAAAAAAATTCTCGGACTTTATATAAATCAACCCGCAGTCCAACCCCCCTCTCAAGTAATTTTGCGAAAAATCTACAACTTTTCTTAAAATCAACCCGCAGTCCAAGCTTCCCGGTTAAGGGAAATTTGCAAAAAAAATATTAAGTTTTTATAAAATCAACCCACCGGTCGTCTCTGAGAAATTGTTTTAGAAAAACCATCGGATTTTAATTAAATCAAACCACAACCCATTCCATCCGTTATTTCTACACGAGCAACATTATAGGTACAATTTAAACACCAAAACACGTTGAAATCAAAAGTTGTTCAATATAGAATTTGATCAAACAATCAAAAACTACAACTTCATTATAGAGCAAATTTTAAAATTCAAAATGCTTTCGCAATTCGTTTGCACAAATGCTTGCATGTGATCTGTCGTACCAACAATATGAACAACAAAGCATCTTCAAATAAAATAAAAAGTGTTCAATACAAAAGTTGCTCAGAATTTCAAAATCTACAGCTTTATTATATAGTATAATTTCAAATTCAAAACGCTTTTAGAATTAATCCGCATAAATCTTTACCTAGGATCCATTCTACCTACGATTCGGACACCGAAACGTCTTTACGTCAAAAAGTTTTGAATACAAAAATTTTTAAAATTTCAAAACCTAAAGCTTTGCTACGCAACAAACTTTTAAAATAAATGATAACCAAAAATACTATAACCCAAAACACTGCATATAAAAAAAAGATAGTTCCATTTCCATAAAAATAATATCCTACTAGCAGCGTCACGACAACAGAGAGTACAAAATATGTACCAAATATAATAACGGGCTGCAGACTATGATACCTATACAATAATTAATACTCTGTGCATGAACTAAAGTCTGTATCTAACTATGATCCGACGACATGAAATACGGCGTCTTTCTAGTGTACTTTATTTGCCATTGTTTGATTCAGTAAATGCAGTGAAATAGCCGAGCACTCCGACTGAAGATGCCAATGCCGTCTGCATTTTGTATCCATTGCCACCTACATGAACAGGCAAGCTAGAAGCACCTACATCCATTGGCACTGCAAAACATTTCGTCAGGTTCATAAAGAAGCATGCAACTCATTCTCCAGTATACTACAGGTTACCAGTGGTTTGCAGAGCCGATTTCACAAGAAAACATACAAATCCTAACAGCTTCAGGCTTCAGCTCCGCCCAAATCGAAGGTCTAGTTTCTGATATGGATGCGCGACGAGAACCACAGCAGCAGCACCCCCACTGAGCTCCGTCGAGCATCCACACCAAGGCGCCTCGCCGCTGCTCCAGGATTGCACGTTTTGGCCGAGGAAAGCACAAGGAAGGCCACGAGGAGAGGTGGCAGATGCGACAGAAAGATACCTTCCAAGACCGGCCACGGCACTCCGGCCATGGGCGGCGAGGGCTGCGGCTGTCGGCGGACTTGAAGGCGGCGACGGCCATGGGGGCGGGGCGTTCAGGATGGCAGACGCAAAGTAAGGAGTAATTTGGGAACTATAGAATACGGTCAGGAGGTTTTAAGTAAATATTTGGATCGCGATTAGTAATCGCAATCCTATTTAGGGAGTTTTATGTAAATAGTTGGATCCAACTATTTACCTTAAACCCCCTCATTCGGATCGTGATTACTGATCGCGATCCAAATGCGGGGGCAATCTGCAAAACGTGTGCCGGCTAGGCGTTATGTTTTACGGCCGCCTCCGATCCCCCCTTCCGGTCGCCGGTTGCAGCGAGAGACGGGAGGGCACCGACGGCCGGCGCGGCGCCCCGCCACCTCCGCCGCTGGAATTTCGGCCTTGCTGCAGGACTCCGGCAACGATCTGTACGGTCAGCTCCGCTTCCCTTCCCCTTCCATCAGCAAATTCTCCTTTCCCCTTTCCAAGAAATCACCCGCGGCAACTCAGTGGGCTCACATGCTTGCCCAGCAGCCAGCGTGGGCAGAGGAAGGCAGTGGAGGAGGAGCTCGACAGCTCTCTCATCCTTCCTGACATCTGCAACACTGCAAGTCTGCAATGCCATGAAAGAGAGCTTTGCGGAGCTCAAGACCTGTGTCGAGGGGATGCAATTGGCTCTTAAAAGGGGAGACAATGCTTCTGTCAGTCTTACGCCCGCTTAGCCAAGAAGGTGCAGAAAACAGTGCAAGAAGATCAGCAACAAGGCTTCTTCTGACATTGAAGATGCAGGGTGATCAAGCTGCTTGCCATGGCAACTCTTGAATCGACATTGAACCTCTTGTCTAAGCAACCTGTGATGCCGAGTTCTAGTAAGTGCTCACTTGTCTCCAAGGCATTCCAAAAGAAGAGAGTTGTGTGCAAGAATCAATTGCAGGAGTTGGAGTTGGACATTGTTGATCTTGAGAGTGGATTCGAGACTTTATTCAGCACATTGATCCAGACCAGAGTTTCTCTTCTGAATACTCTTAACTTGTAGACAGATCATACAACAACTCTAACCCCCTGCCATGGCCCCCTAATAATTAAAAAACAATACAGAGCATATGTTTTGTTGGTAAAATTAGATCAAATTTTTTTAGGAAATCAATGCAAAACTAAAAGAAAGCTATGTTTTTCTTTGGCGGAATAGCTGATTTCATTCTCGAACTTTTAGTGAAGGGTCAACTTCATCCCTAGACTTCTAAAATAACTGTTTCAATTCTCAACTTTCTTCATGCAGCTCAATTTAATCCTTCGTTCTACATGTCTTGCCACGTTGGCATGCCATGCAGCAGCATCTAAGTATTCCTATTTTTTAGCAGCAACATATATTGGTTCACGCATACTGAAAGATGACACAACAAAATTTTAACTTATGGCTATATGAATTTCTTTTTAAAAGAACAACTTTTGTACGTGTATAATAAATATGTTTGGAATCAACTCGCTTCCTTAAAAATTATACATCAGTTTATTTTTTTATCAAGGTGAAACTTTTATAATGATCAAATTTATAGAAATGTTATTTTTTTAATAAGCTATAGTTGACTAGAAGGACTAAATTGAGCCAGATGGAGAAGTTTAAGAACTAAAATGGTTGTTTTGAAAGCTTAGAGACAAAGTTGAGCTTCGGTTGAAAGTTTGAGGATGAAATTGAGTATTACATGTGTTTGTCTGCCCCCCCCCCCTTTAATTTTCTCTCCAATTTCGCCGCTGCCAACACTGTTTTCTTGTTCTCATTCTCATGAATGAAACTATTAATACTGTCTACTTTAGTTTATCGGTCAATATGGCTAATCTGACCGCATAACCAGACCTACCAAAATAGATTGATGGATATTTCATTTTTTGTTTCTTATTATTATGGTTCTTTCAGACAAAACTTTTACGGGACTGGCGCATAGTAAATTAGTATAGGCAAGTGTTTAGCAGTCAGATGACTTTCAAAGACACCAATACAGAAAATGTATGCACTAGACAGAATCCCATGGTGATTCTTTTTGCCGAGAAAAGCATGAGGAAGGCTACCCAAGCAGCCTGAATCAAAGGGAGATGAAGGGGCGTGCCCTCAAGTGAGTTATCTGACTGAAAGGTAGGACAACATGCTAACCAGCCTGTGTTATTAGGTTCAAAGCATAGGATCCCTTATGTGTTATGGCTTTCATACAAAAATTGCAGGTGGTATATCACTCGCTCAAAAGAGAAGAGGTCACTGCCTTTTTTTTTGAGCAATAGGTCACTGCCTCATGGATTGATATAAGGGGGAAGTAGCAACCTACCAAAGCATGTCTAGGTAGTTTGTGTTCCAAAGCGAAGAGCATAGCTTTGGCTGTGGAAGAGGGAAGAGGATGATGAGAGTACGTAGTCGATACCATTAGCTACAACAAGTAAGATCTATTATGAATATTGGAGGTGCAAGGAATCCAAAATAGAGCAAAAAGTTGCATGGAAGGCAATTCACTCCGGAGGATCATGACTATATAGTGGGATTATTGACTAAATCAGACTGAAACGCTAGTCGCAGTACTGAAGTAGAGTACAGTGATCATCCTGATATGAGATCCGGTATTTTGATTCGAAAAGATTCTGGGCAAAACAACATCCACAGTTGCATGTCTGCACGTCAGAGTCATTTTCCTATTTGAAAACAAGTCTCCCTTCACTTCGCGATCTAGAAGAGACATTCATCTCTTGTTGTCTATAATAAAAGAACTTGAGCTATATTGCCGGACCGTGAAACGATCAGGAATTCATGGAGCTCCCGTTGGTTTGAATTACTAGGAGAATGAGTATGAGAATCCTGAGTTCTGACGGGCATGAGGAAACGACAGGCCCGTTCTTTGTAGCTAGTGTTGTTGCGCATTCACTTTCATCTGATATGATCCTGATGTAAGTTATGTTTTAAATTTCATCAAGCAATTTCGCACTCTTTTACTTTAATCAGAGAGATATGAACATGTGATGATTAGCACATTCATGCCGTCAGACACCGTGTTAAAACTGCATTTCAGTATAAAGACTGAATGTATTCAATCTGGGACTGACAGACAAAATGAGGGGCCGTTGCTGCTCCTCTGCTTGTTTCAGTCAGAAGTGCATGCTTGTGCACATGCCCCTCTAGGGACTTGAATACAGCGTGCTGGTGGTCTGTCAAATGTTGGTAAGTGAATAGTACATTGCCTTGCACACTGATAAAAGGGCGCAGCAAATTTCGAAGCTTCACATTCCAAAGCCAAGATAAGTGTATGCATGGAGACCATTGGCTGCTTGCTTTTCTATTGGATAAGCAATAACATCAACTTGGAATTGGAATGTGAAGCTTCGAAAATAAACCCCCACTTAACAGATAAGGTGGAGCGTGCCAAACACAAGCAGACAAGGAGATCATGATCGGCACTCTCGAGCAGAAGAGTTCTCAGGATTTGCCAATGATCTTCGAAGCTCCTCAAAGCAATTAGCAATGAAACACTGACCATGAGCAGGGAACTAATGACGGTGAAAACGTCCCCCACTCTAGTAATTTATTTTTTTTCAAGAACATCAGGTTAATTAAAACCTACTCCGATTTGCTACTTACTCCGTGCTCCACGCGAAAGATCGACGCGTGTCGATCAGCACTAGCACCAATGCACGCCGATGCACACTATCCTCTCCACCCACGAGCGCGCCGAGGAAAAAACATGTGGACCCCGTCTTGGCATTTATTGCAGTGATCCATAACTCTTCCTTTCCCTCACCATACCTCTCTCTCGCTGAAAGGTGGGCTATGTATATTATAGCCCCACACGCCAGCAAAAAATAGCAAACGAATTGTGGCGGGTGGACAAAGACGCTGGGCACCAGAGCCTCGTCTCGCACGCCCACTCCCTGACCAGCAGGCCACTCCTCTGCTGCTTTAGCAATTATGATGTGAGAACCGCCCAATTTAACGCCATTTTAGACGAATCGCCGGTCGTTATAATTAAGAGGAGAACTAACACGCGCTCGCGCTTCAGCGTGCCACGTGTTAACCCACATCTAAATCACGACGACCAACACGACATTCACCCAAAATGAGGCTAAATCCGGTAGTCCCGGTATGTGCTCCACCATACGCCCAAGATCATGCATATACACATACCGTTCACAATCTAGTATTTCGCCATTGTACCACAAAGAGCAATTTTAAACAGCAAGCTCAAATTGAAGTTAAGGTTCAACACAAGTTACAAGCCTTGGGCTCACAATCCAAATTAAAAGGGACCTAATTCATGAAGTTTAGTGTGACATGATAATTCCCCAAAAGACGAGTACGCAGCGGAAAAATAAAATGCGCAACGAGACGGAGTCTTGCTCAAGAACGCCGTCGACACCACAAGGACCTACTCCTCGCCCGCACCGGGATCGGCGGGGTAGAAGTGGCCAAAAACAATTTCCGGCTCACCTGCAACTTAGTTAAGAAATATAGCAACATGAGTACAAAGGTACTCGCAAGACTTACGCGAATAAATAAACAAGGAGTATACAAATGAGGGCTCACAAGAAAGCTTTAGGGTTAAGTTGTTATCATAAGCATGAACTTCCTAACCAAATCTATTCTAGCAATCCTAGCCTTTTTATTATCTTGCCCAACCCACCTCAAATTTTTGTTAATTAGATAACTCAATTCCTAAGCATCAACAAGAGGGAACGTAACATGTAACCAACCACTTGACCACAACTTCTACGAAGATTTCGTAGGATAAAGAGCTTGCTCATAACCGAGAGCGCGGCAATTCGAATTGATTTATTAACCTTGCAAGGGTGTACAACTTTACCCACACGACACAAGGACCATGCGACTCACCCAACCGATCACGTGGGGTGAGGGGGTACTCGCGTCAACCTTTCCCGACGAGTTCTAACCGTTGAACATCACGCCTAACTTGCGCGGAGAGTTACCTAGGTCCACCGGGGACACCCCTAAGGCTCTCTACAAAGCCCCACGGCCACGCATCTAGGACCGTGCATCAACGATTAAAACTAGAGGGTATTTGGTTTATCCACCCCATGAATGGATATGTGGTAGTACGATAAGTGCTCAATTTCCAAGGTCATCCACGGACGGTCCTTAATCGGTTTAAGCGGACTAAGCCTCCGAGACTCCTTTCTCTAGGCCCTACCTTCCGCTCAAACCCCAAAAACCCACTTCCAACTAGATCGATCCAACCAACAACCCGACACCGGATAATATGTTCAAGATAATCAAAGGTGGTGAAACAAGTGATCCTATTCCAACTTTCCCTACAAGATATATACCAACTCTAAGCACAACTAAGCATTTAGTTAATTAAGTTGCAACTAGCTACGTGTGCCAAGGATATGGATATACAAATCAAGGGAGGACATTGCATGAAAATAGGACCAACGATGCAATAGATAAGTATTTATCATAAGCATAGATACCCAAGTGAAATAACTAAATTTAAGCAAGTTAAATAGGTCAAGGAATCATGCTTAGCTGCTTGCCTTGGTTCTCTTCTTGCTCAACCACACACTCGGCTCCCGGCTCGGTCTCAACGAACTCGGTGGGCTCAACGGGTGCGTCCTCCGGCGTCTCGGTCACTAGAATGCATGAATGAAATGTATGCATTAGGATGATGCCAATGATGTGAAAATGAGATGATATGCAATGATATGATGATAGAAAAGAAATGTCACATCAACGCGAAAGCAATACCATCATTGCACTATTGTTCGATTACTAAATTAAATTCTAAGCCCGAAGGCAAACTTGCTCATGCAACAAATGGCAAGAATAAATCATGATTTAATCTATGCACTCAAAGGATCTCAAAATAAACTCATGAGAGTTGAGTTTGCATCAAAAACATATTTGTGGAATTACCTAGGGTATTTATACATTTCAGCCGCTAAACTCAAGTTAAATCTTAAAAGATGCTCAAATCATCTCTATAAGTTCTCAAATAATTACTGGAGACAGATAACATGATAACAAAAGTAACAGAAGTGGTTTTATCAATTTATCAATTTTCTAACAAAAGTTATTCATTTTATAAGATTGCAGGCAGCAAAACTAAAAACACATTAAAAACCTATCAAACAGTACTGGAACAATTACACAACTAGCACTATGAGAAAAAGCACTTTACAGGGAATATAACAAACTTTAGTTGGACATTTTTAGAGCTCCATAAAGTAAGATTAACAATTAACTTGGTTTAACAAGAATAAATTACAACTTAAAATACAGGACTCTAACATGCATAAAATTATTTTATCTAAGTAGATCTATTACAGAGGATTCAAACAAAACAAATTTCACAATTTTTGGAGATCTACAGCAATTTCTACGCAATTTACAAGATCAACATGAAATGATAAAAGGGAGAACGAGGCGGCAGCGCAAGATCCACCCGGGCCGGCACCCAACAGGCACCGACAGGTGGGCCCGGGGGAGGAGCGGGGCCGAGTCAAGGCCAGCCACGGCCTTGACCCGCCGCGGACGCGGCCAGCCGCGCCGTGGCGCGGCCCGCACGCGAACGCGCGCGCGCGCGCGACGTCGCGGCGGCCGGCACGGGGCCGCAGCCCACGGGCGCGAACGCGCCCAGGCGGAGCGCGCACGGGCAGCGCAGCGCGGAGGGGGGGTGCTCACCCGCAGCGCGGACGAGCGAGGCGGGGCGGCGGAGAGCAGGACGGCGGAGAGCGGCGGCGGCGGACGGGGGCGCGCGTCGGGAAGCGACGGCGGTGAAGGAAGGGAGCGGTTGAGGGCCGGGGTCGGGTGAGTAGGTGGAGGGGAGGGTGCGGGCGCGGCCAATCGGGCGGAGGTGGAGCGACGGCGGGGGATTGGGGCGGCGGCGGACGGCTCGGAGCGGAGGGAGAGGAAGGGGCGGGGGCGTGCGGTTTGAATGGGGAAGGAGGAAGAGGAAGCGGCGAGCGCGGGGGAGGAGAAAAGGCGCGGCGCGCAGGACACGAGGGGCGGCGGCGGCCACGCTGGACAAGCCAGCGGCCGCCGGCGTGCCGCGCCGCGCGGGCGCCCAACGGGCGGGCGCAGAGGCGCGGGCGGTGCGGAGGGGAGGCTGACGCGCGGGCCCAGGCGCGCGGAGGAGAGGGGAAAGAGGCAGACAGGTGGGGCCGGGAGGAAAGGGAGAAATAATAAAGCAACGGTTCAACTTACAAAATCTAAAACATGCATTTCCCGGGCTCCAAAATTCACCAATTTTTTACTGATGCTAGATTAAATCATCAAGAACACAATGCAACAACAAGATCATAAAGATCTAATATGTATTGCTCAGAAAAAATCAAACAACATTGCAGTTTTCAGATTTTCCAAGAATTTTATGGCTCGGGTTAGGCATCCAAAAATTGAATAAAAATATCTACAAGTCATCACTTGAAATCTAGTATTTGAATAAAATATTTGGGGGCACAGTCACATAGCAAATTTTAAACTTTCTTCCCAACATACACTCGAACAATGCAAGAAAAATTAAATAGCTCAATTCGAAAATATGCACATGATGCTTGATGATGCTTGGGTTATGCTCAAGATGATGTTGCTTAATTTTTAATCTCATGCTTTAAATTTTTGGGTCGTGACATATGACGGTGACGGTAGCCCGCACTCATCCTCTCTCTCAGGCTATCTCCAGCGAGAGCCGGTAAACGGTTCGCTACCGTATCAATAGAGGATACTGTAGCAAACGGACGCTCCAGCGGCAGCCTCCAAAGCGTGCGGTAAAATAGGGGAGGGGGACTGCGTCCCGCACAGAGGGAGTCAGGAGCGCCGTCCTCCATTCGCCTCGCCCTCCAGCGCATCTCCGGCAGCCCCTTCCGCGCGGCCGCGGGAAGAAACTGCCGGGACTGCGCGGGGCGGCGCGGGACGGCGCGGCAGCGGCGAGGGGCGGCGCGGCAGGGGAGGCGCCGGGCGCGGGGGAGGCGCCGGGCGCAGGGGAGGCGCGGAGGGGAGGCGCCGGGCGCCGGGCGCCGGGCGCGGAGGAGGAGGGGGCGGAGGGGGAGGCGCCGGGCGCGGAGGAGGAGGGGGCGGCGCGGGACGGCGCGGCAGCGGCGCGGGGCGGCGCGGCAGGGGAGGCGCCGGGCGCCGGGCGCGGAGGAGGAGGGGGCGGAGGAGGAGGAGGCGGCGGAGGAGAAGGGGCGGCAGGGGAGGCACGGAGGAGGAGGGGGCGGCGCGGGACGGCGCGGCAGCGGCGCGGGGCGGCGCGGCAGGGGAGGCGCCGGGCGCGGAGGAGGAGGGGCGGAGGAGGAGGAGGCGGCGGAGGAGGAGGGGCGGCAGGGGAGGCGCGGAGGAGGAGGGGGCGGCGCGGGACGGCGCGGCAGGGGAGGCGCCGGGCGCGGAGGAGGAGGAGGGGGGCGGGCGGAGGAGGAGGAGGAGGAGGGGGGCGGGACGGCGCGGCAGCGGCGCGGAGGAGGAGGAGGAGGAGGAGGGGGCGGGCGGCGCGGAGGAGGAGGGGGGGGGGGCGGGCGCGGCGGATGGGCGGAGGAGGAGGAGGAGGGGCGGGCGGAGGCAGAGGGGCGGGCGGAGGAGGAGGAGGAGGAGGAGGAGGAGGGGCGGGCGGAGGCAGAGGGGCGGGCGGAGGAGGAGGAGGGGGCGGGCGGCGCGGAGGAGGAGGAGGAGGAGGGGGCGGGCGGGCGGAGGGGGGGGGCCGGGCGGAGGCAGAGGAGGGGGGGGGCTGCGGGCGGTTGGAAAAAATAAAAAAAAATTGAGATTGTGGGGTATAGAGGATGCAAATAGAGGATATCGTTGGAGTTAGGTTTGGTATAGGGAATGAAATTGATATGAAGGATGGAAATAGGGGATGGAATTTAGAGGACATCACTGGAGATAGCCTCAGCGCACCTCCCTCGTTGAGTGGTGGGCCCAAGTCTATCGTGGCCCCGCGGGTAGCTAGTGAACCAAAGGTTTGGAAGGGGTGCGGACCAACTAAGCGTCATGCGTCATGCGCTTCGTCTTGCGAGCTACGGATGCTGCCGCTAGGAGCGAGAAGCCATCTCAGTGCCGTCGTCCTCACCGCGCTCGGCAGCCACGCCCTCCATCGAAGCTTAGTCCTGCTGCTCCGGCGCAGAGCCCTCCGTTAAGCTCGGTCGAGACGCGAGGGCCCCGCTAGCTGCCATCCGCCTGCCGCCGAGCCTTGCGTGTCCCGCTTCCGCTCACCCTGCGCGGGCCACACCGCCGGCCGCAGTTTCATCTAGCCGTCGAGCCACGGGGACCACGCCGCCGGCCGCCACTGCCCCACCCGGCCACCGAGGAGCGAGGCCGAATGTTCTAGTAGTTTATTTTTTTTCAAGAACATCAGGTTAATCAAAACCTACTCCGTTTTGCTACTTCCTCCGTGCTCCACGCGAAAGATCGATGCGTGTCGATCAGCGCTAGCACCGATGCACGCCGATGCACACTCTCCTCTCCACCCACGGGCGCGCAGAGGAAAAAACATGTGGAGCCCCGTGTCGGCATTTATCGCAGTGATCCATAACTCTTCCTGTCCCTCACCACACCTCTCTAACTCGCTGGAAGGTGGGCCAGGTATATTATAGCCCCACACGCCAGCAAAAAATAGCAAATGAATTGTGGCGGGTGGACAGAGATGCTAGTATATATGAAGCCCTGTATGCCATTTTGTTGTAGGAACTAGAAAAATGACACATGAAAGATCATGAAGGCGCTATGCATGAACTAATGTGTACTTTATCTGGTTCGACAATATAATCTAGATTTTAGATTTAATATTTAGTCTGTAACTCACACGCTTGGATGAAACCAGTGCGCATTATCCCCAAATTAAATTAAGGTTTTTTTTACATAACATAATAAAACTATTTCAGACGCTGCACCAACCAAGATCTCCAGATTAAGGTGAGAGGAGGATACCATCAGTCCCCGGTCGGCTGAGATGCCACAACATGACAACATACGAAGTTCAGATGCACATGTCTCTCTGCAGGGCAGTCCGAGAATCATTTGCATGTAGAGAGATATGGATCAGTGTATATATAGAGCGCACTTCCTCAAAAACCAATGAATGGTAGAGAGCTTCCTGGCTCATTTTTCTATTTCGTTAGGTTTCAAGACCGGTTTGTTTGGTGAGAGGAGAAAGGCAAGTAGCTATGGTGGCCATGAGCTAGTAGGATCTATTACGAATTTGAGACACTGGGAATGCAAAATACAGCTACAAGATGAAAGGAGGATGATGCACCACACATACATGAGTGCTGTACGTACGAGCACCTTGAGAAGAAAAATTCCCCTCTGCAGGCCATTATTTTCCTTAGCAGGCTCTTAGTAAGTCCTCCAAGAAAAATTGTGTCCAAGAATTCAGAGTTCCTATTTTGAGACTGACACCAGACTGACGTGAATTCAGAGTTCCTGTGAGTTTGTAACATAGCGAGTGCTCTCCAGTCTCCTAGAGCATTTGTTTGGTGAGAGATCGAAAATGAAAAAAAGATAAGAGAGTAGATATCATATCAGGCACGGATGCCATTACCTACTTGGGCAAGTGCTAACAACTACTATTAGGAATCACGATGATGTCGAGAACAAATTCACTTCCTAGTATGTTTCTCATCTCATCAGTAATTCAGTATGTGTCGAAAACGCACAAGCGCTCCACATTCATTGATTGATACGCCAAGAATATCTACGAGAAGATGAACCATATACCCAACCACTCCGAGTTGGTGCAGAAAATGTGATCTCAGATTAATAATGATAAGTTCTATAAGAACTAGATTTTAAGTATTTGATCTCAGATCCCCACATATTTTTCTAGAACCTGCATAAGGATTATTGAACAAACAATTTCTTGGCAATAAACCCATCACACTGACTACAGATAAATGCTGGGGACCATGCCAAATATCCAGTGTACTTATTTGCACAGAAGGTTTGCTCTAAAAATGGTGCACATAACGTAATTTCAACACCAAATTATAAAAGAATCTGCCAAAACTATGTCCAAAAAGAAAGTAAATAACTGCCATGTGCTGACAATTGATAACTTGGGGATTAATGAAGAAAATTGGGGCAAATCGATGAAAACAGAGGAATATTGCTAAATTAAGCCAAACTAATTAACAATATATTTACCCACAGATCATGACTTGCAAACTCGAAAGCTAAAATGAGCATTATATACTTTGCAAGAAACCACAACACCATTTTAGCAGCATAGGCTATTATCTAAGTATTAGATACACATCAATGGACGTTTAGGAGCAGAATCAAGTCACTTGACTGCAGGAATTAGTCCCCCTGACGACCCACCAGCAGGCCCTTTGCCATGGAAAGCAGATTGCCTCTCTGGTCTGCCAATCGGCTTTGGAGGCAAAGGGGAAGCAGGTACCCCACTGTTTGCATTTGAGTCATCACCCTTCAGGCTCAGTTCTGACATGTTGTAAAGATCTTTGACGTTTAACGGAGGCGTTGAGTGCACCGCCACGGGCTTGACAACCTCATGTGGAACTTGTGCTACACCTGGTGGCCCATAGTAAAAAGGAACATAACCGTAGCATGGTACTGGAACAAATGCAGGGTGGTAGTATGGAGGAGGAATCATCATTGGATAAAGATAGGGGGGTATGGCTTCTGGCATCACCACCCCTGCTTGTCCAGCACTTGAACTTGAGGCAACCGAGTCGTGTTCCATAGGCTGAGGTGTCGCGACTGGAACTGGAACTTGAACTGGCGGTGGAACTGAAGCAGGCGCTTCCACAGACACAGGAGGAGGTGCCACAGCAGCAGGAGATACCACAGGGGCAGGAAGGGCCGCAACAGACTGGGGATCATCTTGTTCTACTTCTTGTGAAGATGAACGCGAGAGCGGCAGCTGATCAGAAGACTGGCAGGAAAAACACAAAAAAAAAATATAAGCAAACGATAAATGAGGGGGGCCAAGGAAGAGGAGGAACATCCCATTACTATATACTACCCCATCACAACAATTCAAGAAGAGGACAAGTATACTAATATTAAAGAGAAAAGGAAAAGGCATAACTAAGTCAAGTGTGAGCATACAAAAACAATATAACCAATTGAAGCAGGCAAGCTCAAGCGACTGCACACTATTTATTGATGCAACAGGTACGACAAGAAAAAGAATGAACATGTGAACAGAGAACCGATGCAAGCATACAAAGCAGCTGCAAAAAAATATGTTACCAGGTGTAGAGAGAAAGAGTGAGAGAGATGCTCACATCATCAATCACCATATCGAAGAGGCTTGATCTCCTCTTTCTTCTATGCACATTCGTTTGGCGATTGAAATACTTCTGTGCATGGCTAGCAACTTGAGTAGGAGTCCTCGAAATAACGAAATTACGGGATATACCACGCCAATCACCCTTCCCTAACTTATTCAACCCAAGTAGAAATTTTTTGTGCTCATCTTCTGTCCATGCCTCACCTGTCACCAAAACAAAAACATGACATTTTAGCTTATACAAATTGGTACCAAACAATCATACGAAACATAGTGCAGGGTGGCCATGTCAACATGTCCATCATGATGGACGAGTAAGGTTGCATGACAACCATAAGTAAGAAAGCAACACTTCAACAGTATACAGAGGCACATAAGGGTACACCATCACACATGGTATGAATATGCAACCAGATAGATAATTAAGGAATTCAGTTTTGTTTTGTCTCATGTACCACAACGTTTGGTCAACCAAGTCACCTATGTAAAATGGCACCTGACTTGAATGGCAACGGCAAAAGCGCAAAACAGAAGCCCGGTTACACAATGTTCAAGCAGCACCAAATTAATCAGTTCCAACATGCAAATTGGATGACACAGTAAGTACATACTGAAAGAGAGAATAAACTTGAAACAAACCAAAATAGATTAAAGCAAAAACTGTGAACAAGAAGCATCAAAATGACCTCTTAACAACAAAATTCACTGACCTCACATTATTAGTCAACAGAAGCCATAAAAAACAATATATGTTTCAGCGACCAACTAAACCTTAATCTCCCCACAATTATACGTTCACAATCCGTACAGATAACAGAGCCCCTGAAAATTCAGAAACAGCACGACACCACCAAACCTCCCAAAATCCTCCAATCGAATCACGAACTGAAAGGCAACCGGATCGAATCACGAACTAAACGTCCAACAAAACGTGAACCCGTACGGTTCTCCTCGCCTCCCAACGATCACTTGGACGAACATCAAAACCGCATCATTTTTCGCACAGAAGGCCTATCTGCCCCCAAACAAGCACGAAATAAACAAGCACGAAATCTTCGAAAAAGATCCAATCTTTTTTACGCCCTAAATCAAGGATAAGGACAACAGAGATTCAGCAAAACCCCGGCCGGCCGCTCACCTCGCTTCTTGTGCGGGCGCTCCCCGTCGGAGCCGTAGCCCTCCTCCCTCCCGCCGCTGCCGCCCCCCTCCGCCGCGAGCTGCGCGAGGTTCCCCATGCTGGCGCTCTTCCGGATGGGCATGGGCTTGTCCCCGATGCGCACGCCGAAGAGCTTGACGGGCCGCGCCGTGCAGGTGCGCGCGTTGTGCCCGTGGTGCCCGCACTGCGAGCACCGCCTGGGCCCGTCGCCCCCTCCCGCGCCGCCGGCCGCCGCCGGGGCAGGCGGCGCCGCCGGAGGCACGCCGTCCCGCGTCATGGTGGGGAGAGGAGGAGGATTGGCTAGGGTTGGGGGTGGGTGGGATCTTTTTTTTTCCCTCTCCAGATTTTTTTTTTATCCTGTCCCGATTTCTTTTTCTCTTTTTATTCCTGGGCGCGGTGGGGCGTATTTATTTGGGGGCAGGGAAAAGGTAGCGTAGCTGGAAATTGTTTTCCAACGGGCGGAAGAAATTCTTTTTTAATGGACAAAATAAGGCGTTTGGATTTGGCTGGGATATGATACGGGAGGGGTTTTCCTTCTATTATATTAGTCATCGAGCCAGTCAAGAGATATAGGTTTTTTAATTGTTTTGGATTGGGTTAATTGATGAGCGTGTAATCTGGATGGTTCAAGTTTCTCTGTCCCAAAATATTTCGAATTTGAGTTATGTATACGTATGGAATTTGGGAAATTGAGTTCTGGTTTGAGTTTCTCTGTCAGCGCAGGATAGAATCATTGTCTCAATTTAGAGAAAGTCAGATTGGCTGCAGAGACCAGCTAGGTAAAAGTTTAATGATAGTGTGACCACCTCTTACATTAGATTAAAAAAAAAGAATAAACGTATTTGATTTTTCTTTAATTTTTAGACTAGATTGTCATTAGGTTTGTGTTGAAAGTAAAAGTACAGACCTTTTAAGTGGTTGGCTACATACCTATATGTTAGTTAGGTTTGTTCGGCCTGGTCCCACCCGTCCGATTAACAAGGGGAGGAACAAGCCAGCTCAGCAGTAACTTCACTGCATAGCTCAAGCAAAGCTCGAAAATAGGTTCAGGAGGTAAACAACAGAATTCTGTATTTTCTACTAATCGTTTGTCTAGCAATTAGAAATTACCGTGGCATCATTTCTTATTAGCTAGAAATGAAATATATATCCACTGTAATCATGGATAATTGTACTAGGATCCGAACCTCTCCGTAACCCTTGATAGGATATGATTCTGCGTGCCACTTGTAATAAGCTTTTGCCGGATTCCAAGCCGACTTGGCCGTTGTTGGATCTTGACTGTAATAAATAAATAAATAAATGTAAATCTTTGTTGCGAAGGTCAGGGCTACACGCACGAGTCCTCTGGCTGTTGCTTGACGGTGACGGTCTCTTTCTTATCCGGAGGCGCGATAAGCCCACCGGCCTTGTATTTTTCTCCGGTTGGGGAATTTGGGATGGCTCTAGCCTCCACTACCTAGCTCCTCCAAGAATCTAGTGACGATGACGTGACGTGCGCGCGCGCGTGAGTCACGAGGCAGCGTGGGCCGCACGACGCGGGGTCGCTGTCAGGCCCGGGCAGCGTCTGGTGAGCCCACCGGGCACGTCAGCACGTGACAGGGGACAGCGACAGCGGTGGGCCGAAAGCCCGTCGTCGTACTGAGGCCCAGTAGATTCGCGGGCCGACCGAGGTCGTAGAAGCCGACCACCGGGCCCGCTCTGCCTCCGCCACGCCGCGTCGCGTAGGCAGCAGCCCGGCGGCCGCGTCCCGTTGCTTTGCTTGCTTCGTCCGGAAGCAGGCCATGCCGCCGCCGTCCCCACAGTGGAGCAACGATTTTTTTAAAAAAAAAGTTAAAAAATTAAATTCGAAAAAGGTGAGCCGTTTTGAAAATTTTTGAAAAATGGGTGCCTCCCGCCCGATCAACGGGCGGGAGGCGTGGGGCCGAAGACCTCCCGCCCACCCAACAGGCGGGAGGTCCCAAAATTTTTCCCAGACCCCTCTCGAGCCTCTTCGCGGATAAGAAACTTTTCTTATTCGCGAAGAGGCCCCTAAGGCATCCCGCCCGCCCAACGGGCGGGATGTGCCCACTTTCTTATTATTTTTTGTTCGAATTTATGTTTTACAAACTATTTAAAATTCATACTTTTTCAAATACAAGATTTATTCGCCATACTCTTTTGTATACATATAAAATTTTAATTCAATTTTACGAAGAAGATTACTGTATCTAAAAATCATATGAAGATGGTTAAACGATAACGTTTTGCAACGTAGAATCCAAATATTACAATAGTACGATACATCAACCCATTAAAAATAAAATAGTATCATACAAAAAATAGTTTAAATATATAGAGTTCATCGAATCAGGAGTATCTACTCCGCCTGTCCCGGTCCTCGCGCTCTCTTGGTCTTCAGTCTTGAAGCATACGTGCGAGTGGCAGCAAACCAGCCTCACGTAACCTGTATATTTTGCATTATAGTTACAATTGTCGTACAAGCAATACATTCATTCTGTAAAAATATACAAAGTATCACCTGTCAAGCCACCGGTCGTCCAGGTGCAACAGCTCCTTTGCTACACGATGGCACAACTCGTGAAGCTGTTGCCCATCCACCGCTGTTAGGTATGACCTGTACCGTTCATCGGTGTTCGCGTCAAGAAGCTCCGGTGTCCGCGTCAAGAAGCTCCGGTGTCCGCGTCATATCTTCATGAAAAATATAACTACCCTAAGAAATATTTCTAAAAACTATTAAAAATACTAAAAACTATTCAAAATATAACTACCCTAAGAAATATTCCTAAAAACAATTAAAAATTCTAAAAACTATTCAAAATATAACTACTCTAAAAAATATTTCTAAAAACAATTGAAAATACTAAAAACTATTCAAAATATAACTACCCTAAGAAATATTTCTAAAAACTATTGAAAATACTAAAAACTATTCAAAATATAACTACCCTAAGAAATATTCTAAAACTATTGAAAATACTAAAAACTATTTAAAATATAACTATCCTAAAAAATAGTTCTAAAAACTATTAAAAATACTAAAATCTATTCAAAATATAACTATCCTAAAAAATATTTCTAAAAACTATTAAAAATACTAAAAACTATTCAAAATATAACTACCCTAAGAAATATTCCTAAAAACTATTAAAAATACTAAAAACTATTCAAAATATAACTATCTTAAGAAATATTTCCTAAATTATAGTTATTTTCAAATAATTATACGACTAGAATGAGAATATATCTCCAAACCAACGTGTGAACAGGGCTTCGCCACTTCCTCTCCTCTCTTCCTCTCCTCACTTTCTTTTTTTTCCTGATTTTTGCTGAATAATATGGAAATTAGGGGTAGGTGGGGGTTCATATAGTAGCGGTGGAACGTCCCGCCCGTTGGCGGGCGGGATGCCCCTCCGGGTACCAACGGGCGGGAAGAGGCCATCAGGAGGGGTCTAGGAAAAGTTTTGGGAACTCCCGCCCGTAGGATGGGCGGGAGGTCTCCGGCCCCACGCCTCCCGCTCGTGGATCCGGCGGGAGGCACCCATTTTTCGAAAACTTCCAAAATCGCACCCTTTTTCGAATTTAATTTTTTTTAAAAAGTCGTGGAGCAACAGCAACCAACCAGAGATTTAGGAAGCTTCGAGATGCTTCCCGGGGCACGTGGCCAGTATACGTAGAGCTGCTCAGGCCTCAGGCACCTTTCGTGGTGCGTCGATCGGGCCTTCCACTTACGAAATCAGGGGAAACCCAGGGGGCGTGGCGCGAAACAGCCACCGGTCAGTGTCGCCCACCCGCCCTCAAAGCCCGATCCACGCAGGCTGCTCGACGTCGACTCCACGCGACGCGACGCTTCCATCGATCGATCCCCACGCATCTCCCGGCTTTTTCACGACACGGGCTCCCCGCCCCCGCCTGCTCTGCTGCTTCCCTCTCCCCGGGCCGACCCCACCCCACCCCCACGCGCAGCCAGAGGAGAGCCGGCCATGGGCGGCGCCGACGACGCGGCGGTGCGCGCCGAGGAGTCCGTCTCGGGGGGCGTCGACGTCTGGAGCGACGCCGTCTCCTCGCACGCCCCGGACCACCTCCTCGTCATGGTCCACGGCATCCTCGGCAGGTAAAGTATACCACCTCTGCTCCCCCGGGGGACCCGGGATTTGTAGCTGATTCGAAGCCGGCTGCTGGGTTGCGCCGGTTCTGGAATACTAGATTGTAACGGATTGGTAGTTTCCTACGGAATGTGGAGCGGCGGTCGAGGGGGTTCCCTTCGTTAGTCGAGGCCGCGTTAGAGCTGGATGCCGAGCTCCTGCAATCCGGCTGCGGAGCTGGTGATTGCACTAACTACCTGAGCATTGCGCGTTGCGTTTTAATGCTGTGCTTTGGGAAGTGAAATCAGATGGTACATTTGGGCGGAATTTGTTCCGGAGCCTGCGATTGGGAGCAACCTCCCAAGGCTCTGCAGACACGGCATTGGCTCTAGCGTGCTGCCTTTTCGGCTTGCCGTAGTGTATGGAATTGGTCTGCTGGCTCACGACGCCAGCGTTTAGGCCAGCTGACAACTATCTTTCCTGCTCCCCTGGAAGAACCATTTCATAGGAAAGCAGGTCGCTTTTCTCTACGCTAGACATTTTATTTAGTGTACTCTGCAAATAGAGCGAAATGTTCAACCCTTCCTTCAGGATTCAAAGCTGGCGTCATAGGCAAAAATCCGATGTTATGATGAATGAAAACAATAATGACCTAGTACTGCGCTAAGCTTCTATGGTTAATTACGCCAAACCCGAAATTTTCCCTGTGCAGTACCAGTATAGGCAGAGACAAAGATTCCTCTTTTATAAGGCACAAAGGAGGGAACTACTGTTTGGCATTGGTTAGAACCAAGCATATGCAAAGCTGCAAGCTATTTTGGTTACATTATCTGGTTGTTCTGTGTAGCTGAGAGACTGATCTTTTTCATTTATATATGGTGCTCACGTGCAGTGGACATGTTTCTAGTTACATTTCTCTTTTTTTTTGTATCTTTATTCACTTTGTTCTTTTTCTTTGAACAGCACTGCTGATTGGCAGTATGGAGCTAATGAATTTGTAAAGCAACTACCTGATGATGTAATTGTGCACTGTAAGTTGTGCCACTCTGTACTATCCATTACCATGTTCATTTTTCTATTACCTTTTTTTTCTTCAGTTTCTTATTTCTATGAATATGCTTGTGTTTGTTTTGTTTAAAACAGATTTTACTATGAAAATAGCAAATGTAATGCGTTGTTGTCTGTAGTTGAATAAACTGTTTCTAGCTTTGCTTCTTACTCGACCTATTGGTGATATGTTATTGGAGTAACAAAAACAGTGACACAAATATGCTGACATGTTGTCAACCTTTTGGCATCAGTGTTATTCTCAAATTAATGTAACTGATCGACTAATGAAAAGGATAGCTTTTTGACTGAGTACCGGACCCGGTTGTAGTTCTTTTTAGCTTTGTTCCATTCTTAACTGTGAGCAAGATTATGGCCGTGTCACCCAGAATGGTGTGATGTTATGTTTGTTGGTCGGATCTGCATGCAGCTTTTTTCCAACTGGATGCAGTCCTAGTTTAGAACCTCATTTTCCTCGTAAAGCAGATCCATTAGTTGAGAAAAAGGGTATATGTTTGAAATGTAGTTGATTGTTACTCAATTTTACCACTGCCAGCTTATATTTGTCAGTGCTTCATCTCATTATACAGAAGAACTAATAAACTTGAGAAACCACGTTTATCATGAGAGTACCTGAAAGATCAATACTACTAACTACTGTTATGTATTTATGTTCTACATCTTCTTCCTCTACTCATTGATCCTCACAATTCTGAAGAGTCATCCACAGACTTTCAGTACTGCTATGTAATTACCATAGCTTAATGTAAATTGATCCCTTCCTGAATTTGTAATTTGAAGGAGGCTGTGAGATTGGTTAGTCTGTTGATCTACCTTGTGGTATGCAGGCTTATTTGTTCCATTTTACAGGTAGTGAAAAAAATGCATCAATGTTGACTCTAGATGGAGTTGACGTCATGGGGGAACGCTTAGCTGATGAGGTAAATATCGCAGGCAGTTAATGCGTTGATAATTAAAATATGTACAGGCTAACTATTGCTCCATAGTAATTTTCTATTACAATTTTATTCTGCTTCAAACCATTCGCTTGTACAATCCCTGTTGTTTGAACACAAAAGTACAAGTCTAGATGTTCACATGCATTCTTCTCTTACTCAGGTGCTTGATGTAATTAGTCGGAGGCCAGAACTCACCAAAATTTCTTTTCTTGCACACTCCGTTGGAGGATTAGCCGCAAGATATGCAATCGCAAAACTTTACAGACACCCAAACGCCGGATCTGATGAAAATACTAAAGGAACTATCTGCGGGTTGGAAGCAATTAACTTTATTACTGTAGCAACGCCTCACCTTGGTTCACGAGGAAACAAACAGGTTCAACTTTTGCCTGCCTCTTTTCAATGATCTACATGTCTCTAGACTCTAATTTGTTTTACCAGGAAGATGATACTTGAAAGCTGATATTATATCCATCTTTTGAAGCAACTGAAGAACCATTTTCTCTCCTCTATTATTCCAATTTTCTGTGAAGAAAAGTTGGGTGTTTCTTTTAATGTTCCATGCATCAAGAGTCTGACTAGAAGGTAGAATATGTGTAGAAATCGTGGATGCTACCCTTTTATTTTTCACTGACATCAGAGCATCTGAAAAGGGAAGGGTCGTACAGAGATTGCTATAACCCTCCAGACGTTCAATGAAGAGAAAAACAAAATCCTTTCATTTACTGCAAAAACTCAATACAGTCGTTGCCAGGCTTCTTGGCTCTTCTGCTTACAACCACTAAAAACTAAAAGATTCCAAAATGCCACCTTTTTTTCGTACCTAACTTGCTTGGAGTAATCTTTCTGAATTATGTAACTGGAGATCTCATCAGATTTGTATACAAATTAGGTCCCCCTCCTGTTTGGATCCCTTGCAATGGAAAAGGTTGCTTGCCGGGTTGTCCATTGGATATTTAGGAGAACTGGTAAACATCTCTTTCTAACTGACGATGATGAAGGGCAGCCACCACTGCTTCAGCGTATGGTTGAAGATCATGACGATCTCTACTTTATGTAAGGTTTATCTTGCTTTTGGTTTGTTTTTCATTTTTATTCTATTTCTAGTCCTAATAGTATATTGTTTAATTTTGCCTTGCCTATTCTGTGATAACTATACTAATGATGCTGTACATGCACCTTTTATAGATCTGCTTTGCGAGCATTTAAGCGGCGAGTGGTGTACGCAAATGCTGACTGTGATCGTATCCTTATTATTTGGTAATTACAATTTTCTTTGTGGTATTCGTTCTGTTTGTTTTATTATTGCATACACTTGGCTAGTCTTCTTTAATGCACAAAATCAGATATTGTTGGCTGGCGAACATCATCTATTAGGAGAAACACTGAGCTGCCTGAGGTATTCTTACTGACTTCCTATTTCTGTTAACAACTAGGAAGGACTATGGAGTTCTTTATAGCACCATTCTCATAAAGAAAGGATTCTTTTACTTCCTCTGATCTGCAGTTGGCGGTATCGTCATCTGAGAAGTACCCCCACATTGTACATGAGGAGTACTCAGAAGGAACTGATGATGAGAAGTGCCAAGATTCCATGACAGACTGTAATTTGGACATTCTTGAAGGTAAGTTTATAGCGTTGCATGGATAATACTATTTTGTTTCTGTATTTCAAGAAACCATATTGTTTTCTATTTCTTTTCTATTATGAGTAAATGATACTTCAGTGCTGTGTGGAAAAGGTGATCTTGTTTCCTTAGCCTTTAAAAAAAGCGGTTTTCCTTATTATAGATTTGAGCAAACAAGCTTACCAGAGTAGTCTTGACCACAGTGAGGCAGCGAGCCACCCTGTTATTAAATTTATATTAGTGTGGCATTTTTGTCTTGACGTGGCACAATTTATCAGTAGTTTTCTTTTCAATGGGACAATGACGTGGCACCTAAAACTGTTGTCATAGTTTTGCTAATTTATCCCCATAACATGTGAATGAGCCCGACCTGAGCACCATATGAACTGCTGGGATATTTGACATGGTGGTTGGCACGCTGCGTATGGAAATGTTTTGATTCGTGAGTTTCCGCATATCTAGCAACAATGGTAGGGCATTGATACGAAATTCCTAGGGTAGTTGGTCTATTTGTCATATCATGAGGCTTGCCTGTACTGTTGAAGTGTAGTGCATGTGTCGTAGTTTTGAGACTTGGAAGTGAAGTCTGGAATCAGTCAGTTCGTGGAAGCTGTCGTTCTTGTTAGTTGATTGAAATTGTTTGCACGGTCCTCTGTGACCCTTAAGAAAGCATTCCATTGATTCACATAGGCAAGTAACAAGATTCGTCTTAGCTTTAGGTACAGCAATCCGTGTTTTCTCACTACATCATTGTTTTTATTTGATATCATGTGTTATTGACTTCTGGATGTAGAAGTTAGGACCCTGAACCCTAGTCATAACTAATTAGCAAGCAGGCCTGTGGTTTCAAAGCCAATAGTTTCATGACCTGAATTCAACCTTTGACTGGATGGCTGCAATCCTGGTGGCGCATTGTAAAGTCCGTATTGGTCCTATGTTTCTCACCATGTTGCTTGCAGAAATTTTTTTGTTTATATAACATTGGACCTGGAACCTAGTTAAAGACCAAGGCCAGGGGAGTCGCCTTTCTATTTTTCCCTTCCTTTGTTGTAATTGACAGTGGTTTTTTGTTATCTAATATTGTGTTGAAATACTTTTGATGTGCTTGTACGTTTCTTGTAGTTGTAATCTTTTCTATGACACGAAACAGTTGTGTAACAAGAAACTATAATGTAACTAAAAAAGGTTTACAGCATGATGAACCAACAGAGCAGAGTGTATATGCAGCACAAAAGCATGGTTAGATATATACTTGGACCCCAGCCTAATGTGCATGGCTATTTATTGCTGTTACAAAACATAAGCTTAGGAGGATTTTTGGAGCTGACATCTTAGCAGTTAGCCAAGTCCAGTTTATTTGTGTGAAAAATCCGCACCGCTGTTTTTCTTGGAGCAATTGGAATTGTAGCGTCATGTGTCTACTAATAGTTTCCTGACCGTGTCATCCTGCAGAGAAAATGGTGACGGGGCTTCGGAGAGTCTCATGGGAGAAAGTTGATGTCAGCTTCCACTCGAGCATAACGAGCTTCGCGGCGCACAGCATCATTCAGGTTTCTGACCAGCTTTGATTCCTTGGACAATTATATGATGCAAGGCTAACAAATTCCCTAAACCTTTTTCCTCCTCTTGGTACCACGGCAGGTGAAGTACGCGTTCATGAACGACGGCGCCGATGTGATACAGCACATAATAGACCACTTCCAACTCTGAGGAGAAATGGAGAATCCCCCCCAACCCATGGTAGAGTAAGTTTTTTCCCCCTTGACGCGCTGTCCGTGCGTGCTGATCCAAGAGCGGCCGCACGGCGGAGCGCGGACCTGCCGAGCGCTGCAGAGGGCTGGTCGCCTCATCATAGCATAAATTAGATTCAGCAGATGGTTGGTTTGTGTGTCGTGTAAGGATGTGTTGACACTGTACATAATAGCAGTACCCGCGCGGGGGGGGGGGGGGGGGGGGGGGCGGGGGAGGGAACAGCAGATGCACTTTTTTTTTGTTTTGATGTAAGAACAGTAGTACATGTGCATTATGCCAGCGGAGAAAGATCAGTCAAAATGGCCCTTTCATGCAGTCATGCTGGCTGTACTTTGTTCTCGCAATCTCGTTCTGTCTGAAGAAGAGGAAAAAGAAACCGGTGCCAGTTTACGTGCACATGGAAAGGAAAGCTGGCCGGTCTGGTCGCAGCAGGCAGGACGCAGCTCATCACAGGGTCCGTGCGTCCCCGGTCAAGGGCCTGCTCCGGCGTACTAGCAGTGGTTCCGTGCGATCCGTGCGTTCACAAACAAAAGACAAAAGAAAAGGTAGTCTGGACCGTGGATCCGGTGCTCTGAGACGGCTGGAGAGAAAAGGACGCTGACCCGGGGACGGAAGCACAGGGTGGCGCACTACCGCCGACATGCCCGCGCCGGCGCGCCCTGCCGAGAGAGCCCGAGAATTCCTTCCTTGCCGGCGTGCCACGCGACGTGTCGCCGGCGCGGCCCCGAGTCCAGGTGTTGGTGTACCACCACGCGCTCGGCCGGCACGAGCCGGGCAGTCGCGTCGTTCCTACTGAGTCCCCCACCCTCCTCTGACTCGCGGTACGTTGACAAAACGCACGCCGCGGCGCCGACGACCACGACGGCGCGTGGCGACGGACCGGCCGGCGCTGGGTCCGGCAGGTAAAAGCGATGGACGGCGGTGGACGCAGCACGTGTGCGCGGGGTGTGTACGTGCCAGGGCGCGCCGACGGACCCGACGCTGCCGCCGGCCGCCAGTGCGAGGTCAAGCCGGGCGGAATATGCAAGCAAGCTAAGGCCCGCCGGCCGGGGACGGGAGCCGAGCGCTTCTCGGTCCGCCGGCGTCGGCAGTAGGTCATGCTCGTCGGTACGTACAAAAGTTTGCGTCCGTCCAGATGGGCCGGTCGTTTTGCTTTTATTTTCGACAAAACCTTTTCCGACCGTCTGAGTACTTCGCCGTGCCGTCGCATCCGATGGCTGCCGTTGCTCCACATCCCAACCTCCAGCTTCCCCGACTGATCGCCTCCTAGAATCCCAGATAGATGCCCTTTTTATGATTTCTCGTCCGCGCCAGATTAATTAGCCGTATACTACTTCCTCCATTCCAAAATTCCAAAATGCAAATCGTTTTGATTTTTCTAAATTTATAAAAAAATTTCTATGCACCTAGACATACAATATATCTAAATACATAGCAAATACTATTAATTTAAAAAATCAAAATGATTTATATTTTGAAACGGAGAGAATACCTTGTAAAAGTTTTCTTTCCTTGTTTCGTTCCTTGCTCCTTCACTTGTGACAGCGTGAGCACACGATTGATTGTGCTAATCGTTTGTCATTGGTCCGCTGATTCGCTACTCCCTCCGCATTCTAAATTTGGCTTGTCTAGATTCTTAACTTTTGTTATGCACTATGTATTAATAGCTAGAAAAACCAAAACTATCTACAATTTCTTCAAATGGAGGAATCAGCTAATATTTCCAATCCAATAGTTAGCGATCAAATATCATATTTTAAGGGGAAAAATCAAAACAAGGATTTTTTTTTTGCCAAAAGAGAAGTAGACAAGGCGATTACCGTGGTTGGTTTCTTCGTTCGTTGTGATAATCACCATACGGTTGTGGGCATGGAAGCCCCGAGCTCGAGAACCATGACGCCAACAGCCGCCTAGTCCCAGAGTCGTTAACTCTGCCGACTACCGGTCCCCTGCTGACCTCACGGCGGCGTCCACCTTGACCGGCGGGGCCGCCGGCGGTCGTCCTTGGTCTTCCGGCGGCCAACACCCAGGACAAGACAGACGCACTACCCCCTGCCCGGAGAGCGACGTTGCTGATTCTTCTTCTCCTTCTTCCTTTGGGCAGCAGAACCAATGCCATTGGCGGGCGGACCATTTCCATCTCCGATCCCAGCTGATTCATTCATTCGTGGCCTCAGTTTCATTGAGCGACCTGCCTGCCAGGCGCCCGTCGCCCTTGCACTGCACTGCACGGGGGTTCAGGAATTCAGGATCACTCTTAGTGCAACCACTGGCTGTGGATAATAAGCTCCCGCCCCGGAAGGCAACCTCGGTCATGTTCATGTCCCGGCAGCACACGGGAGCCGACCCAGTCTCTTCGGACTTACCGGGGTGATGCTGAAATAAAGCTACCTCAACTCACTCTTGTGAGGTTAGTTCCAATGGTGAAGTTTTATGGAGAGTTTTATAGTATTAATTTCTATCACGTCATCAATTTTGCTGATGCAGCAAGAAGAGAGAAGAAGGAAGTTTTACGGGATGAGAGAGGAGTTTCATCCCCGTAAAACTCAGCCGGTACAGTTATCTAATTATCAATCTTGATAATATTTATCGATCTTGGTAATTGTGCTATGAAATTATGCACTGGGACTGACCTAATCTCTTTCTTCCCCGGACTAATTAAGGCGATAGCAAATGTTGGATAACGAGGGCACGAAAGCGATCAACTTTTTGCATTAAATGCAAGTAGCCATTAAGGCTTCGATGACCTCGATCGAGCTTGACATTCCACTATCCTCACGCATTAGATCATGTTTGGACTCTCTTGTTAAAATTTAGTTGACTAAATTTAGCAACTTTGGATCCAAACAGATCCAGCTAAAATGTTGCTAAACTTTAGTTGGGGCCAAAAAAAAGTTTTAGTCATTAGTCAACCAAAAGTTGCTAAACTTTGCTAAAAGTAAGCAAATTCCAAAATACCCTAACATTTACTCCACCAGTGCAAGTTGGCATTACTAAATGAAGGGTACATGGTTATTTAGAAGGGTTTAGCCAAAGGATCCAAACAACCCCTGCTAAAGTTTAGCAACCTAAGCTTTAGCTAGTAAAAAAAATCTCCAAACTTTAGCAAGCTAAATTTTAGTTGCAGGAGATCAAATAGGGCCTTAGAGTGTTTCATTGTGCGATTCCTATGTATAAATAAGATATTGTTTAATAAGAATCTTTTCGTAGGGAAACAAAAGAATATGCTTTGTCATTTCAAACAGAGGGATGGAGTATTATGTAACACCATGACACTTTTTCCTAAGATCATGTGGGCCAGCCTAGAGGCTACAACCAGGCTAAGTTTCCGCTTATTGGATATCCTGATTTTTCCGTGCAGATTGTCGAGGTTGTCCCCATAGCTTGTGGCAAGGATTAGTTGTACCCTAAAAGGACTAGAACTAAATACTTTTTTCATTCGATTGTTAAATTTATGTGGATTTTATAACCTCTTTTCTTTAGAAGATGTTTTGAGATACAAAATTCCAATTTCTCCTTTGAAAACAATATTTTTTGTTTCAGTAGGAAATAAATTGATTTATGCGAAATTCTTGTGAAAATTCCAGCCTCTCCAAGCTAGGGCAAATGGTGCTGCACGGATAAACAGTTTCACCATGGAGTGAGCACGATTTAACACCATATTAACCAATCAGTCGGTTAAATCTTCGTCTTTACAATGTTTTCATTTACCTACAAGTTCATTGTTTGGCATATCCACCAACCACCCGTCCTACTTTGTACTCGGTAAAAGTTGAGACCAAATACCAAAAAGTAAACTAAAAAAAATGCCCCCAAGTCAACCCCATTATCTGTTGACCAAACAATTTTTTTTGGCCGCCGACGTATGCAAGTCCAGACCAGCTCGATCGCATCGCCGTTGCGGCCGTCAGTGCACGCACTCCACCACCGTGCTCGCCGCGCCGGGCATGTCGACGCGGCCGAGCATCGAGCCGGGCATGTCGGCGCCGCCGTCGAGCTGGATGCGCATGTCCTTGGCCTTGCTCATGTACAGCTGCTTGACGTTGCCGCCCTGGTTCTTCACCAGCCGCAGGATGCTGCGCTTGGCGTTGTCCCGGAACGGGCAATGCGAGCCGAGGAAGCCGTCGACGAGGTGGATGTACGCCTCCAGGTCGTGGCAGCACGCGGGGTCGGCGTCGGGCCGGAGGAACGGCGACGCGCGGCTGTCGAGGCGCAGCTCGCGGCCGACGTCGGCGTACCCCGGCAGCGGCAGGCTGGGCGGGAACCGCGGCACGACGTCGTGCGCGTTCACGACGCGGAGCACGCGCGCGCCACGGGCCTCCACGCGCGCCGCGAACGCGCGGTTGCCCACCCGCGGCCCGCCGAAGGAGAACACCGCCACCGGCGCCTTGGCGCGCCGGGCGACGCCGCCCGCGAGCTCGTCGGCGATGAGCACCGCGAGCGCGGCGCCCAGGCTGTGCCCGGTGACCGTGATGCTCACCTCCTCGCCCTTGTACTGGTCGAGTAGTCGGCGCACCTCGGACACGACCATCTCGGACAAGCTCGGCGAGCGGTCGCCGGCGGTCTTGTAGATGTTCCAGAAGCCGCATTCAACCTTCGCCTTGGACGCGTCTGGCGAGGCGTCGGCGTTGTTGTCGGTGGCTGGGACGAGTCCGGCGCGGACATTCTCGGCCCACTCGAGGATGGTGCAGGTGCCGCGGAGCGCGATGACGATGTCGCGGCGGCCCATGCGGCGGACCTCGGCGGGGCTGTCGCAGACGGCGACGTAGCCGACGAGGCTCGTCCGCTGCGCGGCGCAGGGCGCGGCGGCGGCGAGCCAGGTCGGGAGGCCGACGGAGGAGGTGGCGAAGAGCGGCGCCGTGACGCGGTAGGCGGCGTCCGGGAGCGGCACGCGCGCGCGGTGGCCCGGCTCGGCGTCGGGGCGGGAGAGGAAGGCGCCGTACGCGGCGTCGACGAACTCGCCGTAGCGCACGATCTCGCGGCGGAGGTCCGGGTGCAGCGGGTCGAGCAGGCCGCGCCAGCCGTCCTCGCCGTGCAGCCGGCGCCACGCCGGCGCGATGTTCCCCCGCGGCGACGGCCCGTCGGGCGCCACGGGCTGGAGCAGCCGCTCCAGCCGCCGCGGCGACATGGCGGGCGCCGCCGGGTCCTCCCTCAGGGACTCGCCCCTGGCCCGCGCGAGGAACGACGGCAGCCGCAGCAGCGGATGCTGCCTCCTCCGAGTCCCGGCGCCGACCACTGGCTCCACGGCCGCCGCAGGCGTCGCACTTTCAACGGCGGCGCCGCGGTTGCGGAAGAGCTTATCGAGGTTGGAGAGGTGCGCGGTGTTTCCCGGCGCCGCGGCGGAGGCTCTGGCGGCGGCGGGCACCGCCGGGCGGTGCAGCGTCAGCGACGGCGGCGCCGCGGCGGTGGACATGCAAGGCAAAAGTGGTAGTAGTCGCGACGGCAGGAGAGCGGCATACAAGTCGGTAACGGCGGCGAGAGCCCGGCGAAACAGGTGACCCGGCAGCTGCGAGCTCGATCACGAAAGGCCCCTTTTATAGGCCAACGCGGCGGTGGAATGAAGCTTGAGCGGATCAAGTCCACTCAGCACCTTCCTAGGGGCTTCTGTGTATACGGAGACTTTTTTTTCTTCTCTTTTTCTGTAGTGACAAAAAAAATTCTTTTTTTCTTTTTGGCGCGAAAGCAGTGAAATGCAACGATTTTTGTTCTTAAATTTTGTGACGTGACAACCTATTAATTTTTCGACGATGACGGTTTTTACGTGGTTTAAGTATTTTCTGCTTCAAAAAGCATGGGGTTTTTAGGTGGTTGGGAATGTACGGATGAGATGCTGACAGTTGCTTCATGAGTTCAGACATATCCATGTTACTATTTTTGAGTCGAGCAGTCACCCTGACTAATCCAATAGTAAAATAGGATGTGATGATGCGCCTTCAGATCAATCCATATGTCATTTTATGACGTGTAATGCCTACATTATAATTATGCAAAATTAATTCTATTGTGTAAAAATACTAGTCTATGCAAGAATGTATACTTTTTTCTATACTAGTGAGAATGTATACTTGAGTGACCTCGTCAACATGTCTTTTTTTAGTATCTTTTATATTTATCTGTTTTTCATATTGATTTATTTTCTTTTGGCGACCAAGCTTCTTTAATTTGTGGCTTCTGAGCCAGAGCAGCAGCCACACCTTGTTTAAGGCTGCTAAGAATGGCATCATTTGTCCTAACAATCTGCATAAATGCTCTGCCTATATACAAACTGACCGAGTTTTAGTTCCTCTTCAGAAAAAGGCAGCTCAGCGGTTAGTTGGTTCTTTAAAAATGCCACCGGCAGCTAGCAGTTATTTTTTTAAGAAAGGCAGATAGTCGAAGACAGCTGGTTCAAAATACGTTACTAATTCGTAGCCCTGCTACTTTTTTTTTCCCTGCACGAACAACTTTGCTGTGATCTTGACTAATGACTGGATTGAGTAAGCAGTTGTGGTTGTTGCATGTTGACCGAATGACTACACTTACGTGACCTGCAAAAACTTGGCTAGGGTTCACTCGTTCTGAAGTCAAAGGATTCTACCACTGCTCACCAATACTACACAGTACTACTTTTCAAAAGGGTCTCCGACATCCGGAGGTGACGCACCAGAAGCTCAGATGAATTGGTTTGCCGGACGGAGCTACTTGGCTTGCAAGTCTCCTGTTCTTGTGTCACCAGCCAGCTAGCTCGACTTCCTTCCGGTCCCTGTCGTCAGAATTCTTCGCTTACACGCACGTCCAGGCCACCCTTTTGGGTAATTTCCAGCAAACTGCTGCGAGATATATGTGTGATGCTAGCTTCTTCATTTTCACTTTTCTAGACAGATCAAGGTTGATCACTTGATTGATAAACTTTAGTCAAAATTATCCTTGAACATATCAACATGAACCTTGTAAATTTGGGTTTCAGTTCTTTGAATTCTAGTAGTCATTTATTTTCTTTTATGATTCTGTTTTCATGCAAATTTCCATTGTGACCTTGTCACGAACCATCATTTCTCCTTAACTTCAAACCTTTTGTACAACAAGCCAGATTCTTTTACCATACTGATCATGTTATTATTGACTTCTTACTTCGTAAAAAAAAATACAAGTCGTGTCAGAAAATTTAAACTTTGTATCTTTGACCAACGGTTAGTACAATATTAATATAAAAATGCCACTGTAGATTTATTTTTAAAATGCTTTTAGACTAGTATATTGGTTTTGCAGCTATAAATAATACATCCTGTGATAAAATAATGGTCAAAATCTAGCTTGAAGACTGAGCCAAAATGAATACATGCCTAGCATTGTTGAATGGAAGGGTTGATTTGTAGGACTTCACACTGGTCTTGATGATGACCGCTTATATGGATATATAGGTCCTACGGAAAGACTAATTAACCTTGTCAACGCAATGAGACATACGCATTTCTTGTCAAGTTAATTCCAACACCTAACCACACTAGTTACGTATAAAAAAAAATCTCATGATCCTTTAAATGAAAATTACAGCATGGAAATATTGAATCATTCATCATGCATCCAAGAGCAAATTTCGCACAATGGAATTAAGAATCTGTATTTCTCCTTTAACTTTTGAACCTTTTTTACATTGCAAAAGTTCACCTTCACAAGACAAGAAGGTAGGCTCATTCCTTTGTTCACTTATCCTTTTATATACCATGGACCAAACTTGTAGAACCGGACTACTTCACACTGGTCTTGATGACTGTTCATATGGATCGTTGGGTCCTACAAAAACACTATCCTCCATTGCTTGCCTAGGCAGGGAAGAAGAGGCATACGCGTGTAGATACGTACGCCAGTCCACTAAAGAAACGGCTTGGTCAAGTAATAAAAAAAGGGGTTCATGGTCTGTTAGTTCAAGTTCGTTTCGACTCCTACCAATAACACTTTGTTGCGTAGCCGCCATTTTTTCAAATTTTGAAGTGTACGTGTTCCGTTGGGAATGTCCAAGGTTACAGACTTGTTCCAAGGAAATGGCTTAACAAACCGGTCAATTATTTTATTTTAAAGGAAAAAAATCTTGTACCAGTATGTCTACTTGACCAGCAGCCTACCAACCTGCCTAGGTGACCCTACCTCAGCTGGATTCTGATTCCTCCCATTGGACTGGAAATTGTTGCTGGTGCTTTGCTTGCGTCATGGACTTCGTCATCATGCATCTGTATACACGTACGCTAGGTGTTTACGCAAGATTATTACTTGTGCTAATAATTCTTTCACGAAATTGAACCTTAGCCTAGGTTTTAAATATTTGTTGCTTGCGTTACTATGCATGTGTTAAGTTGTTGCTCTTGCAGTTAAACCTCCAGCTATAACTTGCAATACTGGATGTTCTACCGATTCTTGTGGGAACTGAATTCGCACCGAATACGTTTATAAAATCTTGAGTTGTTACTTGTGGAATCTTGAATTTTACTCAAATATAATGGCTGTACAAAAGCAAGTACGTACTGATATAAAATGAACTATTTTTTTTTCTTTCTTGCACTCACTTTGATTGATCATGCATATCCATTGGACCAAAACTACATCTAATGGCTCTAGTTGATTTCATCCTACTTACATCATTTCCAATACTATCTCTGTTGTGAATTGTATGATGTCCTAAAAGGCGTGTAGTCAAACTTTGCTAATTAATTTAAGAAAAAAACTATTTTCATTATTTTTCATATGGACGTATGTAATATCATTGGATCTTTCACAAAAAGTTTCACAACATATGAATTTCACAATTTTGTTACTACAATTTTGGTATAAAAATAGCTGCTGAAGTAGAAAACAAATTATGAGAACATTTTCAAAACTTTTGACTTGGCACCGTCTTCCAAACTGAACTGTGGCTATGAGGTTTCTCTTGAAATGTCGTATGTCTAAGTAAGAAACCACAATATTAATGCCGGTAGAAGTATAACATAATTACAATAGTACTGCCCCATGTTTTGCTAGGAATGCTGCAAGGCCGGCTTTATGGATCTAGTCAGTCAGTCAATGAATAGCCTTGTGCTTCTGGAGCAAGTATCAGTTCCCTTACGAAACCTCTCTCTGGAAAGCTCATTGGCGGATTCGAGTCTCTGCTTCGATGTGCGATGCGATTTGCTCGCCATTCTGCGTGGAAAAACAGTGCCTAGCTAGCTGCGCACGAATGGAAGACTGGACTAATGCTAGTCATCAGTACTTCATTGGCATAATCGAATAATTGATTTTCTTTGATTAGTTTCACTTCACCTTGCTCGAAGACTGGCTACTACTAACTGCTACCGCCTTTGGAAAGTGGCAAAGCCGTCAGCGTCAGGCAGTCCTCTGCGTGCATGCGTGACAAGTGGAACTTGACTAGAAAATAACCTAACGTGCCAACCTCGAAAAGCTTAACTCCTTTCCGGTTGGAAATTCAGCACGCAGTAGGACATTGTAGCTGGTACGCTCTTATGATGTTATGTGTGGTGTCATTACATCTATGCATGTGTTATCTTGATAGAACCGTGTGTAAACGCTTTAGTCAGGTACGCTGGCCTAATAAGGTTGGTTTCACGTCTCTGAAACCAACAATCTCTTCATATTTTTTAAATTTTATTTTTCTTTAATGAAAAACGTGCTCAGACGCGGTGGTAAATTTTTTATTATAGAAAGATCGATGGACAATAGACTTCTACTACTTTAACACTCGCAACCTCCTTCAAACCTCATAAGTGTACTTGCTTGATCTCTCTCTAATCTCATATTCTCAGCGGACAAAACCCTGAGAACAATTACGGCAGTCTGGAAGCTGTAGCATGCCCGTCCAACAATGCAAGCACAAGATGAAGACGCCGCCGTCCCCTACTTTTCAGAGGAAGGAAGGAAGGCGCATGGCAACTGCTGCTCATATATGGCATCAGCTGCTACAGCCTGAATAATCCTTGGGTCCAGCTCAGCTGTGTCGACTGCTTGCGGGTCTAGATTGGGTCGCCGGCATCTGTCTACCGCTCGTAGCTGGCATGGCACCGGCAAGATGTGTGCAGTACGTGCATCCTGACGTCGAACGACAATTATTTGAGCGGTTCAAAAAGAGAATCGGGCCCAAGAATCTAATATATAAACGATTTCGAATGTTTAGACCCTGTTTGGATCCAGTAATAATGGTAATAGTTTGCTAACTAAAAGATTAGCAAGGGCTACTTGGATCCACTTGGTAATAGGTCGTCGGATAGTCATATCCAACTATTAATTAGCATCTGTCCGCAACCTCTAAGGGCAAGTACATTGAAACCGTATAATAGGCGGTCTCATGCGATGACATATCATCTTGAGATGATTGAACAGATAACCTCTACAATAGATTGTGTCTCGTAGTATGACCATATCCCTTAATTTGTGGAATAAAAAAGAAATATTATAAATAGTATAACAACAACTCGTACAATGGTGAGTAAGCAGTTCCATAGTTCTTAATTTTAGCCTATGAGATGTTCGTGAAGCAACTACCTCGTTCTCTCCTCCTTCTCCTCCTCTCTTCTCCACATCATCAAAATCCTATAGAGATCTGCATGAAATAACCTATGAGACTGCTCACGTGTAGCAATATATTTGCCAGCTAAGTAATATAATGGACAGGATGGCCTGCTAACGCCAGAATGTCTATTGACACTGATACCATATATCTCTTAGAAGCTCTTCCATCCATATATAATATATATATATTACAAAAAGGACATACATCACACTAACACCAGGACACTAGCTCGTACTCAACCACTCACGCCGAACCCACTAGATAGATAGGTCCCCCTTTTGTCCACTTGGGCTTGGGGCTTACTCCTACACATCGAGGGAGGATCAATGCATGCATGTCCTTTGTTTGTTGGATTTCCAACACAACCAAGCACTCCTCGCATTTTTAATTGTCAACTGTGCTAGATGGTCAATCATCGTTGCATTTGCATGCATGATGCCAAAGTGGGGACACGGACTCCAATCCAAGAAGAAGAAATTAGGTCGAGCGAGAAACAGAAGCATCTAAAAATTCTATCTTTTATATATATATATATGTATATATAGGACAAGTTATATATATATATATAATCAGCCTAATCTCAAAAAAATTTTATAAAAGTCAGCGTGAAGAAAGTCCACGTAGTATACTCGCATTGTTCGCATTGTCAGGTATAAAGCGGCATGGTGACGTGGACAAGCAGGTTGGCAACCAACGAGAGTCAAGTTGCATTGGCAGTTCCGACTGCAGGTTTCACGAACGTTCCGGACAAGATCTTCTCCACCTCGGTTTCTTCGTTCTAAACGATCCTCTCGATCTCACCTGCTCTCAAGAAACATCCACACATGCAGTGTGTGGTGGGGCTTTATTCTCATAGCACTTGCAAACACACTAGTGTTCGGATTTGAACTCCCTTCTGCTGAAAATTCAGCACTTTTAAGTAACTACCTGATTATTCGTTGCAGAAAATAATAAAAAATCAGAATTGAGCATCTCCGGTAGTCTCCCTTTCCCCATTATGCTATCATTATTAAAAAAAATATGCTCCAGCAGTCTCCCGATTTGAAACACACGAATTCCTTGCACTCTTAGGGTGTGAATTTCATACAAAGTCTACACGAATTAAATTCATCCATTGCATTGTTCAAAGGCTTAGGCTTGTGTCTGGTCTCGTGCTCGTGGAACAAGTTGGACCCTGGAGACCAAGTGAATGACGGAATATGAAGCATTGCTTTCCAAGGGGAACAAATTAAAGGAACAGATGGAGCATGTCGGCGAAATGTGAAATCATCTTTAATTTGCAGCCGTAACACCTAGATATCATGCAAGTGAAGATCCAAAAAAATTTAGCCCAAATCAAAGGGTCGAAATCCATGGCCGGACGCCAAACTTGACACGAGTGCTATTTCATAGCGGCAGCATCTGTCTTTCCGAAAAGGAACAAATCTCGTTAAGATTGTTTTGACTCGCGCATGATTAATTCGGACGACTGATCATACAACAGCTATGATCACCGTGTTCACAAGAAGACGACCTCGATCGCTTTTTTACCGGAACAGCAACAAAAAAGAGTAAAAAGGGTGAAAAAGAACCCATTTTTAAGTCCGAAAGCACGTTTCCCTTCAAATAGTATCACATTTCTCGCTGGGAAAATGTGTGGCTCAGGGATTTTTTTAATATTATATTCTTTTCCAAAATACATAAACCCTGGGTTTTCATAGGTTGACTGTATACAGATGTGTGGGAATGTCTGTACGTGCATCTATACCGTATTTCTTTAAAGAAATCTTAAAAATACGGGGATGGAGAGAAATATAGAGAACTGCGCAGGACTACATGACATGTTAGCTGCTTTGTAAAACAGGGAGCTTGGGCACAGGTGATTTCATGACCCATTCCTTTCGAAGAAAATATCTACGCGTTTATTTTTTCACGACCATTTTTGCGTTTATTATTTGGCATGGGAATACAGGATAACAGTCGAATTAGACCCGTCATCTTTAGTCGCCCAAGCGGTGCCAAGCATGACATGTCACGTGTCGGTACCTAAAAGAGACGCACATGAGCTACTTATTTAACTTGACACTCAGATTTGGCGTGGAAAAACCGGCCGGCTTACCTTTTGAATTAAGACGAGGAGACAGAAAGGGAGCAAACGAACAAAAGTAGTATTTCTTTTCGTGCTGATTCTTCGTTACAGGTACACAAAGTTGCAGACAAAAAAGCGAGCTCAGCTTTGCTTGTGCGGCAGATTCGTCAAACCAAATGAAAAGAAGAACTTCTATGAAACAAGAGGATAATCCCCGACTCATCTCTTTTCTCTATTATAAAGCTACCACAACCTCTGTACAGATGTCCATGCATGCGAATATTATTTGTGGATTTGCCATCCAATGTGGTCGTCAAATTGTAGGCCCTGGTCACATAGAAGAACCATGCATGACCTTATTACCAAAAAAAAGAGAGAAAAACTTGTACAGGCTCTTCGAAAAAAAATAGGTACATCAGTATATATGAATCTGATCGTTGGGTTACTTATTATCCGTGATTTTTTTCTGCTAAATAAATTGTGCCATCAAACACAGCTCAACCTCCTACTAGGCATAGTACCACATGGAAACATGGAAAACCCAAGTAGCCCTTGCAAGCAAGCTAGTTTTTTTTTTATTAAGGGAAAAAAAACTAGCTTGCCAGTAAGGTAGTGAGTCCTGAGATCCAGTGGACCCTTGAATGAGTCACTAGCTCACTAGCTCGTCAGCTGGTAGGCCGATGATGGATCAGAATCAGATCAGAGGCCGTCGAGATCCTCTCTTGACGCCTCCACTCACTAAAAACTAAAGCACCCTACTCGTCAGGAAAGCGACGGCTGTCCGGCCGTCCGTCCGGCGAGATCAGAGAGCGTGCATGATCCATGTGTCCCGACGAAGCGCCGCGTCTGCAGAGCTTTTCACACGTTGTCCTTGTGCCAAGTGTGACCAACGACAAAAAGGAAGCTCAGTTCTCACAGTGCTGCGCTACAAGATGTTAGATGTTACGGCCTCCGGCCTAAACTAGAAGTCGGTCGTCCTAGCAGCAGCTACGCGCTCATAGTGATCAATGAGTAACACGACACAGATATGTTGCTAGTTGCTACCGTACCACCAGCCTATAAAAATCTAAAAATAGACTTTGTTCAATTATGCGTGCAGTTAAACTTAGAAAAGAGCATTTTTTTATACTTTCATTTCACTGTAAGTGTCGTTCTTAATTTTAGATCGGATGGTAAAACCATCGGTACGAATTTGTGTTGAAATGATGTTTCATGTTATCAAATTTTATTGTGTTTCATAATAATAATGTTTGAAAAAAACATATTGGTAGAAACTACACTTCCAAGATTGTTAGCACATCATTAAGAAAATTGTTGTTGGAGAGGGACTATATTGCTAATTGCCAAAGCTGTGCACCTGGAGACTGTTTGTGTCTCGTCGTACCACATCTACATGACAAACAAAGTGGATCAAAAGTGGTATTGCCCATATATTGGTTTTAGCCCTAGGAAATTCCAGAGAGATTTTGGCGTGACACCGTGGCAAAGCCACAATTTTGCAAGAATTCTTTGTGCACAAGTCAGAGCCCAATCAGCCAAGCTTGCCAGAGTTCGTGTTTCAGACAGACAGTTTGTCCTTCATTCTGAACATTTTAGGTTTCAGACAGACAGACAGACATATTGGCAAGCGGATCTCTTCATCTATTGAACATTCCTGGTTCTCTACACCTATGGAATACAATGCTACGAACCATGCTACCGACCAGACAAGCAGAATTATCTCCAGTAGGAAAAAACAGATTATTCTGAACGCAGGCATGTGATTCAGTCTACCGAGACAAATTCTTGGCAGACTTTTTTTTTTGCATACTTCAGGTCCAGTCCCAATCGGGGTCTTCCAATTTGATTGTGATCAAGCACAAAAACAGGTGGAGAGCGAGACCTTGACCACAATAGGGCAGAAGAGAAATGTTCTTTTCTAGCTTGCACACGGGCAATATTGAACATATGGTAGATCTGGCAATTTCCATCATCTTTGATTTCTATCAGATAACCAATTCCCTCTTACGGTCACATATATGAGCAGTAGTGCTATATCAACAATTTCTCTTGGTCAACAAGTTGTGTTCCTTGGTGTTGTTCATTTCAGTGGAAGAGGTCAAGTGCTGCATTTACAAGAAAGCATGGCATGACACCAAAATTATCCTTTACTTTTCGGAACATACCAATCTCTTTTTGTCTGATCATAAGCGAGTGACGAACAGCTTCCGTTGCGGTAATCCCATGACAGAACCTTCTTCATCAGGCCTCGCAGCCTCTCAGCACCAGGGCCGGGCTCAAAAACAGAGTCCTCACCCCTAGACAAGCATGGATCAGCCCCTCCTTCTGAGGTCCCATCACACCACGCTCCTGGGGTGAACCGACCCTCCGAGCGGTGCAAAAGTTCACGGTCGATCTTGTCCAGGACCTTGTCGTCCTTGGGAAATTTCCGTGCAAATGGCGCACCACTCTTCACCATTTTGTTGAAGTCCTTCATTGAGAGGATCAGTGGGTGCTGCTTTGGAGGGTAGTCCCAAGCGATGTAGTGCAGATCATGGCTAACTGCAGTGCCCCGAAAATCATTAGAGTTGCAGATGACAGTTTGGAAATAGCCTTCTGGTGAGGAGATGAAGTTGACGTAGTACATCAGGAGGTTTCGTGGGAGATTATCCCAACCCCATATACAGTACTCGAGGAAGGATTTTGTGAGCATTATCCAAGCAGAACCTGTCATCAAACATAGGGAGACCATTATCTTAGCATGGACTAAGGGTGAAGAAACATAGCAATATTCTATACAACTACCAAGATGTATATATTTAAATGCTTGTGTTTTACATAATTCAATTCAGCACGTGATGAAAAAAAAGAAAATGAGAGTCCTACCTATGCATGGTCAATCAGAAGAATTGATCATTTCAAAAATCAAATAAGAAAACCAGCACCGTAACCAAATTCTAAGGTCTCAGTCCAAATATCTTGACCACAAAACTCCAGGCCAATACTTCAATCAGCAGTGACTATTCTTCCCCTATTTCCCAGAAAATTCCAAATCTCCATAACTACCAGGGGGGACATGGACACAGGGGAGTGCAGGTAGCATAACTGATTATAGCAATTGTCTGAAGGACAGAAAGAATTCACAAAGAACAAAAAAGAAAAAAAAGAAACAAACAGATATCGACCAAAAGTTTGAATTGACAATCCTTACTAAAAAAGTTTGAATTCACATGGCTCCATATGAATTAACAAATTGCAGCCGTACTGTGTCCAGACAGCAATACTCTGCTAGCTTAAGAGGTGCTTGGGATCTGCTACAATCAAATGTGCCCAAACATGCTTTTATGGTTAACTATATGTAAACCAACAGATATGAAGGTTAAGCTATTATGCAAAGTAGTATGCAAAATTGATAGTGGCTTCAAGCCCACACTCATTCTACACATGAATGTATCACTACCTTATGGAGTTATGGATATATTTGTTTCAGAATGCCTATGGGATAAATATTGAAATTGAGAACCAGGCCTACCGGTATATAATTTGAAAGATGTTGGCAATTCCCTCCGCTCAGTAGTCATAGTAAGGTCAAACTTTTTTGATAGATAGAGCCCTGGATCCAGAACGATTGGTTTTGCCCTTATATTACTGTGATAGAACCAGAAAAACATCAGAAAATGGTAGAGGATAAAAGGAAATAAAGAGTGTGCTGTACAAAGTGAACAAATTGACAAATGAGTAAGGAAACTTACACTTTCCACCCAGATAACTGAAAGTGCTCTATAAAATTAAGATTTCTTGGCAAAGAAGAGAACACATGAAGTATATCTGCACATAGACGAGCATTTAGGTTTGAACCATACAAGTACAGTAACTTCCGGAGCTATATAAGGGCGCATGCTCAAATGAATGATGAATGCTGATCGTAATTCTGCCTTTCCATGTGAAAACTGTTTTACGAATATAAGCGTCTGAAGATTAGAAAATTATTAAATGTGCCTGTTATCTCACCGATCAATGTCTATTATATAGAATTCGAGGTCCTGCTACTTGGTGCAAGCTACGACAATTAAGAGGCAACCTACCGAAACTGGATAATTCGAAATTATGCTTAAAGTCTGCTAAAATCTTCATTCTGTATAATTTAAGGTTCAGGTTAACTGAACCATGTTCAGATGAGCTGTTAAAACAAATCCCGCAGAGTTTCGCAAGATGACAATTTATAGAAAAAGAAGTGGACGGATTAGGTTGACATCAGGGAAACAGTGTATTCTGTTTGTTGACACTTAACCCTAAACAGGTGTTCATATGCAAAGATAAAGCAAAATAAATCTAGTGCAAACTACTTCTCCAGAGGGGTTGTAAGCTATGACTATGGTGCCTATGCTAAACTTGAATCCTCTGAAACATTTTAAATTTCCATTGCTTGCTTTTGGTGATGTTATGAACCAGACTATAAAAACAAATTTGCAACAGGTAAACCATGTAAGAATTTTTAGATGTCACATACAGTAAATGATTGTGGCCCCTGGAAAATTGAAGAAAATAATTAGCTGAAGAACACTGACCATCTTGTGTCATGAGCGGGTAATCCGAGGCGCTGAGATTGATGAACCAGTCCCAGTCGAGCCCCTCCTTGAGGAGGATGGCCACGGCGTGCAGCGTGCAGGCGACCATGGTGGGCCCCTTGTAGGTGACGAGGTTGCCCTTGGCGATGACCCTGACGTTCCCGACCTGGCTGAACATGGGGTCGCCCTTGACGTACATCGCGAGGTCGATCCGCTCCCGCGGCGGCGCCTCCAGGTCGAGGTGCAGGATGTACTGGTTGCGCGGGTGGTAGATGGCCTGCAGCGTTCGCCGCATCCGCAGGCCGTCCCCCTTGGTGCCCTCGAGGAGGTACGCGATCCGCGGCGGCTCGGCGTCGGAGTCGTCCGAGTTGACGGCGGCGTCGTCGGGGTTCTCGTCATCAGCGGCGGCGTCGCCGCCCAGCAGCCGGTCCTTGATCCCGGCCTCGACGGAGCGGGCGCCGTCGCCGGGCGACGAGCCGTCGTCCCAGTCGGCGAGAGAGACCACGTCGAACAGGGCCGCGTCGCCGTCGCCGCCGCCGGGGTAGGGCGGCGAGAAGAGCCCGCAGGCGGCGGCGAGCAAGAGCGTGGCCGTGACGAGCAGGCTCGCGAGGAAGGGGAGCAGCCACCGGCGGTCACTGAACGGCCGCGCGGGGCCGGAGCTGAGCCCCCAATTCTTCCTCATTTCCTTGGCAAGTGCGCCCTCCTCCTCCTTTAGCTCAATTGAAGCTCCCTAGATCCCATTTTTCGGAGTAAGTTCTTCCGGCGATGTCTCGATTGCAGGGGAATTGCTCACCGCGAGGAGCAAGATCTGCACCCAGATGCGCTCAGAAGGAGCGGAATCCTCGACCGTAATCTAGGAATTCCAAGAGCGATTGTGCTCACCAGTGTGCTCACCAACTCCCGCTCGCCACAAACGAGTGCCCCGGCGAGCCGGCAGCGAGCAGCCACCGCGTCGGCGCCGCGCGCGCGGGCAAAGACGGCACGATCCCGCTCCGGCAGCGCCCAAGGAGGTCGAGCTCGCGAGGCCGCGGCGCGCGGGCCGTTCAGCGCGGCTTGGCTCCGCCCCGGTGAACCGGTTCGCGGCGCGGCGGCGCTGATCTCTCCTCGGTTGGCGGTGGCAGCTTGTGCTGAAGCTCTCAGTCTGTGAGCACCAGCTGGCTGTTGGTTGCTGTGGTCAACTTACACAGGCCACCGGGCTTGGGCCCATCCGCCGAATGGGCTAAGCACAAAATGTTTGCTCTTCCAGAAGCCCGCCCGGGCGTAACAGTTGGGCTGGGACGAAAATTTCATGGGCCGGACCAGGAAAGTAGCCAACGAAGTAACCTCATCTTCATCCCTCGTGCGAGGGCCCACGTTGCGCACGAGCGGGGCACCTCGCCGCATTCCCACGTCACTGCAAAGAGTTCATACCCTTGTCATTGTCAGCTGGGCCACCTCCCCGCCCCGTTCTCATGCGCGAAAGAAAAGCGCAAAGTCAACAGCCTCCAATCCAACACTGACTTGTGGGCCGAAAAGCAGCAGACCCCACGTCAGTTACCGCGCAGCACGCCGCTTTCAACGGTGCCCGCGTTCCCTCACGGGCAACCTGGCCCCACCTGTCATCTTCATCCACATCCCCAATTCAGTTCCCACCCACCCTCCTTCCCCTCTCCCCAAACCAAACCCGACGCGGCGCGGCATCCCCACCAAAACCCCCCGCCCGCCGCCCGGCGGCGCCTCGATCCCGGGGCGATGTCGCCGTCGCCGCAGCGCCGGCCGCAGCGCCGCGCGGCGTCGTCGCGCCCGGCGTCGTACGACGAGTCCCTCGTCGACGCCGCGCTGCAGGCCTACCTCGGCGACGCCCCCTCGCGGCGGGTGCGGCGCCTGCGCCGCCTCTCGGCGGAGGAGCGGCAGCGGGAGACGGAGACGGAGGCGCTCATCGCGCTCTCGCTGGGTTTCCCCATCGACGAGCTGCTCCCCGAGGAGCGGCCCCTCCTGCCCGCCCACATCGCCGACGCGCCCAACGACTATATCGTCGTCCGCAACCACATCCTCGCCTCCTGGCGCGCCGACCCGGGCGCGCCGCTGCCCCGCGCGCGCATCCTCGAGACCGTCGCCGCCTCCTACGACCACCTCGTCGCCGCCGCGCACGGGTTCCTCGCCCGCGAGGGCCACATCAACTTCGGCGTGTCCGCCGCCTTCCCCGCCGCGCCGCCCCCGGACGCCGCGCTCCAGGGCCCTGCCGCCTCGGGCGCTTCCGTCATCGTCGTCGGCGCGGGGCTAGCGGGGCTCGCCGCCGCGCGACAGCTGCTCCGCTTCGGCCTCCGGGTGCTCGTCCTCGAGGGCCGCGCGCGCCCCGGCGGCCGAGTCTACACGTCCCGCCTAGGTGGGGACAAGGCCGCCGTCGAGCTCGGCGGCAGCGTTATCACCGGAATCCACGCCAATCCGCTCGGCGTGCTCGCGCGGCAGCTTAGCATCCCGCTGCACAAGGTGCGGGACCGCTGCCCGCTCTACTACCCGGACGGCCGGACCGTGGAGACCAGGCTGGACAGGAGCATCGATCTGGTGTTCAACACGCTTCTCGACCATGCCACCAGGCTCCGGGAGTTTCTGAATGAGGCTGCGGAGAGGATCTCGCTGGGGGAGGGCATCGAGAAGATCAGAAGGCTGTACCATGTGGCCAGGACGGACGACGAGCGGATGGTTTTGGATTGGCATTTGGCAAATCTGGAATTCTCCAATGCTGGTTGCCTGTCAGAGCTCTCGCTCGCACATTGGGACCAAGACGATCCTTATGAGATGGGGGGAGATCATTGCTTCTTAGCTGGAGGGAATTCCCGGCTCATACATGCATTGTGTGATGGTGTGCCCGTGTTGTATGAGAAGACAGTGAAGCGAATTGAGCATGGAGCGGATGGGGTTAGTGTCACAGCGGAAGGAGGGCAGGTTTTCCAGGCTGACATGGTTTTGTGCACTGTACCCCTTGGGGTGCTCAAGAGTGGGAGCATTGTGTTCGACCCAGAGTTGCCTGAGCATAAGCTTGGGGCAGTACAGAGGTTGGGGTTTGGGTTGCTGAACAAGGTGGCCATGGTGTTTCGCCACATATTCTGGGATGAGGATATCGATACATTTGGGTGTTTGAATAAGGAGAGTAGCAAGCGTGGGGAGTACTTTCTCTTCTATAGCTACCACACTGTCTCTGGTGGAGCAGTGCTTATTGCACTTGTGGCTGGAGAGGCTGCTTTGGAGTTTGAAAAGGTCGATCCTGTTGTTGCACTTCACCGAGTACTTGCCATTCTTAGAGGTAAACTCTAAAACTAATACATGGTCACGTTTATTTTCATTAGCTTTTAATTTCAACTGAAACTCTAATTGGAACTCCAAGCATCATTCAAAATTGAAAGAAATTGCTTTCCAACACAATAGCCAAATGTTGTCTGCCTGCTTTGCTTGGTATATGCTAGTACAAGTGCATTGGGATTTTTAAGACAAGTGAATACTTCGTGTTTCTGTGCGAATACGATGACTGATACCCAAGTGGAAATATATAAATGATGTGTCTTGCATGTTACCGGATGCCTGATCAGAGTGTACTTGTTTCTCAATTCATAACTAATTGTAGTTCCTTGGGCTGATTTAGGATTATATTTAAATGATGATACAACAGTTGGGTCTGCTGTATTAATATAAGTAGGTGCTTTTAGCATGCAAGTTCACATTGTAACTACTTGATTCATTCACACTTCACACTCCTTAGTTATTAGTGGCACTTGTGCTGATTTAAGTTGAAAGTCTTGTGCTGATTTAAGTTGAAAGTCTTTTGAATGAATTCGTGTTTGTGTCTGTTGAACCATTTACCCTTTTAAGCATTGTATCATAACATTTTCTAAATGTGGCCTAACTATCTTAAATATTGAGTGTTGCCACAATAGATGTCTGGTAATGATCAAGGTGAGTAGGTGACTAATGAGGTAGCTTTTGATGTACTTGTATTATGATACGATTTTTTCTACATAATGAGTTTTTAGTACAACGAAACATAGGCTCACTAGGGTTATGACTCTGGAATTGGCAGAGCAAGCTGACCAATCGTCTTTGAGCTTGTAATCTTTTGGCCAAACATTCTTTATAATCAAAGGCAATAAGACTATCTGACCCCTGAAACTATTAGCATGCCTTACTTTACCCCATAAACTACCAAACCAATCTTAATAGCTCATTGATTAGAAACCGGTGCAAGCACTCCCTAGAAGCTTTTGTGGACAGAGATGGATTATGCAGATTAAGTCCAACCCCCTGGATGGGCATCCCTGCCAATTGATTCCAATTGCTGCCTATCCAAACAGAGCATATGGTGGTTCAGAAGGTGGCTTTGCCACCGTGGAAGATGACATGACAGGGTTCAACAAATCAAAGTTCCCATCAGACTGGCCTGTGTCTCAGGACCGTTCTTTATCCTCTACCCTTCCACAGTTGCTTAGGTCCAACCTTAGTATATCCATCCTCTACCCTCTACTGTTCCACGGCATTGATTATGGTGGGGGGCTAATGGGGCTTCTGGATGGGGAGATGCTGTGCGGTAAGGGTGGAAGTGTGACCGAGTCGTAGCCATGTCATCTGCAGTGATGGAATAAACACCTAAGAGGTTTATATTTTCCAGTTTTATAAATTGAAGAAATTTGTAATTCATGTTTTGCAGTTCTCTAATATAGCTCTTTGATTAGGAACTAGAGTTGGAAGTTTTTTTTTTGTCACAATACAAACTTCTTGGGTTCAAACTGGCACTAAGGCCCCTGTTCTGCATATACCCCATTTAGTTATTGTTTATATGATACAAATATGTATTACAAAATGGCTGCTTTGGGGGGAAAACAAGACAGAAAAGGAGAGTAAAATATATATTAAGTATTTTTTAAGAATTATTTGAATAGCTACTCTTTTAGCTGAGATAAATGGCGTGATCAAACATAAACAATCCTTTTGGTGTGTGAGAATATAAAAATCAGGACAAGAATATGTGCAAAATATTGAGTTGCATGTACCAACCAATTTAACCCAAAAGCTTAAGCTGGTAAGGAAAGGTGGGCAATTCACTTGTACTTCAAACACTCACCCTCACGTGCAGGCTCCCTCAGGCCTCAAACATGGAAATTAGGAGTCGGCAGCAATTATTTATTTAATCGCGCCCACCAGGATTCGAGCTCGAGACCTCTAGCTTTGATACCATATTGAGTTGCATGCACCAACCAGTTTAACCCAAAAGCTTAAGCTGATAGGGAAAGGTGGGCAATTCACTTATACTTCAAACACAAAAGAAGATGGTATTGTTTAGAACATTGAATAATGTTTAATGGATGCTTTGGTTATAAAGATTGCAACTAAAAAGAATGTTATTTTTAGCTTGTCTTCTGTTACATTGTTGGGTGCATCTCTTGTGCAAGTCCATGAGCATAAAAGTCAAGAATAAGCACATATTGTTTATGATATTTTCTTTCATATAATAAATAATGAACATATTATTTATGATATTTTCCAGGTATCTATGGTCCAAAAGGTGTTACTGTTCCTGATCCCATTCAGTCGGTTTGCACAAGATGGGGTAGTGATCCTTTTTGCTGGGGTTCATACTCCCACATCAGAGTTGGGTCTTCTGGTGCCGACTACGATATTCTTGCTGAGAGTGTGAATGATCGGCTCTTCTTTGCTGGAGAAGCCACGATTCGTGCGTACCCTGCAACGATGCATGGAGCCTTGTTGAGCGGATTAAGAGAAGCTTCCAAAATTCATCGTGCAGCAGAGAGCATAATGAATTCTGACCAGAAGAAGTATTTCCTGCCTAAAAGCCTGAGACCACCAAATGGTGCCCTTGAAGATCTTTTCTCCGAGCCAGATCTTGCATTCGGGATATTCTCATTCGTGTTCTCCTCAGTGACACTTGATGATCCTGAGGCTCCGGGACTAGCCCGGATTTCACTCGACAAAATTTTGCTCCTGCAGCCCAAGAATCATGAGCCCAAAGAAGATGAAAAGGTTCATGACCCTGCAGCTGAGAAAATCGTCCTTCAGACCTTCCATTTGTATGCCACCGTCTTCCGAGAGCAGGCCGATCGGCTGCAAAATTCAAGCAACGACGACAAAGGTAGGTTAGGATTGTTATGCAAGGATCTCGGTGTAAAGCTGATGGGCTATGATAGTACGTGTGATGTATGTAGCGATATGATCTCGAGCATCTTGAGCGCACGGAAAGCCAGGAAACGGCTGCAGCGCCCGAAGAACTTCAACATCTCGCATTGATCTGTATTCTGTACCATCTCCTTTGCCCTCTTGTAGAACAGAAGCATTCTTTTGTTAGATCCGAAGAACTGGCTGGTGGAGCTCGGATTTGTTCTCTACACGCATTGAGCTCTCACTTGTAACTTGTAAATTATCAAGTCATGTAACTTTAGGCTAGAGTTGAGTGCTAAACTTTAGCACATATTAGCACTCATACCCTTGTTAATGTTTTTAGTCTTAGCTAAAGTTTGTTGGAACTCTTGTTTGTTGAAACTAGTGCTAAAGTTTAGCACTTTTGGGCATTATCACTTGGATGTTGGATCCAAACACCCCCAAAGTTTTGTGAATCAACTTCAGGCGCTGGTGTTTTCTCTATACCTTTCTTACTGGATGTAGTTGGAAATCCGAGTATGACTTGTGCGTAGACTCGTTCATCCTGCAGTTCCATTTGGGATAGCTTGTAATCCTACAGGTTCATAACAAAGTGGTCAGTGCAATACATACTCTTTGCCTAATTAAACATCGGTTGACTTCACCTAAAATTTTAGTGGATTGAAGTAATCGATGCAAGTGTGCGATTCTCCTGATATATTTAGTGGTAAGGTCTGTTTGGAGGAGCTAAAAAGTTGAGTGCTAAACACTACTCATGCACGTGCTAAAGTTTTTAGTCTTAGCTAAAGTTTAGCTCATCCTATTAGCACTCATGTTTGGATGAGCCAGTGCTAAAGTTTAGCACTTTTATCTATTAACATTTGGATTCAAATGGAGCCTTCAAGCTGTGAGTTGCAACGCTTACTATTTGAACCACTGCAGAGTGTCAGAGTACAGACGAGTGTTACTGTTACTAGAGCTGAAGCCAATAGCCAAACAGCCATGCAAGACGCGCTCATCTTCTTCTTGCTCCCCTTGACGCTCCTCCTCGTCCACATCGTCAGCCGTCTCCGGCTCCGGCATGCACCGACGCGCAAGGCAGCCTACGCGCGGCTCGCCGCCGCCAGGTCGGCGCTCCTAAGGATGCTCCACACTCTCGGCCTCGGCCAGCCGGATGTCTACGTCACCGACCGTTTCGCCACGCACCGCCTGCTCGTCCGCGGCGCCGCCGCCGGCGGCGCGTTCTCGGACCGCCCTCCGTCCATCGTTCCCAGCGCCGTGCTCTCGCGCCGCCGCCACTACAACATCAACTCGGCGCCGTACGGCCCGCTCTGGCGCGCCGTCCGCCGCAACCTCACCTCCGAGATCCTCCACCCGTCGCGCCTCCACCGGTACGGCCCCGCCCGCCGCCGCGCGCTCGGCGGTCTCGTCGCCGACCTCGACCGGCAGCGCGCGTCCGGCGGCGTTGTGCTCGCCGTCGAGAGCCTGCGCGAGGCCAAGTTCGGGCTGCTGGCCGCGATGTGCTTCGGCGGCGGCGTCGACGCGGGCCTCGTGCGCGCCATGGCCGACACCCAGGACGACCTCGTCCAGTTCTTCCTCGGGCTGCGTGTCTTCGCCACGCTACCCGCGGTCACCGGGCTCATCTACCGGAACCGGTGGAGGAAGCTGGTCGAGCTCCGGAGGTAGCAGGAGCAGACGTACCTTCCGCTCATCGACGCCCGTCGCGACCGGGCCAGCCGCCACGGCGAGGCCTCGTTGTACGTGGACACGCTTGTCGACCTCCGCGTCTCGCGGTCTCGGACGAGCACGCCGCCTCGGCCGGCACCCGTCGCAGGCTTCGGCGGCAGCAGCGGAGGCTCACTGACGGTGAGCTCGTGGGGCTCTGCTCCGAGTTTCTTGGCGCCAGCACGGAGCCCGCCGACGCGGCGCTGCAGTGGATCATGGCGAACCTGGTGAAACGGTCGGACGTGCAGCGCGCGCTCCGGAAGGAGATCGACGCCGCCGTGGGCGCGGACGCCGATGAGGTCGGCGAGGAGGTTCTCGGGAGGCTGGAGTACCTCAACGCCGTCATCATGGAAGGGCTCCGGCTGCACCCCACCGTGCCAATGGTGCTTCGTCAGGTGAGAATTAGTGTTAATCTTAATCCATCCAAAGTTTAGTGCTTCAACTCGTCGTGCAAGCCTATAAATCTCTCTCGACAAGGTGATGGCCGAGGACCATGTCGTGCTGGACGGCCGGCGCCTCCCGGCGGGCACGGCGGTGCACTTCCCGTTGGCGAGGCTGGCGCGGGACAAGACGGCGTGGGCCGACCCGCGTGAGTTCCGGCCGGAGAGGTTCCTTGCCGGCGGCGAGGGCGAGGGCGAGGGCGTGAACCTGGTGGCGGCCGGGGCAGCGCGGGGGAGATCAGGATGATGCCGTTCGGCGGCGGGCGGAGGATCTGCCCGGGCATGGCGTCGCCGTGCTCCACCTCGGCTACTTCGTGGCCAACCTGGTGAGGGAGTTCGAGTGGGCGGAGGCGGAGGGCGACCGTTGACCTGCGGCCGCACCTCGGGTTCTTCACAATCATGAACCGGCCGCTGCGTGCGCGTCTCATTCGGCGCCGGGAGGCCATGTCGTGCGGCTAAAATTAAGAATGAACCTGAAATTTGCGTTAACATAATAAATATGTAATCTAAATGTTTCTTTTCGCACAATCTAATAGAAAATATTGTCATTGGCTTTTGAGTACAATTGGTTTGCAGTTATGTGACAACTTGCACGCATGCTTAGGGCCAGTTTGGCAGTGCTTCAGTTATTATAATAACACTCTGTTTCGATTACGGCTCCCGTGAAGCAGATTTTTTTATTTCTCCGATTTGTCTAGTTGAAAATATTTAGTAAAACAGTTTCTCTTAGTTGTTTAAAATATATTAAAATGTCAAATGTCCATAATATCATGATACAAAGAAAACGGCTTTTCTCGCGATCCCCTCCTGAGGATACCGATGGCAAATGACAGAAAGAAATTATGGGAAGTTATTATTGAAGGTTTTAAAGGGTTTCACCGCTAACGCAACGGGTGTTTGGTACAGCTTCAACAGAAGCTGCCAAGAGAGTCGGAGCTGGAGTCCTTCCAAAAAGTTCCTTAGCTTATCATTGCCACGAACACATTGGCACTAGCTACTAGTGAATTGTACTTAACAAAAGGACTTTAATCACATGATCTGTAATTCCTCGCACGCCAACCAAGCTGGCTTAGCTGCCCATCAGTTGCACTAACTTGCTACCAAGAAACGCCTTCAAATACACGCCGGCATCACGGGCCACGGCACTACAACCACCACGTCCATCCTCACGCCACGCCCACCACGACCATGGCCAAAGCAGCAAGAACCATCCACTCTCTCCTCTTCCTCACCGTTCTCATCTCGCCGCTCGCCACCCTCGGCGCGGATGGCGTCAGCCGGCCGTGCCCTCGTGCCCCGTCGATGACCGCCGAGCGCGCGTGCACCGCGGTCTCCGGGACGCGCCGCATGCGGGAGCTCTGCCTTCGCACGCTTCGCGCCGGCGCGGGCGCCGGCGCCGCAGTGCCCGTCACCCGCCACGCCGCGGCGGCCGTGCGCGCCGCGCTCGGCTCCTACGCCGCCACGGTGGCCGCGGCGACGTCGCTGCTCGACGGCGGCGCGGTGCCGGCCGACGACGAGAAGGCCGCGTTCGGCGCCTGCATGGTGGGCTATGGGCGCGCCCGCATGGCCATGGCGCGCGTCGCCGCCGACCTGGCGGACGGCTGCGACGGGGCCGCGGACCTCAGGGCGGGCTACACGGCGGGGCTCCGCGGCATGGACGGCTGCAGGAGGGGCCTGCTCGGTTACCCGGCGTCGCCGCTGTACGCCAGGAACCTCGCCGACCGGAACGTGACCTTGCTCGCCGCCTTGCTCTGCAGCCTGGTGCCGGCGCCGCTGGCTTGAGCTTGTGAATGGGTAGTCACTGGAACTGGACAGAGAGCATCCGGTTGTATAGCCTTAGCTTGTTGATTGGTCTAACCAGGCGAGCGATAAATGTGCCATGTTTTGCCATTTTGGGATCTTTGTCTCGGATGACTGTGAATGTTATTGGTTAGATTAATTTCTTAATTAGCCCGGCAGCGGAGCCCATCATTTTATTCGTAATCGGGTCAAATAAAAGAAGAGAGGGTTTGATTTCAAATACAGAATACTGTCACTGAAATTTACAAACTAGATGTCTTGATGTCCAATCTTTTCGAATGTCTGGTTTGTTTTGAACCTATATATGTTGTCCTCTGCGGACCTGTTTGGTATTGGAGTGTCCGCCACTCATTTCTAAGGAAGAAGAGATCGCGTTAGGGGAGTTTCTTCTTCACCTCTGCCCAAGCTATCTCAAATGTTGAGGCTTATGTTTGGTTCCCTGTACGAAAGTTTGGGGCCTGTTTAGATCATTTTGCAAAAATGCAAAATTTTTTTTCCAAAGGAATCTTACCAATTTGAAGTACTAAATGAAGTCTATTTACAAAACTTTTTGCATGGATGGGTTGTAAATCACGAGACGAATCTAATGATGCTAATTAATCCATGATTAAGCAATAACTAGCGGATGGTTACTGTAGCATCACTGTTGCAAAACATGGATTAAGTAGGCTCATTAGATTCGTCTCGCGATTTACAACCCATCCATGCAAAAAGTTTTGTAAATAGACTTCATTTAATACTTCAAATTAGTAAGATTATTTTAGCATCTTTGCGTTTACAGCTTTTTTGCGTTTTTGCGGAAGGAACTAAACAGGCCCTTGATTTGAAATAGTCCCTGAAACTTACAAAATAGATGTCTTGATTGATGCGCAATGGCGTTAGCGGAGCCACTCATCGGCCAACCTGGCATATAGGCCCACGTACAAGTCGATTGATCCAGCCAGCGCCTAAACATGCAGCAATTCCAGCCCATCAGCATCGTAGCCCATCGATGGCAACACCTCATGCTGGTATTGACCCTGCTTCTAGCGAAGGAGGGAGATGAACGTCAAGCTGCAGCAGGAAGGGAGATGGACCAGATTGAACGAGACTTGGGGGAAGAAGAAGAGTAGACGGGAAAAGCAGAGCGAGAGCAAGTACAGAACAGCAATTGCGGAGGAATGCCTGCTGATTGCTGAGATTCAGAACATAGTGTTTTCATCAATGGAGTTGTTGTTTTTCTTTCTTTTTTCCTCTCTTCGTGGCAAGGTTGGGTTGGGCGCGCTAGGCGACCTGCTGCAATCGGAGCTGCCCGCACTCGAGGCCGCCGAGGACGCGCTGGTCGGCGTGGACGAGCTCGTCAGGGCGCTCGGCGTCATGGGCGCCGCCCGCGCCGAGGACTGCGACGGCGACCGCGCCATCCCCATCGAGGAGTTCAGGCTCATGCCCGACCCGCTCAGCTCTATATCGGAAGTTGGCGCGGCCGCGCGGCAGGGCCGCAGGTGAACGGCACCATTGGAAGTGGGAATTCACCGCGGCAGCTGGCTTCATGGAGTCATGGTGGACGAGGACGTGATGAACGTCGCGGCGTGCTGATGCCTTCCGCCGTGTCGGCGCTCCATGCCTTTGAATGCGGCAACAGGCTCCGTCTTCAGTTCACTGCGGTCAATAATTTCAGCAAATGGTCCTCTTGGAATGGTAATACGCAAATCTTGGCCGCAGAAGTATGATCGGACGCCCGCGAGGGAATCCAGGGGTGGACGGTACTTCATTTACCGTCCACCCCCTGGTCGCTATATCGTTGCCCAACCATGCCAGGGGCTCGGTCCATGTCTCGCCAAGCACTGCCCCTGCGGCATTCTCGCGTGTGCACGCGTTAACCTTGCCCCTGCGTCCGGCGGGGCCGCCACCGGACTCGTCGCCGCCACCGGATTTTGCGGCGTGCGTCGGAAAGTCTGTCGCCGAGGAGTGGCGAGCCGCGCACACCGGGCGACGCCGAACGCAATGGCTGGCTCATCCCTCGTCGTAGGTGCCCCTGGACGCGACGAACGCTGGGAATTCGGGAAGGGCGAGCTCGGTGTTGTAGCAGTACACCGCTCCCCAGGTCGAGCTCGCAGTTGCACCAAGCCTTTCATAGGCACAGCCAGCGCCGGCAGCATCAGCAGTGAGGAGTTCATGCTCATGGCCGACCTCGTCGCCACCCCGCGCGCACCCTGATCCTTGAAGTCCCATGCGGAGGACGTGTTAGAAAACTAGATAATTTTTAGTATATTTTAATTCTAAATATTACTAGCAATTTTATGATATAAATGAGTGATAATGTGTGAATAAGATATGTGCATGTGTTCATATTATTCTTACTAATAAGCATGAACAAATAGTTAAACCAGAATAGGTTTAGAATGTACCCTAAGGTGGGACCAGTGCCGGAGACACCGGTTTCGGCGCTACCAGCTGGAATAAACATGCTATTCGACTGGCCTTCCTCGAAGTAGCCGAACTATGTCGATGTAGGAAGATGTTCGCAGTGCAGTCCCACAAACGGTCACGCCGGGAAGTAGACGAAGTAGTCGCTCCCACGAACGGTCACGTCGGGAAGTAGACGAAGTAGTCGTTCAGGGAGCGAGCAGTCGCGTCAAGACGCTCCCCAGAAACCTGATTGCCCGCGTCCCGTGCAGGACCTTCAGCGAGCAAAGGTTCCGGAGACCTGCTCTCGCTAGAGCTGTGCGCGCAGCACTAGCGATGGGAATGGCAGAAAGCAGCTGAGTGAGAAGGGAGAGGTCTCCTAAGCAGGAGTACCTGGATCAAGTGCTGAGGTGAGTGAGGATGGAAGGAGGAGGAGGTGGTTTATATAGGCGTGGAGGTGGCTCAGGTTCAACGAACCTGGACATCATAAATGAGTTTGATGAGCGGCAGTTATTGTGCCTCAGGTTCAACGAACCTGGACATCGTAAAGAGCCTTGATTGTCCAGTCATTGCTGTCAACATTAATTCTCTGTTTTAATGCTCTTTACAGCAAAATGTTCTTCTCATCTCAGCACGTCCCGTCGCACCGCACCGCACCGCACCTGCACCTGCACCGCACCTGCATGTCACGTCCGTCCAGCCACGCACGCGCACCGCACCACACCGCACCGCCCGTCCGGCCGGCCTCGCCTCGCCTCGGCCACGGCCTCAGCCATGGCCTCGGCTTGGCGAGGCGAGCGAGCACGCGCGCGTATGGTTCACCATCCTCCTCTTACCGGCTTCACAAATGGTGTACACGAAGTCCACCCTTTAAATCGGTTGAGATCCTCCTCAAATCCCGGTACGGAATTAAGCAATTGATTCCCTAGCATTTAATAGTGGGTTTTAAATTCTTTTATTGTATTGATTAGAATGAATGGGCCAAGCCCATAATTCCAACAATCCCCATCAAGAAATTCAAGCCACACTAGAAATACCCTCATTCCCTCATTGATGTACCAGTATTTGACAGAGACTGTTAAGTTGAACTTCCATCTAGAACAAAAGCTACACTTATTCATAACTGTACAATGGACTATGCCTTGAATTGATAGTCTTGTGCAAACAAGTTTGACCAGAGCCCTACACTGGTACTAGGCTGCAAAAGCATCCCCGCGGTTTGGAGCTTATAAGTCATACTCCAGACCCTTCATGAGTTTCTCGAGAATACCCAGTTCCCATAGACCATGACAAGTAGTCAGACTCATATAAGTGTGTTCCTTTCAGATGTTCTGTACGACAACATCTTTGTTTCAAGAAAACAACTCATTTGTTTTAAAGAAACCACTTGGAACATATTACGGTATAGACCAACCTGCCATACAGATTAGAAGAGAAATGCACTTTATACACGGAATGAGCCTTTTCACAAAGGTTCTCTTCTCACAGTCAGACTTTAGTTTGTTTCACCATCTAATTCACGAGATCTCCGATCACATAGGACAGGTTTCCACTATAGAATGACTCACGTGGGTCTCAAGCCCAATTCCATAGATGCATTGTCTATCACATCTCGTGAAAGACTCGTTGTAAATTGATCTGCCAGATTTTTAGCCGTCTGAACATAGTCCAGTGCTATAACTCCGGAGTTTCTCAATTTTCTGACAGATTTCAACCGTCTTTTCACATGTCTAAATGGCTTCATATTATCCTTTGAACTATTCACCTTGACAATTACCGTTTGATTGTCACAGTTCATTAGAATTGCCGGTAACGGTGTTTCAACTATCGGCAAGTCCATAAGGAGCTCACGAAGTCACTCAGCCTCAACAGTGGCGGTATCTAATGCTGTGAGTTCTGCTTTCATAGTTGACCTCGTTAAGATGGTCTGTTTGCAAGACTTCTAGGAAACAGCTCCACCACCAAGTGTAAACACATATCCACTTATGGCTTTTATCTCATCAGCATCAGAAATCTAGTTTGAATCACTAGTACCTTTGGGTACCCAGTGTAGTGAATTTCATAGTTCATTATCCTCTTTAGATAGCGCATTACTCTTTCAAGAGCCTTCCAATGATCATCTCCTGGGTTTGAAACAAACCGGCTCAGTTTGCTTACAGCAAACGAGATGTCAGGTCGTGTAGCACTCGCTAAATATATCAATGAACCAATGATCTGAGAATATCTCAGCTGATCTCGCATTATCCTTTTGTTCTTCCTAAGAATTAAACTGGCATCATATGGTGTTGAGATAGGTTTATAGTCGCTATAACCAAAGCGACTTAACACCTTCTCCATATAGTGAGACTGTGTAAGAATCACCCCACCATTGCTCTCTTTTACCAGTTTTACATTAAGGATAACATCAGCTTCTCCCAGATTCTTCATCTCAAAATTTTGAGATAAAAACTCTTTGACTTCCTTAATCGCATTAAGGCTAGTGCCAAAGATCAGTATGTCATCCACATACAAGCACAAAATCACTCTTCAGCCCCACCATAGCGATAGTACACACATTTGTCAGCTTCGTTCACAATAAAGCCAGCAGAGGTCAAAGTTCTGTCAAACTTTTAATGCCACTGCTTAGGCGCTTGTTTGAGACCATATAAAGATTTCAACAACTTACAAACTATTCCTTCTTGACCCTTTAATACAAACCCATCCGGCTGATCCATACAGATCTCCTCTTCTAACTCTCCATTGAGGAAAGCCGTCTTAATGTCCATCTGATGGACAAGAAGACCATAAGAGGCTGCCAGGAAAAGTAACACTCGAATTATGGTCAATCGAGCCACTGGTGAATAAGTGTCAAAGAAATCTTCTCTTTCTTTTTGGATATAACCCTTGGCCACAAGTCTAGTCTTGTACTTTTCAATAGTACCATCTGGTCTAAGCTTTTTCTTGAACAACCACCTGCATCCAACCAGTTTACATCCATAAGGACGTTCAACAACCTCTCAGGTTCCATTAGACATAATAGAATCCATCTCACTCCTTACTACTTCCTTCCAATAGTCAGCATCAGGAGATGAATATGTCTCTTCAATGGTTCTGGGTGTATCATCTATGAGGTATACAATAAAATTATCACCAAAAGACTTTACAGTCCTTTGTCTCTTGCTCTTTCTTGGAGCATCATTGTTATACTCCTCAGAATTTTCCACAAGTGTATGTTCATTGTGTTCTATCGGCTCAGTAGAGCCATCATCCTCGATGAACTCTTGCTTGGATGAACTTGTTTCATCTCTTATGGGAAAAATGTTTTCAAAAAATGTAGCATCTCTGACTCTATTATAGTACCAACATGCATGTCAGGTACTCCAGATTTCACTATTAAAAATCTATACCCAATGCTGTGAATAGCATAACTTAGAAAGATACAATCCACAGTTTTAGATCCAAGCTTACGTTTCTTGGTTATTGGCACACTCATTTTTGCCAAACAACCCCATGTACGTAAGTATGAAAGTGTTGGTCTTTTCTTCTCCTATTCCTCGAATTGTGTTATCTCTTTATTCTTTGTAGGAACAAGGTTTAGGACATGACATGCAGTCAATATAGTCTCAACCCACCATTCCTTGGAAAGTCCCGCTGTATCTAACATAGCGTTAACCAAATCCGTTAGAGTGCGGTTCTTTCTTTCGGCAACCCCATTTGACTGAGGTGAATAGGGAGGCGTCCTCTCATGAATAACACCATGTTGCTCGCAGAATGAAGTAAATAAATTTGAGAAATACTTGTCACCAGGATCTGACCTAACTCTTTTGATCTTTCTCTCAAGTTGGTTTTCTACTTCAGCTTTATAGATTTTAAAGTAGTGTAAAGCTTCATCTTTTGACTTCAACAAATAGATGTAACAAAATCTAGTACTATCATCAATCAAAATCATGAAATATTTTTTACCACCTTTTGTCAACACTCCATTCATTTCGCACAAATCGGATTGAATTAGTTCTAAGAGTGCCAAGCTCCTTGCCTCCGCGGTCTTATGAGGCTTCGAGTTTGTTTTGATTCAACGCATACATGATACTTAGAATTTCTGATAAATTTTTTGATAAAAGTAAACTTTGAAATTAAGCTCAAATTAGCTAAGCACATCATACAACCAAAATTAACGTGACAAAGCCTCGAATGCCAAACATTTGTTTCATCAACGTTAATAATATTGTATGCAACTTTATTACAAAAATCTGACAAAGAAAGACAGAACAAGCGTCCGCTTTCATAACCCTTTCCAACAAAAGTATCAAACTTAGACAAGATACATTTATTAGATTCAAAGACTAATTTAAAACCATCTCTACACAGTAGAGAGCCGCTGACTAGATTTTTCTTGATAGTGGGGACATGCTGCACGTTCTTCAGCTGCACGGTCTTCCCTGAAGTAGACTTCAGATTTACTGTACCAACACCAAGAATACGCGCATGCGATCCGTTCCCCATCAGCAAGGAGGAAGTCCCGCTGGTCTGGTGTTGGTGTTTAACCGGCTGCCCACCGAGGGATATACTCAAGGTGGTAAGTTTTGGGTGAGGGAACGCCGAGATCAGGAACTCGAAGGTGCAAAGAACACAAGACTTTAGACAGGTTCGGGCCGCGCGGAGCGTAACACCCTACGTCCTGTATAGTGGTTTGTATTCTCTTTGGGGCAGAATGACCTAATGATCTTCTGTTTTGAGGGGGGTCCCTGACCTCCCTTATATACCCGAGAGGTCAGAGTTACAAAGATGCTAACCAACCTCTGTCAAGGGATCATACCAGAACATATCTCGAGTAGATCCTCTCCGTGTTGGTTAACTCTATCTCCTATTTAAACGGGATAAACAAGAGATAAACAAAATGAATAAGAGATAAGACGGGCTTAATCCCTTAAATTTCGTGACATGCCCAGCCCGGTGGCCCCGGGTCTGACAAGCCCCCGAGCTCTTCGTAGCTGAGTACTGCAGGCTTATCGAGTACTTTCGAAGCAGTCTTCGACTTCTTCCGATGATTCATCTCGAAGTCCTTCTTCGAGTACTTGCTTGGCTGCATCGAACCTATGAGGTGCTCATGCCCCGAATTTTATTTCTGATATGGTGTGCGATTGCAAAATCGCACTCCATATGAAGTAGCCCCCGAGCCTTAGGTTGAATCGAAGAATCAGGCTGAGGGTCTCACTTGTCTGTAATCTTCCTTACCCTTCAAAGAAATTTGAAAAATAAGTAGTCGATGCCACGTACCCCGCAGCCCCCGACCCTTGAATCCAAATCCCACAAAATTGGAGATAAGGGTCCAAAAATCGTGGCATACAGGCTAAACAATGACACGTGAAGGGGAGACCAAAGCGATGGTACAAATGATGTAATTAGACCAAAGATCCGAAAAACCCTTTTTTTCGGGCTAATTAGCCCTGAAAAAATGATTAATCAAATATTCAATCTAATCAGATCACCAAATGACCCCTCATCTTCGGAATATTCCACGAAACGACTCTTGAACTTCAGAACAGTAACTTCCCCCACTCCGCTGGTTATTTAACCCCGCGATAACTGTAGGAAAAAACCACGCTTTCAATCTGCATTCCATCAAGAGCCACCAAATTCCCCAATCCGAGCCAAACGCCGCCGCCTTCCCCTAAGAAAAATTCCCACCCCGACCTCCCCGCCCCTCTCCCCGCAGCCCCCGAGCATCTCGTGGCCGGCGCATCGGAGATGACGTCAAAGAAGTCAGAGATCGAGGGAATGAAGAAGGATGCGGGACCAACAACCGCGGAGTGGATACACAGTAAGTGCTCCCTCAACAATCTGAAAAAACTTGTTTCCGAGGGGTTGCTGCAAGAGAAAAATCTCGTCAACTGGCGCCCCTCTTTCCGTGAACCTTTCCCCATGGAGAATGTCGACGAAATCATCACATTCTACCATTTTGCCGAACGGGGATTGGCCCTCCCCACTTGTTCTTTCTTCCGCGGCCTTCTTTACTGCTACGGGCTTGAGCTCCATCACCTCAACCCGAATTCCATCTGCCACATCTCCATTTTCATCCACTTTTGTGAAGCATTTCTCGGAATTGAACCCCACTGGGATCTATTCCGCTTCCTTTTCCGCGTGAAACCCCAGCCAACCACGAAAAAACTCGCTGTGGTAGGGGGCGCCGGCATCCAACTGCGACAGCAGGCCGGCGAAAAATACCTTGCATATAGGTTCCCCTCCAACCTTCCTGGGTGGAAAAACCTTTGGTTTTACATCGAAAACCATGCTCCCCCCCTGCCGACGAAGTCGAGCAAACCGCCCGTGGTGAGGGGGGAATGGAACCTTGAACCCTCCGGCATGGAAATGATTCAAGTCAAGGAGCTGCTGGAGGCCATCGATGCCCTGAAGAAGGAGGGGGTGACCGGCGCCTCCGTCATGTTCTCCTTTTACAAGCGCCGCGTCCAACCCATCTAACAGAGATGTTGCCTGGGCTTCGAGTACACCGGCCCTGCTGACCCTTCTCGCATGTGCACAGAAGAGGTGCCAGATGAAGTCGCGCTCCAGCGGGTTCAGCGGGTGCTGCTGGACGTGAACACCATGCCGTACGTGCCCACCTTGTACTCCGCGCAACTTCCGCCCCCGCCGGTAAGTACTCGACTTCTTTTTGCTGAAGAAATCGACTACTGCACCGGTACTGAACTGAAGGACTTGCTGCAGGGACATTCGGAACTGTACTGCAGCTACCCACCGCAGCCGGACCTCCCCCGAGCGTATCACCTCCTTCCTTCTGCAGTCACGGCGGCCAAGAAGGCTCGCCTTGCTGCGACCCAAAGCCGCAACGAGTCCACCGAACGCGTGGACTTGCCAACGGGGGAAGAAATCGAGGGAGGTCCGCGCCCTGTTGCGGCCGTTGCCACCAAGGCGGCTCGCCATGCTGCGGTTCAAGGCAGCAGCGAGTTCACCGAGTGCGTGGGCTCGCAGGCGAGCGAAGGGACCGTGGGAGAGCCGCGCGGGGACAACTCCTCCGATCAGAGCGTGGAGTTGGCCGGCGCTCTGCCACCGGTGCCGAAGGGCCAGCGCCAGATGCGCAAACGCAAGGCTCAAGAAGTCGAGTCCTCCAGGTACGGAATTGCTGTTGTGGCCAGTTCCAAAGTTTCCATGGTGTTGAGTACTGATAGCATCCCCTTGCAGTCTCCCTGCTCTGCCGCCCGGGACTGAGCCCGAAGGGATGGAGGCAGGCCCCTCTGCCGCCGCGACGGTGACAGTCGCCGTTGCGGGGACCCCTCCATCGGCCGATCAGGCCCCGCCATCCGCAGCGGGTGTCCCCCGTCGGGTCTGGCGGGTTAAGAAGGCTGTCAAGAAGAAGTCGACACTGTAAGTTTCCTTTCAATCGCTTGAAAACCTTGCTCATGCCCGCTCGGATAACAATGTTGTCGATGTCACCAAGGCTGCGAGCGCCGTCAAACTCCAGATCGAACCAGGCACGGCTGCGGCGCCTGCCTCGGCCGCTGCAGCCCCCGAGCCCCCGGCGCCTGAGGGGCCAGTACCCACGGAGGTGGCCCCTGAAGCGGATGCGGCGCTCCATGACTTGCCGCCTCCCGAGCCTCGACTAGAGGAAGCCGGACCCAGTGGCGGGGAACAAGTCGAGGCCCCTGACGCCGCTCATACTGATGGCGCAGGTAGACACTTACCCGCCCGCGTCTGGCTGCCGGGGTCTGGGCGTAGTGTTTTAACCGTTTCGTATGCCTGCAGGTGTCCAGCCGCCGCCGCCAGGGGATGCCGCCGGGCCCTCGAGGAGTCCCCGTGAGGTGTTGAGGGCCGGGTCCGGGCACCGGAACGTCATCACTACCGACCTGGTGGATGACCTTCTGCTGTCGGCGGAGAACCTGAAGACCTTCAAGAGTACTTTCAAGGAGCTGTACGACTTCTCCATGGTAAGACTCGAGCGATGATCCCGATGTGCGCCTTGGCGAGTTGTTTATGACTCACTCTCCTTCTTTTGTGCAGCATGTAATCACCAAATCCCAGAAGAAGTCGGAGAAACTCCGCGCGGTCGTGAGCGACGCGCGGGAATTAGCTGCTCTGGACAAGCGCATCTCCGAGGAGAAGACGAAGAATTGCTATCTGCAGTGAGAGCTTGATATGCTGAAGCAAGAAAGGACTCGAGAGACCTGGCTGCTCAAGAATGACCTGAAAAACATGGAGAAGGCCAACTCCGAGCTCCAACAACAGCTCAAGGAGCAACAAGCAGAACACCAAGAGCAGCTCAAGGCGGAGAAGAAGGCGCACCAGGGTAGGCCCTCGCTCCCCTTGAGTACTTTCCCTCAGTAGCTCCCCATTAGATGCTGAAGTGCCCTTATCACAGAGCTTAGGAAAATAACAAAACACAAAGAGGAGTTGCTTACTGACGTGAAGAATATGCTGTATCGACGTACAGATGAAGTCGAGAAGCTGCAGAAGGTGATCGGCGACACTGAACGCCAGTTCGTCGATTGCCTTCAGCAAGTCAAAACTCTGGGCGTGAAGGACGAGCGGCAGCGCAAGGAACTGGAGGAGCTCCGGGGAGCCGCCTAGGAGCTGGTGGATATGGGGGATCCGCCGGAAGAAGGCGATGTAAGTCCGCGGCCCCTGCTGGAGCGTCTCCACGAAGCCCCGAAGAAGGTGCTCAAGTTCCTGTCAGAGGCTCCGGTCGCGTGTGTGAGCAATGCGCTCGCGTACGTTAAGTCCTTCGTGCCGATCGCGCAGCTGAGCATCTTCGCGCAAGGGATGGCGGCGGACTGCCCAGATGAGCGGTTCGAAGAGTACCTGCAAGAGGCTCAACCCGTAGCAGAACAGATTGTACACAATGTACTGCAGGATTAGGGTGTATGAACCACTTAATTATTCTTTTATGTAAATGCTTCCCTTGACGCCTCTACTTGTTTTCATGTCTTAGCTGAATTGAGATCCAGGCTTACGAGACTCAAGCAGGAAACGTGTCCTTGGGTGCAACGACCCGAAGGGCGGCTAGAATTCGTCTAACAGAGTAGCCACAACTCGATCGAGCGGGTATAGACTTGTTAGGGAAGCACGCGAGCATCGTCGCGGGGTTGCTGTGCGTAGGGCGGAAAGGGGACTACCTCGAGTTTGAGGCCTCGGAGTGTATCCGAGAAGCGCTCTTTCTGTGAGCGTGCTCCGCAGGCTAGGTAGGACCCGGACAGACGGATCAAGCTTGCGAGGAGCAGGTGCGGACAGCGCCGCGAGTTTGCCATTCTTTTGGCAAAAACAAGACTGTTCTGAGTGCAGCCACCCAGACTGTAGTCGATGTAGCTCTGTATGCGAGCCGTTCCAACGTACTAGATGTAGGCCAGTCGAACGGATCGACTGTGTTGGAAAAGGTGCGACTGCTGTCGCGTGCGACCATCGAAAGTCGCGGCGGAACCCGAAAGGAGATGACCGTGGCCGTGGCCCCCGCGTCATGGGCGACAAGAAGTCAATTTGGTTGTATACGTGTTTGCACGCGACACCTGCCAGCATGTACAACTCGAGTGATGTGGCTCGCGGCCTTCAAATATGTTCGGGGGAAGAAAATCTTTGGAGCCCCCGGGGAATTAGCGATCACCGGGTCTCGAGTTAAGGGTAGAACTTGCGCAGGTGTTGAACGTTCCAGGAGTTCGGGACCTCGCGACCATCGGGGAATTGTAGTCGATAAGACCCTGGCCTTGTGACCTGCTTGACGACGAACGGGCCCTCCCACCTTGAATTGAGCTTATGTAGGCCGGACTCGTCCTGAATGCGACGCAAGACCAAATCGCCGACGCTGAATGACCGCTCCCTGACGTTGCGATCATGGTGCCGCCGGATCCCCTGCAAGTACCGGGCTGACTGAACAAGGGCGGTACAGCGAGCTTCTTCCACGGAATTGAGCTCTAATTGCCGCGCCTCGTCCGCCTCGCCTTCATTGTACATTTCGACCCTTGGGGACTTCCACATGATATCGGCCGGTAGGATAGCTTCAGATCCATACACGAGGAAGAAAGGTGTTTGTCCTGTGGCTTTGGACGGCTGAGTCCGAAGCCCCCAGATGACATGTGGTAGCTCATGCACCCATTTTCCTCCCTTCTTACTATGCTCGTCATAGAGTCTCTTCTTGAGGCCGTCAATGATCAAACCGTTCGCCCGTTCGACTTGTCCGTTAGCTCTGGGGTGTGCAACCGAGACATATTTGACTTCGATGCAGGCATTCTCGCAGAACTCCCAGAACTGGTTCGCCGTGAAGTTTGATCCCAAGTCCGTGATGATGGAGTTGGGGAAGCCGAAACGATGCAGAATATCTGAGATGAAGTCGACGACCCGATCTGGTGTAAGCTTGGCTATCGGCTTGTACTCGATCCACTTAGTAAACTTGTCGATAGCTACCAGAACATGGGTGAAACCGCCTGGTGCTGTCGTGAAGGGCCCGATCATGTCAAGACTCCAACAGGCGAAAGGCCAGGACGGCGGTATGGTGATGAGGCTGTGAGCTGGAACGTGCGTCTGTTTGCCGAAGAATTGACAGTTTTGGCACCTGCGCACGAGATCCTCCGCGTCGGTCACCGCGGTGGGCCACCAGAAGCCGGCTCGGTAGGCTTTCCCCACCAGCGTTCTTGAAGCCGCGTGATTACCGCAGACGCCGTCGTGGATCTCCCGCAGTATGGCGTAACCATCTTCCTTTGTGACGCACTTCATGAGGACCCCTGACCGGGCGCCTCGCCGATAGAGGTTGCCATTGACCAGGACGAATCCTTTGCTTCTTCGCAAGATGCGAGCCGCGTCAGCACTCCTGGCGTCGACTCCCGCTGGCAGCCGTTGATCTCGTATGAAGTCGATAAAAGCCCCTCGCCAGTCTTCCTCCAGCACCATAACCTCTCGATCGGGTTGTTGTGGACCCGCGTCGATGGCTACCTGCGGGGAAGACTTGATCGATGGCTGGTTGAGCTCCTGGACGAAGACTCCCGGCGGGACCTGGGCGCGCGTGGACCCCAGTTTAGACAGGGTGTCCGCGCCGACATTGTGCTCCCGCAATACATGATGAACTTCCAGGCCGGAGAACTTGCTTTCCAACTTGCGCACTTCCTGCACATAAGCGTCCATTGTTTCCTTGTTGCAATCCCATTCCTTGTTGACCTGCTGAACAACAAGAAGAGAGTCGCCATATACAAGTAGTCGCTTGATCCCTAGTGATATCGCCAAACGAAGCCCGTGAAGCAAAGCTTCGTACTCGGCTTCATTGTTGGATACCGCCCACAGGATCTGAATGACGTATTTCAACTGCTCACCTCGTGGGGAAATAAGCAGAACCCCAGCGCCGCCGCCGTCGAGCTTGAGGGACCCGTCGAAATACATGGTCCAATGCTCTGGCTTGTCCACTGGAGTTGGGATCTGATTCTCTCTCCATTCAGCCATGAAGTCGACTAGAGCCTGTGATTTGATTGCAGTGCGTGGCTTGAAGTCTATTGACAAAGCCCCCAGTTCCACTGCCCACTTGGATATGCATCCCGTGGCATCTTGATTGTGCAGAATATCCGCCAGTGGGAAGTCCGTGATCACAGTGATCTTGTACTCGTCGAAGTAATGGCGCAGCTTTCTGGATGTGATCAAGATAGCGTACAAAAGCTTTTGAACAGCGGGATACCGTACCTTGGATTCAGAGAGGACTTCGCTGACAAAGTAGACAGGCCTCTGCACTCCAAACGCATGGCCTTCTTCGCCTCGCTCGACTACAATAGCACTGCTGACGACATGAGTTGTTGCCGCAATGTAGAGTAGTAGATCCTCCCCTGGCAACGGTGCTGTAAGGATTGGAGGTGACTGCAGATGATGTTTTAGATCTTGCAAAGCCCGCTCAGCCTCCTCCGTCCATTGAAACTTATCCTGTCGTTTCAGGAGCTTGAAGAAGGGTAGTCCTCTCTCCCCGAGCCGGGAGATGAACCTGTTCAGGGCCGCCATACAACCTGTTAACTTTTGCACATCCTTGACTGTGGCCGGAGCCGCCATATCAGTGATGGCCGTGATCTTCACAGGGTTGGCTTCAATGCCCCGGTTGCTGATGATGAACCCGAGCAATTTCCCTAAAGGTACGCCGAAGACGCATTTGGTGGGATTGAGTTTCCACCGGAATCTGCGCAGACTGCTGAATGTTTCCTCCAAATCCGCGATCAAGTTATCGGAATCCCTGGTCTTGATGACTACGTCATCCACATAAGCCTCGACATTTCGATGCAGCTGATCCGCAAAACACATCTGGATTGCACGCTGATAAGTCGCACCTGCATTTTTCAACCCGAAGGACATTGTTTTGTAGGCGTAGGTTCCGTATGGGGTGATGAATTCAGTCTTGATTTGGTCCTCCTCTTTGAGCGCAATCTGATGATACCCTGAGTAACAATCAAGAAAACAAAGAAGGACACACCCGGCCGTCGAATCGACGACTTGGTCAATGCGTGGCAGCCCAAAATGATCTTTTGGGCAGTGCTTGTTGAGATCGGTGTAGTCGACACACATTCTCCATTCATTATTCTTTTTCTTTACAAGGACGGGATTCGCTACCCACTCTGGATGGATAACCTCTTTAATGAATCCAGCCGTGAGAAGTTTAGCGATCTCCCGTTTAATGGCCTCACGCTTATCGTGGGCAAACCTCCGCAGGCGTTGCTTCTTAGGCGTAGCCTTCGGGTGTACATTTAAGGCATGCTCGATCAACTCCCTGGGCACCCCTGGCATATCCGCTGGTTTCCACGCGAATATGTCTCGGTTAGCCCGAAGAAAGCTGACGAGCGCGAGTTCCTATTTGTTACCCAAACCCGCACCGATGATGGCGGTCTTGGATAAATCTCCCTCCTGGAGCTGGATCGTCTTGAGGGCCACATCGTCAGTCGACTGGATGCTCGACTTGTTAGCCTTCTTGGATGGAATCTCCAGCCCGGTCTGGGAGAGCTGCTGCGTGGCCGCGAGTACTTCTCCCGAAGCATCTGGCACGCGAGTAGTCGAGGCGTACTGGATCGCCTCCTGATTGCAGTCGTACGACTTCTTCAAGTCGCCGCGGAGGGTGAGCACGCCACCGAGTCCTGGCATCTTAAGAAGCAGATAGATATAATGCGGCACTGCCATGAACTTGGCGAGTGCCGGTCGACCCAGTATTGCGTGGTAAGAAGATTGGAGAGCTTCATGCCCTTCCAATGCACGATGTGTCCCTTTGGCGAGGAGGCCATCACCAAATCACCGGGGCCGAAACAACCCGAAGCCTCCCGACACGCGGTGGCTTCAGGGTTTCCGTCCCGGAGCAACAGATCCAGATCCTTCTTTGACATGAAGAGGGATCCAAGCGCATTGGCCTCCTGAACATCAGTGGCCGATTTGCGCAAGCCGGGTTGAGTCCGACCCAGCGAATCCCTGAATTGGAACGAGTCCAAGCCAGGGGAAGTTGTCGCGACACCAGAAGAAGTCGAGCTTGGAACAAATTCCATCTCGACCTGTGCCGCGGAAGCGTGGAGCGGCAAGTTGTCGAGCTCGTCGACAAACTTGTTGAGGCCGCTGCGAGGATCCGCAGCGATGGTTTTCGGCGTCATGTCGACGAGGAAAAATCGCCGAAAGTTGCCCGCACCGTCTGCGACGCAAACCCACGAGCCAAAAACAAACGTCGTACCCTCAGAGGGAACTGACCTGATGAATTTGAAAAATGCCATCGAGCTCGCCGGCGAATCTTCGACGCGCTCCCCTACCTGGCGCGCCAGCTGTCGGTGTTTAACCGGCTGCCCACCGAGGGATATACCCAAGGTGGTAAGTTTTGGGTGAGGGAACGCCGAGATCAGGAACTCGAAGGTGCAAAGAACACAAGACTTTAGACAGGTTCGGGCCGCGCGGAGCGTAACACCCTACGTCCTGTACAGTGGTTTGTATTCTCTTTGGGGCAGAATGACCTAATGATCTTCTGTTTTGAGGGGGTTCCCTGACCTCCCTTATATACCCGAGAGGTCAGAGTTACAAAGATGCTAACCAACCTCTGTCAAGGGATCATACCAGAACATATCTCGAGTAGATCCTCTCCGTGTTGGTTAACTCTATCTCCTATTTAAACGGGATAAACAAGAGATAAACAAAATGAATAAGAGATAAGACGGGCTTAATCCCTTAAACTTCGTGACATGCCCAGCCCAGTGGCCCCGGGTCTGACATCTGTTAAGAAGAAAATAAAGAAGCATCAGCACAAATATAAATATTAACACCAGTGTCAACCCACCATTCGTGTGAACCAAAGACTGAAAGAACTGTAGGTAATAAATTACCGTACCCCGATGTTCCTCCAGGCTCGCTAATGACCATGTTGGCGGAGTTGTTGCCTTTGCGATTCGGACACTTTGCAGCAAAGTGTTCCGTACTAGCGCACACATAGCAATCTCCCTTCTTCTTCTTCTTCTTAAAAGTGGTTGTCTGGTTAATCCTTGGTTGGTTCTGCGGTGGCTTTTTCTTGTTCTTGTGGGAGTTATTCTTCTGAACAAGATTGGCGCTAGAAGCACCAACAACTCCTTTCCCACGTATGTCCTTTGCTCTCGCCTTCTCCTCAACATCAAGAATCCCTATGAGTCCATCTATGGTGAACTCCTGTCTCTTGTGTTTTAGAGAAGTAGCAAAATCCCTCCAAGAAGGTGACAGCTTAGAGATTATACCTCCGGCTACAAACTTATTGGGTAACACATATGGGGACTCTTTGCTATAATTTTTGAGATCTTTTGTCAGAATATATATTTCATGAGCCTGTTCCACCACAGAACGGTCTTCGACCATCCTATATTCAAGGAACTTCTCCATCATATACAACTCACTGCCGGCGTCAGATACTCCACATTGAGCCTCAAGAGCATCCCACAACGCTTTGCCAATTGGCAGCCGGATATAGAAATCCACCAGGTTTTCATCGAGAACACTAATGACCAAGCCTCGAAAGAGGATATCAGCCTCATCGAACGCACTCCCTTCCTCTGGAGAGAACTGTTCAGGCTTACCCTCTTTTACATGGATCGCTCTCGATAGTGTTAACCATAGTATAAGCCGCTCTTGCCAACGTTTGTAATTTGAACCATCAAAAGGTGGTGGTTTGATTGATGCAGCAAAACTAGATACCGAAAGCCTATTAACAAATTTATTTTTTTGGATTGTTAGAAAACTAGGCAATTTTCAGTATATTTTAATTCCAAATATTACTAGCAATTTCATGATATAAATGAGTGATAATGTGTGAATAAGATATGTGCATGTGTTCATGTTATTCTTACTAATAAGCATGAACAAAGAGTTAAACCAAAATAGGTTTAGAATGTACTCCAAGGCGGGACCTGTGACGGAGGCACCGGTTGCGCCGTTACCAGCTGGAATAGACATGCTATTCGACTGGCCTTGCTCGAAGTAGCCGAACTATACCGATGCAGGAAGATATTCGCAGTGCAGTCCCACGAATGGTCACGCCGGGAAGTAGATGTTCAGGGAGCGAGCAGTCGCGTCAAGACGCTCCCCAAAAACCTGATTGCCCACGTCCCGGAGACGAACCTGGACGTCGTAAAGAGCCTTGATTGTCCAGTCATTACTGTCAACATTAATTCTCCGTCATGTCCGGCCGGCCTCGGCGAGGCGAGCGAGCGCGCGCGCGTGTGGTTCACCATCCTCCTCTTACCGGCTTCACAGATAGTGTACACGAAGTCCACCCTTTAAGTCGGTTGAGATCCTTCTCAAATCCCGGTACGGAATTAAACAATTGATTCCTTAGCATTTAATAGTGGACTTTAAATTCTTTTATTATAAACCCATAATTCCAACAGGACGAAGCAAGCAGGTACGCGCTGGCGCCCAAAGGGAAGGCCCGACGGCAAGCTCAATGTTGGTGTAAACTTGAGGTTCGTCTGCCTATCACGATCGGAATCAGCAAGTGGTAAGCACGCTACTTTTGAAGGGACAGGAACCCGTAGGATTTTCAGATATCCTGTGCGTGCAGATCAATTTCCGTTTTACTGTACTATTTTACAATTCTACCATAGGGAAGCTGGAGTATTTAAGACTATACCTTTTCATCTTTAATTGACCAACCAAAACTTCATCCCTTAGAGAAGCCAACAAAATTACAACTTTTTAATGCAAGAAGACAAAATTAAGTTTCGAAATGGCTAGTCATAATTCGAATCAAAGATTTAAAACATATGCCAAAGAAAATATAAATCAGTCGCATTATTATATATATATATATATAGGTACCAAAGTTCACCATCAGTTCATCATCTGAGAGTTCCAACTCGTGACCATGCCAGCTGCGTTCTTCCTCCTCCTCCACCTCGCCTTCTTCTCCGCGCTCCACCTCCCCCTCCCTCCCGCGTCCGCGTGCCCCGACCTCCCGTCCATGACCGTGGACGCCGCGTGCCGGAAGGCGGCCGGCACGCTGCTCATGTACGAGCTCTGCAGGGACGCCATGCGGGACGTCACCTACCCGTCCAACGGCGCCGACCTCTACGCGCTCGTCGCGGCCAAGCGCGCCCTGGCGTCCTTCGACGGCACCGCGCGCGCCGTGGGCGCGCTGCTCGGCGGCGGCGGCCGCTCCCTGACCGGCGCCGAGCGGAACGCGTACGCGCTCTGCAGGGAGTCCTACGCCCAGGCCACGGGCACCATGGACGCCGTCGTCGCCGCGCTGGTCGGGTGCCGGTTCGCTGAGGGGGACCTCGGGCAGGTGTACAGGGACGGGGTCGCGCAGGTGGAGCGCTGCAGGGACCGCGTGAGGGACCTGCCGGCGTCGCCGCTCTACGCCAGGAACCTCGTCGACCGGAACATGGCCGTGCTCGCCTACTTCGTCGGGAGACTGCTCGGCGGCGTTCAGTAATGGCGTCGTTGTCGTCATGTACTCATGTGGATGGAAAGCTAGCTGTGGTGTGGTGGGCATGAATACTTGCTGGATCAGCTCCATGCTGCTGTTCTGTGCCAATTCCTAGCTAGTAATTTGCATTTGTATTAATTTCATAAGATGTCAGCATGAAGAAACCAGCTAGCTGGCTGATCACTGGAGCCTATTCATGCCGCAAATTCCTATCCCCCATGAAGGCGTGAACTAGTTGGTGAATAAAATTCGTATTTTCCATGATTCCATTGCTTTCTTACCCGTGAAGTCAATTTTTTAACACGCATTGCATCGTTCGATTCTTTGCAACCAGCTGGAAAACCGTGGATATTAAAATTTGGCTTTGAAATCTTGTTGCAAAACCGTGCATGCTGCATGCAAGCTTGACCGGTAAGTTGGCCTCAAAATTGAAGGCAGTAGCCAGCAATGCATTTGAGATTTGACTGCAGTGGAAAGACGGTCGTCCATGCCAAGCATTTACCGCCTAGATATATCTTGCAAGCAGACAAGCACTGCCCGCCTGGCAGAGCTCGATCTCTATAGAACTACATGCCACAAATGTCGACGTAAAAACTACAACTTTCTTTCCTAGTGACGTAAAATGATTATTGTTAGCAAAGTAGGTGCACAATAATGGTTGGCTGTAAATGAGGCCATTGGTGTGCTGCAGAAAACATACTCCCTCCATTTTAAAATATTGTTCCTAGACCCTCTCTCTCACACACACATACATAGAAATAAAAGGGGATGCAATAATATGTTATAGAAGTCTATCACAACCGAATAAAGATTACATTGTGTTAGAAAACGAACAAACAAGAGAGAGTGTAGAAAGACAAACAATTTTGACAAGGCCCGGGTCACAAATATATATATCCAAAAAGTTCTATTACTTAAGTCTCTTTTAAAATGCTTATATGTTTCTCAAATTGCTAGATCATGGTTGTTTGATGGCATACTAAATCATAATTATAGCCAATATAATGTTATGTTTATTGAGAAAAAAATAAGTACTTGATTTTATTGTGCTATGGATGATCCGCTACATTTTTGCATTTGCATGCTGCAAATAAACAACGACAACATCCAAACATTGCTGTTACGATAATTAGCATATATAATTTTATTGAATTACCATGCACCCCACATATGTACTAAGAACAATTCCAAGGAAATATCAAGAAAAGAAAAAAAATGTCATTGAAAGTATGATTTAAACAAATCGATTGACCATTAATTTTTCTTATTTACTAGAGTTATTAAATATGAAGGATTATGGGGTTATTTTTTTTAGAAAATGGAACTGTTCCGGCCTCTGCGACCGCACACAGCCATGTTCTTACAGCAAATTCAGCTTCAAAGTTGATCACCGAAATAGAAATAAAAGTTTACCAAAAATCTAAGCAAAGTCTATTATTGCTTTTCTATCCGTTCTTTGCAAAGATATCCGAGATGATGACTTCCAGCACCTTGGGGTTATGGAGCAAGTATAGTTTTATACATTTATTTTGGTGTGACGGATGTCATTCTACTAATAATTGCTCAAGAAAAGAAATCTCGTTTTAGACTACAAGTGTTTCCGTTGCATCATTATTCATAAATACAAATAAATCTCATGCATATAAAATGATCATTAATTTATCAATGCAATCCTCATCAAGGATATTGCACATGACAATATCTATACACAATGCCATTGTCTATTTTGATATGCGTGTATGCGTACATGATTGGAGTGAATCCAACACTTGGGTGCAGTTTTCATTTATATATCAGATTTGCACCATTGTTTCGATTCCGTGTAAAGCAGGATATATATAGTGATATAATCATTTCGCAGAATGAGATATTGTTACGAGAATCATATGTTACAGAAGTCTATCACAACTGAATAAAGATTATACTGTGTTAGAAAACGAACAAGCAAGAGAGGGTGTAGAAAGATAAACAATTTTTACTAGCAGTGGGTCACAAATATATCCACAAAGTTCTATTTTACTTAAGTCTCTTTTAAATACTTAATGTGTTTCTCAAATTGGTAGAGCACGGTTTGATGGCTTACTAAATCATAATTATAGCCAATGTTACTGTTGTTGAGAAAAATAATGTACGTACTTCAATTTATTGTGCCACGGATAATCCGCTATACTTTTGCATTTTCGTGCTGCAAATAAACAGCCACATATGTACTTTTAAAATTCATTGAAAGATTTAAGCAAACTGATTGACCATTAGTTTTTTTTCTTATTTACTTGAGTGATTAAATATGAAGTATTGTGGGGTTATGGAGCAAGTATAGTTTTATACATTTGTTTTGGTGTGACGGATGTCATGCTATTGATAAATTGGTGAAGAAAAGAAATCTCGTTTTAGACTATAAGTGTTTCCGTTGCATCATTATTCATAAATACGAATAAATCTCACGCATATAAAATGATCATTAATTTATCAATGCAATCCTCATCATGGATATTCAAAATGACAATATCTATACACAATGCCATTGTCTATTGCACATCATTTGAGTAAATCCAATACTTGGTGCAGTTTTCATCTATACATATCATATTTGCACCCATTGTTTTCGATTCCGTGTGAAGCAGGATATATATAGCGACGTAATCATTTGGCAGAATGAAATATTGTTACGAGAATCATATCCATCTTGCGAAGTCATAAATAATAATCTTGCCTTATTTAATTTCATATTCTTTAAAAATATTGCATATCCGCATATCTTATCAAGATCAGACCATTGAAAATGAGAATCATCCTATAAATAGCCCCCAAATTGCTTAGTTTTGCAGTTGCTCCCCAAGAAAAACATCAACATAAAACAATTGCAAATATGAAGGCAGCATCCATGCTCACCTTCATCCTTGCATTCTTGGTCCCTATGGCCACCTTGTTCATCACCGGCGCCGCCTGTAACAACGTCGCCACCATGAAAAGGGATGACGCGTGCCACAAGTCATGCGACATGAAGCCCGAGTGGTACGAGCTCTGCCAGGAGACGCTGCGGCCCGCGCCGGACACTGCCGAGGTCACCTTGTATGCTCTCATGGCGACGAGGCAGGCCAATCTGAAGTACGGAGATACCATGAACACGATCAACCAGATGTTGGGGGCTGGGAATCTCCCCAGCAAGGAGAGGGAAGCCGTCAGTCACTGCAAGGGGAAGTATGGAGAGGCAGCAGCCCTGATGGCTAGCATCGCCAAGCAGCTGGATGGCTGCGACTTCACGCGCGGCAGGCAAGAGTACATAGATGCGCAGGTCGCCATTGGGTCCTGCCAGGACGGGCTGTGGACGTTCCAGTACATGCCACTATATGCCATGGTCACGGCCGATCATGATCTGACTATGGTCACGTTTGAACTGGGGGGCCTGATTTTTGGCAATTAGACGGCAGCCATATATAGCGTTTTTCTGTATGCTATTAGATTTTACTCCCTCCATCCCAAAAAACAAGTCATAAGAATAAATTAACAAAATGGTAAAATAACCATATTTTTCCCTATTTATTACCCATATTTGGCACTAATTGATTCTTGCATGCACATGCACTTTCTAAATAAGGTAAGATGACTTGTTTTTTGGATAAATTTTAAATCATAGAATGACTTATTTTTTTTGGACGGAGGGAGTATATAGCAAAAACTATATGCATAGCTATTTATCTGTAGACATTGTTCGTTTCTTGTGATCATGATACAAATCAATCAAAACGTACCGGTATACTACTTTTGCTTGAGATGGTTGCATACAATGTTTTTTTTAGTTGAATTGGTCAATACATGCAATTTAATATGATATCACGGTTAGAGATCTTAAGTTCGGTTACTTGCAAGTGCAATTTAATAATATAATTATGGCCAACTTATCTTATTTTCACATTTTGAGGCCGGTTGGTGCATGATCCATATCTATCTATCTATCTACCTCTAGTATATTTTATTTTGGACATTATAATGCACAACGTTCTCAAGATTAAATCTCATTGAAAATTCTTAATCAATCCAATATTCAAATCTTCCATAGATAACTTAGGTAACAAGATCTATCTCTTTGCAATTTCATTTATTATTATCTATTACATGCTTGCCGAGAATTGCTTATGCATATTTATATTAGATTCATCATTTTCATTGCCTAATGGCTAGAGCAAGTTTCGTATGGTAGCTTCCTTGTGCTTCCCTCTAATCCATGAACAATAATCTATATGGTTTCTTAGTTGTAGGTAGCTAGCACTTGTTTTGTATAAACATAAATACACTTAAATCCCATGTATATAGAATGATCATTAATTACTTTACCAATGCAATCCCCCGATCATGGTTCTTACAGATGACAATATTAAATCATCATAGATTTTTCTATCATGCTTGCACTGATTGTTTGTGTTCCATGTGCTTGTGATGGAGTGAAGCAAGATCTAGTGAAATACATTCCATATGGCAGCATTTAATTTCTTGACAGGAAATGATGCTTGTTGTGGGATAACCTGCGAAATATAAAACTTAATTGGCATATCTGTTTTACGGAGTGCTCTTGTAAATGCTGCTGCATCTCTGTACGTCTTACCATGATCTGCCTAGCTAGCTAGTTGTCCATCATCCTATTTATAGGCCCCAAACCCACAACAGAAACATCAACAATGAGGACCTTCGTCCTGGCAACGATCCTGGTCTCTCTGGCCATGGTGTTCACCGCCGGCGCCGCCTGCGACAACGTGCCCTCCACAAAAATGGAATACGCGTGCCGGGCGTGCCACTCCAACTGGTACCATGTGTGCCGGGACGCCCTGCAGTCCGCGCCGGACGCCGCCGAGGTCAGCACCTACGCGCTCATAGCGACGAGGAAGGCCAACCTGAAGTACAGCGACACCATGAACGAGATCACCATGATGTTGGGGGTCGGGATCCTCCCCGGCGAGGAGAGGGAAGCCATCAGCCATTGCAAGAAGTACGAGGAGGCGTGCGGGCAAATGGCGAGCGGCGCCGGCCATCTCTCCGGCTGCGACTTCATGCACACCAGGCAGGAGTACATGGACGCGCTCACTGCCATTAGGTCCTGCCTGGACAGGCTTCACGGCTCGTTCCGGAGCTTGCCGCTGTACGCCATGGTTGCGGCTGATTTTTCTCTGACCGGGGTGGCCAATGACTTGGAAGCCCTGATCAATGTTGGCTAGTAGATGGCGCGGCAATGCAAGATGCGCACACGGTGTTGTTTCTTGACGTCTATCTATGTGCTAGCTGCTAGGTCTTACATGGCCATGGCTGCGGCTAGAGTCCTAGCTCTATAATGTTATATACTGTGATGTGATAGTCTCTCTTGAATCTTGATCATTAGGTTATAATAAGAATTATGGTGTATTTTGTGATGTTAATCAGAGGGGCTTGCTACTTATTCACTTACAAGTTTGCTGCAGCTTCACAAAAATTTATTGCATTTTTTGTTGAAAACATTATCACATATCTGCACTGATTATTTAACTGAAAGCACCCCAACTATTTTAGAAAAAATATACATCTACACTCGTATCTATTTAATTGAAAAATATACGACATCTTGGGTAGTGCCATGCACAATAGTAACTAATAAGAAAAATGCAGTCTTAAGACCTAGAGTCTAGGTAGATTTTTAAAAGAAACAAAAAAGAGTGTCTATATATGTACGGGGTAGAAACAAGCAAGGTATTCAACTTAACATGTGGAAGAAAATAATTTGTTACAGATTGCAGTGGGTAACATTTTCACAGGCCTTTTTTATTATGGGCAGCTAGCTAAAAAGGTTGTCATCAGCAGCCTGATGAACAAATAGTTTATGATTTTTGTAGTAGTGTACGATTTAAGAAAATCGGTGGAGCAAGTATAATTTTATATATCTATTCTAGTCTAATGCTTGATCTAGAAAAGAAATCTTATTTTAGACGTCTAATGCTTCTTTTGGATCACCATAAATACACATGAATCCTATATATGCATATAGAATGGTCTCCAATTTATCGATGCATCACTTTTGGATCACTCCATAATTTTTGCACCGACTGTTTGGATTCCCTATGGATGCGATCGAGTGATGAAGCAAGATATACATAGTGATCTACGTATCCGATCCATATGGGCAGCATTTAATTTAATTTCTTGAACAAAAGGATACTTCTTGCTCGTCAAATATAAAACTTGCATCAGCATTTCTGTTTATAAATTTTGTTGCATCTGGCTTAACTTGTTGAGAATCATGTATCCTATTTATAAATAGGCCCCAAACGCTTCTTAGTTTCGCTACCACACTAGTAAGCCCCCCAACAGAAACATCATCAACCATGAAGGCCTTCTTCGTCCTGGCAACAATCCTGCTGCAGGTCTCCTTGGCCACCATGTTCTTCACCACCGGCGCCGCCGCCGCCTGCAGCAACGTGCCCTCCATGAAAATCGAAGACGCGTGCAAGGCGTGCCCCGGGAAGTCGGCGTACGCCGCCTGCAAGGAGACCCTGCAGTCGGCGCCGGACCCCGCCGAGGTCACCACCTACGTGCTCATGGTGGCCAGGAAGGCCCACCTCAAGTACAATTCCACCATGAACGCGATCAACCTGGAGCTCGGGGCCGGGAAAGATCGCCGGCAGGAGGAGGAGGAAGCCATGGTTTACTGCAGGGACATGTACGAGAAGGCGTACGACCTGATGGCGAGCGGCGCCGCGCATCTGTCTGGCTGCGACTTCGGGCTCGCCGAAGGCAAGTTCAGCTGGGCGCTTAGCACCACTGGTGCCTGCCTGAACATTGTTCGGGAGACTGCGTTCCCGAGCTCGTGGATGGCCAATCGCGTGAAGCCCGGTTTTGATCTGACCGTGGTCGTGGAAACCTTAGCTTATCTGCTGATTCATGCTAGCTGATGTCCTATCTTATTATGGCCATTATTACAGCTAGTGTACTATGTTATGTTGTGATCGATTCTCTTGATCAGGAGATATATTGGAAATAATAATGGTATTAGTGATGGGTTAACGTGAAGCACCAAGATACTCGAAGCCAATCATGAAGCAGTTACAACACTTGCAAATCTTTGTTGACATAAAACGATTACCGGTAGAGTACGTGGCTGTACAGTAACGGTTGGCTGTTAATGATACAGTTGGTCTGCTTCAAAAGAAAATTGCCTCTGATTTTTGTGTTGATCATGGGATATAGATAGAGATACACACATATATAGAGATACGCGATACAAAAGGCATTTAATTTACAACTGTTGCATATCTCTGAAATTCGATTGTACAAAGTGTAATCGATTCGTAATTTTCCCATAGAAAAGAAATAAATATCGAATCCTAGACAAGTAATGTACGCCGCAAGATACAAATCTAAATACCCTATTAGATATGCATTGCATTTAATTTACATGCTTTCCAGTGCTTCTCTAAGTACATATTGAGTTTTAGTTCAAATTTTGTGCGAGTGATAAATACATTATATATATCCAATGTAAAAAATGCTCTGAATTTTTAAATATATTTATCTTCCTGAAATTTTGTATCCCTTTTGGTTTGTTTGGTATTTAATATTAGAATCCTATCAAAAGAATCATAAAATACCTACCATATTTTTAACATAAGTAATGATGTCCTTTTGTCATCTAGAAATGATGAGCTTGAAATTGGACTTATAACAAGGGAGAGAAAACAATACAAAACTCATTAGAGGTAATATAGTCTGGGGTTATACCGACATTTTGCTCAAGATGTTATGTGAATAAATTGAATTGTTCATCTAGTAAAATAAACTATGCGTCTATGTGCATTGTATTAGTACACATAAATATGATATAAAGATTTAGGTCATATAAATAACTATAATGCACAAGCAAATGACAAGAATGCCCTTTTTCATGTATAGATGATCTAGCTATAGGGATATTTTTCAAGGAAACCATATCTTATGATATTACAAATACGTCAATTTTAATTAAATGTGAAGGAAGATGTACTCCAGTACATATGGCCATTTATGGGCAACCTACAAAAGATATATTATTTTTATCAAAACTATAAAACCTAAAATAAAAAATTGGCTTATTTGTGACATTAATTAATTATACTAAATACTTGCATCTGCAAATATTTTATCATTGGTAGAGTCATATATTATAATGTCACAAATGTGTTGATTTTAATTTAAGGTGAAGCAAGATATCCAGCACATAGGGCCATTTATTTTGGGCTATCTAGAAAAGATATACTATGTTCTTATCAAAACTACATCATGTGAAATCACTATCTTATTTCATAAAAAAATCACTATCTTTTTCTTATATGTTGGATTATAGTAAACATACTTGCATCTCCCAATATTTTGTCATTGATTGATCACCAAAGTGGAGAATAATAATCCTATTTATAGGTCCATCAACTGAGTTCGTTTCGGCATCACACAAAGTCCACCAAGCTAATAAGTAGAATCAACCATGAAGAGGGCTGCCGTGACCGCCGCCTTCTTCCTCCTTGCATCCTTGGTCTCTCTTGCCACCCGTGAAAACTGCGCCAAGCTGCCCTCCACGACACGGGAGGCCGTGTGCCTCAAGATCCACAAGGTGGATGAGCGTGGTACAAGCTCTGCCATGACGCGCTGCGGTCGGCTCCGGTCACCGGTCACCGGTCACCGGCGTCAAGATCCACAAGGTGGATGAGGCGTGGTACAAGCTCTGCCGTGACGCGCTGCGGTCGGCTCCGGGCCAGGATCATGGAGCAGCTCCCCCGCTGCGACTTCGCGGCCGCCAAGCGGGAGTACTACGACGCGCACCTCGCCGTCCAGGCCTGCCTGAGCGGGCTCTGGTCGGGCTACCGGGTCCGGGCCTCGCCGCGGTCTCGGCCGACCTCGATCTGACCATGGTCGCGTTTGAGCTGGGAGCCTGGGAGCCCTGCTGGTTGATGGCAAGCAGTGGCCATGGTGCCCTTGATCCGGTTAGTTGCAATAATGATCCTGAGGGTTTGGTTGCATGAACATGGTTGATAATTGTTTCGATGCACATGTTGAGAAATTCGCTCTTTGTTCAGTACTGGAGCAACGACAATATAGTCGTGCCTTGTATTCATGGGTGGGGTCTTCATTTTTCTGTTCATCTCCGATTACTAAAACCAAGAGTCCGTTTGGTATGGCTACGACTTCTTTTAAAACAGCTCTGGCTGTAGCTTCTCTGATGAAGCAGCTTTTCTGGTTGAAAAAAAACCATTTTGATAAACGTGTGGTAAAGTAGCTTCTTCTATTTTTCATGAATGGATTGAAGAGGTACGTGAGAGTGAAGCTATAAGAAATTATAATTTATAGCTTCAGTCGCGCAGGGCAAAACCGTTTTGCGCTTTTTCATAGCTTTGATGGTGAAGCTGCATTGGAGATAGTGTTTTGGTTGGACTTCACCGGAAGCCGGTAGTAAAACCATGCCAAATAGGCTCTAAGGAAGGAAGGATCTTTAACAATTTTTGAAAGGATTTTATTGCTATATATTTTGGGGGCTGAATTCGATTCGGTCAATGGAAAGCCCAATTTAGTGGGCCACACCGCACAATGTTACGGCCCACCATAGCTGCTTGCTCAAGCTCCATGGGCCATTGCCCAGCAAGCAGGCCGACAAATTACCTCGGCAAGGTGGCCAATCTTACGTCTAAGAGGTTAAGAAGTATCCCTCGGAAAAAAGAAGAAGAAAGCCAGCGGCGCTGCAGCTATGAAATATATATGTAAGTCAGATGGTAGGGTGCCAAATCATACAGCTAAAGGCTAATTACCTTCATTTTTTCTAGTAATTACCATTTTTTTCTAGTAATTACCCTTACTTTTTAAGTACACACAATATTTAGGACAAGTGTTTATAAACTGATTTAGCTGCCTTCAAGGTGCTAAGGTTTTGTTCGGTTCTGATGATGGCATTACATCTGAGAAAAAGTAAGGGCGGCGGTAAGTCATGTGCCAGTTGGGAAAGATGCCTTATTTAATTTGTAATTGTCTGGTGGGACCAACACGAGTACCAGTGGCTAGCAGGTTTTTTGCTAGAAACTAATCCTTATTAATTTGGTTTGAAGGGCTAAGGGACTAAATATTAGTTGGGATTTAACTAATTTCACTACTAGAAAACACGCTAAAAATCTATTCATTTTCATGCCGGTACTTTTGAGCTGGATGGTGGATGGAAAGGTACAAGCACCATAAAGTACCGGATGGTGTTACCACCGATACCAATGTCTAGCCTTTTGTACCGGGTGGTGTTAAAGGATCCTCCACAGGTTACTTCGAATAGTAAGTATCTCCTTTTTAATCATAATTGCTATGTAGGTGAGATGGTTAGAGAGTTAAACGCGAGGTAAGGGGTTGCGGGTTTGAATCCTGGCTACTGGCCACCGCACGCGCGCGTATTTCACATAAAATAACTTCGGATGTGCACGGGTGCGGGTCTCTTCACGGGTTTAATATATTTTTTAACAAAAATGCTTAGGTATTAGGTGGAACCTTAACCCGGTGCTTAAAAAGAAACTTTAGGTACTGGATGTTTTACCCGATGATAAAGATCGAGACTTTTAGTCTTGGTTTCGCAGTAGCGGTTGGAAAACATAGAGGCTTTCTAGTAGTGTTTTTAGTTCAAATATGATGAACTAAAAATTAGCTTCTGAATCAAACAGGCTTAGTACTCTAAGCCTATTAAGTGCTAAGTAGGTCCTTTTTGGCGTGGCTATTTCGAGTTTAGCGTGTCAGGAACGGGCTTAGGGCGCCACAAACACGAAGATGATCCATCAAGTTGTTTTTTTTTGGAGAAATAAACAAAGAGGCAAGTTGTTCAACATGTGCGCGTGCTCGTTGATGTTGAATGTTCGGAGAAATCAGTCGTTTCGATCGATAGCAATTAGTCTGTCACGCGTTGCTGCAAATTCTCTCCTCTCTCTCTCTCTCTCTCTGACATCCCGAAAAAAAATTTACTAAAGAAATCATACGTTAAAAATATCTTTTTCAGAAACCTTTTGTCGAAGCCCTAATTCCCCGGAACCCCGAACCGACACCCGAATCCGACCGCTGTCACGTCCCCCCTTTTCTCCTCGCACCGCGTGCGAACGTCGCGCGCGCGTGGCCGACCAGTCGCGGTCGCCGCCGCGAATATTGCCAGCGCGCGTCACCCCTTTTTCTCCCTTTCTCTCTTTCTTTTTTTTCCCTCCACCATTTCTTCTTTTCCTTTTTCTTTTTCCCCATTTTCCTTTCTTTCTCCTTCTCTTTTCTTTTCCTCCCCTTTTCTTTTCTTTCCCTCCCTTTTCTTTTTCCTTCCTTTTCCCTTCTCCTCCCTTCTTCTCCCTCCTTCCTCTATTTCCGAGCATCACCCGGCCGCGCTGCCCGGCCTCTGGCTCCCGAGCCACGCTGCCCCTCTCCTCGCGCACACGCCCACGCATGCGCGCGTCCCTGCTCCCCGCCTTTCCCGCGCACGCGCGCTCTGGCTCGCGCACGCCCCTGCCCACGCGCGCGCGCACGCGCACCCGTGGCTGCACGACACGCCGCGCCGCCCGCCGCTGACGCTCCGCCCTCGCCGCTCGCGCCGTCGCCCCTGTGCCGCACAGCGCCCGACCCCCTCCTCCCCCACGTGATCGACGTCGCCCTCGGCGCCCGCGCCTTTGCCGCACGGCGCTCCACGACGGCCGCAAGCAGCCGGAGCGCCATTAATGGCACCCCGCACTGCCCGCCGACCGCCACCACTCGGTCCCCCTCCTTCCCACCGCCTTACTCCCCTATAAATCGGCCCCTCGCGCAGCTCACCTTCCCCTTAGTCTCCACCACCGCTCCTAGCTCCCTCTCCGAGCCCCTAGCGCCGCCCTGCCGTGCTCCCGAGACCGCCGCCACCTGCTTCCGTGGCCCCGCCTCCTCACGCCGCCTCGGCCCGAGGTAAGGCCGGGAATCAAACCCCCTCGCCTCCCTCCTCCTTTTCCCTCCCTCCACGGCCGACGCCGGGCCTCGGGCCGGTCGGATTAACCGCCGCCGGCGCCCTGCACCCCCTCCTCTGTTTCCCGTGGGGAGAGGAGGAAGAAGGTGGTAGTTTGCCAAAAAACCCCTAGTCCTATCTCTTTTCCCCAAAAGAACCCCCCTTGTACCACTTTTAACTACAGGCCCTTCTGCTCCTAGTTATTTAGGAAAACAACCCCCGTCATGTAAACCTAATATTAAATAAACCCCTACATCTTTCTAACATGCCCCAAATATTTCTAAAATTTATAACCAAGTCCTTTTCCGTTTCATAACCATTTACAAATGAGCCCCTGGACCCTTGTTTAACCCCTGAACCCTTTTTTAACTCATCATTTCATGCGCCAAATGACCTCCGATCGACCCGAAACTTTACCACGCCCTTTCTAGTATAGTTCTAACCATGCCATTAAGAAACCACCCAAAAATATTACCCCTATCTCCATAACTAAATTATTTCCGATTCAAGCTCAACGATAAAAGCCTTTAGTTCTTTCGCTTGATTGTGTGCCTGTTTGTTTGCGTCATAGGACACGGTGTAGACGAGGAAGATCCCGACTGTGATCAAGCGAACGAGGACCAGTTTGGCGACCCCGAACCCGAGGGGCAGTGCTTCGATCAGGATCTCCTGCAAGGATTTGAAGATGGCAAGTTCAATCCCACCCTTTGATGCATGTTTCTGTCCTAGTTTTTATAAACACAACCCATTGGCCTGTTTTATAAAATTGCATGTGTTTTGCTGAAAACATGGTAGGATAGCCACCCCTTGTTCGCGATGACCATTCCTTGACCACCTGGTTTTATAAGGAATATGTGTGCGTGTGTGGAAAGAGATAAAATGTGGTTTTAAAAAATGAGTTAGACGGGATGGATGGCATTTCTGTGTGATTTGCCGATTGGTGCGCTCGTACCTGTGTGGTTGGGCAAGGAAGGGAGATATCCATCTTGTCACCCCTAAGGACCGAGTTGATGTGTCATCTCACCTAGCTTCCTGTCGTGCAAACCACTTGACCGTTGTATGGGCAACGGCTTAACATAAACCCCACTGGTTAGTCTGATAGCCATCAGGAGAGCTGAGAGCAACGGGTGATCAAGGAGAAGGGATAAGCCCTGTGTGACTTATGCCCCGGTTAAACCTCGGAGATAGGTCGAATGACCCCTTGATGGATCCCGTGGTGGCTAGTCAGGTCTAGCTAAGGTGGGTAATGGCTTTGTTGGGATCTGCACCGACACTAAGGTGATCGTGCTGTGGTACCCCACCTGTGGGTAAAGTTGCACACCTCTGCAGAGTTAAAATCTATTCGAATAGGCGTGCCCACGGTATTGGGCAAGTTATGATGTGGTCACATAACTAGTGTTTCTCTCTGGGAATGGTTGGACTGGTGTGGGTTGTTCGGAAAGTGTCCGGCAGTTGTGCCATGTGCTACGGCGGACGGGGAGTCCGGTAGCAGCTTAAAACTTGGATGCTGTGTGGATCAACATCATGTGCTCCTTGGTATTAGAAAACTTGTTTTTTTTTAAAACGAACCTTTGCATACAACTGAGTTTTCCGCAAATGAACCATAACTTATTCCTTGGATTGTCCTGTGCATTGATTTCTGTTATACCCCCCGTCCGTGGGTGTGATTGGATTTGCTGAGTACGTTTGTACTCACCCCATCCTTACTTTTACAGCAGAAGATCCAGACTACCTTCCTGAAGACGTCGAGTAGGGTTTCGTCCTGCACCCAGTCTTGCCAGTGGTTAGGGCCACCGCTGGAGTTCGGCATGGCACAAGACTCTGATGACCCTCTTTTCGTAGCTAGTGTAGTAGTGTGGGTTTTAGTTGTGATCCTCGCGATAGTGGCGCTTCACTGCCCATTACCGCGTAGAGTTGTACGGTGATGTGCCATCTGATGTAATAAAAGTGTTATCAGCCTCCTGCGGCTGATAAAGCATCACTTTTAAGTCTTCCCTGATGGGGAGGACGCTTCAGGTGGTATCAGAGCCGTAGGCTGGCCGTAGGACGTGACCCTAGAAACGAGACCCTTTTTTTCAGGCCCCAGGACTTGTTCTGACTTAGCTCTTTTCCTGCGCAAACACTCACCACCGATTCTTGTCCTGTTCCAGATGGCTGACAATGGATGGGTTGACGGAATCTGCCATGCAGAGCCCGGCCTTCCTAAGTTATTAATACTCAGCCTGGAACGCATCGGAGTTATGGAACCACCAGAGTATGCCTACCGAGAATACACCTCCAAGGGCACCCTTCGGTATGACATGATGGTCTTTGTGGAAAGAAGCACCCGCTACCCTGATGTGGACCCCTAGTTCATCTCCACCTCTGGTTTTCGCTTCCCTGACACCTACCGAAAGGCCGCCCGTAAAGCCCTGCGACGACTGCGTGTGATCTACAAGCACCACCTTCAGCGACTCCTATGGGATTTTTCTCACCTACTGAAGGAAGAGGATGCACTTGGATTGCTCGGATGAGAGGACTCGGAAGAGAAGAAGAAGACCTAGAAGATACGGTCTCCCACCTATCCATCTACCTTACCGGCTTGGATGAACTCTACCGCGAATAGGCGACACAACTAACGCAGCTAATCCATAGGGCAGAAAAGGCAACCCAGGAACTGGAAGAACAACAGATAAGAGCCGCACGTGCCGAGTATTCCTTAGCAGCCCTCCAAGCCCAGATGCAGGAATATGAAAACCGCAGAGAAATAAGTGGATGGATAGAGGAAGAAGAGGAACCCGAGGAAACCCATTGGGATAAAGGTACTCAGACCGAAGACGAGGTGATGGATTGGTGCCTCCCATTAAAGAAGCGCCCTATCAGAATCGGGGAAGAATCCCCATGATAGGAGCAGCACTCCAAACTAGAACCCTACCCTAATAACCACATATCCATGGAAACTGTACCCCCTATGTTGCAATAATAAATGTTACCTACTCCCTTTTGTACCTGTGCAAGATTATTTACCCTGTCCTTGTTTCAGATGGCTGAGGAAGGGTGGACCCAGGGCAATTGCCAAGCTGCACCTGGCTTTCCCAGCCTTTTGATCAACGCCTTGGAAAGCCTTGGCATTACAGAACGCCCAAAGTACTACAGCAGAGAGTACAAACACCATGGTACCCTCCGCTGCAGGGTGATCTTGGTCATCGCCAGGAGCAACCGCTACCCCGACATCCAGCCGTGGCGAGTGACTGCCATAGGGTTTAGGCACCAGGACACCTACCCCTTGACCGTCAGAAAAGCACTCCGTTATTTATGCCGGATTTTTGAAAGACACCTCGCCCCCACACCAGTGAGGTTCTTCCTGCCAGCCATCAGAACCCCAGTTTAGGAAGCACGCATGAGAAGTCTGGAATGACGTCGCCATGAAGAAGGCCCTCTGTACCAAGTGGCTACTTATCTAGCCGCCTTGGACCAACTCTTTGATGAGCAAGCCAACCTTTTGAGGGAGCAGACCCATCGAGCCGAGCAAGCAGAGCTCGCAGTAAGACTGCAGCAGATCCGAGCAGCCCAAGCTGAGGCAAGAGCCGCAGCCGCGATCAGCAGCGAAGCAGTCACCCAAGAGAGCCTCAGGCAGGCCCGAGACCAGCGTATGCAAGAATGGACCCGAAGTGGAACACCAGTCCCGGCAATTGGAGAAGACCATGTTTTACTCGGGACACCCGTCATAGGATGGGGACCACTCTTTGGAAATTCACAAGCCCCATCAGAGAACCCTGAAAGTTCTGCTACCGCCGTTGAAAGAGATGGTGCTGCACAACCCTTGGCAAATGGAAATCCAGAGAACAGCGAGCAAGGATTACTCACTCTCCCCGCCCCGGAAGAAGGCACGCCCCGCGAGTAAAATAACTGAAGCCGCCCTAGTGATGTACCCCCCCAGCCTCTTTTGCTTAAGTCGTGCCCTTAGGCATGACCCCGGATGAGTAGTACGAGATCTGGTTTTACCCCCAAGCTGTACCCCCTTGCAGTAATGAAAGTGTTTGTGCTTGTTGTTTGTGATGTTGTGTGCTGGTTTGTTGTGTGCTGTTTGTTTGTGTGACTACCGGCAGGAGGTAGATTCTGCCTTATATACGAATTAAACAACTTAAACATCACGTAATCGTAACCCCAATTTACCCAATCAATAGGTGGCTCCCCGGAACGTCACGAGGGCCTCCCGTAGCCGGAACCCCGCAGCCGCTGGTGCCGGAGCACAGCCTGTTGGACAAGATCTTCCTCAGGGAGAACAGGAAGTAAGCCAGAACCGAGGAGAAAATCAAGGAGGAGAGCAACTACCACCACCCCCACCCCTCGGAGACCTGGCACAGATAATCCACAACCAGACCCTTATACTGGAAACACTGGCCAATGCCCTCGTTAACCGGCAACCACGAGGGCAGAACATGAATGACAAGCTGACAGCTTTTCTGAGGACCAAGCCGCCCACCTTTGCCGGATCCTGCAACCCTTTGGATGCGGATGACTGGTTACGAGTAATCCAGGGGAAACTCGAACCGTTTGAATGCCAGGACCGAGACAAAGTCCTTCTGGCAGCCCACCAACTCACCGGAACCGCATTAGCCTGGTGGGAGAATTATTGTGCCGCAGCCGAGGATGCCTCTACCATCACTTGGGAGGAATTCGTGAGGGAGTTCCGCCGCTATCACATCCCTTCGGCCACCATGAAGCGCAAGGCGGATGAGTTCCGCGCACTGCAGCAAGGAAGCATGATGGTGGAAGAGTACACCCACCGGTTCATGGAGTTGGCCCGATATGCACCGGAGGAAGTGAACGACGATGACAAGAAACAAGACATGTTCAAGAAGGGACTAAACCCAGAACTCCGGACCTTGCTTACCCCTCAGATCTATCCTGACTTCAATACCCTGATGAACAAGGCTATCCTTACTGAAAGGGCCAAAACCGAAGAGAGGAAGGATAACAAACGCAAATTCCTAAAAAGTAAGGCCCGACAACAGGACCGTTTCCAAAAGCCGAGGAACTTCGGCTACACTGCACCAATATCTCAGGCCCCAATGCAGTATAGGACTCAGTCTCAAGTGACAGGACCACGGGCCCGTAACACACAGCCCAGGAGCCAGAGTACCATGAGGGCCCCGCAGAGCAATGCAAGCCTGGTCGCCTCTGACAACAACAATGTTAAGGCCTGTTTTAACTGCCGTGAGACAGGGCATTTCATCGCCAATTGCCCTTATGCCAAGAATAAGCCGGCTACATCAGCCTTCTCCAACACGGTGAATGGACCTAGACCAGCCCTGACCGGTGCCAACCGAGTACCCATCCGTAACAACGACAACAACCAGCAGATGAAGCAGCCCCAGCAATCATTTGGACGAGCCCGCGTCAATCACATCGACGCGCAGGAGGCTCAAGGAGCTTAGGGCGTAGTGCTCGGTGAGTACCTAGTCAGCTCAGCTCTTGCAACAGTACTATTTGATTCTGGAGCATCGCACTCGTTCATATCTTCAAGTTTTGTGGAACAACATAAAATACATACAGTACTACTAAAGACACCCCTAGTGACCCGGACGCCTGGAGGCGACATCAAATGTCAACTAGGTTGTCTACGGGTAAGGATCAATTTAAGTGGGGTAGAATTTCTAGCAGACTTGGTAGTACTTAAGTCTAGGGGGATAGACGTGATCCTTGGAATGGACTGGTTAAGCCGACACAATGGTCTCATAGGCTGTACTGACAAAGTGGTACACCTAACAAACCCAGAAGGAGTACGAGTAACCTGCCATACCCAGGAAAGTGGGCTTAACCCAATGGTGTTTAGCATGGAAGCCAAGTCCTTAGAGGAAGTTCTGGTAGTAAACGAATACCCGGAGATCTTCTCCGAAGAACTTCCCGGTATGCCACCGGACAGGGATATAGAGTTCGTTATCGATCTTATCCCTGGAACCTCCCCTGTAGCCAAGAGACCCTATAGGATGGCAGCCTCTGAGTTGACGGAATTAAAGAAGCAACTAGAAGAACCGCAACGAATTGGCTTCATCAGACCAAGCTCGTCGCCCTGGGGAGCCCCCGTTCTGTTTGTCAAGAAGAAAGATGGGAGTATGAGGTTGTGTGTAGATTACCGGGCACTGAATGAGGTTACCATTAAGAATAAGTACCCCCTCCCCAGGATTGATGACCTTTTCGATCAGCTAAAAGGAGCCAAGTACTTTTCCAAGATCGATCTAAGGTCAGGATATTTTCAGCTCAAGATTAGAGAAAGTGACATCCCTAAGACAGCTTTTGTCACCCGTTACGGGCAGTTTGAGTTCACCGTAATGTCCTTCGGACTAACCAATGCCCCTACCTATTTTATGAACCTCATGAATAAAGTATTTATGGACGAGTTGGATAAGTTTGTCGTAATCTTTATCGATGACATACTTATCTACTCCAAGAGTATTCAGGAACATGAGCAACATCTGCGGGTAGTATTGGAGAAGTTGAGAATACATAGGCTATATGCCAAGTTTAGCAAGTGTGAATTCTGGCTGGAGAGAGTAGCTTTCCTTGGTCACATTTTGACCGTGGAAGGCGTAGCAATGGACCCAGAGAAGGTCGAAGCAGTTTCCAACTGGCAGCGACCGACTAATGTTAGTGAAATCAGAAGTTTTCTTGGATTAGCTGGATACTATCAGAGATTTATTGAGGAATTCTCCAAGATAGCCCGACCCATGACGGAACTTCTTAAGAAGGAGAAGAAGTTTGCCTGGACAGAATCTTGTGAAAGAAGTTTTCAAGAATTAAAGCAAAGGTTGACAACCGCCCCAGTGCTGACCCTGCCGGACATTCATCAGGATTTTGTCATTTATTGTGACGCTTCCCGCCAAGGATTAGGGTGTGTGCTAATGCAAGACGGGAAAGTCGTTGCATATGCTTCCCGCCAACTCAGGACTCATGAGCAGAACTATCCAACCCATGATTTGGAATTTGCAGCCGTAGTGCATACCCTTAAGATTTGGAGACATTACTTGATTGGAAATAAGTGTGAGATTTACACCGACCATAAGAGTCTGAAGTATATCTTCACCCAGCCGGATTTGAACTTAAGGCAAAGAAGATGGTCGGAGTTGGTTAAGGACTACAACTTGGAAATCCATTATCACCCCGGAAAAGCGAATGTGGTAGCCGATGCCTTAAGCCGGAAATCCTACGGACCCAAAGATGACCATCTGCGCGAGGAAATGGCACGATTAAATGTGCACATTGTTCCTCGAGGTTCCAGCCATGTGCTGAACATCCAATCAACACTGGAGGATAGAATTAGAGAGGCTCAAAGCTCGGATTAGGAGTTAATAAAGATCTGCAAACAAACTGGAGAAAACAAAGCACCAGATTTCAGAGTGGACGATAAGGGAACGTTATGGTACAAGGATAGGATTTGTGTACCCCAGAATGGAGACTTCTGGTGGATAATCATGGACGAAGCCCATAACTCGGCCTACTCCATCCACCCAGGATCCACCAAAATATATATGGACATAAGGAAAAAATATTGGTGGAATGGAATGAAGGCGGATATTGCTGATTGGTGCGCTCGTACCTGTGTGGTTGGGCAAGGAAGGGAGATATCCATCTTGTCACCCCTAAGGACCGAGTTGATGTGTCATCTCACCTAGCTTCCTGTCGTGCAAACCACTTGACCGTTGTATGGGCAACGGCTTAGCATAAACCCCACTGGTTAGTCTGATAGCCATCAGGAGAGCTGAGAGCAACGGGTGATCAAGGAGAAGGGATAAACCCTGTGTGACTTATGCCCCGGTTAAACCTCGGAGATAGGTCGAATGACCCCTTGATGGATCCCGTGGTGGCTAGTCAGGTCTAGCTAAGGTGGGTAATGGCTTTGTTGGGATCTGCACCGACACTAAGGTGATCGTGCTGTGGTACCCCACCTGTGGGTAAAGTTGCACACCTCTGCAGAGTTAAAATCTATTCGAATAGGCGTGCCCACGGTATTGGGCAAGTTATGATGTGGTCACATAACTAGTGTTTCTCTCTGGGAATGGTTGGACTGGTGTGGGTTGTTCGGAAAGTGTCCGGCAGTTGTGCCATGTGCTACGGCGGACGGGGAGTCCGGTAGCAGCTTAAAACTTGGATGCTGTGTGGATCAACATCATGTGCTCCTTGGTATTAGAAAACTTGTTTTTTTTAAAACGAACCTTTGCATACAACTGAGTTTTCCGCAAATGAACCATAACTTATTCCTTGGATTGTCCTGTGCATTGATTTCTGTTATACCCCCCGTCCGTGGGTGTGATTGGATTTGCTGAGTACGTTTGTACTCACCCCATCCTTACTTTTACAGCAGAAGATCCAGACTACCTTCCTGAAGACGTCGAGTAGGGTTTCGTCCTGCACCCAGTCTTGCCAGTGGTTAGGGCCACCGCTGGAGTTCGGCATGGCACAAGACTCTGATGACCCTCTTTTCGTAGCTAGTGTAGTAGTGTGGGTTTTAGTTGTGATCCTCGCGATAGTGGCGCTTCACTGCCCATTACCGCGTAGAGTTGTACGGTGATATACCATCCGATGTAATAAAAGTGTTATCAACCTTCTGGGACTGATAAAGCATCACTTTTAAGTCTTCCCTGATGGGGGGACGCTTCACTCTCTCACTTATACTTGGCTATGGCTTTCTTTTCCTACTCTACCCTTTCCAAGTGTTCCAGCTACCCTTCTTAAAGAAAAGAAAAGAAAAAGTCGGAGAAGGAGAGGACATGTATGCCGAAAACTGGCAAAATTTCGTACGAAGCTTTTGGAATTTTTGCTAAAATATGGAAATCTGAACAAATTTCATTCATAAAAATTGCGGAATTAACGGTATGGACATTCACACGTCCTGACCAGTAAGACCAAAATTCGTCAGTTAATCACAATAGCAATCCTGAGGTTTTGGTGCATGATATGAGTCTGTTTGGAAGGGTTTATTCTAATTTCAGTTTTACCTGTTTTTCACAAATCGAGATAGTATATCTCAAGTCATTTGAAAACTCAACTGAAATGAACTAAAAGATAGGTGAAACTAGCTTTTTTTCACCGGCTTTTAAAGGTTTGTCATAATTATTATTGGTCTCTATTTACCTCTTGATGACAAAATTCACTCTTGTTCGGTTGCAACTAATTGCATAACCAAAGCAATCAGGGGTTTTAATTTTCTAAATGAAGGTTTCATCTCCAATTTACTCCAGAATAGCCTTTCAATTTGCAATTTCGAAAAGATAATTACTGGGATTTTGGTCGCCGAGATCGAATTCGAGGTGCAAGGTGACCAATCCGCTCATGTCTATTGCCAACTCGTGGAGTCTTTGTTGTCGCCTTTTGTCGGTGTAAGAAGCCAGAAGCGGCGTGCCTTCTTCGCCTGCCAACAACAAGAAGAGGGGCGGCGCCGGCCGGCGTCACATCGATGGTCGCAGTCGTCGCCCATGCCATGCATCTGGAAAAAGCGACATGCTGACCTTGTATTGGGCCCTTCGGAGAAGTCGCTAATTATTCTACTTCAGGTGGCTAGCTAGAAGATCCTGCTGCGGCGCCGGCTTTCCTTTCTTTTTTTTTCTACTCGATCTTCCTCCTATATCCTACTCGATCGTCAGCTTCATGCTTCTTTGGAATAGGCACGTTAGTATCAAAGATATCTAGCAGGCTGATCTTAGATTATCGAGAAAATATTGTAAACACTCTTACATATATCACTATAATTTCAGTTTCCACTACTAGTATCTTTGAAAAAAGACCATGGCGACGATGTATGTTTGGATGGTTACTTATTTTTTAAATATAGATTTTGTATAATTGTATGATAACTGCCTATCTTACTATTACTAATTGGAGAACTTTTTTAGGCCTCCACGTGAAGCCACCTAGGGTCCTAGGTGGACACTCTAAAAAATAGAGAAATCTTAAAAATTCTCAAAAAATTAGAAATAGCTCGCCATCAATCCGACAACTCTAATCATAATAATCATTGGATTTGTTATCTTTCCTAATAAATTACCCACCTATGCCACTATGGAAATAGACTAAAGTAACCCTCTAAACATGTATCTAAATTACCAACCTCTACCATTATAAAAAAAATATAAAGTAACCCCTGAATCTTCGTGTAAATTACCCACCTATGAATTATAAAAATAATGCAAATAACTCCCTAAATTTGCATGCAAATTATTCAATTATATTATTATTAAAAATTAAAGTAACAGCTAAATCCGAATCTAAATTATATAATTATAATAAAATATTAAAGTACATCAATATAAAATTTTAAATTATTATTTCTATCATTATTAATATATTATTTATATTATTATTGATATAAACATATTACCCACGATACGTGTCACCATGTATTCATGTACGATGGAAGAGATAAGAATACCAATTTATAAATAAATGGTTCAATTAAATATATATCAAACACACATGGACCTGTAATGCAAAATGAAATCTATTGCAACTAGATATTGATAAATATGTATTTTAGAGTTAAAATATTTAATAGATGAAAGAGGGCATGAGATAGATAATTATAATTATTATTAGCTATAAGTTTTATTTTTATATTAATTCTAATTAGCCTATTCGGGAGCACGAGTTGATAGGCTAGTATATTCAGTTTCTGTCAGACCCGGGGCCACCGGGCTGGGCACGTTACGTAGTCTAAGAGATTAAGCCCTTCTTATCTCTTATTCATTCTGTTTATCTCTTGTTTATCCCGTTTAAATAGGAGATAGAGCTAACCAACACGGAGAGGACCTACTTGAGATATGCTCTGGTATGATCCCTCGACGGGGGGTTGGTTAGCATCTTTGTAACTCTGACCTCTCGGATATATAAGGGAGGTCAGGGACCCCCTCAAAGCAGAAGACCATTAGGTCATTCTACACCAAAGGGAATTAAAACCACCATACAGGACGTAGGGTGTTACGCTCTGTGCGGCCCGAACCTGTCTAAAGCCTTGTGTTTCTTGCACCTTCGAGTTCCTGATCTCGGCATCTCCTCACCCAAAACTTACCACCTTGGGTATATCCCTCGGTGGGTAGCCGGTTAAACACCGATAGCTGGCGCGCCAGGTAGGGGTGCGCGTCGAAGATCCACCGACGAGCTCGATGGCATCTTTTAACCTCATCAAGTCAGTTCCCTCCCAGGGCACGACATTCGTTTTTGGCTCGTGGGTTTGCATCGCAGATGGTGCGGGTAACTTTTGGCGATTCCTTGTCGACATGACGCCAAAAACCTTCGCTGCGGATCCCCGCAACGGCCTCGACAAGTTCATCGATGAACTCGACAACTTGCCGCTCCATACTTCTGCAGCACATGTCGAGGTGAAATCTGCTCCAAGTTCGACTTCTTCTGGTGTTGCGATAACTTTCCCTGGTTCGGACTTGTTCCAATCTAGGGATCCGCATGGCCGATCTCAACACGGCTGATGCAAACCGGCCACTGATCTTCAGGAGGCCAACGAATCTGGATCCCTCTCCATGTTAGAGAAGGATCTGGACTTGCTGCTCCAGGATGGAAATCCTGAAGCCACCGCGTGTCAAGGGGCTTCGGGTTGTTCTGGTCCCGGTGACTTGGTGATCACTTCCTTGCCGAAAGGGCGCATTGTGCATTGGAGGGGCATGATGCACTCCAGTCTACTCGAGGCAGAGGGTTGGCTTGTGGCTCACCTCGAGCCATTGCCCTTCCAAGAGGGCAGGCCATTGGCCACCGCGGCGAAGGGGTCGACTGAACTAGTCGACGAAAGCTCTCATGACCTTTCCTCCCGCCAGGTGCTAATGGCCGAAGAGGGCGAGGACGGTGGGGACTTTCCCATTGACAACTTTGAAGTGATCTCCGAAGATGAGATCACGGCCAATGTCGGTGACGAGAACGACGCCGATCGTGAGGCGCGGAGGGCCAGGAACAGGGCCCGCACAATCCGGCGGAGGAGGGCCAATGAGCGCAGGCGATCTATGCATCGCGAGCTTGACCCTGAGTTCGCCGCCGTCAGCGAATGGGGTTTCCGGACTCCGGTGGCCAACATCGCCAGGGTGACGGCCATCCTCGAGCGCAGCCACGATCCAGAGGTACGTCAAGCACTCCTCTATGCGCAGAGGGCTTAGATCCAGTTGGATCAATACAACCCGGCGCCTACCATCAGGGAGGAGCGCGTGGGCGAGAGTCGAAGTCAGGCTCACAGCCGAACGGCTGGCGGCCGTCCTCGACACCAGATCAGCAACGACAATGCGCGTGGGAGCCAGGCCCCTGGCGGGAGGCAACAGCCACTGCAAGGGGGTCACCCGCGACAGGTCAATCTTCGACCTCCTTCGGGGGACCTGCGCCAGCACATCAATGAGGGTCGCGATGCGCGGACCGTGATCTCCTCCAGGTGCAAGACCCGCGAAGAAGTCAAAGCTGAAGGTACTGACTGTAGCGATCGATTTCCTGCTTTTTCTGTTCGTTTCAGCAGCTACAAGTATCTAGAGGGCTTCAAGCCGATCGGCATCACCAAGTACGACGGCAAGCAAGCTCCTCAGCAGTGGCTCCGTTGCTACTCCACGGCCATTGAGGTCGCAGGGGGTTCAAACATCACCAAAGTCGTCTACTTCCCGATGGCTTTGGACCCTGCACCGCTCACTTGGCTGGAGAGCCTCGGCAGCAACTCCATCGACTCCTGCGAAAGACTTAAGAAGGTCTTCATCGACAATTTCCAGGGAGCGATTACCCGTGCAGGTACTCGACACGATCTGGCCTAGTGCAAGCAAGAACGTAGCGAGCTTCTGCGGTCCTACACATGTCGCTTCTTCGACGTTCGCGCCACCATCGCGAACATCTCGGAGGAGGACATCATCAACTGCTTCTACAACGGCATCACCGACCCGGGCATTTACAGGGATTTCGGGCGGAACAGGCCGAAAACTGTTGCGGGCCTTCATGATATGATGCACGATTGGTTCGAGTAGGAGGAGAAGATGCGGGAGCAGTTCCCGCGGCATCAAGACAGCAATCTGCGGTGCCCAAACGACAACCGCAGCGACAAAGGCCAGCGGGACTTTTCGGGGCCAACCCGGAAACGAAAGCCAGATGAGGTCATCACGGCTATCGATCGTCCTTCGCGGGGCAAGAAATCGACAACGCAGGAGGAGTTCGAGAAGCTCCTGCAGAAGAAGTGCCCGTGGCACCCGGGCGCCAGCCACGCCGCCATCGACTGCTACCACCTTCGGAGGACGTTCAGTAACTCCGGAGGCGGAAAGAAGAACAAGAAGCCTGCTGACAAAGAACCCAAGGATGATGATCAAGAGGATCATGGGTGCAACCTGAAGTTTCAAGACGCGTCAAAGGTTGTCAACGTCATCTTCGGGGGAGACGAGGATTTTTATTCCAGGCGGGATCAGAAGCTGCTCCTCCGGGAGATTTGTCCATCGAGCTGGCGGTACCACGACCACTCCGTTGGTCGGAGGTCCCCATCTCGTTCTCTCGTGGTGACCAGTGGACGAGCTTTTCTGAGCCCGGCAAGTTCCCCTTGGTCCTGGATCCTGTGGTGGCGGAGGTCAAGCTTACCAAGGTCCTGATTGATGGCGGGAGTGGGCTCAATCTTATCTTCGTCAGCACTTTGAAGAAAATGGGCCTGGATTTCAAGGATATGCTGGTTCCCAGCAAGTCCCCCTTTTACGGCATTGTTCCAGGTAATGCGGCGCACCCGCTTGGTACGGTGGTCCTCCCAGTCACCTTCGGCACGCGGGAGAATTATCGCACTGAGTTCATCAAATTCGAAGTGGCTACTTTTGACTCCTCTTGCCATGCAATACTGGGTCATCCGGCGCTTGCCAAGTTCATGGCAGTGCCACATTATGTCTATCTGCTTCTTAAGATGCCAGGACTCGGTGGAGTGCTCACCCTCCGCGGCGACTTGAAGAAGTCGTATGACTGCAATCAGGAGGCGATCCAATACGCTTCGACTGCTCGCATGCCAGATGCTTCGGGAGAAGTACTCGCGGCCGCGTAGCAGCTCTCCCAGATCGGGCTGGAGATTCCTTCCAAGAGGGCCAACAAGTCGAGCATCCAGTCGACTGATGATGTGGCCCTCAAGACGATCCAGCTCCAGGAGGGAGATTCATCTAAGACCGCCGTCATCGGTGCGGGCTTGGGTGACAAATAGGAACTCACGCTCGTCAGCTTCCTTCGGGCTAACCGAGATATATTCGCATGGAAACCTGCAGATATGCCAGGGGTGCCCAGGGAGTTGATCGAGCACGCTTTGAATGTACACCCGAAGGCTACGCCTAAGAAGCAACGCCTGCGGAGGTTTGCCCACGACAAGCTTGAGGCCATTAAACGGGAGATCGCTAAATTTCTCGCGGCTGGATACATTAAATAAGTAATCCATCCAGATGGCTAGCGAATCCCGTTCTTGTAAAGAAAAAGAACAATGAATGGAGAATGTGTGTCCACTACACTGATCTCAACAAGCATTGCCCAAAAGATCATTTTGGGCTGCCGCGCATTGACCAAGTTGTCGATTCGACGGCTGGCTGTGTCCTTCTTTGTTTTCTTAATTGTTACTCAGGGTATCATCAGATCGCGCTCAAGGAGGAGGACCAAATCAAGACTGCTTTCATCACCCCGTACGGGACTTACGCCTACAAAATAATGTCCTTCGGGTTGAAAAATGCAGGAGCAACATACCAGCATGCGATCCAGATGTGTTTCGCGGATCAGCTGCACCAGAATGTTGAGGCCTATGTGGATGACGTGGTCATCAAGACCAGGGATTCCGATAACTTGATCGCAGATTTGTAAGAAACATTTAGCAGTCTGCGCAGATTTCGGTGGAAACTCAATCCCACCAAGTGCGTCTTTGGAGTACCTTCAAGGAAATTGCTCGGGTTCATCGTCAGCAATCGGGGCATTGAAGCCAACCCTGTAAAGATCACGGCCATCACTGATATGGAGGCTCCGGCCATGATCAAGGATGTGCAAAAGTTAACAGGTTGTATGGCGGCTCTGAAGAGGTTCATCTCCCGGCTCGGGGAGAGAGGACTACCTTTTTTCAAGCTCCTGAAACGCCAAGATAAGTTCCAATGGACGGAGGAGGCTGAGCGGGCCTTGCAGGATCTGAAACACCATCTGCAGTCACCTCCAATCCTTACAGCACCGTTGCCAGGGGAGGATCTACTACTCTACATCGCGACAACAACTCATGTTGTCAACAGTGCTATTGTAGTTGAGCGAGGCGAAGAAGGCCATGCGTTTGGAGTGCAGAGGCCTGTCTACTTCGTCAGCGAAGTCCTCTCCGAATCCAAGGTACGGTATCCTGCTGTTCAAAAGCTCTTGTATGCAATCTTAATCACATCAAGAAAGCTACGCCATTACTTTGACGAGTACAAGATCACTGTGATTACGGACTTTCCGCTGGCGGATATTCTTCATAATCAAGATGCCACGGGTCGCATATCCAAGTGGGCAGTGGAACTGGGGGCTTTGTCAATTGACTTCAAGCCACGCACTGCAATCAAGTCATAGGCTCTAGTCGACTTCATGGCTGAATGGAGGGAGAATCAAGCCCCAACCCCAGTGGACAAGCCAGAGCACTGGACCATGTATTTCGATGGGTCTCTCAAGCTCGACGGTGGCGGCGCTGGGGTTCTGCTTATTTCTCCACGAGGTGAGCAGTTGAAATACGTCCTTCAGATCCTGTGGGCGGTATCCAACAATGAAGCCGAGTATGAAGCTTTGCTTCACGGGCTTCGTTTGGCGATATCACTAGGGATCAAGCGACTACTTGTATATGGCGACTCTCTTCTTGTCGTCCAACTGGTCAACAAGGAATGGGACTGCAATAAGGAGACAATGAAGGCTTGTGTACAGAAAGTGCGCAAATTGGAAAGCAAATTCTCCGGCCTGGAGATTCACCATGTATTGCGGGAGCACAATGTTGGCGCGGACGCCCTGTCCAAACTGGGGTCCACGCGTGCCCAGGTCCCGTCGGGAGTCTTCATCCAGGAGCTCAAACATCCATCCATCAAGTCTTCTCCGCAGGTAGCCATCGACGTGGGTCCCCAACAACCCGATCGAGAGGTTATGGTGCTGGAAGAGGACTGGCGAGGGGCTTTTATCGACTTCATTCGAGATCAACGACTACCAGTGGGAATCGACGCCACGAGTGCAGAAGCAGCTCGCATCTTGCGAAGAAGCAAGGGTTTCATCCTGGTCGACGGCAAGCTCTACCGGCGAGGCGCTCGGTCAGGAGTTCTCATGAAGTGCGTCACAAAGGACGATGGTTACGACATACTGCGGGAGATCCACGACGGCGTCTGCGGCAACCATGCGGCTTCAAGAACGCTGGTGGGGAAAGCCTACAGAGCCGGTTTCTGGTGGCCCACCGCAGTGACCGACGCGGAGGATCTCGTGCGCAGGTGCCAAAATTGTCAATTCTTCGGCAAACAGACGCATGTTCCAGCTCACAGCCTCATCACCATACCGCCATCCTGGCCTTTTGCTTGTTGGAGTCTTGACATGATCGGGCCCTTCACGACAGCGCCAGGCAGTTTTACCTATGTTCTGGTGGCTATCGACAAGTTTACTAAGTGGATCGAGTACAAGCCGATAGCCAAGCTCACGCCAGATCGGGTCGTCGACTTCATCTCGGATATTTTGCATTGTTTCGGCTTCCCCAACTCCATCATCACGGACTTGGGGTCAAACTTCACGGCGAACCAGTTCTGGGAGTTCTGCGAGAATGCTTGCATCGAAGTTAAATATGTCTCGGTTGCACACCCAAGGGCCAACGGACAAGTCGAAAGGGCGAACGGCTTGATTATCGACGGCCTCAAGAAGAGACTTTATGATGCAAATAGCAAGAAGGGAGGCAAATGGGTGCATGAGCTGCCACATGTCGTCTGGGGGCTTCGGACTCAGCCGTCCAAAGCCACAGGACAAACACCTTTCTTCCTCGTATATGGATCTGAAGCTATTCTACCAGCCGATATCATGTGGAAGTCTCCAAGGGTCGAAATGTACAATGAAGGCGAGGCGGACAGGGCGCGGCAGTTAGAGCTCGATTCTGTGGAAGAAGCTCGCTGCACCGCTCTTGTTCAGTCAGCTCGGTACCTGCAGGGGATCTGGCGATATCATGATCGCAACGTCAGGGAGCGGTCATTCAGTGTTGGTGATTTGGTCTTGCGTCGTATTCAGGACGAATCTGGCCTACACAAGCTCAATTCAAGGTGGGAGGGCCCGTTCGTCGTCAAGCAGGTTACAAGGCCCGGGTCTTATCGACTACAGTATCCGAAGGGTCAGGATGTCCCGAACTCCTGGAACATTCAGAACCTGCGCAAGTTCTACCCTTAAGACGAGGCCCTGTGATCGCTAAATCCCCGGGGGCTCAGAAGATCTTTTCTCCCCGTGTCAACTTGGAGGCTATGAGCTACATGACTCATTTTGTACCTGCCTTCTTACTTACACGATGGCCAGGGTCACGTGCAAACACATATGTACATAAATCGACTTCTTGTCGTGAATGATGCGGGGGCTATGGCCACGATCATCTCCCTTCGACTCCCGTTCCTGACGGAACCCCAGGCTCCGGCTAACTCCTCTGCACATCGAGTTTCGCCGCAACCTCGGATGGTCGCACGCGACAGCAGTCGCATTTTTTCCAACGCAGTCGATCCGCTCGACTAGCTTAACAGCAGCACGCTGGAAAGGCTCGCATAAAGAGCTACCTCGACTACATCCTGAGTGGCTGCACTCAGAACAGTCTTGTCTCTGCCAAAAGAATGGCAAGCTCGTGGCACCGCCCGCACCTGCTCCTTGCAAGCTTGATCCGTCCGTCCGGGCCTTACCTAGCTTACGGAGCACGCTCGCAGCAGGAGCTACTTTCGACTACACTCCGAGTCGCTGCACTCGGGGGAGTCCCCTTTTTGCCCTATGCACGGCAACCCCGCGACGAAGCTCGCGTTCTTTCCTAACAAGTTTAGACCCGCTCGATCGAGTCGTGGCTAATCCGTTCGACAAGTATTAGCCACCCTTCGGGTCGTTGCACCCAGGGAAGCGTCTACTACTTGAGCCTTGTAAGCCTGGATCGCAATTCAGCTAAGGCACGCAAACAAGTAGAGATATCGAGTGAAGTATTTACATAAGAGAATGATTACTTGTTTCTCATACCCTAATCCTGCAGTACACTGTGTACAATTTGTTCTGCTACAGGTTGGGCCTCTTGCAGGTACTCCTCGAATCGCTCATCCGTGCAGTCCGCCGCCATCCTGTGACAGTTCTAGTCCTTGTAAATTAGGCACATTGTTTGTTAGTGTGAAGTATGTGCTTGTTAGTATAAAGCTTATGTGTGTTTAAGTAAAGCTTTTAAAAATTTAAATGCACATAAAAGGGTATTTTTTTATAATTACAGGAAACCTAGGGTTGTTTTTGCAAAATATTTTTGGATGGGAGGTAATTTCAAAATAAGGATGTTTATATAATTTATGAAAATACAAGTCCTTTTATGTAAATTAGTTGAAGTAGAAAAGTAATATCTAAAATTACCAAGGATCAAAGTGAAAAAAAGGTAAAAGTAATCATTACCAGCCTTAAATACTTGCAAATAAGCCCAAAAGTTCATAAGATTTATACCATTAGGACAAAACTTATGTAATTTTTAAGTTGAGAGCAAAATGGTAAAATAACACAGTGTGCTTTAGGTTTCTGAACTCGAGCCCTAAAACAAAGTTATAGGTTTTGAAAAGTTCTACAACTTCTATTTTGACCATTTCTTCATTTGAGCTTTGGATCAATGGGAAATTTCTGTTTATAATGCAGTCCCTGAGGTTTTTGCTTTTTCCAACGAAGCCCCTCGGACCCCCTCCTCTCTTCTTCCTCCTCTGGCACCTCCTCTACTTCGCCCACTGCTCCTCTGCCGTCGGTGTCAGCGCCGCTTCCTCAGCCATGTGCTGAGCCTCGGCCGCTCCCCGGCGCCACCTCCAGCTTCTAGCCACTCCACGTGTCGCTCCTTAGCCCAGCTACCGCCCTAGCTCTTCTTGCTGGCCCCCTCGCCGAGTACCACGTTGCCTGTGATGCTGCTAGTGCCGCCCGGTCTCGTCGGCACTTCTGTTCGCCGCCCATCGCATCAACGCAGCCACCCAGGGCCGCGGCATTGCGCCCTTTCCACTCTCCTCTATCTCTACAACCTATAAAAGGCCGGTTCTAGCTCACGGTCGCACTACCAGAAACCACCGTTGTCCTCCATTATTGCTGCTCAACCATCACACGCCGAGCTCGCCCCTCCGGCCTCTCTTCCCTTGAGCTGACCCCCAAAATCGCTTGCCCCTAGCCCCTTGAAGCTCCTCCCCCTGTTCCCCACCAACCCCACTCGCCGGAGCTCGCCGGAGCACCACTGCAACCATTAGCAAGTTACTGTCACCGTCGTCGGCCCTCCTCCAGCCACCCCGGCGTCAACCGAGCCCATCCAAAGGTAGCCCTCGTGTCCCTCATGCTCCCCCACCTATCCCTCGCCTCCGGGAAGCACCCCATCGTAGGAATCGAACTCCCTGAGCTCTCTCTATTCCAAAAATCGCGACCAGGGATCCCATACAACAATAGGAATAGTTCCAGGGACCTATCTGCACAGACCCTGACTCAGATGAACAGTATCGCGCTGGACCTTTTTGAAATCTTTGGCTGAAACTTTGAAAAATCGTAGTAAATCATAGAAAAATCAGAAAAATGCCAAACCAATTTTATTGGAATCCTTAAGTAAAATTCGACTACTTTTATTTAGGAAGTTTGAGCTGTAGGTGTATATTTTCTGATGTAGATTAAATATTAGGAAATGAGTGTTTTATTTGTATCTCATGTTATATGCATGTGTTGTGGCTGAATTTTGGAACCTAGGTTGTATGTTCCATGAGTAGCTTTGTGTAAAAATTTCGAGTACTTTATTGTTCTTTTACTTAGGATTCGAGTACTTTTTGTTGTATATTGATAGAGAGTTCATAATTTAATTCTAGCTGCATTCCTTCATGATTAATGCTGAAAATTTTACCTTAGTTTTGCTTCAACATGTTTAGTTCACTGTAAAAATTTCATGCCCAGAAACTATGTGCATGTTTGTAAATCTATTTTTGTTCAGTTTGTCTTGTTGAGGCTAAAATAAATACTTTAGATTGGCAATAAATACTGGTAAATTGTTTTTACACTCCTTATCAGTGTGTTATCATGCAAGTTAATCTGTGCTACCGGATCCTTGCTGCATGTCAAGTTGTTGCATTTATTTGGTTCCTAGATATACTTTGCTTTTTGAGTGTTACTAAGAGGTGCTTTCCTACCTATTAATTTCAGTAGCTAATTCTTGTTTCTGAGTAAGTCATGTTACCCTTGTTGGATAATTATAACATGAGTTATGGTTACAACAAGTGTCTCTGTGCGGCTGCTCAGATTCTGAGCATGTGCTTTAAAGTTGATTGCTTAAGCATGGTATTGTTTGTATGCTTGTTAAAACTAGCTCGTAACCCCAATACAACTTAGCTAACATACCTGAGACCTTGTGACACTTGTGTCATGATGTGGGACTTGGAATAATTTATGAACCACTTAAAGCTATATTTAGTCATGTATGCTTGTTGTTGCAATATGTTTCTTGTGCCACTTGTTTGAATCTTAATTAGACTTGTTGTGCAACTCTAAAACATATGAGATGTCTAATCTAAAAGTGAAACATTTGATTTATATTTAACCAGCTGGTTGTATGACGCTAAACTTGATTAGCTCTTAGCTCTTGGTAGCCAAAGTCCTTGCAATAGATTGACTGAAGTTAATTTGTGCACCATGCCTGATGTATTTGCTGCCCTTGTGGCAGACTATTGCGATGTTTGGTTAACCTCCTCTGTCAGCACACTTATGTCAGTCGATTTATCGACTGAGATGTTGGCCACACACCCCTTTAGCTATATACCCATAGGACACACACCTATCGGCCACATACCCTCAACCACACTACAATCGGGTGCACATCTGTAAAACATATCCTCCTCAGCACCAGCCCATCGGCCACATTCTCTTTAGTCTAGTTCCATATTTGTAGTCTCATCAGCTTAAGTTCGATGTTAATGTCCTATTCCACCTGGTTCTTGTAACGGATCCAGTTTAGATGGCCCCATCGGCTAGATGTCACTCAATTGTTGTACTGACGTAATCAAATCGATGCAACCACACCTAGTTACCTAGGATAACACTTAAGCACATCTCAGTTAAGCACCGTTAGTGCGGAGTAGGACAATCAGCTACACGGCTGATATTGCCTAGTAGATATAGAAGAACATTAAGGATGGAAACCAGCTACACAGCCGACCCACCAATCGACTGAACACGCCGAGGCCAAACCGTACGAATACATAGTTCGACTAGTCTACCAATACACTGATCGGCTACATTGTGCCGATTCACAAATCTAGTACATACGCACATATCAGCTCGGCTGATGTTCACACTCTCGACTAGTTTACCAATACGCAATCAAATAGTTGCATGCTACACGAGTCGAGTAGTTGTTACACAATCGGCGACTTCCAATATTGAATAGTTGCATACACTGATCGACTAGCGTGCCGATGTTCACAGATCGACTAGTTTGCTAAAAACACAAATCGACTAAGCCGATGCACGCCGGGATCAGCTAGACATCCGGTTAGATGACATATTGGCTGCCCCTGCCGAAGCACACCACCGCAGATCGGCAAGTTACCACAGTAAGAGTCTTTGTTAAGCACGGCCGATACAGCTTTGGCCAATCGGCTAGCACCAATAGACATCCAATCGGATAGACCAAAAACATGTTGCTAATCCAATCGGGAAGATCCTTCCTTTTTCTGTCCTTGAAGTACTGTACCTTCAACGTTCCCCTCCATATCAGCCAGTTTGACCTCAGGTAAACCCCAAATCGGTTAATCCCCTTTGATCATACCCAGAGACCACTCCTGCTGATTTCTCTTTTAAACGGAAATCAGCCGATTTCCTAAAGCAAAGTAGACAGCTCCCTCCTTTGCTGATTCCATTGGCTGAACCCTGTTGTTTCCAATAGACTCTGTTGTAACCTTTAACAAATAGCCAATTTTAATCAGTTGTCCAACTAAAGCTCTACCCAAGTTAGTTTTTGATCTTTTTGATCGTTGTATGAGTAGTATGTTAAATGAGTGTTGGATTGCAACTTTATCGTAAGGTAAAATAGTTTCATGTGCACACTTTGAATGTAATGTTGCATTGCATGTAGATACGACTACTTTCGCAAGCGGTACCTACAAGATCTCCCAGGAGTCTGCAGAGGATGTTTCTAAAGACCAAAGGAACGTCACCAAGGGATTATCTGAAGCCCCGAACCAAAGTTCGGAAGATAATAATACTAACATCCCTGACTCCAGCCCCACCAGTAAAGGCAAGCCCCGGACATATCCCATTACTTTCTTTACACTGCAACCTATACGTATTTATCTATATTTATGCATTAAGTCTAGGAATTGTAATGAAACCCTAGATGCATATCTCTAGGAACCAATGTACTGAATATTAGAACCTGAGTCCGACTAGTGCTATGCTAATAGGACCGGTAGAAGTCGAGTGATTTCCTGTCACTCGCGCGATATAGGAATTGATTATCTTCATTCCTGCAATCACTATAAGGATGACGGACGGGGTTATGTGTAAAATTCATGGAAGAAAGTGATACCCCGTCTGTGTTGATGAATTTGGATAAGGTCGCAGCGTGTGGTAGTGGCAGTTAAGCGTTTGAAAGTACTAGCCACATGCCGCGAAATATGGTAAGCGGTAAGCCTAGTAACCAATTGGCCCGGCAAGTGGACTCGTCTCCCACCACTCGACTTTTATTTTATGTTTACATGCACCGATTGTGAGAATACGTTCTGCAGAGCAGACAGGAATACGGTCATGTAGTCGCGCTACAGACGTATGTCCTGCACATTGGATGTGCGTATGGTCCAGCAGTCGCTTGTGGTGGCATTGTTCCATGACCCGGAATGAAAGGCAAACGGTTGCTTCGGAACGACCTGTTGGTGTTCCAAGCGTGTGAGTTAGGTTTACCTTGCAAGGGTTGAAATTCGATTCAGAATCGTCCGCTTCTCACGAAGATTGAGACTGCTTAACTCTTTTGCCACATAGAGTAACAAGAGCAATGTTGTTCATAAGTAATGCTGATGTATACTTTAAAGACTCTACCTTGCTTGAGTAGTTATAGATGCTTACCTAGAATGGTTAAAAGAACTAGAACTTGAAAGCTAAAATATAAAATAAGGACCTACTCTTTGTTGCTTTTCAGCAAAAGCTAAACCTTGAACCTTTTGCAAAGCCTGCATGGTCTATTTATGGGCTAAGTATACCCAATACCGGGTAAGTCTTGCTGAGTATTAGAGTACTCAGCCTTGCTATATGTGTTATTTCAGGTAATATCTCTGAAGACCCTACTTACCCCATGCCTTGGCCCTATGCTTTGCCTGATGGTTGGTCCGTAGAATGGAACCCGTCCCCGGTCAACCCTGATCATAACGAGTGATGTTATGCCATGGCTTAGCATGACGTCCTTATTGGCGACGAGTATAGTTATCGTACTTTAAATTCCGCTGCTAGAACTTGAACTTTACAACTGGTTTGTAATAATGACTCCTAGTTTGAACCTTTGCTGTTTCTGCAAACTTTGTAAGAACTTTGCTAAATGTGGAACTTTGTATTACTTGTGGAAACTTGTGTAAAATAATTTCCCTGTGATGTAAAATATGATGGTGACTGTATCTCTGGACTCACCTTCGTGTGAGGTAACCTTATTTGATCCTGTGTATCGGTGGTTTATCGGGACGTTACCCGACAGGCCAAGGGATTATACCGTTTGAAGCACGTTGGAGCCCTCGGGGTGGACTCACGTACTTGATCCGGTATAATTCAGGTTGGTTCTGCCACACATCCCTTGCGCGAAAATGCCCAGCTGCGCATTCGGCATGAAGGACTTCACATACGGGAAGGCATTGCTCACGCATGCGACTGGAGCCTCAGATAAGAATTTGAGCAATTTCTTTGGGGCTTCGCGGAGTCGCTCCAGCAGGGGCTGCGGGCCCGGTTCGCCTTCTTCTAGGGGATCCACCATGTCCACCAGCTCCTGGGCGGCCCCCCGGAGGTCCTCCAGCTCCTTGCGCAGCTGCTCGTCCTTCTCGCCTAGCGCTTTGACTTGCTGAAGGCAGTCGACGAACTGACGTTCAGTATCGCTGATCACCTTCTGCAGCCTTTCGACATCATCTGTACGATGATACAGCATATTCTCCACGTCAGTAAGCAGCTCCTCTTTGTGTTTCGTTATTTTCCTATGCTCTGCGGTAAGGGTACTTCAGCATCTAAGGGGAGTTACTAAGGAAAAGTACTCGAGGGAAGCGAGGGCCTACCTTGGTGCGCCTTCTTCTCTGCCTTGAGCTGCTCCTGGTACTCTGCTTGTTGCTCCTTGAGCTGTTGTTGGAGCTCGGAGTTGGCCTTCTCGAGGTTCTTCAGGTCATTCTTGAGCAGCCAGGTCTCTCGAGTTCTTTCTTGCTTCAATATGTCCAGCTCTCGCTGCAGATAGCAATTCTTTGTAATTTCCTCGGAGACGCGCTTGTCCAGGGCAGCTAACTCTCGCGCGTCACTCACAACTGCGCGGAGTTTCTCCGACTTCTTCTGAGATTTGGTGATTACATGCTGCGCAAAAGACGGAGATTGAGTCATAAACAACTCACCAATGTGCACATCTAGAACATTACCCAAGTACTACCATGGAGAAGTCATATAACTCCTTGAAGGTGCTCTTGAAGGTCTTCAGGTTTTCTGCCATCAGCAGGAGGTCGTCCACCAGGTCGGTGGTGATGACGTTCTGGTGCCCCGGCCCGGCCCTCAGCACCTCACGGGGATTCCCCGAGGACCCGGCGATACCTCCGGGCGGCGGCTGCTGTACACCTGCAAGTATAGAATGTAGTCAACACATTGTGCCTAGACCTTCGGTAACCAGTCGCGGGCAGATAAGCGCGTACCTGTGCCATCGGTAGGAGCGGCATCAGGGGTCACGACTTGTTCTCCGCCACCAGGTCCGGCTCCTTCTTGCCAGGGCTCGGGAGGCGGCAAGTCGGGAAGCGCCGCATCTGCCTCAGGGGCCACCTCCGTGGGTACTGGCCCCCCAAGCACCGAGGGCTCGGAGGCTGCAGCAATCGGGGCAGGCTCCGCACCGGAGGAATCAGCTCGGGTTGATGGCTCTGGGGCTGCGGTAGCCGTGCCTGGGTCCATCTGAAGTTGTACGGCGCTTGCAGCCCTGATGATACCAAAGACATTGTTATCCAAGTGGGAAAGAGCAAGATCTTCAAGCGGCAGGAGGAAAACTCACAGTTTCGATTTCTTTTTGGCGGCCTTCTTCACCCGCCAGGCCCGTCGAGGAATATCTGTTGCCGGCGGCGAGGCTTGGTCGGCCGACGGAGGGGTCCCCGCCACGGCAATAGTCACCGCAGCGGCGGCGGAAGGGCCTGCTTCCACCCTTTCGGGCTCGGTCACGGGTGGCAGAGCAGGGAGACTACAAGCGGATACTGTCAGTATGCAGCATCATTGATACTTAGCAACTCGCCAAAACAGCAACTCAGTACCTGGAGGACTCGACTTCTTGCGCCTTGCGTTTGCGCACTTGTCGGTGGCCCTTCGGCACCGGTGGTAGGGCGCCGGCCAACTCCACACTCTGGTCGGAGGAGTTGTCCCGGCGCAGTTCTCCTTCGGCTCCTTCGCTCGCCCGCGAGTCCACGCATTCGGTGGACTCGCTGCTGCCTTGAGCCGCAGCAAGGCGAGCCTTCTTGGTTGCAATGGCAGCAGAAGGGCGTGGCTCTCCTTCGGCTCCTCCTCCCGCCTGCGAGTCCACGCATTCGGTGGACTCGCTGCTGCCTTGAGCCGCAGCAAGTCGAGCCTTCTTGGCTGCAGTGGCAGCAGAAGGGAGGAGATGATACGCTCGGGGGAGGTCAGGCTGCGGCGGGTAGCTGCAGTATAGCTCCGTGTGACCCTGCAGAAAGTTCCTCAGTCAATTACCGGTGCAATAGCAGATTTCTTCTGCGAAAAGAAGTCGAATACTTACCGGCTTGGGCGGATTTCGTGCGGAGAACAACGTCTAGCAGCACCCGCTGAACTCGCTGGAGCGCGACTTCATCTGGCAACTCCTCTGTGCACATGCGAGAAGGGTCAGCGGGGCCTGTGTACTCGAAGCCCAGGCAACAGCGCTGCTGGATGGGTTGGACACGGCGTTTGTAAAATGAGAACATGACGGAGGCGCCGGTCACTCCCTTCTTCTTCTGTGCCTCGATGGCCTCCAGCAGCTCTCTGACTTGAATCATCTCCATGCCGGAGGGTTCAAGGTTCCATTCCCCCCTCACCACTGGCGGTCTGTTCGACTTCGTCGGAAGAGGGGGAGCATGGTTTTCGATGTAAAACCACTGGTTTTTCCACCCAGGGAGGTTTGAGGGGAATTTGTACGAAAGGTATTTTTTGCCGGCCTGCTATCACAGTTGGATGCCGGCGCCCCCTACTACAGCAAGTTTCTTCGTGGTAGGCTGGGGTTTGACGCGGAAGAGGAAGCGGAATAGATCCCAGTGGGGTTCGATTCCGAGAAATGCTTCGCAGAAGTGGATGAAAATGGAAATATGACAAATGGAATTAGGGTTGAGGTGATGGAGCTCAATGCCGTAATAATAAAGAAGGCCACGAAAGAATGGACAAGTGGGGAGGGCCAATCCCCGTTCAGCAAAATGGAAGAATGTGACGATTTTGTCAACATTCTCCATGGGGAAAGGTTCACGGAAAGAGGGGCGCCAATTGACAAGGTTCTTCTCTTGCAGCAACCCCTCGGAAACTAGTTTGTTCAGATGGTTGAGGGAGCACTTACTGTGTGTCCACTCCGCGGTCGATGGCTCCGCATCTTTCTTCATTCTCTCGATCTCTGACTTCTTGGACCCCATCTCCGATGCGCTGGCCACGAGATGCTCGGAGGCTGCGGGGAGAGGGGCGGGGAGGTCGGAGCGGGAGAATCTCCTTGGGGGGATGGCGGCGGTGCTTGGCTCGGATTGGGGAATTTGGTGGCTTTTGATGGAATGCAGATTGAAAGCGTGGTTTTTTCCTACTGTTATCGCGGAGTTAAATAACCAGCGGGGTGGGGGAAAGTTACTGTTCTGAAGTTCAGGAGTCACTTCCGAGAATATTCCGAATATGAGGGGTCGTTTGATGGATTATTTGGATTGGATATTCGTTTAATCATTTTTTCAGGGTTTGTTCGCCTGAAAAAAGCATTTTTTCGAATTAATAATCTAATACCCATCATCTGTACCATCGTTTTGGTAATTTTGCAATGTTATCATGGCATCGACTACTTATTTTTTCAAATCTTTTGAAGGATAAGTAGAGTCACAGACAAGTGGGACCCTCAGCTTGATTCTCCGATTCAACCTAAGGCTCGGGGGCTACTCCATATGGAGTGCGATTTTTAAATCGCACGCCATAACAAAAATTCGGGGCATGAGCACCTCATAGCTTTGATGCAGCCAAACAAGTACTCGAAGAAGGACTTCAAGACGAAGTTTCAGAAGAAGTCGAAGACTGCTTCGAAAGTACTCGATAAGTCTGCAATACTCAGCTACGAAGAGCTCGGGGGCTTGTCAGACCCGGGGCCACCGGGCTGGGCACGTTACGTAGTCTAAGAGATTAAGCCCGTCTTATCTCTTATTCATTCTGTTTATCTCTTGTTTATCCCGTTTAAATAGGAGATAGAGCTATCCAACACGAAGAGGACCTACTTGAGATATGCTCTGGTATGATCCCTCGACGGGGGGTTGGTTAGCATCTTTGTAACTCTGACCTCTCGGATATATAAGGGAGGTCAGGGACCCCCTCAAAGCAGAAGATCATTAGGTCATTCTACACCAAAGGGAATTCAAACCACCATACAGGACGTAGGGTGTTACGCTCCGTGCGGCCCGAACCTGTCTAAAGCCTTGTGTTCCTTGCACCTTCGAGTTCCTGATCTCGGCGTCTCCTCACCCAAAATTTACCACCTTGGGTATATCTCTCGGTGGGCAGCCGGTTAAACACCGACAGTTTCGACTTTCGATAGAAATTAAGTCTTAAAAATTCATGGATATATAAATATAAACCGTACCTCACAACTAATTCAAAGGTTATCTTTGTTCCCTCTCATTTGTTCACATTCTAACACAATACTTATTCATAAACTAATTTAGAATCATATATAGGAGTACTTTTGGATATTTGTTTATAATAAAAAATATATAATTTAGATGTAGATTAAGATATTCCTGTAACTCGTTTTTAACAATGGTCGAGGCGGGAAATAATTAACTACTGCATATATATAAAGTGTGTATCGGTGCTATTATGATATATACATCTAGAGAGACTAAAGTGTATAAAAAATGATCTAGAACATCAATTATGTATGTCTAACTACTAATTTCTCCATCAACAATGTGTCTCGAGGAGGAGTTCCTCTTCTAAAGCGTAAAGGGATAGGGTTTTTCCACGGCTTGCTTGCAGGGTCTTGACATGTGCTACGTCCCTGCCTGCTGTGCATCCATGCGTTCAGTCGAGAGAGGCAGGCGGCTGAGGGACATTGGAGGAAAAGGGGGGAATTCGATTTTCTTTGAGGTCAAGACAGACAGGCAGGCACGCACCACGCGTCCAGTTGTCTTTTAGGAGGACGACACGTACTTCTTCTCTTCTGGGAGAAAAACGGTCTTTATGCGTTCCACTGCGTGCTCGATCACCGAGTCTCGCTCTTAATTTCCAGTGTAGGTACGCTCTTACCACGCGGAAAAAGAATAACATATATATAGTGTTTTGTTATAACGCATCCGGTGCATTTTGTATAGATAATGCACCCATCCTCTCAGTTGCAACTCTAACAGTTCTAGTTGCAGCTGGATTGTGTCCAGTTGCAACCGGTTCGGTCTGGGTTGCAACCGAGTCGGTCTGAGTTGCAACTGGTTCTTGTCCAGTTGAACCAGTTCGCGCCCCGTTGCCATCAGTCCTATCCAGTGCAATTAGTCTATTTTTCCGGTTGCAATCAGTGCAGTCTCTCGGTTGCAACTATAGAGTGGATGCATTTTGTATAGAGAATGCACTTTGTTGCATTTTAGTCTCTTCGTGTGCTTATATATATATAGACACACATCTGCAACTATATATATATATATATATCAGCCATTATAGCTGGAAAAATTATGATGTTGCAGATGTTATTCTCCACTGTTGCATGAGTTTATCCTCCCATGCATGTTACACATACATACATACATACATACATACATACATACATACATACATACATACATACATACATACATAATATGCCATACTTTCCTCCCGGAAAATCAAGAAACATTTTGAAACATCAAAGAATAATGTTTGCAATAATATTAGATGAATATATACAATTATATGCATGCAATATATTTGTCGGTACATACGGACAGGGGTACCTCCTGCTAGGGTGTCCAGACCCTTAGCGTCTCGCTGTCGCCTCACAGGAAGGCGCGATGGTGTCATGCTCCGGCGTGTGCGCCATGCGCATCGTGGTGGACGCGCGCCACCACATGCTCGACCGCCTATCCTCCATCATCCCCAAGGAACTGCTCAACGGCCAGAAGGCCATTGTAGCCCACTACGAGGAGATCGGCATCTCCGCCGGCTTAGCCCGCCAGGAAGTCATCTGACAGACTGTCCACCCTAGTAGACATTGGGTTTTCCAAGCCCACACGCTTGTCCTCTAGGAGGTGGGGCGTACGGTTCGGACCTGGCAGCTGGGACCGTGGTCAACGGACCTCCCCCCTGAGCTCATATAGGTCCGGTACCCCCCATGTGCCCATGTGGGCAAGGCACTTGGGGATGGCCTTCACAGGCCTGGACCCCAAGGGGGTCCGGCGTTGCCACGTGTGGGAGCCAGACCCCTATGGGCCTGTCACTCCGGCTGGCCTCGGGGGCCCGGACCCCCCTACTTCCTCCGGGAAGGGGTCCAGCGCCGCCACGTGCCACCAAGGTGGCGACTTCTGGGTCGGCCCTGCCACGTGCCCGTGGCAGAAGGCTCTCTGCAGGACGCCAGCCCAACAACCGCATTAAATGCGGGTAGGAGGGCTGCGCGCACTGAAGTCAAAGTATGGCCTGCCCAACTGACACCACGGTAAGCCCGTCTGTTACTGAGACGGCGCGTCACTATGCTCTGCGCGTGGGCTGACGGCGTGTAGTCCCATCACGGCGCCGCGCGCGTAAGTAATGATGGCCTGCTGCAGGTGAGCTGAGGCGTGCGCTGTAACAGTGCGCGCGGAGGCGACGGCGCAGCAGGGTCAGCGCAGCTACTACACCTGTCAGAGGGTCCTGACCCAACAGTGGCAGCACGGCTTCCACTGTTGGGTAACACTGACAGCGGTCACTGTGCACACAAGGCTGCACGCGGCCATATCCTGGCTGTGGATACGCATATCAACTTCCCAATCGTGAGGACTACGGTGAGGAGCTGGAGATGGAGATCTCCATATCTCTCGTAGAGCAGTCTCCTGTTGGCCGGGCCCACCTATCGAGGCCCCGCTCAGTGTAAGCACTCCTCTTAGCCTGTAAAAGGAAGAGTGCACTCGTTAGAAGATAATCTCAAGCTGACAGGGTCCAACCTTACATCTCAAGCTCAGGCTCGATCTAGGGTCCTACAATCAATACAATACTAAAGTGGACGTAGGGTATTACGCTCCGGTGGTCCGAACCACTCTAAAATCCTTGTGTTTTTTCTGCATTCATCCGCCCACCGATCAAGCGCTCCTAAATCTCCTCCAAACCCATCCTTAACTAGCATTAGGCGGGTGCAATCCGCCACCCGGCTGGAGATTTCCTCCGACAATATTCGACTAAAAACATCATATCTAATAAATTTGAAACAAAAAAAATCGAAAGATTCGTTCTCTTCTAAAAATAAATCTGCCAAAGGTAAATAGCAAATCCCCTTTTTCCAAAGCATGTGGTAGTTGGTACGACCAGGAATTAATCGAAAATCTACAAGAGAATGTAGAGCGCTTGTGGTGATTAGGGCACGTGCGCTCGTGCCTCTATATAAAGCAGGCAGGGATGCCAGTATCTTTCCTCAAGCCATCCACTGCATGCCCTCGATCGAGCTCAGGGGTCGACGACTGACCATCCAGTCCTAACACTCTACCAAACTCTGTGATCGATCAGCCTAGTCCCAGCCGTTGCGATGGAGTCTACCACGGTCACCATCTGCAGCCCCGCCGCTCCGGCAATACCGCTGGCGGCGGCGGAGCAGGACTGCCGGCGGCGGTACGCCCCCAGCGTCTGGGGCGACTTCTTCATCACCTACCAGCCGTGCACGCTGGAGGAGCTCCACTCCATGCAGGAGAAGGCGCGGGCCATGAAGAAGGAGGTGAGGCGGACCCTGCTGGCCGCCGCTGACGCCTCCGGCGACGACGGCCTGGTGCGGAAGCTGGAGCTCGTCGACGCGCTGCAGCGGCTCGGGGTGGACTACCACTACGAGGAGGAGATCGATGCCTTGCTGCGAGCTGTGTGAGGTGACGAGGACGGAGGATCTGAAGACCTCTACGCCACCTCGCTGAGGTTCTACCTGCTCAGGAAGCATGGATGCGCCGTCTCTTCCGGTAAAAAGAAAAAACTGTTATTGTTTTAACTGTTATTGTGGTGAAATTTTGAGTTACAGTAATTAACGTGGGTATGAATTGTTGGCCCAGCTCACAATCTAACTAAATACTCACTCGCTTGGCTATACCCAGAAGACAATGGACACAAGAGAATTATATGGCACTGCGCACTAGCACCCAGCCCACAACACTTGTATTTCACTTCAAACACATAAGCACGTACAGACTCTAGACACCGTACTGAAGCACTACAACCCACGCACTAGCACCTTGCTTCTCTTTTTATCACTCGCACACACACTGTAGGATTAAATAGCACACACACTGTGCCGCACACCACCCACTCACGCACGCACAGCACGCTAGCACTAGCCACACGTCCTCACATCTCTGGCCGCATGAACCGGACAAAGCTGATGACCATGTTCTGCATGCAGGCTTTCGAGGTGATCACCACTAATCCTACTTGACCAAGTAAGCACCTTCTTAGCCCTGAAGAATAGTACCACCAACGCTCACCTGCATGCACAACACTCTCCACTCCACGAAGATCCTGGGGCTCCTCTCGTGCACACCTGGTCCAGCTCACCTGCATGCACAACACTCTCCACTCCACGAAGATCCTGGGTCTCCTCTCGTGCACACCTGGTCCAGCGCACCTCCTCAATATGCACTAAGCCATGCCGGCAGCAGATCATTGCATCCGTAGTCTCGCAGCACACCCTGCTGTTCTACACACGTACTGGACGTGCACACTAACGCACATACGGCTGCACGACTCAGCTGAACATACTAACACAAAAAAACACACACTTAACTCACAAACACTAAACTAATCAAGATTAACTCTAACATGAATCTGTCCATAATGACATGTGTGCAGATGTGTTTGTCAAGTTCAGAGATGAGCAGGGAAACATTTCGAGCGACGATGTCAACACCTTGATCACGTTGTACGACGCCGCGCATATGAGGGTTCATGGGGAGGACATACTTGACAGCATCATCACCTTCAACAAGAGCCGACTCCAGTCTCTGATCATGGAAACGGATCTGGAGCCAGCTTTACGAGAGGAGGTAAGAGTGACATTGGAGACAACTCGATTCAGGAGGGTGGAGAGAGTGGAGGCGAGGCGCTTCATCTCGGCGTACGAGAAGAAGGCGGCGCGCGACGACACCCTGCTGGAGTTTGCGAAGCTGGACTACAACATCGTGCAAGTCGTCTACTGCAACGAGCTGAAAGAACTTACAGTGTAAGAAGATTTACCCAACAATGGTAAACACAAGTTTGTAAAGATGATTTACACGAGATGGGCTAATTAATCGTATTTCTTCACCGATTATTCACAGATGGTGGAAGGATCTCCGGTCACGGGTAGACCTGACCTTTTCGAGGGATAGATTGGTGGAGATGCATTTCTGGATGATGGGAATCGTTTACGAGCCTCTCTACTCTTACGCGCGGATAACGCTTACAAAGCAGGTCCTATTATTTGTGGCCTTGTTGGATGACATCTATGACAACTACAGCAGCACAGAGGAGAGCGACATCTTTACTACAGCCTTGGAAAGGTTGGTCTTAATTGCTCTCACAGTCTGAACTTTACATCACGGTGGATGACTAGTATATAAGATTTACGCATTACACAAAATTTAACTTTGCTTGAAATTCCTCTCTAAAGAAAAACTTTGCTTGAAATTGACAATAGGTGGGATGAAAAGGCGGCGGAACAGATCCCAGAATACCTAAGGCCCTTCTACAGGAATGTAGTTTGCAATACGGACATGGTCGTGCAGGAGTTGAAACTTCAGAACAACAAGCATGCCGAGGTGGTAAGAGAAATGGTAAGTGGCTCCAAAGAGCACACACCAATGCAAGAGAAAACATGAAGTCCTTTTCTGCTTTCCAGTCCATTCTAACATGCATTTTATTTGGACAAATTCAGGCACTTCACGTTGCCAAATCCTACCGTGCTGAGGTGACATGGCGTGATGAGCACTACATACCTGCCGATGTTGACGAGCATCTGCAAATTTCGCTGGGAAGCATTGCGGCTATGCAGACCGTCGTCCTTACCTTCGTTTCTCTTGGAGATGTGACTACCAGGGAGGCAATTGACTGGGCTTTAACCTACCCGAAAATTGTCAGGGGTCTCACCGTCATCGCGCGTATTATGAACGATATTATGTCACATGAGGTAAATAATAATATGCACAAACTCTCCTGATCGATACACATCATTAAATTTGCACTTCTTTAAATAATTACTGACAATTATTCCTTTGCAACTTATTCTTGAAGCGAGAACAAGCTTCGGATCATATGGCGTCCACGGTGCAAACCTGCATGAAGCAGTACGGGGTCACGGTCGAGGAAGCCATTGAGAAGCTTAAGGTGATCTTGGAGAAAGCATGGATGGACATGGTGCAGGAGTGCCTTGACCAGAAATACCCCATGGCGCTTTTGGAGAAGGTGGTCTCCTTTGCACAGTCAATAGATTTCTTCTACAAGAGCGAAGATTTATACACCCTCCCGTGCAACCTCAAGGACACTTTAACTTCGATTTACGCGAAATTCGTCGTTTAAGTTTGGTGTTCCACGAGCATCAAGTCCAGCTTTCCGGTACAAAATCTCAGTGAAACAAAGATCAGATGTCAAGGGTAAACTTTACATTTAGGATCCTAAATAAGACGAGGTGACCTTTGTACCTCTCACCATATACATGTAATCTTGTTAAAAAAATGGCCTCCTTGGTTCGTTTTCGTACGAGCATACATGGTATGGGGCAGGATGCTGCTGTCTTTGAGAGCTTGAAATTGTTAATCTACCAATGAAGTCAACGACGACACGGCCGTCGCGCGCTCCACCGGCAAGACGGCCTGCCGAAGTAGGTGGTGCCGTAGGGCGGGTGCGTGCAGGTGAGCACTTCGAGCTCCGTCGAGTTGCTGCTGCTGCTGCTGACGACGCAGATGTTGCCGGTCTCGGCCACCGAGTCTCCGAAGCTGAACATGGCATTGTATCTTGTGGCCTGCTGCAAATTGCTGCTGGTGCTCCCGATCACTGCGACCAAGAAGAAGAAGAAGAAAGCAGCAAGGGGTGAGCAGCAGGAGGAGCTGCGTAGGAACCTCATGTTGTATGCTAGCTGCTCACTAATAATACTGCTATATATATATATATATATATATATATATATATATATATATATATATATATATATATATATGAAAGCTCGCAGGTAGCTGCTGCAGCTTAATCTTTTATGATGACATGACAGGGTGTTAGTCGCTCCGGGCGGGGTTGGTTAGTTGTTGGCCTTCACTAATCAACCAACACGGTCAAATGATATGATTAATGCATGGAATGGAATCTACCGCGCGTCCTACGTGGAAAGATCAGCACACGCAACAACATGTTGGATTGATCTCCCACAGACCCACTCGGACCCCAACGGGCCCGATGGGCCTCCTCTCTCATGCGCCCTGATCGGGGGCGCCCCAGCCCGTTGGTAGCTGGTGGGCCCCTGTCGCACTACACTATAAAGAGGAGGTGGGGACTATCGTCACACAATACGAGGTTCATCGTGGCGCTGCCACCCCATCGTCAGACAAAAAACCCTAGCCGATCTAGTGGACGCGCAGTAGCGGCGGGAAGACTCACCGGCGAGCCGTCATCGACACCGCCGCCTCGTCCCCGCATTTCCCCTTGGCGGACTGAAGGACGCCGAGATCTACACCGAGCTGTGACTACCTCAAGCATCACCACCACCTGAAGCGATGGCTGGATCATCTGCTGCTCCCGCGATGCAGGGACACGATGGTATGATCACCGGTGCCCCTTCTCATTTCTCCCTCTCTCTCACTCGACTTGTTTTAGATCCACTCAACTTCACCCGACCCTATCACGCAGTAGTCGGTCGACATTTAAAGTTGTCGATCAGAGATCTAACAATGGTATCAGACGCCTAATCCTACTCACGTTGTTAGAGATTGGGAAGATCACAGAAAACCAAGAAAAGAACCCACAGAAACCCTAACCCTAGCCGAACAGAAAATGGGACGGCGGAAAAGGGGAGGACCTACCTCTTCTCTCCTTGCGCCGTCCACCGTCAACATGTTCGGGACGCCGACACGTCGACCCGACCTCGCGAGGCCATTGGCCGAGCGCGGACAGAGGCCGCGCGAGTCGCCGTCGTGCCGCTCGTCACGCGCCAGATCTGGGCACCACGGTGATGCCGCTCGACGGCGGCGCGCTCACCTTGCGGTGGACGCGCGCGCCGGCGAGGGGGCTTGCCGTGGCGCTGCACACCGCCCGACGCCGCCGCTCTTGCACGCTCGGGTGGAGAAGTCGAAGGCGCCGGGGAGAGAGGAGAATAAGCTAGGGTGGAGAAGTCGAACGCGAGCGGTCGTCGCCGAGGGTTTTGTTCCGCTGAGAAGCACACGAGGCCGTTCATCTCCGTTCGATAGTCGAGATCGAGCCGCGCCCTATCGGGCTTCTTTCGGCCCAAGCGGGACGGCGCTTTCGTGGCCCAGGCCCAGGTTGCCTTACGCGCGTGCTGTCGTGCACAAGAAAGGCCGGGCAGGCTGAATTCAAGGGAAGCACAGTGCATCATTTTTCATTTTTTCAGAGGCCCTTTTCAATAGAATTTCAATGAATTTGATGCATTTCAAATTCAAATTTGATTGAACTTTGATGCAATGCTTCTAAAAGATAAAATTAGACAAAATTTTGATAGAACTTATTTTTTGCGCTGCAAAGATTCAATAGATTAATTTTCTAATGATTGCTTGTCTTGTCATTTAAATTTGAACCAACGGGAGAATTTAAAATTTCAAGGCAAATAGATTATTTTGAATTGTAATATTGTTATTTTCTGACCAACGTTGACAGTGACAATATTGCAATTATTATGCTATTATTCTTTTGATAGATAATTTTCATGTATTCATTCTAATTCTGCCCAACGGTGTTTTAGACGGAATACAAAAAGATATTACATGTTTTAAATTCTGACCAACGTTGATTTTAAAATATGCAACAATATTTTCTAATTTATTTTAATATTCTCATCACTCATGAATATTTTTCAGGAGGGTTATCAATGATGTTTTCCATCAATGATATTCCTATCTTAACGAGAGACAATTACCATGAATGGTACAGAAAACTAGACCTGTACTTCATTATGGGTGAACTGGATTGGGTCCTAGCTACACCAACTCCCAGAGAGCTTGTGATTCCTATGAGGAAGGACACAGACACAGATGGTTGTTGAAAGCAAACAGAGCTTTCTTATAAGAAAGCAAAAGCAGATTATGAGAAGCTTTATGCTAAATGGTTCCCTGCCAATAAGAAATGCTTGGCAGTGGTAAAGAACACTATTGAGCCTGCAATTATGGGCTCAATACCAGATTGTGCCACTGTCACAGAGTATGTTGAGAAGTTAAAGAACCAGTACACTGGTTCTTCAAAGACTTATGCTACCCAGTTGATCAAACAACTGGTTTCAGAAAGATACAATGGAGGTGGTGTGGCAGAACCAACCTGAATTACACCGGTTCAAGTGCGCTGATCCTTTCTTGAAAAGCAGTAAGTACTCAACCGCACTTCAAACGGTGTAACCCCGTGGTCTGTCAGGTAAAGTTCCGATAAAACCACCTAACTCAGGATCAAAACAAGGTACCTCGCTCGAAGGTGAGTCCAGAGATACAAGCACCAACTATTTTTACATCACAGGTATAAGATTACATTAGTATTCAAATATAGTATCAGCAACTTAACTAGTATGAATTTATACAAAACTGTTTAGTTTTAAGTATCTGCAGCGGAAAGTAGAACGTGACACTAGTAAATGTCGTGCAACGGATGTTGAGCAAAGCCCAAGCTCTACATCACTCGGAGGGGCTTGTGTTGACCGGGGACGGATCCCACTCCATGGATTAACCATCGGGAAGAGCATAGGGCCATGGCACGGGTAGAGTAGAGTCCTCAGGGGGATTACCTGGAACAAAAGTCATAATACAAGGCTGAGTTTGCTAATACTCAGCAAGGCTTACCCGTTTCATGGTATACTTAGCCATGTAACTAGACTATGAAGGCTTTGAATGGTTCTAGATTTAGTTTTTCAGCTGAAAAGCAACAAAGTGTATATCGTTACTTTCAAATTTTAGCTTTCAGGTTCTAGTTGATTATCCATTCTAGACAAGCAACTATAACTATTCAAGCATGATAGAATCTTTTAAACAAACATCATCTTTGGTAACCATAAGGTTGCTCTTATTACTCTATGTGGCAAAGGGATCAAGCAGTCTCAATCTCCACGAGAAACGAACGATTCTGAATCGAATTTCACCCTTGCAAGGTAAACCTAACTCACACGCTTGGAACATCGAAATGACCGTTCCGAAGCAACCGTTTGCCTTTCATTCCGGGTCGTGGATCAGATCCACCACAAGCAACTGCAGGACCATACACACATCCAATGTGTAGGACGTACGTCTACAGCGCTATTGTATGACCGTACTCCTGGTTGCCCTGCAACACGTATTCCCACACGTCGAAGCAAGTAACCGGAAAAACCAAATACGAGTGGTGGGAGGTATGTCCACTTGCCGGGCCGATTGGTTACTAGGCTTACCGTTTACCATATTTCACGGCATGTGGCTAGTACTTTCAAACGCTTAACCACCGTTACCACACACTGCGACCTTAGCCAAATTCATCAACATAGACGGGGTATCATCTCAACCATGATACTTCACATAAATTCCGTCCGTCATCCTTATAGTGATTACAGGAATGTAAACACTACAATTCCTGTAAAGCTCGCGAGTGATAGGCAATCACTCGACTTCTACCGGTCCTATTAGCATAGCAGCTATTCGGACTCAAGTTCTAGTATTCAGTACATCGGTTCCTAGGAATATGCAACTAGGGTTTTCAGACAACTCCTAAGAACTTAATGCACAAGTATATATATAAATGTAGATTGCAGTGTAAATAAAGTAGCGGGTTTATGTCCGGAGCTTGCCTTCGTGGGTGGGGCTAGGATCAGAGATGTCAATATCTCCTGAACTTTGGTTCGGGGTTTCAGTTAATTCCTCAGTGACGTTCAGTTGATCTTCTGAAATGTCTTGCGCGGGTTCCGGGATCAACTCGTAGGTTCCGTCAGCGAGTGTAGTCGAATCTACATGATATGCAATGATTTGATTTAGATGGTTCTTGAGTTAAAAGTTTTACTTCATGATAAAGTTGCAATCCAATAATTTGATGAACACAATGTCACAAAATAAGAAAGTTGCATTCAAACCTATTATTTGTATCTCAATTCAATTATCCTAACCAATGGGATTAATTGAATGAAATTAACAAGATAGATTTTTATTCTGAAATCTATAAAAGTTACGGTCTTGAATTTTTGTGGGTAAACTTGTTTCTAGCAGAGGTGTTTACTATGAATTTTTCATAATTTTCCAAAAACAAACACTAAAGCATTTGAATTCAAACCTTAGGTAAACAGTGCCATAAATTCTTGAAATATTTATTATGAACTACTTAAATACAGAACACTACATGATGAAAAGATCTAGGCATGAAAACCTTAATATCATGTTTAAATGAACTTTAACCAATTCAAGCTGGATTTGTATAAATTCAAATTAGTTCAAGCTAGAGTGCATAAATTAAGGTGAAATTTTTACAAAATCTTACATATATCTTAAACATGCTGCATACAAAAAATCATACGAAAGTAAGCTAAAATGCACAAGTTATATACAAGATACCCCTTTTGCTAATCATTAGAATAACCCAAAAAGTATTTGGTTTCAAACCGAACTCTAGTAACAAAAGTTGTAGAATTTTGTTCAAGGATTTCGGCAAACCTGGTTTGACATTTTTCTAAATTTTCTGCAAATTTCTATAAATTTCTAAATATCACTGATTTTGAAATGAAGGGAGGGACTGGAATCTTGCAGCCAGGCCCTCAGAAAGATTCAAATCAATGCAATTAGGTCCTTGCTTATCGGGACAGAGAGGCTGAGATGTGCCGGCCAAATTCCAGTGACGACGGTCGCCGGCGGCAAGGGGGAACCAGCCAGGAAGATTCAAGGAACTAGGGCGAACCTTGCTGGGGGTGCTGTGCAAGTCGGGGATGACCGGAGGGGGTGGAACGGCGGCGACCCGAAGCGGCGGCGGTGGAGCTTGATCACGGCGGTGGTGTTCCAGCATACTGGAGCTTGGAGATGGGTAGGGGTGTGGTCTAGCAGCTGCGTCGGGGTGATGTGGTTTGGGTGGTATGCTTGTCGAGGGCGGAGAACGGTGGAAGCGACGGGTCGACGGTGAGCCGAACGGCGGCGAAGAAGAACTGCAACAGCGAGCGTCGGTAGAGCAATCTAGTGGAGAATTGGTGTCGGGGTATGTTTGGGGAGCATCGGTGGGTGATGAGGAAGCTTGCTCAGGGGTCAATTTGAGCAGGGGCAGGCTGATGACAGCTGTGCACGGTGAGTAGAGCTCGCCGGGGATGAAGGACGAGTGACAATGGCGGGTCCGGGGCTGCGATCTTGTTCTGCGCTCAAGAAGTGGTGGAATAGAATGACAGTAAGCTTAGGAAGCGCCAGGGCAAGAAAAGAGGGGGTTTTATAGGCTGCTGGGTGCTGGCCACGGCGACGGCGAGGTGGCGGCTCGGTCGGGCGGTGGAGGTTCTGCGAAGTAGTCGAGCAGAGGGAGAAGAAGGCAACAACGGTCGCACGAGGGGGTAGAAGAAGTCGAGGAGCATCCTGGGGGCGTGCTTCAAGATCAAGAAAGGACACGGTGAGTAGTAGCTGCTGCTGGCGGCCGGCGGCGCGGCGTGGCGGCCAAGCGGAGCTCGGGCAGAGGCTAGGCGGCGTGGCGCGCGCGGGAGGAAGCCAGCAGAGGGAAGCTAGGGCGATGGCTGTCTTGAAGATGATGCGTAGGTGCTACTAGAGTAGATAATGACACTGGCAGAGCGGCAGCGATGACGAGCGGTGGCTGCCTGCGGCGGCAGAGAGAGGGCAGCTCGGGCGGACGGTAGGGCATCGTGGCGTGCTCGAGGAGGGCCAGCGGAGAGAGGCTAAGGCGGCGGGCGAGCTCGGAGGCGACGCGTGGAGCGGCGCTAGAGCAGTAGCTGGCCTCGGGCGGCGCGGCAACGGCAGCGGGCGGCGGCGCTGTCGCACGGCAGAGGAGGCAGAGGAGGAAGAAGAAGGGGAGGGGGTGCTAGGGACTGATTTGTGAATTTCAAAGGCAGAGATGGTCAACATGAAAGTTGTAGAACTTTTCAAACCCTACCTATTTTATTTAGGGTTCATATTCAAAAACCCAAAGAATAGAGTTTTATTTAAAAACTTTGGTCTCAAATCAAACTTTCCAAAGTATTTGTCCTTAGATAGATAAATTTCATATAACTTTGGACTTAAGTGCAAGTTCAGGTAATGTAATGATGACTAATATTTTTACATTTTGACCCCTAGTGTAAATTAAGAGTTGCCTTTGTAACTTAAACATTTTACACAAAAGAACTCATATTTTTAAACTAATTACACAGAAGTCCTTATTTTCACATATGCACTCAAATTTCACACATTCATCCAATTTTATTTACTTCAATGTATTTACATTTCACATTCTTCCTAATATTTTACTATTTTGACACCTAGGGTGTTACAGGTGACATCAGAGAGCACATTCATCGTGTGGTCAACCAGAACAAGCTTAAATCATTGGACCTTGCCTTCAAGGAGGATCACATTATCCATTTGGTTTTTGCCTCGTTGCCTAAAGAGTTTGATACTTTTGTTGTCAACTATAACACCCAACCACACACTTGGGATGTAGAAAAGACCATTGCGATGTGTGTCCAGGAGGAGGAGAGGATAAAGTCCGCCAACAGCGGATCTCTCAACTATGTGAACAAGAAAAGGAATGCCAACTTCAAAGGCAATTTTTCTTCTTCCTCCTCTAAAGGAAAAGGCTCTTATCAGCTTCAACACAGACCTCAAGAAGGACAGGTTCTAGTAGAGAAGGACCAGTGTCTCTACTGCAAAGAAAGGGGACATTACAAGAAAAACTGCCACAGGTACTTAAAGATGATCATGGAAAAGAAAGGTGAGAACATTATTTCATTTGTAAATGAATCCCCGTATACAGATTATTCCAGAACCACTTGGTGGATTGATTCAGGAGTAACTATTTATGTTACAAATTCATTGCAGGGATTCCGTTTGACGAGAACCACTCAAAGAAGCGAAAGGCAAATTAAAGTTGCCAATGGAGCCTAAGCTGATGTTGAAGCAGTGGGTGATGTTCACTTGGAACTCGACACTAGCTTCATAATGATTCTCAGAGATGTTTTATTTGTACCTTCTTTACAAAGGAACTTAATTTGTATGTCTTGCCTAGACAAAGATGGTTATACCTGTCTTTTTGAAGATGGCAGGTGTCTAATAGAATGTAATGATACAGTATTTCCATTGCATTCAGAAGAAATGATCTTTACTTGTTATCGTTGTGTGAAAGTGTGAATTCCATATGCAATAACAACACAAATGTATTCTCATCTACAGTTGCGAAAAGAAAACGAAAAAGAGCTCATGATGCGTCGTCGAAATTATGGCACTGTTGTTTAGGCCATATTTCGAGGGGGGGAATAGAAAGATTAATTAAAAATGAGATTCTTCCTCCATTAGAGTTTTCTGACTCAGAACAATGCATTGAATGCATAAAAGGAAAATTCGTAAAGAAAATAAAGAAAAATGCCAAAAGGAGCACAGGTGTATTAGAGATAATTTACACAGACATCTGTGGTCCGTTCAATGTAAAAAGTGTGGATGGTTATGACTCATTCATAACATTCACAGATGATTATTCCCACTATGGATACATTTACCCGATTAAAGAAAGATCTGAAGCTTTGGATAAATTTAAAATATTCAAGGCTAAAGTAGAAAATCAACATGATTTAAAGATTAAAATCGTAAGATCCGATCGTGGAGGGGAATACTACGATCGACATACCCCATATGGCCAAGTTACAGGACCTTTTGCAAAGTTCCTGATAGAGCAAGGCATAGTTGCCCAGTATTCAATGCCGGGCGAACCTCAGCAGAACGGAGTGGCTGAAAGACGTAATCGTACCCTGATGCATATGGTGCGAAGCATGATCAGCTACTCTACATTGCCAGTGAGTTTATGGATGGAGGCTTTGAAAACCGCTATTCATATTCTGAATAGAATTCCCAGTAAATCGGTGCCGAAAACACCGTATGAGATGTGGACAGGAAGAGTACCCTAAGTGAATCACCTGCGGGTGTGGGGGAGTCTTGCTAAGGCAAAAGTATTTAACCCGACTGTTGCGAAACTAGATCCTAAAATAGTATCTTGCCATTTCATTGGCTATCCAGAAAGGTCAAAGAGTTTTCGTTTCTACTGTCCAGACAGATCCACAAAATTTATAGAAACAAGACACGCAGTCTTCCTTGAAGATGAAATGATCCGGGAGAGCGGAACAGTTAGGAAGATTGATCTTGAGGAGAAGCGGGTGTATACACCCAATTCCGTGATTCAGGAACCTTTTCTTCTCACTGCCCGCTGTAACTGCACCGCCAGTACAAGTCACTGCGATGCCAACATCCACAGTGGCTCCTTCTGTGGTAACAATGAATGAGGATGTGGAATCTATCCATCAGGCTCCTGATAAACCTGTTGCCACACAAGAACGGTAACAATAAAGTAGTCGATCAAGAGATCTAACACAACAAAGCCTTGCCATAGTGGTTGATTAATTAGTGAAGGCCAATAACTAACCAACACAGACCGAGAACATGCTTGTCCTGCCCCACATTATTAATAATTAGACTGTTTACTAGGTTTCGTGTTGCAACGGCGCACAAAGAATATTTTCAAACAAACAAACAAACGGAATACAAAATGCATATTATTTCAAGGTTTAATATTGTAGAGTATGTAGAGCGCTGGTGGTGATTAGGGCACGTACGTGCACTCGTGCCTCTATATAAAGCAGGCAGGGATGCCAGTATCTTTCCTCAAGCCATCCACTGCATGCCCTCGATCGAGCTCAGGGGTCGACGACTGACCATCCAGTCCTAACACTCTACCAAACTCTGTGATAGATCAGCCTAGTCCCAGCCGTTGCGATGGAGTCTACCACGGTCACCATCTGCAGCCCCGCCGCTCCGGCAATGCCGCAGGCGGCGGCGGAGCAGGACTGCCGGCGGCGGTACGCCCCCAGCGTCTGGGGCGACTTCTTCATCACCTACCAGCCGTGCACGCCGGAGGAGCTCCACTCCATGCAGGAGAAGGCGCGGGCCATGAAGGAGGAGGTGAGGCGGACCCTGCTGGCCGCCGCTGACGCCTCCGGCGACGACGGCCTGGTGCGGAAGCTGGAGCTCGTCGACGCGCTGCAGTGGCTCGGGGTGGACTACCACTACAAGGAGGAGATCGATGCCTTGCTGCGAGCTGTGTGAGGTGACGAGGACGCAGGATCTGAAGACCTCTACGCCACCTCGCTGAGGTTCTACCTGCTCAGGAAGCATGGATGCGCCGTCACTTCCGGTAAAAAAAAAAACTGTTATTGTTTTAACTGTTATTGTGGTGAAATTTTGAGTTGCAGTAATTAACGTGTGTATGAATCTGTCCATAATGACATGTGTGCAGATGTGTTTGTCAAGTTCAGAGATGAGAAGGGAAACATTTCGAGCGACGATGTCAACACCTTGATCACGTTGTACGACGCCGCGCATATGAGGGTTCATTGGGAGGACATACTTGACAGCATCATCACCTTCAACAAGAGCCGACTCCAGTCTCTGATCATGGAAACGGATCTGGAGCCAGCTCTACGAGAGGAGGTAAGAGTGACATTGGAGACAACTCGATTCAGGAGGGTGGAGAGAGTGGAGGCGAGGCGCTTCATCTCGGCGTACGAGAAGAAGGCGGCGCGCGACGACACCCTGCTGGAGTTTGCGAAGCTGGACTACAACATCGTGCAAGTCGTCTACTGCAACGAGCTGAAAGAACTTACAGTGTAAGAAGATTTACCCAACAATGGTAAACACAAGTTTGTAAAGATGATTTACACGAGATGGGCTAATTAATCGTATTTCTTCACCGATTATTCACAGATGGTGGAAGGATCTCCGGTCACGGGTAGACCTGACCTTTTCGAGGGATAGATTGGTGGAGATGCATTTCTGGATGATGGGAATCGTTTACGAGCCTCTCTACTCTTACGCGCGGATAACGCTTACAAAGCAGGTCCTATTATTTGTGGCCTTGTTGGATGACATCTATGACAACTACAGCAGCACAGAGGAGAGCGACATCTTTACTACAGCCTTGGAAAGGTTGGTCTTAATTGCTCTCACAGTCTGAACTTTACATCACGGTGGATGACTAGTATATAAGATTTACGCATTACACAAAATTTAACTTTGCTTGAAATTCCTCTCTAAAGAAAAACTTTGCTTGAAATTGACAATAGGTGGGATGAAAAGGCGGCGGAACAGATCCCAGAATACCTAAGGCCCTTCTACAGGAATGTAGTTTGCAATACGGACATGGTCGTGCAGGAGTTGAAACTTCAGAACAACAAGCATGCCGAGGTGGTAAGAGAAATGGTAAGTGGCTCCAAAGAGCACACACCAATGCAAGAGAAAACATGAAGTCCTTTTCTGCTTTCCAGTCCATTCTAACATGCATTTTATTTGGACAAATTCAGGCACTTCACGTTGCCAAATCCTACCGTGCTGAGGTGACATGGCGTGATGAGCACTACATACCTGCCGATGTTGACGAGCATCTGCAAATTTCGCTGGGAAGCATTGCGGCTATGCAGACCGTCGTCCTTACCTTCGTTTCTCTTGGAGATGTGACTACCAGGGAGGCAATTGACTGGGCTTTAACCTACCCGAAAATTGTCAGGGGTCTCACCGTCATCGCGCGTATTATGAACGATATTATGTCACATGAGGTAAATAATAATATGCACAAACTCTCCTGATCGATACACATCATTAAATTTGCACTTCTTTAAATAATTACTGACAATTATTCCTTTGCAACTTATTCTTGAAGCGAGAACAAGCTTCGGATCATATGGCGTCCACGGTGCAAACCTGCATGAAGCAGTACGGGAGATCTTGTTTTGGGTGGATCCCTGTCCCCCCTTATATATCCGAGAGGTTAGGGTTACAAGGATACTAACCAACACCAATCAAGGAATCGTACCAGAACATATCTCGAGTAGATTCCTTCTGTATCGGTTAGTTTTATCTCCTACTTAAACGGGATAAATAAGAGATAAATGAGTTAAATAAGAGATAATACGGACTCAATCTATTAAACTACGTTATGTACACAGTCCCGTGGCTCCGGATCTGACAAACCCCTGAGCTCTTCGTAGCTGAGTACTGCAGACTTATCGAGTACTTTTGAAGTAGTCTTTGACTTCTTTTGAAGCTCCGTCTTGAAGTCCTTCTTCGAGTACTTGGCTGCATCGAAGCTATGAGGTGCTCATGCCCCAAATTATATTTTTAATATGGTGTGCGATTAAAAAATCACACTCCATATGGAGTAGCCCCCGAGCCTTAGGTTGAATCGGAGAATCAGGCTGAAGGTCATATTAGTCTTGAATCTTACTTACTTACTTTTCAAATAAATTTAAAAAAATAAGTAGTCAATGCCACGTATCCAGCAGCCCCCCGAGCCTTGAATCCAAATCTCCCAAATTTGGAGATAAGGATCCAAAAGTCGTGGCATGCAGTGCAAAAATGTCCACACGGTAAATTACCAGTATGATGGTACAAATGATGGAAATTAGATCTGAAATTCGAAAAACCCTTTTTCAGGATAATTAACCCTGAAAAAATGATTAATCGAATATATTGTCTAAACAATCCACCAAATGACCCCTCATCTTCTGTATGGTTCTGGAAACGGCTTTTCAACGTCAAAACAATAAAACTTTACCCCAACCGCTGGTTACTTAACCCCGCGGTAACGCCAAGCAAACACTGTGCTTCCAATCTACAATCCGCCAAGAACTGCCAAAAAATCCCCAAATAGAGCCGCGCGCCGCCTTCATCCTCCCAAAAAAATCCCAATCCCCCAGATCTCCCCGCCCCTCTCCCTGCAGCCCCCGAGCAACTCGTGGCGAGCGAATCCGGAGATGGCGCCCAAGAAATCGGAGAAAGAAGGGAAGAAGAAAGAGGCGCAGCCGCCGACCGGGGAATGGACCCACAGTAAGTGCTCCCTCAACGATCCCAGTAGGCTGGTTTCCGAGGGATTACTCCAAGACAAGAATCTTGTCTGTCGGAGGAAATCTCCAGCCGGGTGGCAGAATGCACCCGCCTAATCCTAGTTTAGGAAGAGTTTGGGGGAGATCTAGGAGCGCTTGATTGATGGGCGGATGAACACAGGAAGGACACAAGGATCTAGAGTGGTTCGGACCGCCGGAGCGTAATACCTTAAGTCCACTTTTGAGTTATACTGCTTGAGTGTGCTTGCGGACAGCTTGTGAGTCTAGACCTTGTGTAAGCCTGAGGAGGAACTTGAGGAGGAACTTGTGTTCCAACGAGTGCACTCTCCCTTTTATAGACTAAGGGGGGTGCTTACACTGTGCGGGGCCCCGATAGGTGGGGCCGGCCAACAGGAGCCTGTAATATGAGAGATACGTGATCTTCTTCTCCAGCTCCTTCCTGTAGTCCTCACGATCGAGAAGTTGGTGTGCGTATCTACAGCCAAGATATGGCCGTGTGCCGCCTTGCCGGCACAGTAACAGCTGGCAGTGTTATCCAACAGTGGAAGCCGTGCTGCCATTGTTGGGTCAGGACCCTCTGACAGGCGAAGGAGCAGCGCTGACCCGCCGCACCGTCGCCTCCGCGCACACTGTTGCAGCGCACGCCTCGGCTCACCTGCAGCAGGCCATCATCACCCACGCGCGGCGCCGTGATGTGACTACACGCCGTCTGCCTGCGCACGGAGCACAGTGACGCGCCGTCTTGGAAATAGGCGAGCTTACCGTGGTGTCAGTTGGGCAGACCATGCTTTGACTTGGGCACACCCGGCCCACCTACCCGCATTTAATGCGGTTGTTGGGCTGGCGTCCCGCGGAGGGCCTTCTGCCACAAGCACGTGGCAGGGCCGGCCCTGGAGCTGCCACCTTGGCAGCGTGTGGCGGCGCTGGACCCCATCCTGGAGGAAAAGGGGGGTCCGGGCCCCGAGGCCAGTTGGAGAGACAGGCCCATAGGGGTCTGGCTCCCACACGTGGCGGCGCCGGACCCCCTGGGGGGTCCCGGCCTGTGGAGGCCATCCCCGAGTACCTTGTCCTCATGGGCACGTGGGGCACCGGACCTATATGAGCTCGAGGGGGGGGGGGTCCGGAGACCACGATCCCAGCTGTCAGGTCCGGGCCGTACGTCCCATCTCCAATAGGACAAGGGTGAGGTCACGGATAACCTCGCGTCCATCATGGCGGACAGACTGTCAGGTGACTCCCTGACGGGCTAGGCCCGCGGAGATGTAGATCCCCTCGTAGTGGACTATTACGATCTTCTGGTCGTTGAGCAGTTCCTTGGCGATGATGGAGGATAGGCGGTCGAGCATGTGGTGGTGCTCATCCACCACGATGCGCTTGGCGCACACGCCAGAGCAAGCCACCATCGCGCCCTTACCTGTGAGGCGACATCGAGACACTAAGGGTCTGGACACCCTAGCAGGAGATACCCCTGTCCGTATGTACCGACAGAGGCCCCCGAGCCCACCTCATGTGAGGAACAAACCCACAGGTGGGGCCATATCCTAGCGTTGTGCCGGGTGGACAGCTTGTTCTCGCCGAGAAAGCGCAGGAATGTCTTTTCCCCCTTGGCGGGATCCCCGAGGGGCCCGTCCTCCGCCCGCACCGCGCACGTCAGGCGGTTCAGATTCTTGTCTTATTCGAGCCCGTCCCGCAGCTCTGGCGGTTCGGATTCCGCCTTTTCCCCCTACCTCCAGCGGCCACTCCTTTGATTAGCGGGCCCGGGCCCACCGGTCATTGAGTGTGAGAGGAGGGGGCCTGGTGTAGGCAGCCGTTCAGCTTCTCCTCGGTTGCTGTGGAGCTCGAGAGGGAGAGCAGCTTTTACATAAAAGGTAGGCGCCAAAGAGACCGGCTACCTTTTCGCTCTTGCCTTCAACAGTCGCCGCAGCGCCCCTTCACCTCCGCTTGCACCTTTGCGATCAGCTTTCTTGCGCTCGACATTCCTTCTCCTTCCTGCTCCTCTGCGATCCATCTCTCGTAATCACAGCGTCCATCATGATGTCTTCTCTTCGTCATCCCCGCCGCTTCCAGCGTGAGATCCAGCTGGACTCAGTGCGCTGCCTTCTGGGGTGGACCACGCCGGAGCTCGCCGGGAAGATCCGGGCTGGCAAAGTCCCCCTCCGCGACCTGGCCGCGGGGGAGTTCATCCTCTTCAACTCGTACGCCATGTGCGGGTTGGTGCCGCAGATCTCCTCCTTCTTCCTCCTGCTCCTGGAGGAGTTCAGCCTTCAGCTTCAACACCTCACCCCCCACTCCGTCCTCCTCGTGGCGGTCTTCGCCCATTTCATGGAGATGTTCGTGGTAGTCCGTCCTTGCACCGCCATCTTCAAGCATTTTTACGCCCTGGTCGGGCCAGGGAGGAGCAAGCGCGAGGTTGGCGCCTACTACTTCTAGCTCCAGCAAGGGACAGCCAACTCCTACATCAGCGCCTTCTCCAGCGCCAAGTGGGAGGAGTGGCGTGACGGCTGGGTCATCGCCAAGACTGACGCCAACGACCGCCTGGAGCTGCCGACAGAAAGGCCCCTCAGTGATCTCAGCACCTGGAAGGCCAAGCCGTCGCTGCCGGCGGAGCTCGACCCGGTCCTGAACCGGGTCAAGAGTCTGGCGAAAGGCGGCCTGACGTCCATGATGGTGCTGGGCGACTTCCTAAGGCGTCGCATTGCCCCCCTGCAGCAGCAGACTAGGATGGCCTGTATGTACATGGAGCCAAACGACTGCTGCAGGATCGCGCGCGGGCCCGGCACCAATTTCACCAGGGCAGAACTGGAGGTCGCGATCCGGGGGATGACCGGCGAGGCGTTCTTCCTGGAGACACTGGTCCTCCCGAGCGGGATCAAGGCCTTGTGCGAGGACCAAGCGCTGCATTCAGCGGTCCTGGCGTCGATGCCGACCCTCAACGAGGGCGTCTTGGCAGTCCGGCAGGTGGGAGGCGACCCCAATCGTGGGATCCATATCCCTGGCGCCTCCCCCGACCGTCAGCATCACACCAGCCAAGGTCCCGGCGGGCCCAGCCACGGAGGTTCGGCCCCCGCCAGGAAAGGAAAAGGGAAGGAACCGGAGCTGGAGCGCCGCCACAAGCAGAGTGTGGGCGGCACCGCGTCTCGGAGAGACGACGAGGCGTGGGGAGTGGCCACCGCCCGGAGCAACCAGGAGGAGGGGTCCAGGTCCCAGAGGCTCCAGCGCGGTGATGATTCCTTCATGGGGGAGCCGGCCCCCAAGCGCCAAAAGACAGCGGAGGCGGAGGGGCCGAGCAGCGCATGGGCTCTGCCGCCTCCGCCGCAATAGCAGCAGCCGCAGGAGATCCCGCCGCCGCCACCAACGACGCGGTGCCCAGCGACACCGCCACCACCATCAAAGCTAGAGCCACAAGCCCTGCCCCGCCGCCGGGATCACCCTCAGCGGGAGGCCCCCACCAGAGGACCGGGGAGTCTTCGGCAAGAAAGGAGATCCCCCCAATCGCTCAGGGAGGTTAGGAGTGGTTTGACTTCATGTAAGTAGCTTTCTTAGGGCTTTTCTTTACTCCATTTAATTTCCTGGCCCTAACCCCGTTGATGTGTGCCAGGCCCCTTTCTTCAGACGTGCCCAGCGTGCCTGCCAGCGATCCACCAGCTGGGGGGTCCAGGCCCCAGCCAGCTCCATCCTCCCCTGCTGGGAAGTCGGCGACAACACCAGCAGGGGCTCCGCCCACGCCTGCACCAGTAGAGTCCGGACCCGGAGGTCACACCCCCAAGGCCCGAAGCCGCACCTCAGGAGGAGGCTGCCCGTCCCGCTGCGACGGCTGAGGCACCAGCAGCGGCGGCGGCGCGGGACGCCACGGCGGAGGCGTCCCCAGCAGAGCCAGCAGCAGAGGAGGCTGCGGCGGCGGCAGAGGCAGCTGCGCTGGAGGTCGCGGAGGTCGCGAGCACCGCCACACCACCCGCGCAGGAGGAGGAGCCGGAGGTGGTGTACGGGAGGCACCTTCTTCCGAGCCCAGCGGAGGTCCCTCTCCCCCGCCTCCTGATCAAGACCCAGCAGGCGCTGGAGGAGACGGAGGCGGGCTTCCGCCGGGAGTGGGAGAAGCTGGAGGCGGAGCGCCTCCGCCTCTCCGACTGGGAGCGTCGCTTGGGGGACCGCATCAAGACAGTCTCTGCCCGCTACGTCGGGGAGCGCGTCCAGCTCGCGCAGGAGCGCGATTATCTGCAGGAGCAGCTGCAGAAGGTCCTCGAGCGGGAGGCGGCGGCTGCCCAGCGGGAGAGGGCGGCCGTCCGGTGGGAGGCGAAGGTCGTCGAGTGGGAGCTGGCGGCAGAGGAGAGGTCGAGGGTCGCCCTCGAGCTGACCAACCAGGCTAAGGCGGTGATGAAGCTGACCAAAGAGTAGCGTGCCGCCCTGGAGGAACGGGCGGCAGCCGTGGCGAAAGGGGAGGCCAACATCGCCATCCACCAGGAGGAGCTGGCAGCCCGGACCTGGAGGCTCCAGGAGCAGGAGGCATCACTCCAGACGAGGGAGGCCAAGGTGGAGGAGTACCTGGCGGAGCCGAGCACCAGCATCGATCGGATCGTGAGGTGGGCCGGTGAAGTGAACCCCTCCCTGGATGCACTTGGGCTAAGTCCCATCCGGGTTGCAGAGGCCCCACCCTCACTTGGCGCTGTCTTTCCGGTGCTAGACTCCGCCACCGAGTGTCTGCAACACCTGGAGTCTGCCATCTTCGACCTCCTGGAGACAGAGGGGCGGGCGGTTGCCCGAGGAATGGCAGAGTACATTCTTACCTGCTTCCGGAGCCACGACCCCGCCTTCCAACTGACTCCAGTTTGGTTGGCCCCATCCGGGCGACGGCGGCCGCAGCGCAGGAAGGAGTGCAGGAAGCGGCGGACATGGTGGCGACCCGCGTTCGGCGCCGTCCCGGACCTACAAGGAGGGGAGACTCCTCCGGACCACCAGAATAATAGGAATAGCATCTTTTTTGTTGCTTTTGCAATGTAATTTTTGTGATGTAATGTATATTGTGTACATTATTAGTAATGCATTCGCTTTGTTAAAAGCAAGATTTAAGTGTTTCATGTGTCTATTTGTTGCGAAAAAACTTAGCTATTTTTCCGATTGTTGATCCTGTGATGTGCTCTCAAGCGTACCGAGGTCCCTTAGCCCCCTGGGAGGTAGTCGCGATGGATCGGGACTAGCTGCCATAAAACTGAGGTCCTACACACGACTTAGGATCGACGCTTAGTAGACGTCCCCACGAGGTCCTGGATTTCGCTGGCGAGGTTCCATTGAGTTGCATAGCGAGTCAGAGCACCAGGACCTGGGTTCAAGGATTAAAGGGGTCCGGGTTCCTAGGTTCGTGGCTTGAGTTACTATGATACTCATCCTAGGGGGGCAGGGCGTGTAGGCTTAGGGTACGAAACCAGGCTAAGCGGCTACACAACCCTGGACCCCAGCAAAGGACGAGCACGTTTCCTTGAAGCCAGTTCCTGGGTAGCCGGTCCCTTCTCTCCTACGAAGCAGAGGTCCTGGGGCAGAGACGCAGTGTAGCAATAGAAAATAGATCTCGGGCACGTCACGAACGTGGAGGACCACGTGGGGGTTAGTGTAGTGAGAAACAAGGAAAAATAGAATCACATAAGCCTTAAGGACATACTGAGAACAAATATTTTCTCAATAAATTGGTACAATAGATTGTGCGATGTACGCCAGGGGCCGGGTTTACGAGGGCGGACCTCCACCGCCCTGGTCCGCACAGAGATGCTGCCAATTACAAAGGAAAGAATTTCCTCTCAACTAGGCCCCTAAGGGTAGAACTTATGGAGGTGCTCAATATTCAACGGATTGGGTAGCTGCATGCCTTCCTCCGTAGCCAAACGCACAGATCCGGGTCGGCACACCCTTGATACCTTGAAGGGCCCCTCCCAGCTGCGGGAGAGTTTGTACAGCCCCTCTTGGTTTAGGAGTCGCCTTAGGACCTGGTCCCCAACCCGGAGCTCCCTACTATGCACGAACCGTTGATGATAGCGCCGGAGCGCTTGGTTGTACCATGCATTTCGGACTGCTGCTTGCCATCTTCGCTCGTCGATGAGGTCTACGTCTTGGCGATGCTGCTGCTCCTGCAAGTTCTCATCGAAATCTTGGACTCATAGAGAGCCCATGGTGATCTCTGGGGGAAGGCATGCTTCGGCCCGTAGACCAAGAAGAAAGGGGTTTCCCCATTTGCCCGGCTGGGTGTGGTCCGGTTCCCCCACAGTACACTCAGAAGCTGGTCAACCCATTTTGCGCTATGTTTCTCAAGATCACAATAGGTTCGGATCTTGAGCCCTTGGAGGATTTCAGCATTAGCCCTCTCGACTTGGCCATTGCTCCTGGGATGTGCCACGGAGGCGAAACAGAGCTAGATTCCAATGTCCTCGCAATACTCCTGGAAGTGTTGGCTTGTGAACTGAGTCCCATTGTCGGTAATGATCCGGTTCCGGACCCCAAACCGGCACACGATTGACTTGAGGAAGGTTGTTGCTGACGCCTTGGTAATGTTGATCACTGGGGTTGCTTCCGGCCACTTGGTGAACTTGTCAATGGCGACGTAGAGGTACCGGTACCCGCCGACGGCCCTAGGGAAGGGTCCCAAGATATCCAACCCCCATACGGCAAAGGGCCATGAGGGTGGAATCATCTGTAGCGCCTGAGCTGGAGTGTGTATCTACTTTGCATGGAATTGACATGCTTTGTACGACCTTACCAGCTCAGCTGCATCCTAGAGCGCTGTCGGCCAGTAAAAACCATGCCGGAAGGCCTTACCGACCAGCGTGCGGGATGAAGAATGACTTGTGGCAGAACCAATCTGAATTACACCGGCTCAAGCACGCAAGTCCTCTCTCAAGGGCTCCAACATGCTTCAAACGGTGTAACCCCTTGGCCTGTCAGGTAACGTCCTGATAAACCACCGAACGCAGGATCAAACAAGGTACCTCGCACGAAGGTGAGTCCAGAGATACAAAAGTCGACCATTTTTACATCACAGATGTAATAGTATATGGTATACAACCATAGAATAAAAACCTAACTAGTTCGAATTTATACAAGACTTTCTCCAAAGTCATAGTATCTGCAGCGGAAAATAAACGCGATTCTACAGACGTTGCACAATGGATGTTTGAGCTAAGCCCATGCTTAATATCACTCGGAGGGACCTGTATTGGCCGGGGACGGATCCCATTCCATGGACCAACCATCAGGAAGAGCATAGGGCCATGGTACAGGTGGAGAAGAGTCCTCAGGAGGATTACCTGAACAAAAGTCACAATGCAAGGCTGAGTATTCTAATACTCAGCAAGGCTTACCCATTTCATGCTATACTTAGCCATGTAACTAGACTTATGAAGGCTTATAATGGCTCTAGGTTTAATTTCAGCTGAAAAGAGTATGATCTACTTTCATGTTTTAGCTTTCAGATTCTAATCTCATTAACCATTCTAGGTAAGCACCTATTCTAGACAAGTAAGGTGGAGATTATCATCGATCAAGATTATTCCAACAATAGTTACTGTTATTACTCTATGTGGCAGAAGGAATAAATAGTCTCAATCTCCACGAGAAACGGACGATTCTGAATCGAATTTCAACCTTGCAAGGTAAACCTAACTCACACGCTTAGAACATCCAACGATAGTTCCGAAGCAACCGTTTGCCTTTCATTCCGACTTGTGGAACAGGGCCACCACAAGCAACTGTAGGACCATACGCACACCAATTGTGCAGGACGTTTGTCTGTAGCGCGACTATATGATCATACTCCTGTCCGCCTATGCGAAACGTACTTCTACAGTGTGCGTGACTGTAGGACGTACTCACATCCGCTGCGGAACGTACTCCCGCACGTCGGTGCGTGTGCGAAAAACCAAATTACGAGTGGTGGGAGGTATGTCCACTCTTTGGGCCGATTGGTTACTAGGCTTACCGCTTACCATATTTCGCGGCATGTGGTTAGTACTTTCAAACGCTTAGCCACCACCACCACACACTGCGACCTTATCAACTTTTATCAACACAGACGGGGTAACCTTCCGAGTCATGATATTGCACATGATTCCGTCCATGATCCTTATAGTGATTGCAGAATAGTAAACATTCAATTTCTATATCGCGCGAGTGGCAGGAAATCACCCGACTTCTACCGGTCCTATTAGCAGAGCATCTATGCGATAAGGACTCGGACACAATACATAGGTTCCTAGGATTCATGCATTTAAGGTTTCATATTTCAACTCCTAGACTTAATGCAAGATATAATATATAAGTATAGAATTGCATAATGTAGTAATTTGAAATACTGGGTTATGCACCGAAGCTTGCCTTTACTGGTGGGGCTGGAGTCAGGGATGTTAGTATTATTATCTTCCGATCTTTAGTTTTGGGGCTTCAGATAATCCCTTTGTGACGTTCACTTGGTCTTTAGAAATATCCTCTGCAGACTCCTGGGAGATCTCGTAGGTATCGTTTGCGGAAGTAGTCGTACCTACATGCAATGCAACATTACATTCAAAGTGTGCACATAAAACTATCTTACTTCACAATAAAGTTGTAATCTAACACTCATTTAACATATTACTTATATAACAACCAAAAAGACCTGAAACTAAACTTGGATAGAGCTTTAGGTGGACATCTAATTAAAATCGGCTATTTGTTGAAGATTATAACAGAGCCGATTGGAAACAACAGGGGTTCAGCAGATAGAATTGGTAAAGGAGGAAGCTATTTACATAGTTTTAGAAAATCTACTGATTTCTGTTTGGAAGAGAAATCGCAGAAGAGATTAGCCGATTTGAGTTCACCTGGGGTCAAATTGGCTGATATGGATAGGAATGTTAAAGATACAGGGTTTCAAGGATAGAACAAGAAAGGATCTTGCTGATTGGATCTAGTTAGCAGCATGTTTTTATTTAGCTGATTGGTTGGTGCATTGGCTTGCCTTAGTCGATGAGGGTGCATCATGTTTAGCCGATTGATGTGCCTTGGTTGTGCCTAACAAAGGCGTGTCGACTGTGCTATCTTACTGATCTAGGGTTGTGTATGTTTTCCCGCGTAGCCGATTGATAGGTGCATCGACTTCTTAATTGATCGACGAAGGTATCGATTATTTTAGCAGAGGAGTGTTTTCTAAAGCAGTTGTCTCTTAACTAATCTGTGTGAGTATCGGTGTATCTAGCCGATCGCGTGCGTATCGGCATAGCCGATCCATGCTTTAGCAAAATTAGCTAATTAGTGAACATCGGCTGAGCCGATTTGTGTACGTGTACTAGTCGATCTGTGAATCGGCATACTAGCCGATTTAGTGCATCGGTTTTACATTAGCCGATTTACACATCGGGTAGAACTAGTCGAGTGATGTATCGGCATAGCTAGTTGATTAGTGCGAGTAACTAGCCGATGGTGCATTGGTAGACTAGTCGAACTATTAATCCGTACGGTCTGTGTCCCGGCATATTCAGCCGATTGGTGGGTCAGCTGCGTAGCCGGTTTTCATCCTTAATGTTTTCCTATATATCTACGGGGGCATATCAGCCGTGTAGCTGATTGTCTTACTTTGCACTGACTGTGCCTAACTGAGATGTGCTTAAGTGTTATCCTAGGTAACTAGGTGTGGTTGCATCGGCTTGATTACGTCAGTACAACAATCGATTGACGTACAGCCGATGGGGTCATCTAAACTGGACCTGCTACAAGAACCCTAAGATTGTGTGTGCACCTCAGATTTATCGGCTATGTGGCAGCCGATGTAAAACATAACAGAAGGCTACATCGGCAGTAGCTGATACAAAGAATAAAGAATCGGCGAACTAGCCGGCGTAGGAGCATATCTAAGGAAGGGCATCGGTTGGACAACCGTTATATTAAACAGATCTAACAGAGACTAATCTACCCTTAAAAAATTTTAAAACATTTTCTATATTATATATCATAATAATCGTTTCACACAAACAACACCTAGAACATGAATTATTTTTACAGAGCAAACCACCTATAGTGCTGGAGCTATAAATTTAACTCAGCACTGGTCAAGCATAAACATAGCTTCTGCAAATTTATCAGAATTTTATCCCTAAAGAAAAAGTGCTGATAAAATAAACACAAACAACACTATTACATCAAGATCTATTTATATCAAGAGTTTCAGACAAGATCACGTGCTGAAACTTTGTGGACAAGTTATAATACTCAGAAACATTACTTTAGAATATTTTTCTAATTTTTCATGAACCAAAACTTTTATACATGAAATAACTTCAAACTCAAGCCCAATTTCATAGCTTGTGTCACACAGTGCTTCTGTTCCTAAGATTTTTATCATGGATTACATATGCTAAGTAGAAGCTATGGGAACAGATTCAGCTATACACATCAACAGAATCATCCTTGAATAAATTCTAAAGATTCAATCAACATAGTACAAAGGTACTTGAAATCTTTGGTTAAAGATCAATACTGGATCTACAAATTTTATACAGATCTACACATGGTATATACATCTCATGTTCCAAAAATCACAGGCAGCACAAGCATAGATCATGAGATACAATTAAATCACTCATTTCCTAACAATTAATCTAGAGTACAAAATAAATAGAACTAACTTAAGTGCACAGTAGAAAACTTGTAGATATTGACTAGTATAACTCAGAACAATTGAGTTTGCTATTTTAGGATTTTTCTACAAATTTCTAGAAATTTTCAAAGTTCACTGAAAAAGATTTGAAAGACTCAGACTACTTTGCAGAAAGGACCCTAGAACTTTTTGAATTAGAGCAATATAGTCCTTGGCCGGGTCAAGACGGCGGCCATGGTGGTCTGACCGGCATGTTCTCGCCGGCGACAAGGGTTTGGCCGAGGAGGAACTGGTCCTACACGATCTATAGGATGGTGTGCACATGTTGGTGGGTGGTGGGCACAAAGAAAGGCGGCGGAGCAAGGTCGACGGCGAGGAATGGCGGCGGCCGTGGTGGTGCGTCCGTGTTCCCGGTGAGGGGCCGGCGAACATGGAGAGATGGAGCGCGCACGAGTATCGTGGAGTCGTGGGGATGCTATTTCAGTAATTGGTTCAGCTGGAGGTGGGGCGGAAGCGGGTTGTCGACGTGGAGGTGGCTCGGGTTTTATCGGTGGCAATGGCGGCACGGTATTCCTTCAATTCCGGCCGAGGAGAGAATAAAGTTCGGTGAGGGTGGGTCGAGGGGCAAGTAGGGGTCGTGAGGAAGCTCTGGGTGCTAGAATCGAGATGGGGCAGGACGGAACGGTGAGAATTTTCCGGCGGATGGCTCGGCGCTCGGCTTGACGCTCATGGGGAAGAAGAGACAAGGACATCGCCAGCCAAATTTCGGCGAGGGGTGGTGTTGGGAGTGGAGAAGGAGCGGCCAGCGAGCACTAGGAGCTCAAGGCGCTCAAGAGCTCAAGGGGAGGTCTTGGAAAGGGGAAGGGACGATCGGAGGTGGGGTTCCCACGGCGGACCGAAGCAGCGGCGGAGAGAGTGAGCTGCGGTGAGGTGGTTCCGGTGGGAGTCCGGCCGCGAAGAGTGGCCTAGGAGTGTCAGTGCGGTGAGGGGAAGCTCCCCAGGGGGTTGGAGTGAGCTGCCCATGGCGAACAGGGAGGTCGCCGGAGTGGAGGTAAGGGGCGGCGGTGGTGTTCGGGGCTCGGGGCGTTGGGTGGAAGAAAGGAAGTGCAGAATGGAATGGTCACGAGTTGGAGAGGCTCAAGAGTAGGAGAATAGAGGCCCGGAGGGGGTGCTCGGTCCGTGCCACAGCGACAGCGAGGTGGCGGCGGCAGAGCCGCAGGGCAGCGCTTGGATAGGAGCAGAGCGGCGTGGCGCGCTCGGGAAGGGCCAGAAGAGAGGGGGCTAGGTCGACGCTCGAGCTGGGGGCGACGCGTGGGGGTGAAGTGCAGCAAGAGGTGTCGAGGGGCGGCCAAAAACAGCAGTGAGCGGCGGAGCAGAGGAACAGAGGAGCGCCAAAGGAAGAAGAAAGAGGGGAGGGGGTCCGGGGACTTGTTTGCAAAATACAGAAATCCTAGGGGCTTATTGGTAAACCATAATTTCCCATAAATCTAGGGCTCAAACAAAAATGTGACCAAAATTAAAGTTGTACAACTTTTCAAGCTCTACAACTTTGTTTTAGAATTCAACTTCAAAAACTCAAAGGGTACAACTTTATTTAAAAACTTTGGTCTCAAATCAAGCTTTCCAAAGTATTTGTCCTTAGTTAGATAAATTTCATATAACTTTGGACTTAATTGCAAGTCCAGGTAATGTAATGATGACAAACATTTTTACACTTTGACCCCTAGTAACTTTGAAAGTTACTTTTGTAATTCCAAAACTTCTTATATAAAAGAACTTGTACTTCTGTAAAATTACATAAACACCCTTATTTTCATAACTTTACACAAATTTTCACACAATTCAACACATACCTTTCAAATGAAACTTTTTGGTAAATATATTTTTTTACAAGGGTTAAAGTAAGAAAAATGTGTTTGCAAAACAACCCTTCACCTGTTTTGAATTACCTCCTATCCAAATACTTTTTTGCAAAAGCAACCCTAGTTTTTCCGTAATTAAAAGAAATACCCCCTTTTCTTGCATTTAAGTTTTTTTTAAAAGCTTCACTTAAACACCCACAAGCTTTACACTAACAAACACATACTTCACATTAACAAATACTGTGCCTAGCTTACAAGCACTTGAACTGTCACATGACTTCCGCACTCGCCTCCATGGATCTCTGCGAGCAAGTCGCAGCCCTCTTCCCGGGTGATGCACCGCATGAGGATATCGTTGGCGCCACGGTGATAGAGATCCCCTTCTACCACCGTGTATCGCTTAGCCATCCGGACTATACGCTCAGCAGATGCCTGGTCTTCAGGAAGGAAATTATCTTTTAGGTAGTCACAGACCTTGGAGATCCATGCATCGGGACCTTCCTGAGAAACTGGGCGTGGCTCCCTGAGGTCTTCGGGATCCTCAAGGGTGCACACAACCCTTGGCGTGCTCCACGGATGGAGCACCACCGGGATCGCTAACTTCGAGGTGATAGTCCAACCCCCTTCACCCAGATCGACAGGCTGGGCGGAAGGCTTCAGCAGGCATCTTTGCAAAACGCCCTCCGGCACGGATGCCTGAGTAGATGCCCTCGCGGAGAGTGCATCAGCCGCTGGGTTGCCTTCGCATGGAACATGTTGCAGTTCCAGCATATCGAAGTCCTTCTCCAGCCTCCTCACGTGGATGAGGTAGGCAGCGAGTTAGGGATTGTTGCATCAACACTCCCCCCGGACCTGCCAGATAACGAGTTGGGAGTCTCCTTTGACCAGGAGCTCCCGGACCCCCAGGGACAGAACCACCGTGAGTCCAAAGATTAAGGTCTCATACTCCACCATGTTGTTGGTGGCCCCAAAGTCGAGGTGCACCATGTACTCCACTTGCTCGCCATGTGGGTCGATGAGGACCACGCCAGCCCCAGCCTTCTTGTAGCGTGCGGACCCATCGAAGAAGAGTGTCCAGTGGGATCCGGTGAACACCGGAGCCCTGGCTTGAGGTGGGGGGTCCGACCCATGGTCCGGACCCCCTGAGACACTTGGAGTCGGAGTCCATTCTGCAACGAAGTCTGCAAGGACCTGGCTCTTGATGGCGTGGCATGGTTGGAAGTCAAGTTGAAAACCAGCAAGCTCTGCTACCCACTTGGCGATGCTGTGGAATTGTGGAGGATGGCCCTCAATAGGTAAGAGGTCACCACCACAATCTTGTGGGCCTGGAAATAGTGACGGAGTTTCCTGGACGCAACGAGAATGGCATAAAGGAGCTTATGCGTCTCAGGATACGTGGTTTTTGCCTCATGAAGGAGCTCGCTGATGTAGTAGATCGGCTTCTGGACAGTCTTGACTTTGCCTACCGGACTGGGTCCTTCTGTTTGAGCTGGGGACGCGCCGGACCCCAGGTCTCCTGATGCTTCTCCGGGTCCGAACCCGGCCGAGCCCTCCGAAGCAGGGTCGGTTGTCACACTGGTGGAGGCCGGACCTCCATCCCCCACAGGGGGGACCATGGGGGCCCCCTGCAGGAGTTGCTCGGACCTCTCAGTGACCAGCACCATACTGATCACTTCAGTCATCGCTGCTAGGTAAAGAAACAGTGTCTCACCTCTGTCCGGTGTGACCAGGACCGGCAGGGAGTGAGGTACTGCTTCATCTCCTGGAAGGCTTGTTCTGCCTCTTCAGTTCATACGAATGGACCGGGCCCCCTCATTAGCTTGAAGAAGGGAAGGGCCCTCTCTGCCAGCCTCGAGATGAAGCAGCTGAGGGCTGCAAGGGACCCCGTCAATCTCTGTATGTCCTTGAGACGCACAGGGGGTCTCATTGCCTCGATTGCCCGGACCTTGTCCGGGTTTGTCTCGATCCCCCGGTGGGAGACCAGGAAACCAAGGAGCTTTCCCGCCGAAACGCCAAAAACCCACTTCTCGGGGTTAAGCTTTGTAGAGGTCACGCGCAGCTTGTCGAAGACTTGAGCTAAATTTTCTAGTAAGGAATCCGATTCTGTAGTCTTGACTACGATGTCATCAACATACACCTCAACTATATCTCTAATCAAATCATCTAAAGTGATGTTCAGTGCATGAGCAAAAGTGGGTAGAGCATTAAGCAGTCCATACGGCATTACAATATAGCAATAAAGACCATCCACTGTTACAAAAGCAGTATGCTTCCTATCATCTCTAGCCATCTTGATTTGATAAAAATCAGAATAGGCATCTATGAAGGACAACAAGTCGCACCCGGAGGTGGAGTCTACAATCTGATCTATTCGAGGAAGTGGATAGGGGTCTTTTGGACATGCCTTATTGAGACTGGTGTAGTCGATGCACATCCGAAGCTTCCCGTTAGCCTTTGGGGCTATGACCGGATTGGCCAACCACACTGGGTGGTAGACCTCTTCTACGAAGCCAGCCTACAGCAGCTTATGGACCTCTTCACGGATGAAGTTTTGCCGCTCGATGGACTGTTTCCATGGCTTTTATCGGACCGGTCTGGCGTCGGGCCGGATCCTCAGATGGTGCTCAATCACCTCCCTAGGGATCCCGGGCATCTGTGACGGTTCCCAAGCGAACACATCAATATTTGCCCGGAGGAAGACGATCAGCGCGCTTTCCTATTTCTCTCCCAGATTCCCACCGATGCGGGTGGTCTGGGAGGCCTCCGCTCTGACCTGGATGGTCTTCACGGGAACATTGTCCGTATCGGACGGATGGACCTTGGGTGCCTTAGCCGGAGCCTTGGCATGTGAGGATGAGGATTTGGACCCCTCTGCGCCAGCTGCTCGGGCAAGCCTTGCTGCCAACGCATGGAGCTTCTCAACCGCCACGACGGCGGCGGTCCGGTCGCTCTACACGGTGAGGACACCTGCCGGGGACGGCATCTTGAGGACCAAATACCCGTAATGGGCAATAGCCACAAACCGGTATAGGGCCGGTCTACCTATGATGGCATTGAAGGGGAGGTTTACTTCCGCAACTTCAAACTGCACATTCTCCGTCCCGAATGTGACCGGCAGGGAGATGGTCCCTATCGGGTAAACGGGATTCGGGCCCACTTTGGAGAATGGGCGCGAGGGAGCTAGCTTGGACTCCAGGATCTGTAGGTGTTTAAACGCTGCATAGCTGATGACGCTGAGGCCTGCGCCTCCGTCGATCAGCACGTGGTGGAGGTGGACGTTGGCGATGGTGGGTGCCGTGACGAGCGGCAGCACACCAGCGCCCGCCATGGTCTCCGAGCAGTCAGATGGCTTGAAGGAGATGGTGGTGCTCTTCCACCGCTGGTGGGGTGCCACCTTTGGCGTCCCCGGCTTCACCGAGAGGACCTCTCGACGAAGGGTCTTGACGTCCCGCCGAGATATGAGCTCCGAACTGCCGCCGTACATGACGTACAGCTTCTTGCGGTGCTTGTCACCACCGGACTCGGAGTCGGACTGGTGGAAGAGGCCCTTGAGGTCTTTGTTTGGGGTTTGATACCCTAACTCCCTCTCCGTCGCGGCAGCATCGGCATCGGAGGCCTTCTCCTTGCCGGACCGCCGCGGGGGGGATGAGCCTTCCCTGGAGGCTTGGTCACGCCTCTTGCTAAGGCGCTCCACGAGCTTCTGAATCTCGCGGCACTCGGTAGCGCTGTGGCGAGCCCCAGGATGAACAGGGCATGACCCGGGGTCGGTGCGCTCTTGTTGTGGGCGCTTGCCACGGGAGTTCTGGCCTCCGATCGCTGCTGCTGCAGCGACCGACCCCTAATTCATGACTTATCGAAGCCACGGTTCTTCTTGTTCTTTTTTTTGCCGCTGCCAGGGGCAGCGATACTGGGCCCGCTCATCTGAGCGGGTCCTGCCTGAGTTGCAGAGTGCCACGCACGGCCCTATGCAGCCCAGGCGCATTTTTCCGCCAAGGCAAACAAGGTGGTGACAGTTTCCACCTGATGTGTCGCCAGCTTCTCCAGCATCTCCTCATCACGGACCCCCTGGCGGAAAGCCGTGATAATAGATGCAACGGAGATACGCGGAATAGTTCCACGTACCTTGGTGAAGCAGGAGATGAAGGTTCGGAGGGTTTCTCCAGGTTATTGTCTCACGGCGTGAAGGTGGGCCTCCACACCGTGCTGCTGGTACGCACTGGCAAAATTTGCCGTGAACTTTGCGCAGAGCTCACCCCAGGATTGGATGGATCCCGGAGTGAGGTTCATGAGCTAGGTCCGGGCTGGCCCGGTCAAGGCTACATGAAAGTAACTTTCCATGACGGTGTCGTTACCCCCAGCCGCCGTGATGGCGGTGATGTAGACCTGCAGGAATTCTTACGCGTTGGTGGACCCGTCATAATTTTCCGGCAGGTGGGGCCGAAAGTTGGACGGCCAGGCGACCGCGCGATGGTGGTTTGCGAGCGCTGCGTAGCCCACGCCCAACATTGGCACTTGAGTGAGTCCCTGTGGCCTAGCCATGGCCGCATCGAACTCGGGCGCAAGATCCCGACCCTCAATGTTGGGTTGGCGGTTGCGCGCTCGCTCGATGGAGACACGGGCGTCCTCTCCCGCACGTCTGTGGTTGAGCTCTGCCCGGAGATCCTCGGTCCGTGCACTCCTTTCTGATGGGGAGTGCACAGAGCCGGATGCGCTGCCCTGACAACGGCGCTGTCTAGACACTGATCCCCCCGCTGAATCTGGGGAGGCCTGTGCCAGGTTGAGGAGGCGATCGACGTCGTCACACCACTGCCTCTGCGCATCAGGCGAGGCTGCCTCACCAGGAGGGTTGCGGAGCAACTCCCTACCTGCCAGAAGTGGCCCGCTCGGTGCAAGCACCGATTGGGCCACGGAGGCCCGCTCCACAGCACGTTGTGGAGCCGCACGCGCTGCCGCCCTGGGTGGGGGACGGTGCATGGTGTGTGGCGTGGATGACGCCACTTCCTCACCCAAGAGGAGATCATGAGGCCCATTTTCCCGCGCCATTGCGGTCTTAAGCTTCGACCAAGCGCAAACCAAACCTAACCCCTACCTGGTGCGCCAAATGTCGGAGGAAATCTCTAGCCGGGTGGCGGAATACACCCGCCGAATCCTAGTTTAGGAAGAGTTTGGGGGAGACCTAGAAACGCTTGATTGATGGGCGGATGAACACAGGAAGGATACAAGGATCTAGAGTGGTTCGGGCCGCCGGAGCGTAATACCCTACATCCACTTTTGAGTTGTACTGCTTGAGTGTGGTTGCGGACAGCTTGTGAGTCTAGACCTTGTGTAAGCCTGAGGAGGAACTTGAGGAGGAACTTGTGTTCCAACGAGTGCACTCTCCCTTTTATAGACTAAGGGGGGTGCTTACACTGTGCGGGGCCCCGATAGGTGGGGCCGGCCAACAGGAGCCTGTAATATGAGAGATACGTGATCTTCTTCTCCAGCTCCTTCCTGTAGTCCTCACGATCGAGAAGTTGGTGTGCGTATCTACAGCCAAGATATGGCCGTGTGCCGCCTTGCCGGCATAGTAACAGCTGTCAGTGTTATCCAACAGTGGAAGCCGTGCTGCCATTGTTGGGTCAGGACCCTCTGACAGGCGAAGGAGCAGCGCTGACCCGCCGCACCGTCGCCTCCGCGCACACTGTTGCAGCGCACGCCTCGGCTCACCTGCAGCAGGCCATCATCACCCACGCGCGGCGCCGTGATGTGACTACACGCCGTCTGCCTGCGCACGGAGCACAGTGACGCGCCGTCTTGGAAATAAGCGAGCTTACCGTGGTGTCAGTTGGGCAGACCATGCTTTGACTTGGGCACACCCGGCCCACCTACCCGCATTTAATGCGGTTGTTGGGCTGGCGTCCCGCGGAGGGCCTTCTGCCACAAGCACGTGGCAGGGCCGGCCCTGGAGCTGCCACCTTGGCAGCGTGTGGCGGCGCTGGACCCCATCCTGGAGGAAAAGGGGGTCCGGGCCCCGAGGCCAGTTGGAGAGACAGGCCCATAGGGGTCTGGCTCCCACACGTGGCGGCGCCGGACCCCCTGGGAGGTCCAGGCCTGTGGAGGCCATCCCCGAGTACCTTTTCCTCATGGGCACGTGGGGCACCGGACCTATATGAGCTCGAGGGGGGGTGGGGGAGGTCCGGAGACCACGATCCCACCTATCAGGTCCGGGCCGTACGTCCCGTCTCCCAGAGGACAAGGGTGAGGTCATGGATAACCTCATGTCCATCATGGCGGACAGACTATCAGGTGACTCCCTAACGAGCTAGGCCCACGGAGATGCAGATCTCCTCGTAGTGGACTATTACGATCTTCTGGTCGTTGAGCAGTTCCTTGGCGATGATGATGTTGGGTTTTGTCCGGCTGCCCACCGAGGGGTATACCCAAGGTGGTAGGTTTTGGGTTGGGATGCGCCAAGATCAGGAACTGGAAGGTGCGGACAACACAAGATTTAGACAAGTTCAGGCCGCAATATTGTAACACCCTAAATTTTGCAAAGTACAAAAATAGATTGAATGACATGATAGGTTAAAGGGTTACAGGATTTTTGATAAACAATTTTCTTAAAGTATAAAATAAATATAGGGAAAACCATATGTTTATGCATCTCATGCTCTTTGCATTGATATTTTGGTTGTCTTTCTTCGAATTCAAATTTCATATTCAAACTTAAAAGCTTTTGTTTTATTTTTCTCTCTTTTCCCTCTCTTTTCTCCCCTTTAGGCCCAGCCCAACCGGCCCTTTTCCCTCTTCCCCTTTCTCCTCTTTTCTCCCTCCCCCTGGCAGCCCAGCCGTGGCTCTCTCTCTCTCTCTTTCCTTTTCTTCCTCCCCCGAGCGCGCGGCCCACCAGCCTCCCTCGCCCCGGCCCAACTCGCTCCCTCCCCGCCTTCTACCTCTAGCGCGTGGGCCCCGCCGGTCGGATCCTCCTTCCCCGCACCGACCGGGACTCTGTTTCGAGTCCGAGCTCGACCGCACCTCCGCGCCGCCTCCGTCTCGGGCCCGCACGCCCAGGCGCCCGCGGCCGCCCCTTTTTAAGTGCCGCTCGACTCCCCGCTCCCTAAACCCTAGCCGCAGCTGCCCCTTCGCGCTCTAACCCTAGCAGCCGCGCCCGCCGCCGCCTCTGCCGCTCGCACCTCGGGCCGCCACCGCACCGCCGCCACGCTGCCGCTCGCCGTCAACCGATCATCCCCGGAGCACCGCGTTGTGGTGAGGAATCTCTCGGCCGTTTTTCCCTCTCCCTCCCGCTCTCCCGTGCCTGCGCGATGTTCCCCGACGTGTCGCGCCGCCCCTCATCGCCGGCCGCCGCCTACGGCCGTCGCCTCTCCTTCTCTACCCCCTAGATCAGCTCCCCACGTCCCCCTGTCTCTCCCCGACCAGATCCCGTCCCGAATGGTCGCCGGAGATGCGAGATCGCGTATCTCCGGCGAGCCTCCATCGCTCGGGTCGCCGCCGGCGACTTCCCTCCGCCGCTCGAACCCGCTCGCCTCCCTCTGGCCGTTGGATCTAGATCCAACGGCTCAGGTCCGCTTAGCCCGCGAGTCAAACAGAACGGGTACCGGTCAACTGAGGCACTTTTGCAAAACAGCCCTTAAGTTTTTCTGAAATCAACCCGCCATCCTCTCCAGTTCAAAAATAATTGCAGTTAGTCCTTTTTCTTCTGTTTAGGTCCCTGAGGTTTTTCAAAATCTAACCCGCCATCCTCTAGCCTTAGGTTTTGCGTTCTAACCCCTCTGTCTAGGGTTTAATTTCATTTTAGCCCCTGGTTTCTCTGTTTTAGGTCCTTTTAGATCCAAATCTTCGCAGATAAACCCCTGAAACCCTGTTTTAGCCCTAACTTCTTCGTTTTAACTCCGATTTCATCGATTCTTGCGCTCACGCAATCCTTACGACTTATACAATGTTTCTAAGCTATTATTTTGTCCTATTTTCATTGATTGGTGTACTGCTCTTATTTTATTTTGTTTGTTTGCTTGTATGTGCTCGTGTGCGACATTAGACGGTGCGCAGTTTGAGGATCCGCAGGGTCAAGATTTTGAAGAATTTCCTGAGCAGCAGCAGTTTGCTAACGAAGGCAAGTGGTCCTTGATCATATTTCAGTCCTATTAATCTCACAAATACACATTTACTTTATATGCATGCATGTGTCTAGAATATGATGGAACCCAAGTTAAGGACATGCCTAGTTTCAATTTATCTTCCTTGATTAAACCTGGGTGTTTTCATTAATTGTGTAGCTACGCTTATTGCTTCTGCATAGATTTAGGTTGGATAACTTGGATATCAATGATGATGTTTTACCTTTTCTAGAATGCTGTTTGGTGATAATTAAGAATTTTGAATCAATTGGAACATGGAGAACCACCCAGGAAAACAGTACAACCACAGTACTATATGGCTCTGGTATTGGCTAATTAATTAAAACCTTGGCTTGTAAAGGTCTTACCGAAAGGGCAAGAGGGGAGTGCGTTGATGGGGTATAGCTCGGTCCTCTTGAGGTGTAGATATGATCCTGGGTAAGGCGTCTTCCTCATTAGGGAGGGTTATGACCACTGCGGCCTAAAACCTTAGCGGACCAATACAAGTTAGGGAATCTTTGTAAAGGCCTCGTAGTGAATCCCTGCCACTCACCTCGGAAGTGTTTAAGGGCCTTGCAAACCCGGGCATCAAGGGAAACACGAGCTGTGGGTAAAGTGTAGAACCTCTGCAGAGTGAAAACTGATATATCAGCCGTGCTCACGGTTAAGAGCGGCTTGGACCCTCACATGATAATTGAACTTAAAGATGACCTAAGCTGATGTTCTTTATTTGTTGTTGTTTATTTACTCAGTCTTTTATATAAGGGTTGATAAAAACTTAAACCTAGTTAATGCTCGCTAACTAAAACTTGACCAACTAAAATGCTTATCGCAGTCAAACCATGTCAGATGGGATGCATTCGGTTACCTTTTCTAAACCGGGTGTGACAAATATGCGTAATGCCTTACGTCCTGTATGATGGTTTGTATTGCCTTGATGTTGATCTGGTGATCTTCTGTTTTGAGAGGGGTCCCTGCCCGCCCTTATATATCCGGGGGGACAGGGTTACATGAATCCTAGCCTGATATTAGCTCAGGAATCGTACTCAAGTACAACTCGAGTAGTTTCCTTCTGTATCGACTAGTTCTACTCCGCATGCGGGTAGAATACAATATAAATAAGGTACAGGACACGTCCTATCCCCTAGCCCAATACGGACTCCTTGATGTACACAGCCCCGTGGCCCCGGGTCTGACAAGCCCCCGAGCTCTTCGTAGCTGAGTACTGCAGGCTCTTCGAGTACTTCTGAAGTAGTCTTCGACTTCTTTCGAAGCTCCGTCTTGAAATTTCTCTTCAAGTACTCTTCTGACTGCATCGAAGCTATGAGGTGCTCATGCCCCGAATTCTTTCTTCTGTACGGGGTGTGATGAATAATCGCACTCCATATGGAGTAGCCCCCAAGCCTTAGGTTGAATCAAAGAATCAAGCTGAGGGTCAAACTAGTCTTGAATCTTTCCTTCTTATCCTTCGAGTACTTTCGAAAAATAAGTAGTCGATGCCACGTGTCTCATAGCCCCCGAGCCTTGAATCCAAATTTCTCAAATGTTGGAAAAAAGGATCCCAAAGGTCGCGGCAAAAATGTTCCCTGTTGAGAAAATATAGTTCAAGATGATGTAATTGGCAGAAATTGAACTCGAAATTTGAAAAACCTCTTTTTTCGGGACAATAACCCTGAAAAAATGGTTAATCAAATGACTGCCAAAAAGATCCACCGAAAAACTTCTCGTATTCCAAGTATTCCCCTTGTGCGACGCTTCACCTTTTGCACAGTAAACCACGACCTGACCGCTGGTTATTTAACCCTGCAGTCAATTAGGGTTTTTTCCATGCCTTCAGATCTTACACCGCCGCCAGAGAAAAAACAAAACCCCAATTAGATCTAACCTTGCCGTCACCCCTCCACCGCCCTGCGTAGTCGAAATCCTTCGAGCCTGCAATTGTAGCCCCCGAGCATTGTGCGAACAACTCGTGGCATAACAGATTCAAAATGGCGCCGAAGAAAACCAACCAGAAGGACTTGAAAGAAGCGCAAGCGGCAACCGGCGAGTGGACAATTAGTAAGTGTTCTCGCCACAATCTCGCAAATTTGGTGTTGGGGGGCCTTCTTCAGGAAAGGGATCTCATCAATTGGCGCCTTCCCTTTCGCGACCCCTTCCCCATGGAAAATGTCGACGAGATTGTCTCTTTTTGTTATTTTTCTGAACGGGGATTGGCCCTCCCCACTTGTTCGTTCTTCCATGGCCTTCTTTATTTCTATGGGATTGAGCTGCAACACCTCAACCCTAACTCAATTTGCCACATCTCAATTTTCATCCACTTCTGTGAAGCCTTCCTTGGAATTGAGCCCCATTGGGCTCTTTTCCGCTACCTCTTCCGCATGAAGCCCCAGCCCACCTCAAAAGATCCATCTGCAATAGGGGGCGCTGGCATCCAGCTTAGGCAACATGCCAGTGAGAAATACATATCTTACAAATTCCCGTCCAATGTCCCCGGGTGGAAACAGCAATGGTTCTACATTGCGAACCACGCCCCCCAACTCCCTGCGCGTTCAGGCAGATCTCCTGTTCAGCGCCCCGAATGGACCCTGTTGCCTGCTGAGGCAGAGATGGACCAGGTGAAGGAACTGCTTGAGTTGATCACCGCACACAAGGAGGCGGGAGTAACTGGGGCATCTGTAATGATGTCATTCTTCAAACGCCGAATCCAACCCATCCAACAGCGCCACACCCTAGGATTTGAGTACATGGGTACTGAAGACCCATCTCGTATGTGCGCAGAGGAGCTCGGAGACGACGCAGCGCTTGTTCGCGTCAAGCGAATTCTGCTGGACGTGGAAACCGTCCCATACGTTCCAGCAGGATTTTCAGCCCAGAACCGGCCACCATCAGTAAGTAGTCGACCTCTCGACTTCTTATTTGATGTTGTGAAGTATAACTGACTGATAAACTTGTCACAGGATCGAACAACGTTATACCGGAATTACCCGCCGCAACCCGATCTGCCCCGACCCTATCACTTGTTGCCCAGCGCCGCGGCCGCAACAGAAAAAGCAAAGACCGCTGGCAACGAGTCGACCGAGAGCAGCAGGCCAAACGAGAGAAGGGCGCAAGCAAACAACTCCTCCGGATCATCCGTGGAGTGGTCTGACGACGCGCCTCTGATCCCTCGGCGGCGTCGGGAGATGCAAAAACGCAAAGCCGGCGCCGCTGACTTTGCCAGGTAAGTGCCTATCAAGCTGTGAAGTTATCGAGTTGTTCTGCTGAATACTGATAACACTGTTTTGTAGTCCTTCATCTTCTTTGCCCAGCCCTCAGCGACGGAAGGTAGTCAAAATACCCTCAACCGGGGATGATGCACCAGCAGTCGTGTCTGCGGGAGCTGCTGGGGCGGACCCGTCGTCCTCTCCTGCAAATGACGTAACCATTGCCGTGGCGGGTGCCGCGCCGGGGCAGCTTGCGCCCTCGGCCAGGACAGCCCTGCTACCGGCAATGAGTGCCGTGGCCATCACTGCGGCGAGCGCCACGCCGGGTCCGCTTGCGCCCTCGGCTGGTACGCCTGCACCTCCGGTTGCAAGTGCCCTGGTGAAGAGGCCGTTGAAACTAATGTTGAGGAAACCAACGATAATCCGATCCCAAGTGTAAGTAATGCTCTGGATCTTGCCCTTAGCCATGTATGGTACTCACAGTAATGATGCTTTACTATTGTCTTGAACAGATCAGCAGCGGCAGTGATGCTGGACGAGCCAGAACTCGAGTTGGCTCCTCCAGCCCCCGAGCCCTCGCCCGAGCAAGCCGACGCACTGGAACCAGCAGAAGGGGCAGATGTGGCCTTGCCTAACTCACCGCCGCCTGAGCTCCAGCACGCGGAACTCGAAGCTGGTGGCGATGAGCAAGTCGAGGCCGCCATTACCGCACCCGCTGAGGTTACAGGTAGATGATCCAGCTGCCTTCTGCCGTAATCGTCGCTGTGTTAAACACTTGTCCTTTGCAGAGACCACGCAGCCGTCAGTCTTGGAGGGTGCATGTACTTCTGGTGAAGCAACCGTGTTACCAACCCCTGGAGGAGAGATCGACGACGCACTCCAAGTGACGCACCTCCCAGGGGACGATCTAAGCCGCGTACGACAAATGATCAAGGCGATTGATAAGTTTGCCCTGGTAAATCTTGGCTAAATTGCTGATAGCTGCATGCTAGAGTTGTTTTTCTTTGACGCCTGGAAATGTGCAGGATATGAGCCAGAAAGCCGATGAGCAGGCTATGAAGCTGGAAGAGTCCGCTAAGTGAATTGACGAGCTAATGCAGGACCGGGCCAGCTTCGAGCGGACCATCACTGAGCTCCAAGGCCGACTCACGGAGCAGCGAAAAACCCATCAAGGTACGTTGAATTCCATTCTCGAAATCGTACCCATAGTCGATAACTCCTTGGTCTGAAACCTGTTTATCACCGCAGAACTTAAAAAACTCTTAAATTATAAAGAGGGGTTGCTTACTGATTTGAAGAACATGCTCAATCACCGCGCAGATGAAGTCGAAAATCTGCAGAAAGTGATGGCCGACACGGAGAAACAGTTTGTCGACTGCCTCCAGCAGATCAAGATTCTGGGCGAAGAGAAGGAGAAACGCCAGAAGGAACTCGACGATTTAAAAGCAGCAGCCCAGGAACTTGTAGAGATGGTGGACCCTCGGGAAGACGGCGCTGAAGATGTGCCACCACTGCTGGATCGACTTCGCGGGGCACCGCAAAAGATCCTCAACTTCGTCACCGAGGCTACCACAACATACGTGGGTCATGCTTTAGGCCTTGTAAAATCCTTCTGGCCAAAGGCTCGGCTAGAAGTGCTCGCAGGGGGCACAGCTGCTGATTGTACTGATGAAAACTTCAGCGAGTACTTGCTAGAGGTCCAGCCAGTAGCTGAAAAAATTGTAGAAAACATGGTCCAGGATTGAACCCTTAGTGTTTATGACTTTTGTAATATAAGAAACCACATTTGTCCTCTTGTAGCCTTATATGAAGTCTGAGAACCCCGTCTGCTCTGTAGTAGGGACGTGCTACCTTTGAGTGCAGCGACTCAGAATGTAGTCGATATAGCTCTTCACGTGAGCTCATCGGGCAAGTTAGCTAAAAATCCGACCAAGGGGATCCAACGTGCCTGGAACGTGCGGTCTGTGGCGCGACGACTAGGATGCCCGTAGCAAACAGTCGAAAACTACCCTGAGTGCAACGACTTCAGGAGTAGTCGATATAGCCCATCATGTGGACATGTCAAACAAGTTAAATAGAACCCGAGCCAGACGGGCCTAACCAGTTTGAAAAAAGAAAAACACGATTGTCATCGCGACGACCCATATGCTTGTAGCAAGTAGTCGATTTGTATAAAATTTGAGCATGGCCAAAGCCTCCGCATTGTATTCAAGAATTTACATTGCGGGTCATGTGGCACAAAGCCGCCATATTGACCCAGAAAAGAAAAATGTGCCCTTGGCGCGTACAGGAATTGAAAACGAGTCTGCTTAGGGGTAGAACCGTCGCAGGTGTTGGATATTCCATGAATTGGGTACATCCTGACCGTCGGGGTGTTGTAGTCGATAAGATCCTGGTCTTGTAACCCTCTTGATGATGAACGGTCCCTCCCATCTTGAATTAAGCTTGTGCAAGCCCGACTCATCCTGAACGCGACGAAGGACGAGGTCGCCTATGCTAAACGACCGTTCCTTAATGTTGCGATCATGATATCACCGGATTCCCTGTAGGTAACAGGCTGACTGAACGAGAGCAGAGCAGCGAGCCTCTTAAACAGAATCCAGCTCGAGCTGTCGTGCTTCGTCCACCTCGCCTTCTTTGTACATCTCGACCCTTGGGGATTTCCACATGATGTCCGCTGGGAGAATCGCCTCGGAGCCGTAAACCAGAAAGAACGGAGTCTGCCCTGTGGCTTTGGACGGCTGAGTCCTGAGCCCCCAGATAACGTGTGGCAACTCGTGTATCCACTTCCCGCCCTTTTTGGTATTGGCATCATAAAGTATTTTCTTGAGACCGTCAATGATCAAGTCGTTTGCTCGCTCGACTTGCCCATTTGCCCTTGGGTGTGCCACCGAAACGTACTTGACCTCGATGGATGAATTTTCTCAGAATTCCCAGAATTGGCTGGCCGTGAAATTTGAACCCAAATCAGTGATAATAGTGTTGGGGAAGCCGAAACGATGCAAGATATCAGAGATGAAGTCGACCACCCTGTCTGGAGTAAGCTTGGTGATCGGTTTGAACTCGATCCACTTGGTAAACTTGTCGATAGCCACAAGGACGTGAGTAAACCCCCCTGGCGCCGTTGTGAAGGGCCCAATCATGTCAAGGCTCCAGCATGCAAACGGCCAGGAAGGTGGTATGGTAATGAGGTTGTGAGCCGGGACATGTGATTGCTTGCCAAAGAACTGACAATTCTGACATCGTCGCCCCAGGTCCTCAGCATCAGACACGGTGGTGGGCCACCAGAAGCCAGCTCGATACGCTTTGCCAACTAGCGTGCGTGACGCTGCATGGTTACCGCATACTCCCTCGTGTATCTCTCGCAAAATGTCCTGGCCCTCCTCTGTTGTGACGCACTTCATAAGCACGCCAGACCATGCACCACGTCGATACAGCCTGTCTACGACCACGACGAACCCCTTGCTCCGTCGCATGACGCGGGCGGCGTTAGCGCTCTTGGGATCCATCCCTGCCGGTAATACGAGATCTCGGATGAAGTCGATAAAGGGTCCTCTCCAGTCCTCGCCAACCAGCATAACCTCCCGTTCTGGCTGTATAGAGCCAGTGCTGGTGGAGACCTGTGGTAAAGGGCTGATGGACGGTTGCTTCAACTCTTGTACGAACACCCCTGCTGGGACTTGTGCTCGGGTTGAACCTAGCTTAGACAAGGCATCAGTGGCGACATTGTGCTCCCGTAGCACATGATGAACTTCTAGGCCAGAGAATTTGTTCTTTAGTTTGCGGACCTCTTGTACATAGGCCTCCATGGTCTCTTTGTTGCAGTCCCACTCTTTGTTGACCTGCTGGATGACCAAAAGAGAATCACCGTAGACAAGTAGCCGCTTGATCCCCAGTGATATCGCCAAACGAAGCCCGTGAAGCAAGGCCTCATACTTGGCTTCATTGTTGGATACCTCCCAGAGGATTTGGAGGACGTACTTGAGTTGTTCGCCTCTTGGGGATATGAACAATACGCCAGCGCCACCGCCGTCGAGCTTGAGAGAACCATCGAAATACATGGTCCAATGCTCTGGCTTGTCGACTGGAATTGATACTTGATTTTCCCTCCACTCTGCCATGAAGTCGACTAGAGCTTGGGACTTGATCGCAGTGCATGGCTTGAAGTCGATCGACAAAGCCCCTAATTCCACTGCCCATTTTGAAATACGGCCCGTGCGTCCTGATTGTGTAGGATATCCGCCAACGGGAAGTCCGTGATCACGGTGATCTGATATTCTTTGAAGTAGTGGCGTAATTTCCGTGAAGTAATCAGTATGCCATAAAGAAGCTTCTGGACTGCCGGGTACCGCCCCTTAGATTCTGAGAGAACTTCACTGACGAAGTAAACAGGCCTCTGCACACCAAACGCATGACCTTCCTCAGAGCGCTCGACAACAATGGCACTGCTAATAACATGGGTAGTTGCCGCAATGTAAAGTAAGAGGATCTCACCCGGCAATGGTGCTGTAAGGATCGGGGGCGACTGTAGGCGCAGCTTGAGGTCCTGCAGGGTCCGCTCGGCTTCCTCTGTCCAGTGAAATTTATCTTGGTGCTTCAAGAGCTTGAAAAAGGGAAGTCCTCTCTCCCCGAGTCGGGAGATGAACCTATTAAGGGCTGCCATGCACCCTGTAAGTTTTTGCACATCTTTGATTGTGGCAGGTGCCTCCATATCAGTGATGGCTGTGATCTTTTCGGGGTTGGCCTCGATGCCCCGGTTACTCACGATGAACCCGAGCAATTTACCCGACGGAACGCCGAAAACGCACTTGGTCGGATTGAGCTTCCATCGGAATTTCCTTAGGCTGGCGAAAGTTTCCTCCAGATCCGCGATCAGGCCCTCAGGACTTCTGGTCTTCATGACCACGTCGTCCATGAAGGCTTCCACATTCCGGTGTAACTGATCAGCGAAGCACATCTGGATTGCACGCTGATAGGTGGCACCTGCGTTTTTCAACCCAAAGGACATCGTCTTGTAGGCACAAGTCCCAAACGGGGTGATGAACGCGGTCTTGATTTGGTCTTCCTCCTTGAGAGCAATCTGATGGTACCCTGAATAACAATCAAGAAAACATAGTAGTACGCACCCTGCAGTTGAGTCGACTACCTGATCGATGCGAGGGAGCCCAAAGTGATCCTTCGGGCAATGCTTGTTGAGATCGGTATAATCGACACACATTCTCCATTCTTTATTCTTTTTCAATACAAGAACAGGGTTAGCTACCCACTCTGGGTGGATTACTTCTTTAATGAATCCAGCCACGAGGGGTTTAGCTATTTCTTGTTTGATAGCCTCCCGTTTATCAGGGGCAAAACGACGAAATTGTTGCTTCTTTGGTACAGCGTGTGGATACACATTAAGACTATGCTCGATCAGCTCCTTGGGCACCCCTGGCATATCTGATGGTTTTCATGCGAATATGTCTCGGTTAGCCCGCAGGAAACTGATGAGCGCGAGTACCTATTTGTCACCCAAGCCCGCGCCGATGATGGCTGTCTTGGATGAGTCACCTTCTTGGAGCTGGATCGACTCAAGAGCCACATCGCCTGTCGACTTGACGCCTGATTGGCTCACCTTCTTCGTCGGAATGTCTAGCTCGGCTTGGGAAAGTTGTTGTGCGGCCGCGAGTACTTCGCCGGAAGCATCTGGCACGTGGGAAGTTGATGCATACTGGATGGCCTCTTGGTTGCAATCATAGGACTTCTTCAAGTCACCCTGGAGCGTGAGCACGCTACTGCGTCCTGGCATCTTGAGAAGTAAGTAGACGTAATGTGGCACCGCCATGAACTTAGCGAGCGCTGGCCTCCCCAGTATAGCGTGGTAGGAAGATTCGAAGTTGGCCACCTCGAACTTGATGAACTCAGTTCGGTAATTCTCCCTCGTCCCGAAAGTGACTGGGAGAACGATCGTTCCAAGCGGGTGCGCGGCATTGCCAGGGACAATACCGTAAAAAGGAGCCGTGCTCGGAACAAGCTTGTTGGTCAGGTCTAGACTCATCTTCTTCAGCGTACTGGCGAAGATAAGATTAAGTCCGCTCCCGCCATCGATGAGAACCCGAGTGAGCTTGACTTCTGCGATTACGGGATCCAGCACCAGCGGAAACTTCCCAGGCTCAGAAAATCTGGTCCACTGGTCAGTACGGGAAAACGATATGGGGACCTCCGACCATCGGAGTGGTCGTGGTACCGCCGGCTCGATGGATAGGATTTCCCGTAGCAACAACTTCTGTTCGCGCTTGGAATAAAAATCTTCATCACCGCCAAAGATAACATTGACGGTCTTGGAGGCATCCTGGAACTTGGCTGTCTCAGATTTATCTTCTTGGTCCTCGTCTTCGGGCTCTTTGCCCGTCGACTTGTTCTTCTTGCCGTTTCCAGGGGAGCCAAAGGTGCGTTTGAGCTGAAAGCAGTCGATAGCTGCGTGTTTGGAGTTGACACACCATGGGCACTTCTTCTGCAGGAGCTTTTCAAACTGCTCCTGCGTGGTCAACTTCTTGCCCCGCGAAGAACGTTCCACAGCCACGATGAGATCGTCTGGCTTGCATTTTCGGGAGGAACCCGAAAAGTCCCGCTGGCCTTTGTCAGCTGTCACACCCTAAAATATTCAATTTTAGGATGTGACTATCTTTTACAATATGTTCATCTATCAATAGAATTTTCTGAGAATATTAAAGATTTTTCTGGCAATTATTCTATTTATCTGAGAGCTAGATCCATTTATTTTATTATTTGGAAAGCTCTAAAATTCTTTTTCATGAGTCCCAAATATTTTATTTGAAATCCTCGTGACCCAAATTACCTCCTGAGTTTTCTCGGAAATTTTTGGGATTCTTCCGGATATATTTTCTTGGTTTGAAATATTTATCTGGACTTTTCTAGATTTATTTTAAATTTGAAAATATGTTCTGGAAAATATTTCTATTTTGATTCTCATCGTAGTCGGACCGAGCTGTATCATGTTGTACATCCCTTTTAACCTTATCCTCTCCGAATCATTAAGAAGTTCCATCGAGCTCCCGATCCTCTAACAGTTCTCCCCGATCACGTCATGCTCGAAAACGACGTCTCGTGGCTCGTCTTCGGTATTTTTCCGACGATGTTCGATCACCATCAGCTCCAACGACTCGGCCTGATCCTTTTCTTCTCTTTTCGCGCTCCCGAATAAATGGTTCACGTTCAACCAGCCCTGTCAGCTTGTTTTCGCGTTCGGCCCTTACCGGAACCTATTTCGGCCCATAACCGAACTCGTTCAGCCATTCTTATTTCCTCTCTCCGTTACCTCTTCTTTCCTCTCTTTCGTTAAATCGTGGGACCCGCTAGTCAGCCCAATCTCATTTCCCATGGCCAATCCGAACTCAAGAACGAGTCCCAGCCCGATGCGCCGTCGCGTCCTTATCCTCGTTCGAGTTGGAGCCCAGCACGATATCTCCAGGCCTATTTAAACGCGTCTTGCACCTCCTGTTCCCCGGTAGCCGGCCCTAATTTTCTCCCCTGCGTCGGCTCCTGCGTGCCCTATAAATTCGCGCGTAACCCTAGCCTCCTTTTTCCCTGTTGCCTCTCTCTCCCCCGGGTGCCCCTGTTGCTGCTGCCGGCCCTAGCCCCCGTGCATCCTCTCCCTCCTCCTGCGCATCCACGAACAGATGCGGCTGCCGTCGCTGTGATCTCCTGCGTGCCCCTGCTGCGCCGCACTACCATGAGCCTCGGTGTCGCCGCACAGCCCCTGGCGCCCAAGTTCCTGACCGCAGCCATCGCGCCTTCCTGCTCCTCCACCAGAACGTCGCCGAGCCCTTGCTGCGCACACCAGAACGCCGCCAGGAACTGAAGCTGCCGCCCGTGCGTCTCTTCCTCCACGCCCTGCCCCCGCACCTCCTGCGCGCCTGCCCCTACCCCTGCCCTGCGCCCCCTGTCGAGCCTGCAGGCCACCGCCAGAACGAACAGGAGCGCAGCTGCCCAAAACGCCATGAACAGAACAGCCACCGTGATCTTCCTCCGCGAAATTCGATCTCTACGATGCATCCCCGGGGTAAGTTAGGTATGGAACGGAATCCCCTCGTCGTTCTCTTTCTTTTGCCCCGCTTCCCGCGACCTCTCGTGCCCTAAATCGACGGGAATCTGAGCTACAGTACCCGCCGCCACCATTGCTGCCTGATTTGAAGCTTTTACGATTTAGTCCCTGGAAGAAATCTGTAATTACCGTGTAAATTGCTGTGTCTAGCAAAAATTGCAGAAAACCCCTAGATCTTTTCCATCTTTTCAATCCAGCCCCACCATGGAATTTTTCAGATCTAATCCTAATCTTTTCGTGTTTTGCAAGCACTATTTTCTGTGTCTTGTATTTCTTTTCAGCTAACCCTTAAAGTCTATAGTTAATTGCGTATAGGTCCCTGCAACGCTGTTTTATGCGTAGATTCCGCGTTTTAGATCCGTTTTGATCCGTTCCTTTTGCGTTAGTCTTCTAAAACCCTAAGCTATCGTTTAGTAGCGTTGTTGTGCCGTAATTCCTGTTTTTAAAATTAAATATCAATTTAATTTGAATATTACCCTCTCATCTAGCTTTCCGAAATAAAATCCAATTAAGTCTTTTCTCCGGTTTTCATAATTAACGTTAATTTGATTAATATCAACTTAAATGTGTTTGTAATTTAATTTGTTTAGTTCAACACGAATCATAAAGTTCGACGTTTAGATGTTCTCACAAGTTTTCTTTTCTAATTAATTATTTAATTAGTGTAATTTATACATAGAGAATTATATATAAAATTTGACTAAGTTCGACTTCGTCTTTATAAATGCAAATATAATATGAGTTAATTATAATTAGGGATATTCTCTCTTGAATATCTTTTACATTAGTTTTCTGGATTAAAATAAATGAAAGCCTATCGTTCTTTTATTCTTTTGTAATATAAATCTTCCGATAGCTATTTCTTTTCAACCCTAGCTCCGTTTTCCGCGTTTCTTTCTTTCTCGTGACCGTAGCATCGAGCTCTATTCTTTAGTACGCTCTTTTAAAGCTTTTCTTTTGTTTGCTGTATCTGTTCTTAGTCATTCTTGTTTGTTTGCTTGCTTGTATGCTTCGGTTGGATGCTTGTGTGACGTTAGAAGAAGCGCGATCCAAGAGCTTGGAAGATCTAGAGTTTCGAGAACAAGAGTTGAAGACTCTGAGCAGTTATTCTCTATAAGAAAGGCAAGTGTTTCCTTGATCATACTTTTATCCTAACAATCACAATAAATACAACTTTTTCTTTATGCATGCATGTGTCCTAATTTTGATGGATCCTAATTAAGGATATGCCTAGTCTTTATGATCATTCCTTGTCAACCTGGGTTTTATCTTTATTGTTGGGTAGCTATTGCTTAGTTGCTTCAACTGGTTATGGTTTGGGAATAATATATAATCATGATGAGAACAATGATGATGTTACACCTGTTTTATCCATGTTCATGCGCTATGCGTTGTTAATACAAGATTATATGTTTTAATTGGAACATGGAGAACCACCCAGGAAAACAGTGCAACCACAATACTATATGGCTCTGGTCTTGGCTAATTAATTAGAGACTCTAGTTTATGATAATCTTACCGAAAGGGCAAGAGGGGTTGCATCGACGGGGTATAGCTCGGTCCTTTTGAGGCACATAGCTATGTGGACCTTGGCTAAGGTATTTCCTCACTAGGGAGAGTTATGACCGCTTTGACTTGAAACCTTAGCGGATTATCATAAGTTAGGGAATCTTTGTAAAGGCCTCGTAGTGAATCCCTTGCCACTCACCTCGGAAGTGTTTAAGAGGCTAGCTACCTCGGGCAAATCGGGAGACACGAATTGTGGGTAAAGTGTACAACCTCTGCAGAGTGGAAAACTGATATATCAGCCGTGCTCACGGTTAAGAGCGGCTTGGACCCTCACATGATTAATTGAACTTGAAGATAAATTAAATCGTGGACCATGGCTATGGTTATGGTTATTGTGGACCATGTATATGGTTGTGGTTATGCTTATGCTGTATCTCTTCTCTCTCTTTTAATGTGGGTTTTTGGTATGAACTTATACCTTAGTAATCAGGTGCTAATAAAACTTGACCAACTAAAATTGCTTATCGCAGTAAGCCAGTCAGCCTTTCCTTGATTTTGGCCTTCATGTCATATAATTCCCAACACTTGCTGAGTACCAACCATAAGTGTACTCACGCTTGTTATAATTGCTGCTCAGAGCAGAAAGTGATCTGAAGTCTTTTGAAGATGATGCTGAGTTCTAGGCCTGCGGAACCCCCGGTCGATTGCCTGTGAAGTTTGAAGTCTTCGTTTCCAGAATAAGCTGTATAACTCTGATGATCTTTATAGTCTTTTAATTCTCTTTTCGTGATACTGTTGCTGATTATTCACTGATGAAGTCACTATATGTATGGAACTTGATCCTGGCATACATATAGTTATGCATTCGGTTTTGTCCTTTAAAAACCGGGTGTGACATCAGCCCAGTTGTCGTTGTTGCGCTTCTGGTTGAGGTCGGTGCATCTTGGAAACCTCTCGCGCATCTTTTCTTCTTGTTCGGACCAGTCGTGCATCATGTCACGTAGTCCTGCAACCGTCTTCGGCCTGTTACGCCCAAAATCACGATATATACCTGGGTCTGTTAGGCCGTTGTAGAAGCAGTCGATGATGTCCTCCTCCGTGATGTTGGCGATGGTAGCCCGCACGTCGAAGAAACGGCGGGTGTAGGACCGGAGGAGTTCGTTACGCTCCTGCTTGCACTGGGCGAGGTCGTGCCGGGTTCCTGCACTGGTTATCGCCCCCTGGAAGTTGTCGATGAAAACCTTCTTGAGGCCCTCCCAGGAGTCGATGGAGTCGTTGGGGAGGCTTTCCAGCCAAGTCAGCGGTGCAGGCTCCAAGGCCATCGGAAAGTAGACGACTTTGGTAGTGTTGGAGCCGCCGGCCACCTCAATGGCAGTGGAGTAACAGCGGAGCCATTGTTGGGGGCCTGCTTACCGTCATACTTGGTGATGCCGATCGGCTTGAAACCCTCCGGGTACTTGTAGCCGTTGAATTTCGTAGTGAACGCAGGAAAATGATCGCTGCAGTCAGCATCATCCCGCTCAGCCACCTCGCGTTCCCGTCGCCTCGAGTCGAGGACTGACCGGACGTCGCGCCCCTCATTGATCTTCCCAATCTGGCGCGCCAGCTGTCGGGTTTTGTCCGGCTGCCCACCGAGGGGTATACCCAAGGTGGTAGGTTTTGGGTTGGGATGCGCCAAGATCAGGAACTCGAAGGTGCAGACAACACAAGATTTAGACAGGTTCAGGCCGCAATATGCGTAATGCCCTACGTCCTGTATGATGGTTTGTATTACCTTGATGTTGATCCGGTGATCTTCTGTTTTGAGAGGGGTCCCTGCCCGCCCTTATATATCCGGGGGGATAGGGTTACATGAATCCTAGCCTGATATTAGCTCAGGAATCGTACTCAAGTACAACTCGAGTAGTTTCCTTCTGTATCGACTAGTTCTACTCCGCATGCGGGTAGAATACAATATAAATAAGGTACAGGACACGTCCTATCCCCTAGCCCAATACGGACTCCTTGATGTACACAGCCCCGTGGCCCCGGGTTTGACAGATGAAGGATAGGCAGTCGAGCATGTGGTGGCGCGCGTCCACCACGATGCGCTTGGTGCACACGCCTGAGCCAGACACTATCGCGGCCTTACCTGTGAGACGACAACGAGATGCTAAGGGTCTGGACACTCTAGCAGGAGGTACCCCTGTCCATATGTACCGACATTGTCAATTGGCGCCCCTCGTTCCGCAAACCTTTCCCCATGGAAAATATTGACGAAATCGTCACATTTTATCATTTTGCCGAACGGGGGCTGGCCCTCCCCTCTTGTTCTTTTTTCCATGGCCTCCTTTACTATTACGGGCTTGAGCTGCATCCTCAACCCGAACTCTATTTGCCATATCTCGATTTTTATCCATTTCTGTGAAGCCTTCCTTGGAATCGAACCCCACTGGGATCTTTTCCGCCTTCTCTTCCGGGTCAAACCACAGCCCACCTCCAAGAATCCATCCGTTGTAGGGGGTGCCGGCATCCAACTGCGACAGCAGGCCGGCGACAAGTACCTTGCATACAAATTCCCCTCCAACATCCCCGGGTGGAAAAACCATTGGTTTTATATCAAAAACCATGCCCCCCAACTCCCAGAAAAGTCAAACAGTCCACTTGTTATGAGGCCGGAGTGGAACATCGAGCTGTCCAGGGGGGACATGGATCAAGTCGAGGAATTGTTAGAGACCATAGAAGCTCACAAGCTGATGGGAGTGACCGGCGCGTCAGTTATGTTCTCCTTCTTCAAACGCCGAGTCCAGCCGATCCAACAGTGCCACAAACTTGGATTCGAGTACTCAGGCACTGAAGATCCGTCTCGCATGTGCGCAGAGGAACTGTCAGACGACGCCGCCCTCCTCCGAGTCAAGCGAGTGCTGCTGGACGTGAATGCCGTGCCCTACATCCCAGGATTGTTTTCCGCACAAAATCCTCCAAAACAGGTGAGTATTCGACTATGTTGTGTTGGAAACAAACTCTGCTCTGCCGCTGCTAACTGAAAAACTTTTGCAGGGGCACACAGAATTGTACCACAGCTACCCGCCGCAACCCGACATCCCTCGGCCAGACCACCTTCTCCCCAGTGCCGCTGCCGAAGCAAAGAGGGCTCGGGTAGCCCAGGCTCTGCACAGCAGTGAGTCCATGGAGGACAAGAGCCCCCTGGCGGAGAAAGAAACTGAAGGGGAGGCAAGGAGGGACAACTCCCCCGGGCCATCCGTGGAGTTGACCGAAGCTCTGCCTTCAGTCCCGAAGGGTCATCGGGTGGTGCGCAAGCGGAAAGCGCAAGTAATCGAGTCTTCCCAGTATGGGTTTGCTGCCTTGTTGAGTCGCTAAACATTAGTATGGTTGCACGCTGACGGTATCCAGGTGTAGTCCTTCTGCTTCTCCACCCAGGACCGAACACGAGGAGGTGAGAACAGCTTCGTCTGCCGCCAGCAACAGGTACTCCGCGACAGGTCTTGCGAGTGAAGGAGGTCGTCATGAAGAAGTCAGCGCTGTAAGTTTGCATCTGGTTGCGTAGCAAACATTCTGCTCCTTTCAACTTGTATGATAACTGACTCAGCTTTATTAGGTCTTCGAGCGCCGTGAAGCTCAAGCTGAAGCAGGACGCCGCTGCTCCAGCCCCTGAGCCGTCAGCCCTGGGAGAGTCCACGCCCGTGGAGCCAACCACGGCTACTCAAGCCCCCGACCCATTGGCCCCAGGAGAGTCGACGCCTGCAGAGCCAGTGCCCGAGGCAGACGCGACGCTGCCCGACTTGCCACCCCCCAAGCTCCAAGGCGAAGCCAGAGCTCGTGGCGAGGAACAAGTCGGGGCCCCTGATGCCGCTCCTGCGGATGGCACAGGTAAGCGTCTGACCATCCACGGCTGGCTGCTGATACCCAGGCGTTATGTACTGAAAGCTTCTAGACTTGCAGGTGCCCAGCAGCCACCGCCGGAAGAAGCCGCAGAGACCTCGGGGAGTCCTCGTGAACTACTGAAGGCCGGGCTCGGGTATCGGAATGTCATCCCCACCGATCTGGTGGATGATCCAATGCTGGCGAGTAGCAACATAAGGACCTTCAAGCAGGCATACAAGGAAATGTATGACTTCGCCATGGTAAGACCTGAGTACTTTTTTCGCTTGTAAGCATTGTCGAGTTGCTTGTCTTAATCTCCTCCCTTGTTCAGAATGTGATCACACACTCTCAGAAAAAATCAGAAAAGCTGAAGGTAGTTGTGAGTGGTCACCAAGAGCTTGCTGCCTTGGATAAGCGCGTATCCGACGAGATTACGAAGGACTGCTATCTGCAGAGGGAGCTCGATATGCTGAAGTAGGAAAGGACTCGAGAGACATGGCTCCTCAAGAACGACCTGCGAAACCTCGAGAAAGCCAACTCTGAGCTCCAAAAACAACTCGAGGAACAAAAGAAGGCGCACCAGGAGCAGCTCAAAGAGCAGAAGAAAGCGCACCAAGGTGAGCCCATGCTTCCCTCGAGTACTTACTCAACTATTTACCTTGGATTCTGAAAAAATCTTCACCACAGAACTTAGGAAAATCTTAATCTGTAAAGAAGAGCTGCTTACTGATGTGAAGAACATGCTGTATCACCGTACAGATGACGTCGAGAGGCTGCAGAAGATAATCGATGACACTGAGCAACAGTTCGCCGACTGCCTTCAGCGGGTCAAGACGTTGGGCGAGGAGAAAGGGCGGCGGGAGAAGGAACCGGAGATTCTTAGTGAAGCCGCCCAAACACTTGTGGATATGGTGGATCAAGCTGAGGAAAGCGAAGCAGGCCAGCAGCCCTTGCTGGAGCGACTTCGCGGAGCGCCGCAGAAGATGGTCAAATTCCTCTCAGAAGCCCCAGTCGCGTGTGTCAGCTACGCCCTTGCCTTTGTAAAGTCCTTTTTGCCAAAGGCTCAACTAGAAACATTTGCTCAGGGAGTGGCTGCAGAGTGTACTGAAGACCAATTCACCAAGTACCTCCAAGAAGCCCGACCTGTAGCAGAACAAATAGTGAAAAATGTACTGCAAGAGTAGGATGTAAGAACAAGTACTTGTTTTCTTGTGTATATATTTTATTTGGTGTCTCTACTTGTATGTGCCTTAGCTGGATTGTCGTCCAAGCTTAGAGGCTAAGTAGTAGACACAATCCCGGGCGCAGCGACCCTGGAGGTAGCCATAGCTCCAAGTAGGAACCCAAGCTAACGAGTTAGCCATAACCCGATTGGGTAGGATTAACCTGCAGGGAAAAAACGCGAGCATCATCGTGAGATTGCCGTGTTTATGGCAAGGGAAATGAAACTACCCCGAGTGCACCGACTCTGGGTGTAGTCGAGATTGCTCCTCATGTGAGCGCGTCCAACAAGTTAGGTGTAAACCAATCGAGCGGATCGAACTTGTTGGGAAAGAACGCGAGCGTCGTCGTGCAACTGCCATGCTTCTGGCGAGGAGTCGAGATTGCCCCGAGTGCCACGACTCTGGGTGTAGTCAACATAGCTCATTGTGTGAGCCCATCCAACAGGTTAGGTATAAACCAATCGATCGGATCGATCTTGTTGGGAAAGGTGCGATCATCATCGCAAACGACCATCAAAGGTCATGGCGAGAAGTCGACAAAGCATGGACGTGGCCGTGGCCTCCGTCAAACTTGTGACAAGAAGTCGATGTACCATGATCGTGGCCGTAGCCTCCGTAAAACTCATTACAAGAAGTCAATTTATATAAAACATGCACGTGGCCGTAGCCTTCGTATGTTCACAGAGAAGTTTACAACCCGAATCTTATGACATATAGCCTCCAAATTGATTCAGAAAAAAAAACCATCTGAGCGCATGGAGATCAGTTATCTCCGAACATTTTCTCATGGGTAGAACTTGCGTAGGTTCTGATTGTTCCAGGAGTTCGGAACATCTTGGACCTCGGGATATTGTAGTTGATACGACCCCGGTCTAGTAACCTGCTTGACGACGAACGGTCCTTCCCACCTTGAGTTGAGCTTGTGTAGGCCGGACTCGTCTTGGATGCGGCGTAGAACCAAGTCGCCTATGCTGAATGACCGTTCCCTCATGTTGCGATTGTGATATCGCCGAATCCCCTGCAGGTATCGAGCTGACTGAACAAGAGCAGTGCAGTGAGCCTCTTCAACAGAATCAAGCTCTAACTGCCTCGCCTCGTCCGCTTCGCCTACGTTGTACATTTCAACCCTTGGGGATTTCCACATGATGTTGGCCAGCAAGATAGCTTCAGATCCGTACACGAGAAAGAACGGAGTTTGTCCTATGGCTTTGGACGACTGAGTTCGGAGCCCCCAGACGATATGTGGCAACTCGTGTATCCATTTGCCTCCCTTCTTGCTGTTTTCATCATAGAGTCTCTTCTTGAGGCCATCGATTATCATGCCGTTCGCCCTTTCGATTTGACCATTGGCCCTTGGGTGTGCCACAGAGACATATTTAACCTCAATGCATGCATTTTCACAGAACTCCCAGAACTGGTTGGCCGTGAAATTTGATTCCAAGTCCGTGATGATGGTGTTCAGGAAGCCGAAGCGATGCAAGATATCGTAGATGAAATTAACAACCTGATCTAGTGTGAGCTTGGCTATTGGCTTGTACTCGATCCACTTGGTAAACTTGTCGATAGCTACCAACACATGGGTGAAACCGCCTGGCGCCGTTGTGAAGGGCCCAATCATATCAAGGCTCCAGCAAGCGAAGGGCCAGGATGGCGATATGGTGACGAGGATGTGGGTAGGATATGAGACTGCTTGCCGAAGAATTGACAATTTTGACACCTGCGCACAAGATCCTCCGCATCGGACACTGCAGTGGGCCACCAAAAACCGGCCCTGTATGCCTTGCCCACCTGCGTTCTTGAGGCTGCGTGATTGCTGGAAACACCTTCGTGTATCTCCCGCAGTATGTCGTAGCCATCTTCCTTCGTGACGCACTTCATGAGGATGCCTGACCGGGCGCCGCACCGGTAGAGCTTGCTGTCGACTAGGACGAAGCCCTTACTTCTACGCATGACACAAGCCGCCTCTGCGCTCTTGCGTCCATCCCCGCCGGTAGCCTTTGGTCCCGGATGAAGTCGATAAAAGCCTCTCTCCAGTCCTCACTCAGCATCATAACCTCCCGATCAGGTTGTTGAGGACCTGCATCGGTGGTTACCGGAGATGAGGACTTGATGGATGGCTGCTTGAGCTCCTGGACGAAGACTCCCGCTGCAACCTGTGCACGGGTGGATCCAAGCTTGGACAATATATCCGCACTAACGTTATGCTCCCGTACCACATGGTGAATTTTCAGGCCGGAAAATTTATTCTCCAGCTTGCGTACTTCCTGGACATAGGCATCCATAGTCTCCTTGTTGCAGTCCCACTCTTTGTTGACTTGCTGAACGATAAGAAGAGAATCGCCGTACACGAGTAGTCGCTTGATCCCTAGTGATATCGCCAAACGAAGCCCGTGAAGCAAGGCTTCATACTCGGCTTCATTATTAGATACCTCCCAAAGGATCTGAAGGACATACTTCAACTGTTCGCCCTGTGGAGAAATAAATAAAACCCCGGCGCCGCCGCCGTCGAGCTTGAGAGACCATCGAAATACATGGTCCAATGCTCTAGCTTGTCGACTGGAGTTGGAATTTGATTCTCTCTCCACTCAGCCATAAAATCGACAAGAGCTTGAGACTTGATTGCAGTGCGTGGCTTGAAGTCGATTGACAAAGCCCCCGGTTCCACTGCCCACTTTGATATTCGCCCCATGGCACCTTGATTATGAAGAATATCCGCCAACGGAAAATCCGTAATCACAGTGATCTTGTACTCGTCGAAATAATGGCGCAGCTTTCTTGATGCAATTAGAATTGCATATAAGAGTTTCTGAACCGTCAGGTATCGTACCTTGGATTTGGAGAGTACTTCGCTGACGAAATATACATGCCTCTGCACTCCAAATGCATGGCCTTCTTCGCCTCACTCGACTACAATGGCACTGCTGACAACATGGGTTGTTGCCGCGATGTAGAATAGTAGAACTTCCCCCGGCAATGGTGCTGTAAGGATTGGCGGAGACTGAAGGTGATGTTTCAGATCTCGCAGGGCCCGTTCGGCCTCCTCCGTCCATTGGAACTTATCTTGGCGTTTCAGGAGCTTGAAGAAGGGTAGTCCTCTCTCCCCGAGTCGGGAGATGAACCTGTTAGCTTCTGCACATCTTTGATTGTGGCCGGAGCCTCTATACCAGTGATGGCCGTGATCTTCACAGGATTGGCTTCAATTCTCCGGTTGCTGATGATGAACCCAAGCAACTTCCCTGATGGCACTCCGAAGACGCATTTGGTTGGGTTGAGCTTCCATCAAAATCTGCGCAGGCTGCTGAACATTTCTTCCAAGTCTGCAATCAAGTCGTCGAAATTCCTGGTCTTGATGACCACGTCATCCACGTAGGCTTCAACGTTCCGATGCAGCTGATCAGCAAAGCACATCTGGATCGCGCGCTGATAGGTTGCTCCTGCGTTTTTCAACCCGAAGGACATAGTTTTGTAAGCATATATCCCATACGGGGTGATGAACGCTATCTTGATTTGATCCTCCTCCTTAAGCGCAATCTGATGATATCCTGAATAATAATCAAGGAAGCAAAGAAGGACACAACCCGCCATCGAGTCGACGACTTGATCAATGCGCGGTAACCCAAAGTGATCTTTCAGGCAATGCTTGTTGAGATCAGTGTAGTCAATGCACATCCTCCATTCATTATTCTTTTTTCTTATAAGGACAGGATTAGCTACCCACTCTGGATGGATTACTTCTTTAATGAATCCTGCCGCGAGAAGTTTAGCTATCTCCCGTTTAATTGCCTCACGCTTATCGTGAGCAAACGTTCGCAGGCGTTGCTTTTTAGGCACAGCCTTCGGGTGTACATTCAGACTATGCTCGACCAACTCTCTGGGCACCCCTGGAATATCCGCTGGTTTCCACGCGAATATGTCTCGGTTAGCCCGAAGAAAGCTGACGAGCGCGAGTTTCTATTTCTCACCTAAGCCCGCGCCGATGACAGCGGTCTTAGATGAGTCACCCTCCTGGAGCTGGATTGTCTTGAGGGCCACGTCATTAGTCGACTGGATGCTCGACTCGCTGGCTTTTCTCGAGGGGATCTCTAGCCCGGACTGGGAGAGCTGCTGCGCGGCCGCGAGTACTTCTCTTGAAGCATCTGGCACACGAGCAGTCGAAGCGTACTGGATCGCCTCCTGATTACAATCATACGACTTCTTCAAGTCGCCTCGAAAAGTAAGTACTCCACTTAGTCCTGGCATCTTGAGAAGCAGATAAACATAATGCGGTACTGCCATGAATTTGGCGAGTGCCGGACGACCCAATATAGCATGATAAGAAGATTCGAAGTTAGCCACTTCAAATTTAATAAACTAGGTGCGGTAGTTCTCCCTCGTACCAAAGGTGACTGGAAGAACTACCGTACCAAGTGGGTGCGCCGCGTTACCTGGGACGATGCCATAGAAGGGGGACTTGCTCGGAATCAGCATGCCCGAGAGGTCCAAACCCATCTTCCTTAGAGTGTTGGCGAAGATAAGATTGAGACCACTCCCACCGTCGATGAGCACCTTGGTGAGCCTGACTTCTGCCACCACTGGGTCCAGGACCAGGGGGAACTTACCGAGCTCCGAGAAGCTCGTCCACTGATCATCGCGGGAGAACGAGATGGGGACCTCCAACCAACGGAGTGGTCGTGAAACCGCCGGCTCGATGGACATGATCTTCCGAAGAAGCAGCTTCTGGTCCCGCCTGGAGCTCGATGGACATGATACCCCATGGCGCTTTTGGAGAAGGTGGTCTCCTTTGCACAGTCAATAGATTTCTTCTACAAGAGCGAAGATTTATACACCCTCCCGTGCAACCTCAAGGACACTTTAACTTCGATTTACGCGAAGTTCGTCGTTTAAGTTTGGTGTTCCACGAGCATCAAGTCCAGCTTTCCGGCACAAAATCTCAGTGAAACAAAGATCAGATGTCAAGGGTAAACTTTACATTTAGGATCCTAAATAAGACGAGGTGACCTTTGTACCTCTCACCATATACATGTAATCTTGTTAAAAAATGGCCTCCTTGGTTCGTTTTCGTACGAACATACATGGTATGGGGCAGGATGCTGCTGTCTTTGAGAGCTTGAAATAGTTACTACATTTTTTAAAATAATGATAAATGGATCATGTGGGTATGAACTACTCTAATAAAATATTGGGGGACAAACTATGCACTAAGAGTGCATGGCAATTACCGAAATACTCAAACGTTGAGCATCCTACTGTCACGGTGCCTGACTGCTTCCACTACTAACGACACGGATGAGCTCTCAAGGATTAGTGATTTTGTATTGGTGCTCGTGTTTTAATTCTGTGTTTAAATGTGGACCATGCATGCTAAAGAAATACTTAATATGCTGCTTGAGAAAAGATATTGTTTTGTAATCATAACATTTGAATGGCAATTGTTCCAATTCTTATTACATTTATGGTAGCTAGAAAAGAGATCGATCTTATTTTTGGAATCATGTCATGTGAAATAAAAAAACTTGGCTTATTTGTTGCATTCTAATAAATACTTGTATCTCCCCACATATTTTAAAAAATAATCTACCAATAATCGGAGAAACACAAACATCCTATTTATAGGCCCCTCAACGCTTAGTTTCAGTACATCACACAAGTCCAGTCCAGAAAAGAAAAACCATATATCCACCATTTCGAGATCAGCCATGACCTTGGTCGCTGCAGTGTTGGTCTCTCTCGCCGCGTTGCTCGTCGCCGGCGGCGAAGCATGCAACAACGTCCCGTCCATGACATCGTACGACGCGTGCATCAAGCTGTCCAACACGACGGAGCGGTGGCACGCGCTCTGCCGGGAGACGCTGCCGAACGCGCCGGCCACCGCCGAGCTGACCGTCTACGCGCTCGTCGCGACGAGGCTGGCCAGGCAGAGGTACAGGAACGCCGTGGCCGAGATGGACCAGATGCTGGGCACCGGGAAGCTCCCCGCCGGCGAGAAGGCGTCGGTCGACCACTGCAAGGCGAAGTACGGCGAGGCGGGCCGCCTGATGGCCGGCGTCGCGGACCAGCTGTTCGCGTGTGACTTCTCGCGCGTCAGGCAGGAGTACATCGACGCGCAGGTCGCCGTCGGGTCCTGCCAGGACGGACTGTGGGCGTACCGCGGCTTGCCGGTGGTCGCCATGGTCACGGCAGATTATGATCTGACCATGGTCTCGTATTTGCTGGGGGCCTTGATTGTGGGCAGGTAGATCGAGAGCAAATGATCAGGGTTATGATTTTGTTATTCTGAGTGGTATTGTAATCAAAAGATTGTGGGCCTTGTCGTTGCTCTTGATCAGTATTGAAATCAAAAGATTTATGTGATACGGATATCTATCTAAAATCCATTTTTAATTTTTTAATATATACTTTAATCTCTATTCATATGTGTTTTGTTATTCTGAGTTTTTTTAATATATACTTCTTATCCATATGAGTTTCTGGATATGTCCTTTCTTATATTTATATATACTTCTATAAATAGTTCCAAACTACTAATTTTTCAGGTTCTAAAGTTTTAATCTTTGTGCATATGCAAGGTACGCGGACAACTACGCCATGTTAGAATTATGGTTTAATTAGAAATAGAGACTAACATGGCATATTATTCTATAATATTTGTGAAACTCAAACTTAATTAAAAGGATAAAAAAAATAAAGTAATGGAACCATTTTTAGATGTGAAGTTCACATAAGGATCCGCATGTGAAAATGTCACTCCCATAAGCGGTTGGAAATATCATCTCATGGGTGGTACCTTATGTGAAGCGCATCTAAAATCTTCACTTTTTTAAAGGTGGCTGTCGTAAGCAACCACGGATGAAAATATGTTTTTACCAGCAGCCCAAAACCACAAGATGCCTCCGCCAACGTCTTAAGCGGGTCGTCATATGAGCCGTCTGTGGAAAAGGTGAGGGAGTGTCAAGGAAAAGATGTTTTTTTAGTAGTGGCGTTCGGGCAAGAAAACTTCCATTCACAATGAAAGTGCTCTGGAAGCCGGTTGCCTCCGGGTGTGAAAGTGAGAGCACATGTCACATGTTGGCACTCAATGCAGTAGTAGCACCGGGACGTTATTCGGCTCCTCTGCTATTTCTTTTAGAGTAACTACTCCCTCCGTTCTTAAATATACGACATACGATGTTGAGGATAAGTCCATTAGAATTAATTTACTGGTCCTGAATGTAATAAGCATATTTTAGAACAGATGTAGTATAATGGTCATGAAAATATATAGTACCACTAAATGCGATGCAAGATATTCCCAACATATATATTAACATTTTTGATATTGCTAGAAAATAAATGTTTTATTTTCTGAATGATATTATTCGAAATTGAAAAGTTACCTTTTTTGGTTGGCATTTCTACTTACACATGATCCTCCGCATTTCTGATCCTTTAGAGAATCTGTCGTATTTTTATTCTCCCAACACATTGTTTCGCCATCTATCACCAAACCCCATGAAGAACTAGCATCGATCCCAGAGAAACATGACGAGAGCAGCCATGACCTTCGTCTTGAGTCTTCACCTTACTGGTCTCCCTCGCCACCTCGCTCATCGCCGGCGACGCCTGCAACAACGTCCCCTCCCTGACATGGGACGACGCGTGCCTCAAGGCGTGCACCGGGCAGCCGTGGTACAGGCTCTGCCCAGACAGCCGTGGTACAAGATCTTGCAAGCAATACGGTGGACGGAATACAGTATATATGTATATATATATATATATATATATTCAGCTTAGAATAGGAGGGTTGCAGTATGGGCCGTTGAGCCAGGCGTCGGCGATCATCTTGTTCACCGCCTCCGTCGGGTGGACGCCATCCCAGCTCAGGCGAGCCGACGGGTCACGGCAGGCCGTGGTCGCGCCCGGCATGCCGCACCTGGCGGCGACGTCGAAGTTGTACTTCCCTCCTCCTGCGCCACAGCAAGCCTCAAAAGGATTGCTGAATCCTACAGAAATCAGCCGGCCGGCTGTTTAGTTCCAAAATCTGCAACTGCTGTATCTTAATTATTTCTGTGATAGATCTTGGGGACGGAGTAGATATGATAGTGGGAAAAGCAGATTACCAAACTTTTGAGGCTGCTGGACCATTTTGTACACCTGGGAGTAGTAATCTGCGTACATGACCCTTGTCGACTTGTACTTTCTTTGGAGGATTTGCACTTGTTCTCGGAGCATTGAGTTGTGGTGCTCTGTCAGACGGTTGTAACTTTTCAAGCAGCCGTACTGATCAAAGTCAGACTCGCCGGAGGAACCGGCGACGAACAACGCCAGGAAGAGTGGGAGACAACCTGTTGGGAGGATGCTCGGGACAACAATGTGAACTGCACCAAGTGCAATCAATCTCTGCAGGACAAGACGGCAAGCTTAATTAGTTTCACGGGTATGCATTCACTCTGAGCTTGCATATAGTTTTTACGATGATATATACTCCCTCCGTCCAAATTACTATTCATTCTGACTTTTCTAGGTATAAAACTTTTGATATGAATCTAGATGTACATATGTCTAGAACTCTAGATACGTAGCAAAAGCTATGCGTCTAGAAAAATCAAATCAAAATCAAAACAAACAGTAATAATTCGGAACGGAGGGGAGTACATATGTATATATACCTCGATACCGTTGACAGTTGCATTAACAATAATCGGGGTGTTCTTCATTGTCTGCTCTGGGGTCAATCCAAGCTCCAGAAGCTGGATATTGTAGTCGTTTCCTCCAAATCCACCGAACAGAAACAGCGATTTCGCTAGGAATTCTTTGCAGTCTAGCATGAGGCAGCAAGCAGCTTAATTACATATATTGAATTAGATCTATATGTGTAGTACGTATTTACATTTTAGTATTTTACAAAGATCTATATACAGTGGGCATGCAAGATTATATTATTTCTGAAGAAAAGAGTGATCGATCGAACTGCTCACTTTGTTTCGTTCCACACAAGGAAGGAATCAACTCCGTGAACCACTGGATTTGCATGTACAGCGAGCCGTGATTCCACACTGGGTCTTCAATCCCAAGTGATTGGTAGAAGGAGAAGTTCATCGCAGTAGCACCAGTGATTGCCATGTTTGCGCCGCGACGGAAATCTTTGCCTTTGGATTTTGACGGTGGAAGTAGTGGCAGCCCAAGTGATTGTGCTGCAGGCATGTGCAGTAAAAGTAAAACATGAAGCTAATTAAGCCCAAGTGATTGAATTATTGTCATCTGCTGCTTCTCTGTTGTGGACACTCTTTAATTACTAGCTATAACGGTATAACCAGAGTATGTACATACGCAGCTTGTGTATATATGCGTTACGAGAGAAGGAGGAGGTTAATCTACCAATGAAGTCAACGACGACACGGCCGTCGCTCCACCGGCAAGACGGCCTGCCGAAGTTGGTGGTGCCGTAGGGCGGGTGCGTGCAGGTGAGCGCTTCGAGCTCCGTCGAGTTGCTGCTGCTGCTGCTGACGACGCAGATGTTGCCGGTCTCGGCCACCGAGTCTCCGAAGCTGAACATGGCATTGTATTTTGTGGCCTGCTGCAAATTGCTGCTGGTGCTCCCGATCACCGCGACCAAGAAGAAGAAGAAGAAAGCAGCAGCAAGGGGTGAGCAGCAGGAGGAGCTGCGTAGGAACCTCATGTTGGATGCTATGCTAGCTGCTCACTAATAAAGGGCGACCGACGATAGATGATATATATACTAATAATACTGCTATATATATACATACATATATATATATATATAAGCTCGCAGGTAGCTGCTGCAGCTTAATTTTTTTATGATGACATGACAGGGTTTTAGTCGCTCCGGGCGGGGTTGGTTAGCTGTTGGCCTTCACTAATCAACCAACACGGTCAAATGATATGATTAATGCATGCATCCTCTGATGATTGATCTAGCTTCTAAACAGTCTAATTATTAATAATGTGGGGCAGGACATGCATGTTCTCGGTCTGCGTTGGTTAGTCGTTGGCCTTCACTAATTAATCAACCACCATGCCAAGGCTTTGTCGTTGCGTGTGATGATCTTTCCACGTAGGACGCGCGGTAGATTCCATTCCATGCAGAGACGAAGGCGTAGGTCCCAGTTGCCATATATATATATATATATATATATATATATATATATATATATATATATATATATATATATATATATATATATATATAGTTAAATTAACATTACTAGGTTTCGTGTTGCAACGGTGCACAAAGAATATTTTCAAACAAACAAACAAACGGAATATAAAATGCATATTATTTCAAGGTTTAATATTGTCCACACGCAATAACAAATTACAAATATACTTTTCAAATTAAACAAGCCAAGTCTCACGACATACCAGCGGAATAGCCGTTAAGAAAGTTCAATAATATAGTATGATACCACATATAACAATAAATGAACTCACACAGAACCAGGTCCATAAAATGTTTAGCCATAACAGACTTTCCATATCTCAATCCTTTGTACTCGTCGTATGCACCAAGACAGACACCCATGTTGAAATAATTTACGGACATCGGTTGATCCATCCGTAGTGCCAACTCGAGTTCCTTGACAGTTAATGCCATCTTGTAGGGTGGACGTAGATCTAAAGCAAGGTTACTTAAACTAACATTTAATCTAGAGAAAAACTGTTTGGAAACTGCAAACTACCCTGCAACAAAAGTGGTAGATCTTAGATCAAGGAATCCAAAAAATTTTAGTTCGTATTTTTCTAATTTTTTCTATGATTTTATAATAATCTTACAAGTTCACAGATTCAAATCAAATTACACAGTTTTAGTCTTACACGGTTTTAGTCTTACGAACAGGCTCCTGATTTTTGCACTAAAGACCCTAAAAAGAGCTCGAGGCTTGCAATGTGGCCCCTGGGCATGGCTGCGGCGGTGGAGGCCGAAATCCGGCGAGGGGAGGGCTCGCCGGTGGTGGGGAAGTGGTGGTGAAGGACAAGGGGCTCACCGGGGAACGATTTCATGCGAGAGTTTGGGCCGGGGGTGGTCGAGAGGAGGCTGCCGGCGGTGCAGGGCCTCGACAACGGTGGCGGGCTCCATTCCGGCGAGGTGGAGTGTGAGGAGAGGAGCATGCCTGGGAGGTCTATTGGAACGGCGGAAGGCCGGAGGTGGGTCGCCGATGGTGAGGAGGCGGCAGTGTCCGTGGAAGGCGGCGTCGGCGACGGGGTCGCCAATCACGGTGGCCCTTGAACCCTCCGGCGACGATGGCCAGCGGGAACAGATACGGTGGAAGGCGGCATTGGTGACCGGGCTCTAAAACGAAGAAGGTATCTATCGGAGGAAATCTCCAGCCGGGTGGTGGAATGCACCCGCCTAATCCTAGTCTAGGATAGGTTTGGGGAGAGTCTAGGATTGCTTGATCAAGAGGCATAAGAACATAGAAAGCACACAAGGGTTTTGATTGGTTCAGGCTGCCGGAGTGTAAAACCCTACGTCCACTGTGTGTTGTATTGCTTGTGAGTCTGAGGGACTTGAGCGAGCTTGAGAGAGCCTGTCAGACTTGTGTTCTAACGTGCGCGCTCTCCTTTTTATAGGCTCAAGGGGAGCGCGTATACTGAGCGGGATTCTGACAAGTGGACCCAGCGATATATTAAATAACGTACACATCGGAGCCTTAAATGCCTCAGATCCTGAGATCTTCCTCATCAGCCTCCGTGCGTGTCGGAGGATTTCTCCAGTCGGGTGGCGGAATGCACCTGCCTAATCCTAGACTAGGATGGGTTAGCAGCGCACGCCACAGTCCTCCTGCAGCAAATCATAATTACCCTTTGCTCATGCGCATGGCGCTGTGATGTGACTACACGCCGCTCGCCCGCGCGCGCCGCGCGGTGATGTGACGCGCCGCCTCGGTAACAGGCGGGTTTACCGTGGTGTCAGCATACCTGCCCAACGTGTCAGTGGCCAGCCCATGCTCTGTCTCACGCGCAGCCCACCTACCCGCATTTAATGCGGTAGTTGGGCTGGCGTCCCGCCGAAGGCTGGCTGCCACTAGACACGTGGCAGAGCTGGCTTAGCAGCCGCTTCCTCAGGGGCACGTGGCGGCACCGGACCTCCTCCCTGGAGGGAAGGGAGGTCTGGGCTCCCGAGGCCGGTTCAGGTGCACAGGCCCCCTGGGGGTCCGGCTTCCACACGTGGCGGCACCGGACCACCCCGCAGTGGTTCGGGCCCGTGGTGGCCGTTCCTGAGTACCTTATCCTTGTAGGCACATGGAGGCGCCGGACCTGCGAGAGCACGGGGTAAGGTCCGGAGACCGTGACCCCAACTGTCAGGCCCGGACCGTACGCCTCGTCACCCAAAGGCTTAGTGCAAGGTTACGGATAACCTCGCGTCCCTCGGGTTGGACACACTAGCAGGAGGTACCCCTGTCCGCCTAATCCTAGTTTAGGATGAGTTTGGAGAAGTCAAGGAACGCTAGATCAAGAGGCGTATGAACACGGAAAGCACACAAGGGATTTAGAGTGGTTTAGGCCGTCGGAGCGTAAAACCCTACGTCCACTGTGTGTTGTATTGCTTGTGAGTCTGAGGGACTTTTGCGAGCTTCAGAGAGCCTGTGTTCTAACGTATGCGCTCTCTCTTTTATAGGTTCAAGGGAAGCGCGTACACTGAGCGGGGTCCCGACAGGTGGACCCGGCGATATATTAAATAACGTACACATCGGAGTCTTAAATGCCTCATATCCTGAGATCTTCCTCATCAGCCTCCGTGTGTATCCTCCGTTTGGATTTGGTCCTATGCCGTCTCACGCGGCCTGAACCACTCTAAATCCCTTGTGTGCTTTCCGTGTTCATACGCCTCTTGATCTAGCATTCCTTGACTACCCCAAACTCATCCTAAACTAGGATTACGCAGGTGCATTCCGCCACCCGGCTGGAGAAATCCTCCGACAGTGCATATCCTCTACCAGGGTATGGTCATGTGCCGTTCCGCTAGTACAGTGCCTGCTGTCAGTAACATGCACAGTGAAAGACGTGCCGTCACTGTTGGGTCAATTCCCGCTGACAGGCGAAGGGACAATGTTGACCTGCCGTGCCGTAGCCTCCACGCACACTGTAGCAGTGCACACCGCAGCCCTCCTGCAGCAGATCATAGTTACCCTTTGCTCATGCGCGCGGTGCTGTGATGTGACTACACGCCGCCCGCCCGCACGTGCAGCGCGGTGATGTGACGCGCCGTCTCGGTAACAGGCGGACTTACCGTGGTGTCAGCATACATGTCCAACGTGTCAGTGGGCAGCACATGCTCTGTCTTGGGCACGCGCACCCCACCTACCTGCATTTAATGCGGTAGTTGGGCTGGCATCCCGCCGAAGGCTGGCTGCCACCGGACACGTGGCAAAGTTGGCTTAGCAGCCGCTTCCTCAGAGGTCACGGTCTCCGGACCTCCTCGCTGGAGGGAAGGGAGGTCCGGGCCCCCGAGGCCGGTCCAGGAGCACGGGACCCCTGGGGGTCCGGCTTCCACACGTGGCGGCACCTAACCACCCCGCGGTGGTTTGGACCCGCGGTGGCCATTCCTGAGCACCTTGTTCTTGTGGGTACATGGAGGCGCCGGACCTGCGAGAGCACGGGGTAAGGTCCGAAGACCGTGACCCCAGCTGTCAGGTCCGGGCTGTACACCTCATCACCCAAAGGCTTAGCGCGAGGTTACGGATAACCTCGCGCCTCTTGGGTTGGACACAGTAGCAGGAGGTACCCCTATCCATATGTACCGACAGTATCCGAGATTATCGCGGCGGTGGGCGAACCGGGCTCGACGTACTAAGGGGGAGCGATGAAAGGATGGCACGTGGGCTAATGACTACTTAAAAAAACGTCACCCTTAATCCCTTTTCAGTAATATAGAGATTTGACCATGAATGTGGTCAAATTAGTTTTCAACTGTATAGAAAATATGCGCGAGACGCAACATTTATTATTGCTCGTACGTTATACGGGTGCTAAGGCGTATGTATGCTCCAGTTGCATGCTTTGAGGCCATGGTCTCCTTTCATGATTTTGTGATTTGAGCATTTTATCACTTCCTAGATAGAGAGAGAGACCTCTTTCACTAAGGGCCTGTTCGTTTCCTACCCTCTAAATATCAGACCCATCACATCAAAGAGAATTTTACTATTTAGAAGTATTAAATAAAATCTGTTTATAAAACTTTTTGCACAGCTGGGTGCTAATTCGCGAGACAAATTTAATGAGCCTAATTAATCCATAATTTGCCACAGTGATACTACAGTAATCATCCGCTAATCATGGACTAATATACCTCATTAGATTGGTCTCGCGAATTAGCCCTGGGGTTCTGCAATTAGTTTTGTAATTAGACTTTATTTAATACTTCTAAATGACAAGATTCTCTTTGATGTGACCCCTCTAAACTTTAGACCCCAGGAAACGAACACACCCTAAGTTTTTTTGTTATAGGCTGATTGATGATGGTACAGTGGTGATTATTAGTAGGTAAGACCCTTCGTGGTATTTATGGAAATAAACTTTCTTTATTTAGGATATTGATTTTTTTGATAAGTCATAAAATGGTGCGGTATACTGGTATCAGGAGTATATACATACATGCAGTATACCACACCATTTATGACCTATCAAAAAAAACATAATGCCATGAGATCATGTGAAAATATTTATATATTAGTACACCTACAATTAGAAAAATCCTTGCTAGACCCCTATATTCTTAGCTTCACCACTGAAAAAAAAGCAAAAAAATAAAACCCATCGATCACCAAGGAGAAACAAGCATGAGGAAAGGAGCAGTGACGTCGTCCGTCCTTGTGATACTGGTCTCCCTCGCCGCCTTATCCACCGTTGGCTACGCCTGCAATCAGGTCCCTTTCCTGAGATGGGACGAGGCCTGCCTCAAGGCGTGCGCCACGGCGGCGCTGTACAACCTCTGCCAGGAGACGCTGCAGCACGCGCCGGACGCCGCCGAGGCCTCCGTCTACGCGCTCCTGGCGGCGAGGTTCGCCGGGCGGTCGTACGACGACTCCGCGGGCGCGGCGGAGCGGCTGCTCGCGGCCGGGTCGTCGGTCCCGGCCTACCGGCGCTGCGTCGACAGGTACTCCACGGCGCGCGCCCAGATGGCGAGCGTGATGGAGCCATGGAGGAGCTGATCAGCTGCGACTTGTGGCGCCTCAGGTACCGGTACGCCGACGCGGCGGCCGCCGTGGAGTCCTGCGGGAAAGGGCTGGCGGCGGGCGCGCCGCTGGCCGCCATGAACGCGGCCGACAGAGATCGGACCGTGGTCGCGTCCGGTCTGGGCGCCTTGATCGTTGGCAAGTAGCTGGGGGCTTGTTTTTATCACTCTAGCTGAAAATTGGAATTTTCTGGTGATCTGAATATGAACATGTGGAAGGCCTTTTATTAATCTCCATTTTACTGAAATGGGTGGTCTTTTCGAATTCTTAACCAAGCGCGCTTATCTTCGATCAGAGGCAAGACCATGTACTGATGTACTCTCAGGCTCTCAGCACAGCTACTACGATCTAGAAAAGAAATAATCAGGTAGAGAGGCTTCAAAGTAATGCTAGAACAGTTGGAGAATCTACGGAAACGAAAGCCAGGACGATGACAAAATCAGCACTGAAACAACTAGCGTGGATGGTTGATGCACACGCATTTATTTATTGCGGTGAAGAGGGAGCCCAACGTGATGTTTGACGGCAAGGCCCACTGGGCATGGAGGCCCAGTTTTTGCAAACTAAATGCAATAGCGGCTGCTCTTTCTAGCAGCTACACTATAGCCGCCGGCTATTTAAAATCTTTCCAGCCATCTTAGCCATGGTGCTGCGTTGCAGCACTTGGCTCTAACACTTGGCATCTCGGCTAGGAAAATTGGGAAATTTATATCTTGCTTATTAGAATTAGCACGCATGATTTGGTAAAATTCACTTGGTCCATTATGAACAAGAGGTGTTGTCGAATTTTGGTTGTCATAGTCATGGTCGAGGATATATTTAGGCATGATCTGCTTCTTTCTTATTTGCATTCTATATTTAGTCTGATTGAGTGTCAAGAAAGATATATATCAGATGGCACCCTTAAAGACCAATAAAAAAGAAAATATTTTGAGGTCACGTGAAGAAAAACACAAACTTGCCCTGTCTGATGCACTCCATCGAAGAAATATACATGCATGTACTACACATTTCTACCGTCGGAAAACTTCACCTACATAGGTTCACTGCGTGTCAAAAAAAATTACTTACTCCAGCTTTCAGCTTTTCACCATCGCTAAAAGGAAAGAAGAAAAATCAATAGGAGAAACATGATGATGGGAGCAGCCAGGACCTTGGCCCTTGCATTACTGCTCTCCCTCGCCACCTTCTTCCTCACCGCCGGCGACGCCTGCGGCAACGTCCCCCTGATGCGGTGGACGGACGCGTGCTTCAAGGCGTGCCGGCCGCCGCTGTACAGCCTATGCCAAGAGACGCTGCGGCAGCACGCGCCGGCCGTCGCCGAGCTGACCGCCTACGCCGTCCTGGCGGCGCGGCTCGCCCGGCGGGCGTACGACGGCACGGTGGGCCGGGCGGAGCGGCTGATCGCGGCCGGGTCGGTCCCCGGCGACCAGCGGCAGGCCTACCTGCGGTGCATCGACAGGTACGCCACGGCGCGCATCCGGATGGTGGGCGTCGTGGCCGGGCTCACCAGCTGCGACTTCTCGCGCGCCGGGAAGGAGTACGCCGACGCGGTGGCCGCCATGGAGTCCTGCGGGGAAGGGCTGGCGGCCGGCACGCCGCTGGTCGCCATGAACGCGGCCGACCGGGACCTGACCATGGTCGCCTACGATTTGGGCGCGTTGATCGTTGGCAAGTAGCTAGAACTCCCAGTCCTACAGGAAATCGCCACTCCGTCCATTTCATTTCACTGTGGCTGGCTATGACCTCACAAGAAAATGTTACATGCATAATGTTAGTTTGCCATGGAGGAAACCAATTGTGTAGATACTGCGATATTTCCACTACTCCCGGCCTCTAACTAAATGCTCCAAATGAAGAGAAATTGTCACGTTATGAAGTTTAAAAAGGGTATGCATGATCATTTCACAATGACTCTTTATTTAAACTATTACTTATTTGGTATGATGTAGTATATATGAACAAATAATATGGTGTAACAGAGGGACTAATTAGTAATCGATGATCGCCACAAGTGCAACTCGAGTCAAGAGATGGGCGTGCATGTCCCACACAAAGCAAGAAAGGCAACGATCTGAAGGGGCGCCACCCTAACAAATTGGTGATATCCCATCTCCATGCCCTGATTCAGCTGGTACCCTAATATCGACTCATACAATATCAGAATTGTAAAACCTACATACCCGAATCAGAGACCTGAAGACAAAATGTGTCTCTAACATAAGATTAGAGACTGGCAAATGTTATTACGCTTGTCTGATGTCTGGCCAAATTTTCATGCACAGCGGTGGTGGGCGGCTGTTTGGGTCCATCACTGTTTACGTACACAACGGCCCAAAGTGTGCACAGACCTCCATCACCGCTGCCCACCTTGCTTCGGGTTGTAAAAACATGGACTGACTCAAACCTGCACCCTCAGCTTCCCAACAATCGGGGTCAGAATCCTCCGCGGTACTCCACCCTGCAGTTGGGTCACCGACGTGCGGACCCGACACCACGTGTCAGTGACCACACGTCAGTGACAAGGAAGCCCACAATATGAGCTATCAAAAAATTAAGATCTGTGATTGTGTGAAATTAAGGTGAGTAGAAAACCTGTGCACCACCTTGTCATTGGGCGCAAAAAAAACATTCCAATAGCACTATTCATGACCTATCAAAACAGTTAAGATTTGTGATTATATGGAATCAAAAACCTGTACTGTTTGTTGCATTTTTAGAAGACAGGTGCCCCGCATTTTTATTGCAAATCTACCCATTAAAAAATCCACCCTATATATAGGGCCCTCACGGCCTCACTGCTTGGCTTCACTGTGGTAAGAAAAATACGCTTAGCTTCACCATTTTGGGACAAAATAATCAAAGTAGAAAAAAAAAAGGTATCCTTCAACACCCAGATAGAGCGGAACATATATGGAGAGAGCCATGACATTGCTCCTTGCAACCCAAGCCGCCTTGCTCATCGCCAGCGACGCCTGCGACGACATCCCGTCCCTCATGTGGAACACGTACTACCGGAAAAAAGATCTTTATCGAGTGTCAAGTGTTTTGCTGAGTGTTTTTTTGGCACTCGGTAAAGAGCGTCTTTGCCGAGTGTCATTTTCGGCACTCGGCAAAGATGTCTTTGCCGAGTGCCTTTTTTAGACACTCGGCAAAGAAGCTCTTTGCCGAGCGCCTTTACCGAGCTCCTTTTTAGACACTCGGCAAAGAGTCCCTTTGCCGAGTGTTTTTTTAGAACACTAGGTAAATAGAATTTTTAAATTATATTTTAAAGTAGTAAATTAATTCAAATAAAAATATTTTCAACTACAAAATTGTGTAACTCATCAAGTTGCACAATTCTTGTTTTGGACATTTCTTCGTGTGACAAAATAAATATAAATTTGTTCACAAAACATATATATCTCTCTCGCAGTTTATGAAACTATAAGAGATATATAAGATTTGTGAACAATATTAGAATTATCATGTCAGATGAAGAAATGACAAAACAACCAAAATAAACTTTGTAGATCTAGTTGGCAATATTTTAATTTGAAGTCATCTTGTCAACAAAAACTACATCTGAATATAGAAAATTTAAAATTTGAATTTTGCAAATGACCTCGAATGGAAAAACCATCAGAATTAAAGTTGTAGATCTCAAAACGTTATGAAAGTTTATAGTTGACAACTTTTTCATTTGAAATCATTGTGTCATATTAAAATACGTTTGAAGTTTTCAAATTTGAAATTCAAATTTTGTAAACGATCTTGAATGAAGAAACTACCAAAATAAAAGTTATAGATCTCGAAAAGTTATGCTACTTTGTAGTTAATAACCTTTTCATTTGAATTTATTTACTATCTTAAACAAATAATTTACACTCGATTAATTATAATATGTGGAGAATAAAAACGTAATGTTGACACACTTGGTCCAATGGTGTAGTGGTAGAGAGAGTTGTTTGTGTGCAGGAGGTCGTGAGTTCGAAACCTATCATCGACAACTTATGAAAAATTGCTGAAAAAATATGCAACCCATTAGATGGGTCACTGGATGGCTGTGCATGCCTCCCCCCAATAATTTTTTTTCTATTTCTTTTTTTGGATTTTTTTCTATTCACATTTTGCCGAGTGCTTCTCTTTGCCGAGTGCTTCACTCGGCAAAGACGTCTTTGCTGACGAAATCGCTGCCGAGTGCCCTTTACCGAGTGTTACACTCGGCAAAGCATTTGTCGAGTGTAATCGGGGCTTTGCCGAGTATCCCAGACACTCAGCAAAGGGCCTGAATCCAGTAGTGATGACATGCGCCATGGCATGCAAGACACCGCAGCTCTTCGACGTCTGCAAGGAGACGCTCAAGGACGCGCCGTACTTCTCGCCGATGACCGTCTGCGCCCCGTGGCGGCGAACCGCGCCACGAAGATGTACGACGACACAGTGTACCAGATGGCCAAGATCATCGCCAACGGGGTCCGCAGCGATCAGCGGGCGGCATACCTGAGCTGCACCAACAGGTACGCCACGGCGCGGATGCAGATGGTGGGCGCGGCCGCCGACATGGACAGCTGCCGGTTCGCGCGCACCAAGCAGGAGTACACCAAGGCCGCCGATATTGCGTGTAAGTTTGCTAAAATGGTCTCGCTCTCATACTTATAATAGATTACTAGTTTCCAACTAGTATCTTATTGAAGACGTCTCGCACACATACTTTTAGTATAACTCCGTTTTACTGGTTTACAACTGGTATTACACGCAAAATTGCTGAATGGGCCTCACTTCCATACTTCCAGTGACTGATTACTGTTTCCGACTAGTATTCTATATTACTAAAGGGGCCTCGCTCCGATAACAAGGTGTTTTTTGACTACTTCGACTACTCTCACTTACAAATTTGGTCGGAGTTGACTCCGACAGGTTGGCTTCATCGATAGTACGATATCCAGCGGCACCTTGGTCATTGCCTTGGCTCAGGGCCTGACGCCACCATATATATTGTACTACTCATCTAACTCCCTGGCTCGGGAGCTGGATGCGACAAGACACTCAACGTGCTTTCAGCGACAGCTCTCGTGCTTTAAGGCTGGACACTGTAAAACTACTCGGAAGATCCCGATTCAAGAGGCATTTGAAGATTTATCTTGGGAAGATAATTGTTGTCCATTATTTCTAGGATTTTATTCTAAAATAAGGGGTTTTCAGATTATTACTCAGAGATCTTATCTAGTCATTGACTCAGGAAACAAGATCTGATTTGAGCGGTAATTTAGGGCGTTTTTTGGAGAAGTTATTTGTTTAACCATTTTTCAGTAAATTCATTCCGAAAAAAGCGGTTTTCGAATTACTGAGCCAACTTGCCCATCTTAACCATCAAATCTTTACTGTCATATATTGCATGCCACGATTCTTTGGATCTTTTATTTCAAACCTTGGGGATTTGGATTCAAGACTCGAGGGCTGTGGGACACGTGTCATCAACGACTTATTTTTCAAATCTGTTGGAAGATAAGGACAGAAGACTCAAGATTAAGTTGACCCTCAGCCTGATTCTATGAGTCAACCTAAGACTCGGGGGGCTACTCCATATGGGGTGCGAGTTCAATCGCACCCCATATAAAAGAAGACTTGACAACTATTCAGGGTATCAGCACCTCATAGCTTCGATACAGCCAAGAAAAATACTCGGAGGACACCTTCAAGGCGGAGTTCGGAAGAACTCGAAAACGCCTTCATTAGTACTCGGAAGCTTGTAGCACTCGATTATGAAGAGCTCGGGGGCTTGTTAGATCTGGACCTATGGGACTGCGCACATGACCTACATCTTACAGGATAAGGGGCGAGACATGGCTCACGCTCTACACTAGTTGCAAGTACTCGTAGCCTAGTAGAACTACTCATACAGTAGTAAAATTAGTCGGATACAGTGGGAAAATATCCGAAAAGTACTCGGCTAGAACTCCTGGGCTTGTATCTGACTAGGACTTCTATGTAACCCTGTCCCCCTAGACTACATAAGGAAGGACATGGACCCCATTCAAACAAAAGATCACCCGATCACCACCTAAGGCAATACAAACCACACAGAACGTAGGGTATTACGCTCTCGGGGGCCCGAACCTGTCTAAATTTTGTGTTCATTGCACCTTCAAATTCCTGATCTTGACGACACCCTACCTATAAACTCACCATCTCGGGAATATCCTTTGGTGGGCATGACGGTAAAACACTGACAATGGGATCACTAGCAAACTTGTTTTCAGAAAGAAGAATTGTAGATACATCTATCAGGGAGGGGGTGGAGCTGAGCCGGCCCACGTCTAGGGCCACTCCATGGGCTGATTGGACCAGCTCGGTTGGACCCCTTTGCTACGGTACGAAAAAAACAGCCCAACGCCTAGGGTCATGGCGCTAAGTCTTCCTCCGCTCCTTAATCAGGTGATATTTATAAGTTTATTTCCTGACTTCGCCACGTGCGGGGGGGGGGGGGGGTGTGGTGTGTGTCTCGACTCACGACTAGGGATGGCAACGAGTCTAAACCTACTGTGTCCGAAACCCAAATCCATAAAAAATATTCAAATCCATTATAAAAGCCATACCCGTGGTGGGGTAAAAATTTTGCCCAAACCCGTACCCATCGGGTTAACGGTACTCACGGATCATCCTTGGGTCTACACCTTACTGTGCTACTACCTTTGTCCCAAAATATATCAACTTTTTGACTTGGTCAAAGTCAAACATTTTCATCTTTGACCAATAATATCTCTAAAAATAATTACTTTTAAATATAAAAAATTACGATAGTTGGTTTCATTATGAATAAACTAATATTATTTTTATGTTGTCAATCTTTATGAGTTTTTTTACCATCTAGGTCAAAGTTTAAAAGATTTGACTTGAAAAAAAAATCTAAAAATAGCTATATTTTGGAACGGAGGTAGTAGTTTTTATAATAATCAACAAGTTCAATATAACAAACATTAAGTTTATAGTGTAAAAAATACATGATGAGGAAAAAATTCATTGTTCACTAAAAAATATTAGAGAAAATATAAATATAAATACCAAGTTCTTATTCAAGAGATTATAACACCATATAAAGTTACCAATCCATCATATATATACATGGATAATACATCAACAAAGCAACAAAAGCCATACCCGCCACCAAAATATTTAGAGTTCACCAAAATAAGAAGTGAAAGAATAAGGGATATTAAGTTTATTACAAATTCACAAAGTAAAATGATAATTGCACTAGGTTGGAACGGGTTTAAACAAATTCATAGGTTTAGAGGTTCGGATATTGAGGAACAAATCCGTTCCTTGAAACCAGGTAGAATTTTATACCTATTAACAAACCTCCAGACCCATAGGTAAGAAAATTGACCTAAATCCATACCTAATAGATAGTAAAAATCCATCGGCTTTTAGATTTTAGGTATCCATTGTCATC